>NC_136462.1:106210700-106823200 GCF_902686455.1 Sciurus vulgaris
ATACTCTTATACTTAACTTTTGCTGAGTTGAAAGAGATCTGTGATCATGAGAAAGACTAGTTGATTAATGAATAACTAGGTGGTAATATCAGAGGAAGGCCGAGAAATGTATCACTAATTTCTTGTTTGGTTTCAGAGCTGGAAATAACTTCTGGTGGATTCCTGTAGTGGGCCCTCTGGTTGGTGCTGTCATTGGAGGCCTCCTCTATGTTCTTCTCATTGAAATTCACCACCCAGTTCCTGACCCAGACTTCAAGGCAGAGCAATCTGAGGACAAACAGGAGAAATATGAACTTAGCGTTATAATGTAATGGTGTGCTTGGTTCTGGATTTGCAGTTGGTTTGGTATCTTCTTTAGGAAAGATGGCATCCAAGCATCTCTGTTTTATTAAGACTGGGGTGAAATCTACCCAATTTTCTCTGCTAGCCATATGGGACACCTGATCACAAAGACATCTGAGTGAAGGTTCGGAAACACTGATTTCTTCTCTATCAGTCACCCCACACCCCAGCATAGCACTGACTTTCCCCCCTGAAAGAGCCTTCTCTCTGCCTGTTTATTGCATCCTTGAGGGGACTTCTTATTACTAAGCAAGCACTAATAACTTGGAAACTTGATGATGGACTTACTTGGATGGTTTCAACTGCATTACTTGTATGAAATAGTGTCACCAAAAGCCTTGCCTTCAGTATCTACAAATATTACATTCTGAATATCAACCAAAACCTAAACTGAAAGACAAAGCAGTGGCTTCAGTTAATATCTGTGAACTAGAGAGCTCAAGGATTAGCTCCCTAGTTAAGCTGTACTTATAGTCTTTGCATGAACACTAATATTCTCCAAACCCAGGGATGTAAGAAGCAGTAGAATGCCATAGCAAGGGGAAGGGCATTGTGGCATTTAGAAACCTCAGGAGACAAGATAAATTTGGGAAACCAAATGGAATTTTTTTAATGGAAACCATTTATCAGATTAATCTCTTGCTGTTCTGCATTTTAGAGAGCACCAATTAATTTCCTGGTCTTTAGTATATAATAACCTAAAATATAATTGTAACTTTAGTCATGAAAAATACATCACTCTACATTTTTAGTGCACATGTATTTCCCTAATTGCCCACTTGAGGACAGACGCTTGACAAGTTAAGTCAGTGGCTGGCACATATCTATGACACTGCACATGCTCTAGAAGCCAAGATTGAAAGCACACGGCACAGTCTAGCAGACTGTTCGAGGTGGAAAGTCTCTGGAAAGATAACATTGACTCGTTAGGCTTTACAATTCACAAAACACTTTCATACACATGATCTGATTTTATCCTAATAATGACTGCCTGAGGTAAATACCAGGATGCCCACTTTTCAGATAAAGGAACAAAATCTCAGGAAAGTTAAATGAGTTGTCAAGATTATAGGAAGGTGAACATTGTCCAATGTATCTCTTCACCTTTCAGAAGATGAATAACTGAGAATTGAGAATCTTTGCCAATCCTTCCTGACTGGCCAGAAGTGGACTCAGCAGCTTCCAGAATAGATGTGCCTTATGGTTGTAATGCTCCTGAATCTTAGGATATACTGTCTTAAGATCCCATTTTGTCTGGTTTTGTTCCCACTGTTGCTGATGCACAAGTGAAGGAAAGAGGTAGCAGTTGGACCATGGCTTTCATCTGCTGAAAACATTATCAGAAGACCCCTGGGTCTTGCTAAGTCTTGGTCTTCCTTCCCTGCCAGCCCCACACATGGCATTCAGGGAATTTCTTATTCCTCCACTTCTTCCCTGTGAAATTACCTAACTGATGTTACTTTCAGTCAGAAGTCACTGTGAGTTACACCGCCAGGAGAATTGCTCTATGTCATGGGATGCACCTTGAGTCCAAATGTCAAAAGCCCAGAATTCCAAAGAAATCCAGCTTCCCATCTACTTTGTAATGATAGCAGAACAGCAAAAAGCAAATGGGAAATATCTCTGATGACTTATGTTCTACAACATATCATTTTTTTTTCTCTGAAGCTACCTGGATATTCCCAATTTGAAATAAAATTATTGGGTGGGTTGTTGGGTTTTATCTTTCTCATTTTATCTGTGCAAGTATTAAGGGTGAGAAACATGATGGTTCAGAAGTTGTCTATCCTATCTACAAATTGAATCCCTAGGGAGCTTTCAGAATGCCCCTTGGTCCTTTTTCAATAACCAGGTGATTATAATGTATAATAAGGGTTGAGAGCATCAACTTGAGTCATACGGGTTTAAGGTTTCTTTGAAAACCATGTCCAGTGGTGGCCACATACTTCCTGGCAGTATTTCTAGAGTCTTGGGATCCTCGTGAATTAGAATAGTGGCTTTCAAGGGGATAGTTTTGATTCTCTCTCACTGCAACTCCTCAAGAGAACATTGGACAATATTTGGGGACATTTCTGATTGTCATAATCAGATAGTGCTATTGGCATCTGATGGCTAAAGACCAGAGATGCTGCCAAATATCCTATAGCGCATGGTCAACATCTTACAACAAAGGATGGTCTAGCCCCAAAATGTCAGAAATGGTGAGACTTAGAGACCCTGGAGTCATGGAAAGGTGAGAGAAGTCAGAGAAGACTTTAAAACACTATGCCTGGCTTCAAGTTCTGCCAGGAGCAGAGAAGTCAGACAAATCAAGGGCAGGTTCTGGGGTGGATTGAAATTCTCAAAGCAAGAGGCAACTCAGAAGCTGAGTTTTAGGATGGGTTGTGGAATGTGTGATCCATGCAGGTGCTTATCAAGCCCTGCTTGATGATTAATGACCAGGATTATGAAGAGGAAATGCAGTATTGGAAATCCACCCCAGGAAGGATTTTCTGTTCTTTTTAATGGAAAATTATCCCTTTGTTCCAGATGCTCACACTCAAAAATCCTCTCCCATCCCCAGTTTACAAGGGGGTTGGCCTTTATTGGGGTTTTTGCCAAGAAAATCTTTATGAGATTGACTTGTCTGTACCAGAAATCAACTAGGTAGATCCAGCAAACTATTTTTAAATAGGTCCTTTAGGAGTTAGAATTGTAACTCCCCACTGCTCTCCTCCTTGTTAATGGAAAAACTTCATAAGAGCACTTACATTAATGTCAGAAATAGAATTTCTCTATGATTCCCCAACCAGTTGAGATCTCAGAGCACATTTGTTGTATGGGACTTTTCTAACCAGTAACATTCAGAGTTGCTATTCAGTCATGGGACAGGATAAGAGGAGTTAAAATGTCATATTTAAAAATTCAATACTTAAGATATAAATTAGGATTGCCTTTAAATTGCTTACACACACACACACACACACACACACACACATGCACGCACAAGCAAGAAAAGTTTTATAACTTCAAGTTACAGAGACTGGTTTATAAATTCTATTTAGCCACAGAATCTATTGTTCATATTGACCTTGTGTGGTACCCACAAGTGAACTGGAGCTACTAGAAGTAGAAAGGGTGGATCAGGAGTTTCCTACTGCTTGTGATATCATCTTGTACACCTCCCAATAGGCCACAAAGTAATCTCTGAAAAGAAACTTTGTGTGTGTGTGTGTGTGTGTGCAGGTGGGTGTGTGTACATATGTGTTGGGATTGGAGGAGAAGTCTTTAGAATAAGTGTCACAGTTTGCAAACCACTGATAAAATTTGGGACAAGTTGCTGAACATTTTAATGAGAGTTTCAGGGATAGAAACTACTAAAGGCCATTGTATTATCTTTCCATCACTATGACAAAATACCTGAGATAACTTAAAGTAGGAAAGGTTTATTTTGATTCATGATTTCTGAAGTTTCAGTTCATGGATGATTGATCCCATTGCCTTTGGGCCTGTGGGGGTACAGTTCATGATGGCAGGAGCATGTGGGAGTAGAACTACTTACCTCATGGCACTGGAAAGAGCAAAAAGAGAGAGAAAAAGGAGCTGAGAGAAAAAGGTATCTTCCCAAGGGCATACCCCCAAAGACCTAACTTCCTTCTACTAGACCCCACCACGTTCTACTACTTCCCAGTAGTGCCACAGGCTGTTGACCAAGCCATTATCATATGGGTCTTTCAGGACACTTCAGGTGGAAATTATAGCAGCCGTATTTGTTCAATTTCAGGTAATTTTTCCAAAACTTCCTAATAAACAAATTAGGGTAAACAAAACTACCCAACCCACCAAACGTTACACACAAAGGAATGTAGTATATTAATTCTCAAAATGGGAGTTTAAATTCTCTGAGATAAGATGTTTACTTATCACAGCCCATGGCAAGAAGCAGCAGTGATCCTGGCTAGGCTGTGTGGGATAAGACTGTATAAAAATAAAAAAGGTAGATGATAATAAAGATGATGATAGGTACATGGTCAACCAAGTCACAAGCTCTTTCTCATTGCTTGAAATGAAGTGGCTCTTATCCAAGAGAAACTGTCTCTGGATGAATGGAGGGAAGATTCCATACCAAGCTAACACAAATAAATAAACCAAATTAGCTGAGAGAATCCAACCACAAATGGGTGGAGATGCTGCTGCCCAAGCACAGTTTCACTCTCTCTCTCTCCAGGCCTGCATTGTGGTATTCCTGGGCTTTAGGCCCTTTTGCTTTGGAGGGCCTCCTCACCCACAAGAAAGAATAAATAAATCAATTAGAGTAAATCGTGTTTTATAACTGTACTGGTAATACAATGGATTATATTCCTTTTTTCTCCATATAATTTTAGGAACTCTGAAAACTCTTTTGTGTGCTACAAAAAGTCTTGTGAACCCTACACATCGCAGCAGTGGAGAAGGCAGTGCTGCCTCCCACTTCCTCCCTAGTCTAGAACCCCCCACACCCAACTCTCTTCCTGCTCAAGATGTGCAACTCCTCCACTGTGGGGTCTCCTCACAGGGCCAGAGTCTTGAGAGTTCTGGGTTGTTGGGGGATGCTGCTATGGCCCATCCTCCTGCTCCCCGCCTCCTCCTCCTCTTTTTTCAGCACCCAGGAAGAAGGGCAGTCCCCGGAGACCAGGACCCAAGCACTTTAAGCACCAGAGTGCTGTTTCACAGTTTACAAAGCAAGTCTATGGCCAGTACCTTGACAGTCTCAGAATGATCCAGCAAGTAGATTATGATACTCATTGAGAGATGAGGAAACTCTCTCTCAGAGATGAGGCTCTGAGGCATTGAATGATGTGTACCAAGCTTGAGAGCAGAGCGTGGCAGTGACTGGATGTCAGCCACATGACTGAGTAAGATGCTCAAGGGTCCCAGTTTGCTTAAAACTCAGTTTTTTTTTGTTTTTTTGTTTTTTTGTTTTTTTTTTTTTCTGGAATGCAGCATTCAGTGCTAAACCACATCCTTACCTAAGCCTGGTACACTTCCTATTATTGGGCTCCTCCCACACTGAGGTTCCCCGTCAGGCAAAGGGGACAGCCTGCAGATACAGTGTGCCTTGATTCATCTTACAGAAAAAGAGAATGTCTTCATTTAAATTTTAATTATAAACACAAGAAATGTTTTGAGTGCCATAGTGTTAAGAAGATAGGCTATTAAGAACAATTCCATCAGGTCTACCTTAAAATATTTTCCATATCTGATCTCCTCTCAGGCAGAGAGGTCTAAGCTAACATCATCTCTCTCCCAGGTCTTAGAAGAGCGTTTTAATGGGTTCAGACTCTTGTGCTCTACATACTCCCATCCACAGTCCACAGCTGCCAGTATGTGACCAGTGTGGCTTGTTTATACTCCTCTGCTTCTCACTACCCAACCTGGGTTGGTTTCATTTTTTAAAGCAAACCCTAGACATGACATCATTTTACCCATGAATATGTAATATGCATCTCTAAGAGATATTCTTTTAAAATAATAACCATAATACCATTATCACATATTCATTTAATTACCAATATTTCTTAATATCATCAAATATCCAGTCATGTGTACATTTACTGGGACACTGTTTTTTCCCATATTTTTTATTGGTGCATTATAATTGTGCATAATAGTGGGACTCATTGTTACATATTAATACATGCATACAACATAACAATATAATTTGACCAATATTATTTTCCAGTTCTTTCCCTGTTCTTCCACCTCCCTTCTTGTGATCCCTTTCTTCTACTCTACTGGCCTCCCTTTGATTTTCATGAGATGCCCCCATCTTTTTTCTCCTTTTTCTTCTCCAGCTAAGAGACTGCTTTTTACCTCTAGTGCCTAACAATGTGGATTCTGTAGAGGTAAAAACACGTGATTTTCTTTGGTGTCTAATGCTCAGAACATCAGCATCATGCAGCAATACTTTATCACAGTTTTATACCTTCATTTTATTTCAGAATATTGTGTAAGACTCTTGTAAAATATTTTCATTTTTATACAAAAGGAAAATACATTAGTCTATAGCCATTTCCCAGGAATGAAATTAGGTTTAAGCAAGGAGGAAATCCAGAATTTATTTGAAATTGTGAGAAATATATTTCATACTTATTGTCATATCAATGAAAATTCACACTGTATAAAGTTCTATACTTTAAAAACTGAAATACATTGTGAAAAAAGTATAAATGTTATACACACATTCTACCTGGTAAGTGACACTGGTGGCTGATTAAGGTAAGTGGAAACGTAGAAATTCCTAAGCTGCTATAACCTGTATTGGCAGTGAATATTTGATATTCATTCATTCATTCATTCTTACCCAAAGACTTTAGACTTTTAGAAATAAGGGCTAATACAAAATTGAAACCATAACTCCAGGCTCCACCTTTGCACAAAGGAAATCACCTCTGGCAAGAGGGCATTTTGATAGCTCTCAGTTGGCTGATAGTAGTATTCTGAGAAAAAGATTCTAATCTGTAGATAATTTAGTCATATCCCCCAAAATCACCTCTGCGGATTGGGGAGAAGAGAAGACTATGCATTGCCCATCCCAGAACTCTCAGCTTGGAGTCAAGAGTGGAATTAATGATCTTTGAATGAGACCATGAGGGAGTCCAAGAGCTCAGCTTTGAGGACTGTGCAGCTACTGCTTAAGAAATTTGACTTTAGATTTTATGATAAAGGTAGTGGAATAGAGGAGGTCACTTTCCTGGCTGCTCCATAGTGTGAAAGAAAGCAGACAGGCAGCTTCTCAGCAAGTGAGGGACTAGAAACTTTCAGGAATACCATAAGTCCACAGGGTAGAAACTCTACTGCCTCAGATCTATACTGTTACATGGGTAGACACACAAACATCATGAAAAGGCAAGGGAACAAATCACCTCAAACCAAGATATTACAATAACAGAATGCATTGACACTACAGTGGAAGAAATATCAGAGAAGTAGTTTAGAAAGTATATAGTTAAACTGATCTGTGAATAAAAGGATGGTATACTGAATGAAATCAAAGAGAAAATATAGAAAGTAAAAGATCACTTCAATAAAGAGATAGAGATTCTGAAAAGAAATCCTCAAAATCAAGTTACCAATAAATCAAATTAAAAAATTAAATTTAACGCATCACCAACAGACTAGATCACTTGGAAGATAGAGTTTCAGGCAATGAAGACAAAATATATCATTTTGAAAACAAAGTTGACTGTGGAGAAAAGATGTTAAGAGACTATGAACAGAAATTCCAAGAAACATGGAATAACCTGAAAATACCAAATTTAAGACTTATTGGGATAGAAATGAAAGGAATGCACAATCTTTTCAATGAAATAATATCAGAAAATTTCCCAAAACTAAAGAATGAAATGAAAAATCAAATATGAAAGGCTTACATTCCCAAATATACAAAATTACAACAAACCTACACCAAGGCACATTATTATGAAAATGCCTAACACAGAATAAGGATAGAATTTTAAAGACTGCCAGTGAAAAACAACAGGAAACATTTTGAGGGAAAACAACCCAGATCTCAGCTGATCTCTCCACCTAGACCCTGAAAGCTAGGAGGTCTTAAAATAATATATACCAAGCTCTAAATGAAAATGGATGCCAGTCAAGAATACTATACCCAGCAAATTTAAGCTCCAGAATTGATGATTAAATAAAAACCTTCCATGATAAACAAAAGTTGAAAGAATTCACAACTAGAAAGCCTGCACTACAAAACATATTCAATAAAATATTTCATGAAGAAGAAATGAAAAATAAAAGTGAAAACCAGCAAAGGGAGGAACTACACTAAGAGAACAGTGAATCAATGGAGAAACTAATTCAAATTAAAAATCAGAAATAAAACAAAATGACAGAGAATAAAAATAATATCTCAATGATAACATTGAATGTAAATGCCCTAAACTCATCAATCAAAAGACATAAACTGCCAGATTGGATTTTTAAAAAAGACCCAACAATATGTTGTCTCCAAGAGACTCACCTCATAGGCAAAGACATCTACAGACTGAAGATGAAAGAATGGGAAGAAATACACACACACACACACACACACACACACACACACACACACACATCACTCTCATAGATCATGTAAACAAGCAGGGGTTTCTATCCTCATATCAGGTTAAGTGGACTTCAAGCCAAAATTAATCAGAAGTGACAAAGAAGGACATTTCATACTGCTTAAGGAAATTATACATCAAGACATAACATCTGTAAATATGTATGCTCCAAACAATGGAGTATCTACATATATCATACAAACCTAACTCAATTTCAAGAAGCAAATAGACCACAATGCAATAATACTGGGTGACTTCAACATACCTCTGTCACTGCAGGATAGATCCTCTAAACAAAAATAAATAAAAAAAGGTATAGAGCTAAAAAATACAATTAGTAATTTAGGCTTAATAGACATATATAGAATATTTCATTCATCAATGACTGAATACACTTTCTTCTCAGCAGCACACGAATCCTTCTCTAAAATAGACCATATCTTAGGCCACAAAGCAACTCGTAGCAAATACAAAAACATAGAGATAATACCATGCATCTTATTAGATCACAATGGAATGAAATTAGAAATCAATGATAAAATAAAAATAGAAGCTACACCAACACCTGGAAACTAAATAATACAATATTGAATGACAAATGGATAGCAGAAGAAATCAGGAGTGAAATAAAAAAATACTTAGAGGTGAATGAGAATAGTGATACAACATATCAAAATCTCTGGGATACTATGAAGGCAGTGCTAAGAGGAAAGGTCATCGCATTGAGCTCATTCATTAAAAGAACAGAAGGTCAACAAATAAGTAACCTAACATTACATCTAAAAGCCCTAGAAAAAGAACAAATTCATATCAAAAGCAGTAGAAGACAGGTAATAAAATTAAAATTAGAATTGAAAGCAAAGAAATTGAAACAAAAGAAACAATCCAAAAAGTTGACAAAACAAAAAGTTGGGTCTTTGAAAAAATCAATAATATTGATAAACCCTTAGCCAAGCTCACAAAGAGAAAGAGAGAAAAACTCTAATTACTAAAATTCGCAATGAAAAAGGAAATATCACAATGGATACTACTGAAATACAGACAATAATCAAACTATTTTGAAAATTTATACTCTACTGAAATAGAAAATCTTGAAGCCATCAATAAAAAAGTCATATGACCTACCCAAATTAAAGCAGAAGGACATAGAAAATTTAAACAGATCAATTTGAGGCAATGAAATTGAAGATGCCATCAAAAGCCTACAAAGAAAGAAAAGCTCAGGACCAGACAGATTCTCAGCTGAGTTCTACCAGACCTTCAAAGAAGAACTAATAACAATCCTCCTCAAATTATTCCATGAAATAGAAAAGGAGGGAAAAATTCCAAACTCACTCTATGAAACTGGTATCATCTTGATACCAAAACCAAACAAAGACATATCAAGGAAAGAAAATTTCAGACCAGTATCCAATATCCCTGATGAATATAGATGCAAAAATTCTTAATAAAATAATTCTTAATAAAATACTGGTAAAACACATACATATTAAAAAGATAGTGCATCATTATCAAGCAGGGTTCATCCCAGGGATGCAAGTTGGTTCAACATACAGAAATCAATAAACGTAATTAATCACATCAATAGACTTAAAGGTAAGAATCACATGATTATCTCAATAGATGTGGTAAAAGCATTTGACAAAAGCATTTGACAGCATGAATACATGTTTGAAACACTGAAAAAACTAGGGAAAATAGTAGAAACATACCTCAATATTTTAAAAAAACCTATATATGCTAAACCCAAGGCCAATATCATTCTAAATGAAGAAAAATTGAAATCATTCCCTCCAAAAACTGGAACAAGACAGGAATGTCCTCTTTCACTACTTCTCGTCAACATAGTCCTAGAAGCTCTAGCCAGAGCAATTAGAAGGAAAAAAATAAAGGGATACAAATAGGAAAAGAAGAACTCAAATTATCCCTATTTGTTGACAACATGACTATATATTTAGAAGACTCAAAAAAAATTCACTAGAAAACTTCTAGAACTCATAAATAAATTTAGCAAAGTAGCAAGATATAAAATTAACACCCATAAATGAATTTCCTATACCCAGTGATGAATCAACTGAAGAGAAATTAGGAAAGCTATCCCATTCACAATAGCCTCAAAGAAAATAAAACACTTAGGAGTCAATCTAACAAAAGAGGTGAAAGATCTCTACAATGAAAACTACAGAACACTAAAGAAAGAAATAGAAGAAGACCTAAGAAGATGGAAAGATTCCCCATGTTCTTGGGTAGGCAGACTTAATATTGTCGATATGGCCATACTGCCAAAAATGTTATACAGATTCAATGCAGAAATGGTTGACAGCAGAATGAGTCAGACGTAACTGTCTTGTATTCAGGTATTAGTACATGACTAAAGTAATTCCATATCATGTACAACCACAAGAATGGGAAGTTATACTCCATGTATGAATGATATATCAAAATACATTCTACTGTCTTATATAACTAAGAAAAAAATTTAAAAAGAAAACAATAAAATAAAAAGGACCAGGGATGTAACTCAGTGGTTGAGAAACCCTAGTTTCAACCCCCATACCACAGAAAAATAAAGTTAAAAATAAAAAATAAAAATAAAAATTCTGGTTTCAAGATGGCGGCCTAGAGGGTGGCTGCATTTCATGTTGCTCCAGGACTCAGGATTCAAAAGAGGAGATATTGAGAGACTTGGGACCAACTCAAAGCAGCCGGGTGGGTCTCTCCTGTTGGGGAGGCGTCCCGGAAGGGGCGGTCATCCCAGAATGCAGGGAACTTTGTAAAGTAGAGTTGCCGGCGAGACACCCCTCCCCCCGCTGGAGCAGTGAACTCGGACAACTGGGAGCGTCGTAGAGGAGGCCGCTCAGCACAGCGCTGGGACTCGGAGCAACCACTGGGGCTCCAGTGGCTGCCCAGGGGAGGAGCGGCGAGGAGAGCTGTGTGGACTCAGAACACCGGGGCCTGCCCTGAGGAGGAGGAGGAGGAGCGCGGCCGCTTGGATTCGGAGTGGCTATATCATAGCTACAGGCAGTTGCCAGAGGAGGGGCTGCGTGGCGAGCTGTTTGGACTCAGACCACTTCTGAACACCGGGGCCTGCCCGGAGGAGGAGGAGGAGGAGGAGGAGCGCGGCGGGCCGTTTGGACTCACAGTGACTGCATTAGAGCTCCAGGCGGCTGCTCAGAGGAGGAGGCGATTGGTGAGTTGTCTGGACTTAAAGCGACCGCTCCTGAACACAAGGGGGCTGCCTGGAGGAGAAGCGCGGTGGGTCACTTGGTCTCGAGTGGCCGCACCAGAGCTCCGGGCAGTTGCCCAGAGGACGCGTGCAGCGGGTCACGTGGATTCAGAGCCACTCAGAGCGACCGCTCCTGAACACCCGGGGGGTTACCTGGAGGAGGAGGAGGAACGGGGCGGGTCACTTCGACTCGGAGTGATTGATTGCCCAGGGCTACGGGTGGTTGGTGGGAGGAGGAGGCGGGCAGTGAGTTTCTTGGACTCCTAGTGACCGCATCGGAATACGGGCAGCTGTCTGGAGGAGGAGGCGTGTGGCGGGTCTCTGGGACTCAGAGCAATTGTACGGGGCCCCAGGTGGCTGCTCAGAGGAGGGGCCGCATAGCCAGGCTATTAGGTGCAGAGCAGGGTCCCAGAATCTAGGCAGCTTCTTGGTGGAAGAGCCACACAGAGACATGCTTAGGGGCGGTGCGAAGGTTCCAGGACTGCGGGCAGATTCTCGGAGGAGGGGCAGCCTAAGGAGATTCATCTGCGAAGGGTGAGGCTCCCAGGCCCAGGAGGTAGGGCTGGGCCCCTGAGAACTTTACAGAGGAAGGCAGCCCAGCCCAGGCGGTAGCTGTAAATTGAGGGGAACCTCTAGGAGGGGAACTGACCAGCAAGACCTCCCCACCGGGTGAGTCTTCCCTGCCGGGTGAGGTTTCCCCACAAGGACGGTAAAACCAGAGACACAGGCCCAAACAGGCCTTGCCTCAGCCCGCAGCCTAGTTCCCCTTTGGATGACCATTGGTCAACAAGTGGAGGCACCTCTGCCCACTAGCAGGGAATATTCTCCACCTGAAGGCCACCACTCCTAAAGAGGCAGCTTCCTTGTGGAGCACCGCATTATCAACTTCCTCCAAGACATCAGCCTACTGAAGGCTAAGAGGGGATATATATAGAAATCTTCAAGGACATTGTAAGTCAATAGAGGAAATCTGCAATATCTCAGCAGTCCACTGATACCTGAACAATATGAGAAAACAAGGAAAGAAAATGCTGCAAACAAATCTAGAAGTTACATCAATAAAACTCAATGACAGCATGGCAGAAGAAATGACAGAAAAGGAGTTCAGAATGTACATAATTAAAATGATCAGGGAAGCAAACAATGAGATGAAAGAGCAAATGCAGGCATTGAATGATCGCACCAATCGACAGTTAAAAGAGCAAATACAGGAAGCAAAAGATCATTTCAATAAAGAGTTAGAGATATTGAAAAAAAACCAAACAGAAATTCTTGAAATGAAGGAAACAATAAACCAAATTAAGAACTCCATAGAAAGCATATCCAGTAGGATAGAACACCTGGAAGACAGAACCTCAGATATTGAAGACAAAATATTTAACCTTGAAAACAAAGTTGAACAAACAGAGAAGATGGTAAGAAATCATGAACAGAATCTACAAGAACTGTGGGATATCATGAAAAGGCCAAATTTAAGAATTATTGGGATTGAGGAAGGCCTAGAGAAAAAAACAAAAGGAATGAACAATCTATTCAATGAAATAATATCAGAAAATTTCCCAAATCTGAAGAATGAAATGGAAAATCAAGTTCAAGAGGCTTATAGGACTCCAAATACACAAAATTACAACAGACCCACACCAAGGCACATTATAATGAAAATACCTAACATACAAAATAAAGACAGAATTTTAAAGGCCACGAGAGAAAAGAACCAAATTACATTCAGGGGGAAACCAATACGGATATCAGCAGATTTTTCAATCCAGACCCTAAAAGCTAGAAGGGTCTGGAACAACATTTACCAAGCCCTGAAAGAAAATGGATGCCAACCAAGAATCTTATACCCAGCAAAACTTACCTTCAAATTTGACGATGAAATAAAATCCTTCCATGATAAACAAAAGCTAAAAGAATTTATAAAAAGAAAGCCAGCAAAATATTCTCAACAAAATATTCCATGAGGAAGAGATGAAAAACAAAGAAGCAAATCAGCAAAGGGAGGAATTATCCTAAAGGAATTGTCAAATAAAGGAGGAACCAAGTTGTGTCAAATAAATAAATAAATAAAATTTTAAAAAATGAACCAAATGACCGGGAAACCAAATCATATCTCAATAATAACCCTGAATGTTAATGGCCTGAATTCATCAATCAAAAGACATAGACTGGCAGATTGGATTAAAAAGAAAGATCCAACAATATGTTGCCTACAAGAGACTCACCTCATAGAAAAAGATACCCATAGACTAAAGGTGAAAGGATGGGGAAAAACATACCATGCACATGGACTCAGCAAAAAAGCTGGAGTATCCATCCTCATTTCAGATAATGTGGACTTCAAGCCAAAGTTAGTCAGAAGGGATAAAGAAGGTCATTTCATACTGCTTAAGGGAAGCATAAATCAGCAAGATATAACAATCATAAACATCTATGCAACAAACAGTGGCTCATCCATGTATGTCAAACAAATCCTTCTCAATTTCAGAAACCAAATAGACCATAACACAATAATACTAGGTGATTTTAACACGCCTCTCTCACCACTGGACAGATCTTCCAGACAAAAATTGAACAAAGAAACCATAGATCTCAATAACACAATCAATAATTTAGACTTAACAGACATTTATAGAATATACCATCCAACCAAGAGTGTATACACTTTCTTCTCAGCAGCACATGGATCCTTCTCTAAAATAGACCATATATTATGCCACAAAGCTAATGTTAGCAAATACAAGAAGATAGAGACACTACCATGTATTCTCAGATCATAATGGTTTGAAGTTAGAAATAAATGAAAGAGTAAAACACAGAAACTATTCCAACATCTGGAGATTAAACAATATGCTATTATATGATGAATGGATAACAGAAGATATTACGAGGGAAATTTAAAAATTCTTAGAGGTAAATGAGAACAAAGAAACATCATATCAAAATCTCTGGGACACTATGAAAGCAGTACTTAGAGGGAAATTTATTTCATGGAGTGCATTTAATAAAATAAGTAAAACTCAACAAATAAACGACCTAACACTACAGCTCAAAGCCCCAGAAAAAGAAGAGCAGACCAGCACCAAAAGTAGTAGAAGACAGGAAATAGTTAAACTCAGAGCTGAAATCAATGAAATTGAAACAAAAGAAACAATACAAAAAAATTGACAAAATAAATAGTTGGTTCTTCGAAAAAATAAACAAAATTGATAAACCTTTAGCCACACTAACAAAGAGAAGACGAGAGAAAACCCAAATCACTAAAATTCGGAATGAACAAGGAAATATCACAACAGACAGGATTGAAATACAAAACATAATTAGAAGCTATTTTGAAAATCTATACTCCAACAAAATTGAAAATTTCGAACACATCAACAGGTTTCTAGAGACATATGAATTGCCTAAACTGAACGAGGAGGACATACACAATTTAAATAGACCAATTTCAAGTACTGAAATAGAAGAAGTCATCAAAAGCCTACCAACAAAGAAAAGTCCGGGACCAGATGGGTTCTCAGCCGAGTTCTACAAAACCTTTAAAGAAGAGCTCATTCCAATACTTCTCAAAGTATTCCATAAAATAGAAGAGGAGGGAACCCTCCCAAACTCATTCTATGAAGCCAATATTACCCTGATACCCAAACCAGACAGAGACACATCAAGGAAAGAAAATTTCAGACCAATATCTTAATGAACATTGACGCAAAAATTCTCAACAAAATTTTAGCAAATCGCATACAAAAACATATTAAAAAGATAGTGCACCATGATCAAGTGGGTTTCATCCCAGGGATGCAAGGTTGGTTCAACATCAGGAAATCAATAAATGTAATTCACCATAAAGTCAAGAATCACATGATTATTTCAATAGATGCAGAAAAAGCATTTGATAAAATACAGCACCCCTTCATGCTCAAAACACTAGAAAAAATAGGGATAGTGGGAACATTCCTTAACATTGTAAGGCCATTTATGCTAAGCCCATGGCTAATATCATTCTAAATGGTGAAAAACTGAAAGCATTCCCCCTAAAAACTGGAACAAGGCAGGGATGCCCTCTTTCACCACTTCTATTCAACATCGTTCTTGAGACTCTAGCCAGAGCAATTAGACAAACCAAAGAAATTAAAGGGATACGAATTGGAAAAGAAGAACTCAAACTATCCCTGTTCGCTGATGACATGATTATATATTTAGAGGAACCTGGAAATTCCACCAGAAAACTCTTAGAACTCATAAGTGAATTCATTAAAGTAGCAGGTTACAAGATCAATGCTCATAAATCTAACGTATTTTTATACATAAGTGATGAATCTTCAGAAAGAGAAATTAGGAAAACTACCCCATTCACAATAGCCTTGAAAAAAATAAAATACTTGGGAATCAATCTCACAAAAGAGGTGAAAGACCTGTACAATGAGAACTATAAAACACTAAAGAAAGAAATTAAAGAACACCTTAGAAGATGGAAAGATCTTCCATGTTCTTGGATAGGAAGAATTAATATTGTCAAAATGGCCATACTACCTAAAGTGCTATACAAATTCAATGCAATTCCAATTAAAATCCCAAGGATGTACCTTACAGAAATAGAGCAAGCAATCATGAAATTCATCTGGAAGAATAAGAAACCCAGAATAGCTAAAGCAATCCTTAGCAGGAAGAGTGAAACAGGGGGTATTGCAATACCAGATCTTCAACTCTACTACAAAGCAATAGTAACAAAAACGGCATGGTATTGGTACCAAAATAGAAAGGTACATCAATGGTACAGAATAGAGGACACGGACACAAACCCCAATAAATACAACTTTCTCATACTAGACAAAGGTGCCAAAAACATGCAATGGAGAAAAGATAGCCTCTTCAACAAATGGTGCTGGGAGAATTGGAAATCCACATGCAACAGAATGAAACTAAACCCATATCTCTCACCATGCACGAAACTAAACTCAAAATGGATTAAGGACCTCGGAATCAGACGGGAGACCCTGCAGATTACAGAAGAAAAAGTAGGTCCAAATCTTCACCTTGTTGGTCTAGGATCAGACTTCCTTAACAGGACTCCCATAGCACAAGAAATAAAAGCAAGAATCAATAACTGGGATAGGTTCAAACTAAAAAGCTTTCTCTCAGCAAAGGAAACTATCAGCAATGCAAAGAAAGAGCCTACAGAGTGAGAGAATATCTTTGACAATCATACTTCAGATAGAGCACTAATCTCCAGAATCTATAAAGAACTCAAAAAACTCTACTCCAAGAATTCAAATAATCCAGTCGACAAATGGGCTAAGGAAATGAATAGACACTTCACAGAAGAAGATGTACAAGCAATCAACAAACATATGGAAAAATGTTCAACATCTCTAGTAATAAGAGAAATGCAAATCAAAACCACCCTAAAATTCCATCTCACCCCAATTAGAATGGCAATTATCAAGAATACGAGCAACAACAGGTGTTGGCGAGGATGTGGGGAGAAAGGTACACTCATACATTGCTGGTGGGGCTGCAAATTAGTGCAGCCACTCTGGAAAGCAGTGTGGAGATTCCTTAGAAAACTTGGAATGGACCCTCCATTTGACCCAGCTATCCCACTCCTTGGCCTATACCCAAAGGACTTAAAATCAGCATACTACAAAGATACAGCCACATCAATGTTCATAGCTGCTCAATTCACAATAGCCAGACTGTGGAACCAACCTAGATGTCCTTCAATTGATGAGTGGATAAAAAAACTGTGGTATATATATACAATGGAAAATTACTCAGCCATAAAGAATGATAAAATTATGGCATTTGCAGGCAAATGGATGAAATTGGAGAATATCATGCTAAGTGAGATAAGCCAATCTCAAAAAGCCAAAGGACGAATGATATCACTAATAAGTGGATGATGACACATAATGGGGGGGAGGGAAGGGTTAGTGTTAGGGTTAGAGTTAGGGTTAGGGAGGGGGGCAAGTATGGAGGAAGGAGCGAAAAGAGGGGTGGGAGGGGTGGGGCGAAGGGAAAAAATAACAGAATGAATCAAACGACATTGCTCTATGTAAATTTATGATTACACAAATGGTATGCCTTTACACCATGTACAAACAGAGAAACAACACGTATCCCATTTGTTTACAATAAAATAAAAAAAATGAAATAAAATAAAAATTGTATGAGGTTGTTGCAGCTGGAATGGGAATTAAATTATGCCCCCCCACACATAGACAACATACCTATGAGCAACTCTTAAAAGCTGTTGGCTTACCCAGTGGTTTAAAATCTTGAACTAAGTGAAACATAAAACATCTTCAGTGTGCATAGCAGAGGGTGTGTGTGTGTGTGTGTGTGTTTGTGTGTAGAGGTGAATGAGAGAGAAATAAAATGAAAGACTGATATGACTGATATATTCAAACTCTGTTCTACCACTTTTCATTTTTCTCTGTATTGAATTCAAAACATTTAATTTTGAGGATCTAAAATAATGTGACCCCCTGCTTCATCACAAGTAAAGGGCCATGCATGGTGGCACACGCCTATAATTCCAGCGGCTCAGGAGGCTGAGGCAGAAGGATTGCAAGTTCAAAGTCAGCCTCAGCAACTTAGCAAGGCACTAAGCAACTCAGTGAGACCCTGTCTCTAAATAAAATACAAAAAAGGACTAGGGACGTGGCTTAGAGGTTAAGTGCCCCTGAGTTCAATCCCCTGTACCAAAAACAAACAAACAAAAAACATCCCAAATTTAAAACACACACACACACACACACACACCAATAAAGGTACTTTTTGCCTTGTAACAGTAGTCAAGTATAATTCGAAAAGAAAAAGAAGGAGGAGGAGGAGGAGGAGGAGGAGGAGAAATAATCTGACTCTAGAAAGAGATAGACTGACTTCTGATTCATTCCTGATTAGCCACGTGGTCCTCTCAAAGTCAGTCTCCTCATCCATTAAATGGAAATAATACAGCACTTGCATTCTAGAGGTTGTTGAAAATATTAAGAAAATGCCTATGATACCTTAACATAGTGCCTGGGATTGAAACCATCTTAAGGAGTGTCAACTAATTTTATAATTTTTTACATTTACAAAGTCAGCTGTATATCTTCATTTGCTGACATATAAAGACTTTGAAGATGAAGAAAAATCTCCAGGAGTTAGAATTTGTAGATACTTATGTAATCTGATGCATATGACTGGCTTAGTCTGACATTCTCTAAATATACTCAGGTGCAAAGAACCTGCACAGGGCTGTGTTTAGTTCATGAACTGCAGAGGTTAGCATTGATAACGAAATTAACCAAATCATTTAGTTGCCTAATGGAGCTGTCAAATTAACTTGAAAATCTATTGAAATAAGTAGAAAATGATTTATGGGGCTAATGGAATACCAATAAAAAATTCAGCAGGTTAATATCTTTTTTACTTGGTTTTTTTTTTTTTTTTTTTTTTTTTTTTGGAGGGAAGTTAGGAATTAACAAGCTGATTTTAAACTGTGTATGGAAATACAAAGTAACTAAGAACCAAAACAAACTTGAGAATCAGGAACAAAGTTGGAGGACTTATGTGATTTAATTTTAAGACATTCTATAAAGCTGTGATAATCAGGACAGTGTGCTATTAGTATAAGGAAGGACAAATAGATTAATGGAGCATAATAGAGAATCCAGGATTCAGCCCACACTTATGTTGTAATTGATTTTCAATAAAGCAACCGATGCAATCCCACAGAGAAAGCAGTATTTTCAAAAAATGATTCTTCATGAACCATTAGATAAAAAGTAAACTTTGACTCCTGCTGCACAGAAACATAATACACAAAAGTAATTCAATGTGGATCATAGACCTAAACAAGAAAGTTAAACCTATAACTTTTCTAGAGTGAAAAAATGGGAGAGTACATTTGCAATCTTAGGTTTGGCAAAAATTTCTTGTATGAGAGCACAGTATCAAAAACTATACTAATAATAATAGTAAAATTTAAAATTTCTATACATTAAAATACATCATTAAAAATACAAATAGGCAAAACCGCAGACTGGGAAAGAAAAACTTGTGATAGGTATAATTAACAAAGTATTTGTACCTGGAATACATAAGCTCCTTCAACTCAATAAAAAAAAATTATAACAATATGCCATGTTTCAGGCACTAAATGCAAGATGTGGAACAATGGAAACTCATTCCATGATTAGTAGAAGTGAAAAATAATACAGCTAGTTTGTAAAACTGTCTCATGAAGTTAAATGCAATGATCTCTCAATTCTACTCTCAGATACATACCCACACACAAAAATCATTATATAAGAATGTTCATACATCCTTATTCACAATAGTCCAAATCTGGAAAGAATCCAAATGGATAAAGAGGAAAATGGATGTACAGTTTGTAAAGTATTCTCATAGTGAAACGCTTCTTGGCAACAAAAAAGAACATATTATAAATACATGCCAAAATGTGAATGAATCTTAAAACCATGCTGAGCTAAAGAAATCAAATATATAATATATAATTTCATTGTCATAGATTTCAAGAGTAGAAAACAGTACTTTATGGTGATAGAAATCAGAACTGTAATTGTTTCAGAGGTGGGAGCACCATCATTTATAAAGAGGACGAGTGAACTTCATGGAGAGAGATAAATTTTATGTATTTCAATTGGGTTGGAGGTTACATAAATGTACACATAGGTCAAAACTTACCATACCTTACACTCAAAGATCTGTGTGGCTCACAATGTATAGATTATACTTAAGACCTCCAAAAATATCTGCAGCCAATTTCTCATCAGAAACTGTAGAGGCCAGAAGGCAGTGGGGTTGTATATTTAAAGTAATAAAAGGTAAAGACTGTTAGCCAAGAATTTCATATCCAGCAAAACACCCTTTGGAAATGAAGAATGAATAAATCCCCAGATCAAAAATCAACCAAAAACAACAACAAAACAATACCAAGCAAACAAACAAACAAACCTAAAAACATGTTGTTAACAAACAGGAAATACTAAAAGAAATCCTTCAGGGTAAGATTACACTTCATAACAACTCAATTCCATATAGAGAAATAAAGAGACTGGTAGAGGTAACTACTGAGGTAAATATGAAAGGCAGTATTTATGTATTTTTGTTAGTAAATCTTTTTTTCCCATGGTCTGATTCAAAAGATAACTGCATAAAGCAATAATTACAAAACACTATCAGTGGTCTTAAAATGTAGGAATATGTAAATTCGTCTGACAATGATCATACAAAGGCAGGGAAGAGAATATAGGGGCAAACTTTTACATAATATTGAAACTTAATTGTTATTAATCTGAACTTTGTTGTTATAAATTAAGAAATCAATTCTAATTTCAGAGTAACCACTAAGAAAATAAAACATATCAAAAGAAATGACAACAGAATTATATAGTACACTAAAAAAATATCAATTTAACACAACAGAAAATAGAAATACAGGAAGAAAAGGACATAAGATACAGAAAACAAATGGCAAAGTGGCTTATCCGTACTTTTATGAAATATAAGTGAACAGTCCAGTGAGAAAACAAAGACTGATAGAGTTGAATATAAAAATATGATCCAAAACAATGTTGTCTACAAGAAACACACTTTAGGTTGAAAGTTACAGATAGGTCAAAAGCAAAAGAATGGAAAAGATTTACCATGCAAACAGTAATCAAAAGAGAACTGGAATGACTAGGCTTACATCAGACGTTAAACATTTTTTTAATTAGAGGCAAGGGAAAACATTTTAAAGTGATGGGGATCAATCCATCAAGAAGACATGATAAGTGTAAACACACACGAACTTAAAAACAGAGCCTCACAATACAAGAAGCAAAAACTATTATAATTGAAGGAGAGATAGATAACAATAATAGTTGAAGACTTCAATAATTCATTTCCAATAATGGATAGAACTATTAAACAGAAGGTCAACAAGGAAATAAAAGACTTGGAAAACACTATATCTCAACCACCTAGACCTAACAAACATCTATGGAACTCTGATCCTAGCAACAGAAGGATACATACACATTCTTCTCAAGGGCACATCAACCATTCTCCAGGAAGAACATATATTAGGCCACAAAACAAAGCACAATAAGATTAAATTGAGTGAAATCATAATAAATATGTTCTCTGACCACAGATCCTCAATAATTAAGCATAGAGTTGCCATATTGTCTAGCAATTCTACTCTTAAACTTGGATCAAGAAAACCAAAAACATGTTGGACACAAATATTCAGTTTTATAGCATTACAGCCAAACTGTAGCAGTACTGTTCATAACTGCAAAAAAGTGGAGGCAGTCCAAATGTCCATCAACCGATGAATAGATAAACAAAATGCAGTATGTCCATACAACAGAATATTATTCCTACAGAGAGGAATGAAGTACTGATATATGCTACAACATGGGTAAACTTGGAAAATAAAACCAGACACAAAGGTCACATGTGATCATTCCATTTTTAAGAAATGTCCAGAATAGGCAAGTCTACAGAGACAGAAAGTAGCTTAGTAGTTGCCAGTGGTTGGAGAGAGGAGAAAATAAGAAGTGACTACTAATAATTATGGAGTTTCTTTTGGAAGTGATACAAATGTTCTGGATTTAGATAATGATGATTCCACACCTCTGTGAAAAATCTAAAAATCCCTGAAATGTAAACTTTAAAAGGGTGAGATTTATGGTATATGAATCCTTACTTAATTTTAAAAATGTTATGATCATTTGAAGAACAATCTGGAAGCACTTAGTGACACTGAATATGCATATCGCTATGAGTCAGCAATCCCTTTCCTGTCTATACACTTCTGATAATCAGATCCATATGGGCACATGCATGGGATTAGTGTGTGTGTGTGTGTGTGTGTGTGTGTGTGTGTGTGTGTGTGTGTGTGTTTAGGCAGTAGGATGTTAAAGACAACATGGAGTCCATTACTAGGGAACTGGATAAATGCAATGTGAAGAATACACACTATCCAACCCCCTTACCGACTAGCTACAATGAGCCAGATGGACATACTATACTATAAATAGATTATAGAGAGGATGTTGAGATTAAAAAATAGAAAGTAAGGTCTATAACAAGCATCATTTATGTAAATTGGAAATACATAACTACAATATACTCTTCAATGATGCATGCAAATATAAGGATGTAGTGTCTCAGGATGGCCTCCAGTAATGGGCGGGAGGACAGGGAGTGAAGACTCAGGGTGAAGGGGCAAAACAATGAAATGGAGGAAACCAAACACATACACATGTTGATAAAATGCCATGACTGAGAAGTATGAATATCTTAAGTCTCTACCCTGAAGGTCCAAAGTGACAAAGAAAAGGAAGATAAAATAAAAAGAATGGAAGGAAGGGAAGAAAAAAGCTAGCTCACGTACACTCCAAATTTTTAACAGACTGTCTCCAGGATATGAGATTGTAGTAGGATTTATTTCTCAATCTCTTTCAGAAAAAATTTTAAAAATAAAAACGGTTAAGAAATGGCAAGATTCTTGAAGCTTTTGATTGACATTTAAGAATATATTGATTCTACAGCCTGCCAAATAACTATAAGCAATACCATTCCCTTAGGTCATTAAAGTGGGTTAAAAATGACTTTCCTGAGAAATGTGACCTCTCACTGCCTCTCTCTGTTCCTATCACGTCTGCGCTAGCCTGAAATTGATGTTTTGAGTACTCAGAGCATTGCTAGTTACCTGGATCCCATTCACTGTAGGGCAGAAAGTAGAGCATCCAATAGATTTCTGAATGATCTTACAATAAGGTCATCTCTCAAGTCTCAGAAGTCAGCAAGAGAAAGGCTCTATTTCAGGACTAGTGGAGGAACTGAAGGAGATGAGCAAGTCACAAGAATCTTAGGGATTCTCTTGGAGAACATCTGAGTATCTTGCTTGACTCTCTGCTGGAGCAGGGCAGTGACCTCCACTGCTGAGGCCACCTCATGTCACTTACAGATTCAACTCAGACTCAGGGTTTGGTGCCACCTATTTTAAAAGGGGGATATAAGAAACTCTGGGCTCCCTGCTGTGTCCTTGCTACTGTGATTGTCTCATTTCCTTTCCTAATAGCCGGGTTCTCCCATGATTAAGGTGTACTCCTGCTTCTCCAAGTCTTGTTCCTAATCCAAGATCCCATGACTCCTTAACATTTAACAGGTTTTCTACCCCATTATGGCAGAACAAAGTGACCTTTAGATCTGGCACATCCTGGTCCTGGTGATGACAGATCTATGCACAATATGGCACAAGGGATGTAGAAGGAAGAAACATTAAAAGTGACTGCAGTGGGTTTGTCTGATACCAGATGGGACTCCAAATGTGTTGAGAAATATTCAAGGGCCACAAAAGGTGTGAGTTGGGCATGGGGGTGGCAGGACACATTTTAATTAATGTTTTGAGCAAGAAGATCCAAAAATAACAACAAATGAGATAGACACAGTTTGGGGCAGATGGTTAGTGTGAACAGATGGTGGACAGAAAGCTTCACTGCTCTTATTTTTGCTATATTCTTCACCATCGTGCCATGAGACTAGGGATAGGTGTGTGCTATTCAAATTTCCAGAGAAGTGAAAAGAAGGAGGTCAGTTTTAAAGACCGCAGACTGAGCAATAACTTATCATTATAATAATACAACAGTAAGAAAATGAACCTCAACATATATTAAGTTTTCATGGCATGATGCCTTGCCTGGTGCCAAGTGCTTTCCTAACTATTTGGTTTTGATCATCACCTCAAACCCATGAAGAAAATGCTATTATTTTCACTTTAAAAATGTGGAAATTGAGACTCATGGAAGTTGAGTAACTTGCCTTAGTGCACAATGAGAAGAACCAAGATTTGAGCCCAGGTGTGTTCAACTATTAAACCTGTGATTTTCAAATTCTAAAATGAATTATGCATGGTCATGTAGGAAATCAAGTGGTGTTCATTAGGAGCCTGCATAAGTTGATTAACAGCCAGTCATGTCAGACTAAATTTAAACCACTTTATTGGAGAGTTTTACCCAGAAAGTACAGGAAAAGGCCAGAGAGCAAATACACCTCAACTTCAGCAAATACTTGATAATATTATCAAGAACCCAAAGACAAAAAGCAACAGATTAGACAGACTTTCCAGCTGGAAAGACCATGTCCTGCAAGTGTTGCTCACCGATGGAACAAAACCCACTTAGTAGTGTCTTTAGTGTCCCCTCAAGGACTCTGGATTTGCCAGCTCCTATTTAACAATTCTATCAATGTTTTTTTTTCCCCTATCTTTTTTCTGTTTTTTTTTTTCTATCAATTTTTTTTCCCCTATCTTTTTTCTGTTTTTTTTTTTCTATCAATGTTTTGAATAAAATATTTTAAAATATGTGTGGCATGACTGTCAAATTGCTGAAGGCACAAGGGATAATTATTACATCAGATAACAGATTTGAATGAATTTTCTTAGCTGAAATGACCGTTTCCTAAGTGTTGTTCAATTAGGGTATCAAAAAATGCTCAGAAGGTCTTTTCCTGCCAAAAGACTGCATTTTCCAGGTCTTACTCAACAATTGTATCAAAGACTTGAATAAAATATGTGTGATGTGTTTGTCAAATTTCAGAGGAAGATAGGAGTAATTATTACATTAGATAAGAAAATCATCAAACTAGAATAATAAGTCACAAGAGACAAGATGAAAATTATCAAGGAAATATAAATCTTTAATTTAGGTCCATAACACCATTTAGGAAGAAACTGGGGAGAAATAGTCCAACAGGAGTCCCATGACCAATGCCTGGGATTTGTAGTTGGCTGCATATTTGATCTGATATCTGACTGCTAAGTGTAAGTTAAACCCATTGTCAAAAAAAAAAAAAGAGTGGGGAGGTGATCAATTCCTTTCCTTCTTGGCATCAGGCAGATTCATTCTGGTTTATTTTAGAATATTTTTTGAGAGGGTTATCTTAGTTATCTATTACTATATCAGATTACCCAGATCTAGTACCTTCTTAAAAGACTGATTTCCTGTTCTTCCTCCTGAGCTGACTGGGCTCTGCAGGATGGTTCTTCCACTCGCCTTGCTGTGCACCTCTCCTGTGGTTGTGGTGATTGGCAGCAGGGGCAGGCGTACTCCAGAGACAGGGGCCGTGACATTCAAGGTGGCTTCTTCACTCACACACCAACACCTCAGTTCCCATCCATGTGGAGCTCAGACTGCAGGGCCTTTCCTCTCTCTCCAGCAGGATCTCCAGCATCTCCCATGGCAGCTTCCAACAGCACGAAGATAGATGTTGTCAGTCCCTCCTGAGATCAGAACTGACACAGAGTCACCCCTGCCATGTTTTTTGTTCAGTCAAAAGACAGCCAAAATTTAGTATGGGAGGGGACCCCACAAGGACAGGAGCTGCCATTCACTGGAAGTCATCTTTGGAGTCATTGGGTGGAAAGAGTCAGACTTGATGAATCTTGTTCAAAATCATATATGATATAAAACAGGAGTTTTTAGCCCAGATAAGATATTTTATGGGTTCATAAGAGCTATTTTGAAATTCTTAGAGGAGAACTGTGTATAGAAGAAGGCATAAGTATACGTTTGGCTTTGGGGAATTAAATTTAGATCTAGAGGTAGATTTCAATTCAGATTCTAAGTACTCAATTGACAGGGGTACAGAGAGTTTTCTACTTAGATAGGAAATCATACTAGCTAGTCTGTAAGGATCCTTTCAACACTTAAATTAAATCTAAGCTGCTAATTATATCTTCTCCTGTTAATTATTTATTGGTTTATTAAACCTATCTCCAAAGTCAGATTTTAAATTGGAAAAAAATGAATAAAGGAACAAGATTTCTAGACTAGCTTCAGAGTCTGAGTTCTGCCATCAGTCAACTGTTATGTGACTTTGGGTAAGTCACTTACTATCCCTGGGCCTCAACTTCACTGGAAAATAAAGGTGTTGGATTCCAACTTCCCTTGTTCACAATGTGAGGATAGTAAACAACAACTTTCATAGGATTGTTCTGAGGATCAAATAGAACTTAAAGTAAGTTAAGTGCTTAAGACAGTGCCTGGCCTATTGTCAGTGCTTTTAAATATTAACCTTCATTATTTCCAAGATTATCAAAACATTTCTGATTCTTCAGTTTCCCATGTTTAAAAGAGGATCTTGAGTTGCTTTAGATCTTCACTTGTTTTACTGTTCAGTGTCACTTAGAAAGTGACTCGTAATCACTGCTAGTCTATGACTTCTCAGCAGGTCACCAGGAGCCCACCAGGACCCTATACTCACCAAGCCCTTGATAAATAATGTAATAGAATTTGAAAAGCTTGGATAGCAAAAGTGTTCTCTTGCTCCATGCCCAGCAGGGGGAGCAAAAGAAAACTAACAAATCCTCTCAGATTGAGAATCAAACCCAGAGACCTCAGGCTGTCCAGGTTCTCCTCCCTCACCAAGCACTCTTCATTTTATAGAGTGCAAAACTGAATGCAAGAGAGGAAGAGAGATTTCCCAAGGTTACCAACCATTAGATGACCATGTACAAGTTCTATAACCTCTCTAAGATTCAGAAACATCTTTAAAGTGATTATAATAATCTACTCGTCTCAAAGGGTTTTGGGAGGAATAAATAAAATTGTGTAATATAAAATTCCTTGTAAGGCATTCTGAATGCAAAAAGTGCCATAATACATGTAAATACTAATCCATGTCAAGAGAAATCGTTTTTATCTACATGAGCTAAAATTGGGTAATCAAGTTCTTCTTCTTAAGTACTTCTGGGAGCCAGCCATTCAAATGAAGTTACCTGGAGATACAACATCAGGAATTTCTAGGGATTGTGTCAAACTACAGAGCTCACGGCCATGAGAGATACCGGCCTCTACCAGGAGGACATTCACAGTATTGCCAGATCTTCCAAGAGAAGTTGGGATCAGGATTTTTATGTGCAAATTTCTTATTTTTAAAACTATTATACAGACAAATAATCCTAGGCCAGCAACTTATTACTTCTGCTTCTTTTTTTTTTCATCTGTAAATAATGTTTACCACTCAAGATTTTTATGAGAATTAAAAGGAAAATGCACATAAAGTATGTTTTGGCACATAGTTACAGTAAGTAATTGTTGCTAGATTTTTCTTATTTATTTATTTATTTATTTTTATTGTAAACAAATGGGATACATGTTGTTTGTCTGTTTGTGCATGAGTTAAAGGCATACCATTTGTGTAATCATAAATTTACATATGGTAATGTTTGATTCATTCTATTATTTTTCCCTTCCCCCCACCCCTCCCACCCTTCTTTTCCCTCTATACAGTCCTTTCTTCCTCCATTCTTGCCCCCCTCCTAAACCCTAACCCTAAACCTAACCCTACCCCTCCCACCCCCCCCTTATGTGTCATCATCCACTTATCAGCGAGATCAATTGTCCTTTAGTTTTTTGAGACTGGCTTATCTCACTTAGCATAATAGTCTCCAATTTCATCCATTTGCCTGCAAATGCCATAATTTTATCATTTTTATGGCTGAGTAATATTCCATTGTATATGTATACCACAGTTTCTTTATCCACTCATCAATTGAAGGACATCTAGGTTGGTTCCACAGTCTGGCTATTGTAAATTGAGCAGCTATGAACATTGATGTGGCTGTATCTCTGCAGCATGCTGATTTTAAGTCCTTTGGGTATAGGCCAAGGAGTGGGATAGCTGGGTCAAATGGTGGGTCCATTCCAAGCTTTCTGAGGAATCTCCACACTGCTTTCCAGAGTGTCTGCACTAATTTGCAGCCCCACCAGCAATGTATGAGTGTACCTTTCTCCCCACATACTCGCCTGCACCTGTTGTTGCTCGTATTCTTGATAATTGCCATTCTAATTGGGGTGAGATGGAATCTTAGGGTGGTTTTGATTTGCATTTCTCTGATTACTAGAGATGTTGAGCATTTTTCATATGTTTGTTGATTGCTTGTACATCTTCTTGTGTGAAGTGTCTGTTCATTTCCTTAGCCCATTTGTCGATTGGATTATTTGTATTCTTGGTGTAGAGTTTTTTGAGTTCTTTATAGATTCTGGAGATTAGTGCTCTATCTGAAGTATGATTGTCAAAGATATTCTCCCACTCTGTAGGCTCTTTCTTTGCATTGCTGATAGTTTCCTTTGCTGAGAGAAGGCTTTTTAGTTTGAATCTATCCCAGTTATTGATTCTTGCTTTTATTTCTTGTGCTATGGGAGTCCTGTTAAGGAAGTCTGGTCCTAGGCCGACATATTGAAGATCTGGATCTACTTTTTCTTCTATAATCTGCAGGGTCTCTGGTCTGATTCTGAGGTCCTTAATCCATTTTGAGTTGAATTTTGTGCAGGGTGAGAGATATGGGTTTAGTTTCATTCTGTTGCATATGGATTTCCAATTTTCCCAGCACCATTTGTTGAAGAGGCTATCTTTTCTCCATTGCATATTTTTGGCACCTTTGTCTAGTATGAGAAAGTTGAATTTATTTGGGTTTGTGTCCATGTCCTCTATTCTGTACCATTGGTCTACCTGTCTATTTTGGTACCAATACTATGCCGTCTTTGTTACTATTGCTTTGTAGTAAAGTTGAAGTTCGGGTATTGCGATACCCCCTGCTTCATTTTTCCTGCGAAGGATTGCTTTAACTATTCTGGGTTTCTTATTCTTCCAGATGAATTTCATGATTGCTTGCTCTATTTCTGCAAGGTACATCCTTGGGATTTCAATTGGAATTGCATTGAATCTGTATAGCACTTTTGGTAGTATGGCCATTTTGACAATATTAATTCTGCCTATCCAAGAACATGGGAGATCTTTCCATCTTCTAAGGTTTTCTTTAATTTCATTCTTTAGTGTTCTGTAGTTCTCATTGTAGAGGTCTTTCACCTCTTTTGTGAGATTGATTCCCAAGTATTTTATTTTTTTCGATGCTATTGTGAATGGGGTAGTTTTCCTAATTTCTCTTTCTGAGGATTCATCACTTATGTATAAAAACGCATTGGATTTATGAGCATTGATCTTGTAACCTGCTACTTTACTTAATTCACTTATGAGTTCTAAAAGTTTTCTGGTGGAATTTCCTGGTTCCTCTAAGTATATAATCATATCATCAGCAAATAGGGATAGTTTGAGTTCTTCTTTTCCTATTCGTATTCCTTTAATTTTTTTGGTCTGTCTAATTGCTCTGGCTAGCGTTTCAAGGACGATGTTGAATAGAAGTGGTGAAAGGGGACAACCCTGTCTTGTACCAGTTTTTAGGGGGAATGCTTTCAGTTTTTCACCATTTAGAATGATATTAGCCATGGGCTTAGCATAGATAGCCTTTATAATGTTAAGGAATGTTCCCACTATCCCTATTTTTTCTAGTGTTTTGAGCATGAAGGGGTGCTGTATTTTATCAAATGCTTTTTCTGCATCTATTGAAATAATCATGTGATTCTTGACTTTAAGTCTATTGATATGGTGAATTACATTTATTGATTTCCTGATGTTGAACCAACCTTGCATCCCTGGGATGAAACCCACTTGATCATGGTGCACTATCTTTTTAATATGTTTTTGTATGCGATTTGCTAAAATTTTGTTGAGAATTTTTGCGTCAATGTTCATTAAGATATTGGTCTGAAATTTTCTTTCCTTGATGTGTCTCTGTCTGGTTTGGGTATCAGGGTAATATTGGCTTCATAGAATGAGTTTGGGAGGGTTCCCTCCTCTTCTATTTCATGGAATACTTTGAGAAGTATTGGAATGAGCTGTTCTTTAAAGGTTTTGTAGAACTCGGCTGAGAACCCATCTGGTCCTGGACTTTTCTTTGTTGGTAGGCTTTTGATGACCTCTTCTATTTCATTGCTTGAAATTGATTTATTTAAGTTGTGTGCCCTCCTCGTTCAGTTTAGGTAACTCATATGTCTCTAGAAACCAGTTGATGTCTTCGAAATTTTCTATTTTTTTGGAGTATAGATTTTCAAAATAGCTTCTAATTATGTTTTGTATTTCACTTGTGTCTGTTGTGATATTTCCTTGTTCATTCCGAATTTTAGTGATTTGGGTTTTCTCTCATCTTCTCTTTGTTAGAGTGGCTAAGGGTTTATCAATTTTGTTTATTTTTTCAAAGAACCAACTATTTATTTTGTCAATTTTTTGTATTGTTTCTTTTGTTTCAATTTCGTTGATTTCAGCTCTGAGTTTAACTATTTCCTGTCTTCTACTACTTTTGGTGTTGGTCTGTTCTTCTTTTTCTAGGGCTTTGAGCTGTAGTGTTAGGTCATTTATTTGTTGATTTTTACTTATTTTATTAAATGCACTCCATGAAATAAATTTCCCTCTAAGTACTGCTTTCATAGTGTCCCAGAGATTTTGATATGATGTTTCTTTGTTCTCATTTACCTCTAAGAATTTTTTAATTTCCCTCGTAATATCTTCTGTTATCTATTCATCATGTAATAGCATATTGTTTAATCTCCAGGTGTTGGAGTAGCTTCTGTTTTTTACTCTTTCATTTATTTCTAATTTCAATCCATTATGATCTAATAGAATACAAGGTAGTGTTTCTATCTTCTTGTATTTGCTAACATTAGCTTTGTGGCATAATATATGGTCTATTTTAGAGAAGGATCCATGTGCTGCTGAGAAGAAAGTGTATTCGCTCTTGGTTGGATGGTATATTCTATAAATGTCTGTTAAGTCTAAATTATTGATTGTGTTATTGAGATCTATGGTTTCTTTGCTCAATTTTTGTCTGGAAGATCTGTCCAGTGGTGAGAGAGGCGTGTTAAAATCACCTAGTATTATTGTGTTATGGTCTATTTGGTTTCTGAAATTGAGAAGGATTTGTTTGACATACATGGATGAGCCACTGTCTGGGGCATAGATGTTTATGATTGTTATGTCTTGCTGATTTATGTTTCCCTTAAGCAATATGTAATGTCCTTCTTTATCCCTTCTGACTAACTTTGGCTTGAAGTCCACATCATCTGAAATGAGGATGGATACCCCAGCTTTTTTGCTGAGTCCATGTGCATGGTATGTTTTTCCCCATCCTTTCACCTTTAGTCTATGGGTATCTTTTTCTATGAGGTGAGTCTCTTGTAGGCAACATATTGTTGGATCTTTCTTTTTAATCCAATCTGCCAGTCTATGTCTTTTGATTGATGAGTTCAGGCCATTAATATTCAGGGTTATTATTGAGATACGATTTGTATTCCCGGTCATTTGGCTCATTTTATTTATTTATTTATTTTGACACGACTTGGTTCTTCCTTTATTTGACAATTCCTTTAGGATAGTTCCTCCCGTTACTGATTTGCTTCTTTGTTTTTCATCTCTTCCTCATGGAATATTTTGTTGAGAATGTTCTGTAATGCTGGCTTTCTTTTTGTAAATTCTTTTAGCTTTTGTTTATCATGGAAGGATTTTATTTTATCGTCAAATTTGAAGGTAAGTTTTGCTGGGTATAAGATTCTTGGTTGGCATCCATTTTCTTTCAGGGTTTGGTAAATGTTGTTCCAGACCCTTCTAGCTTTTAGGGTCTGGATTGAAAAATCTGCTGATATCCGTATTGGTTTCCCCCTGAATGTAATTTGGTTCTTTTCTCTCGTGGCCTTTAAAATTCTGTTTTTATTTTGTATGTTAGGTATTTTCATTATAATGTGCCTTGGTGTCGATCTGTTGTAATTTTGTATATTTGGAGTCCTATTAGCCTCTTGTACTTGATCTTCCATTTCATTCTTCAGATTTGGGAAATTTTCTGATAATATTTCATTGACTAGATTGTTCATTCCTTTGGTTTGTTTCTCTCAGCCTTCCTCAATCCCAATAATTCTTAAATTTGGCCTCTTCATGATATCCCATAGTTCTTGGAGATTCTGTTCATGATTTCTTACCATCTTCTCTGTTTGGGCCACTTTGTTTTCAAGGTTAAACATTTTGTCTTCAATGTCTGAGGTTCTGTCTTCCAGGTGTTCTATCCTATTGGTTATGCTTTCTATGAAGTTCTTAATTTGGTTTATTGTTTCCTTCATTTCAAGGATTTCTTTTGGTTTTTTTTCAATATCTCTAACTCTTTATTGAAATGATCCTTTGCTTCCTGTGTTTGCTCCTTTAACTGTTGATTGGTGCTATCATTCAGTGTCTGCATTTGCTCTTGTATCTCGTCATTTGCTTCCCTGATCATTTTAATTATGTACATTCTGAACTCCCTTTCTGTCATTTCTTCTGCTATGCTGTCATTGGATTTTATTTATGTAACATCTAGATTTGTTTGGAACATTTTCTTCCCTTGTTTTCTCATACTGTTCAGGTATCACTGGACTGCTGAGATATTGCAGATTTCCTCTATTGACTTATAATGCCCCTGAAGATTTCTAGTATATCCACTCTTAACCTTCAGCAGCCTGAAGTCTTGGAGGAAGTTGATAATGCGGTGTTCCACAAGGAAGCTGCCTCTCTAGGGATGGTGGCCTTCCGGTGGGGTACAATCCCTGCTAGTGGGCAGAGGTACCTTCACTTGCTGATGAATGGTCATCCAAAGGGGAACTAGGATTTGGGCTAATGCAAGGCCAGTTTGGGCCTGTGTCTCTGGTTTTACAGTCCTTGTGGGAGAACCTCACCTGGCAGGGAAGACTCACCCAGTGGGGAGGTCCCACTGGTCAGTTCCCCTCCTAGAGGTTCCATTCAATTCACAACTACCGCCTGGGCTGGGCAGCCTTCTTCTGCAATGTTCCCAGGGACCCGGACCTACCTCCTGGTCCTGGAAGCCTCGCCATTCGCAGATGAATCTCCTTAGTCTGCCTCTCCTCAGAGAAACTGCCTGCAGACCTGGAGCCTTCACTCCCCCCCTCAGTTTGTCTGTGCAGCTCTTCCACCAAGAAGCTGCCTAGGTTGGTACCCTGCTCTGCACCTAATTGCCTGGCTATGCAGCCCCTCCTCTGAGCAGCCACCTGGAGCCCCTTACAGTCACTCTTCCTCCGGCAGCCGCCTGGTGTTTCGTGCAGTCGATCTGAGTCCAAGTGACCCACTGTGCACCTCCTTCTCCTCCAGGCAGTCACCGAGAGATCTGGTGCATTCGTCTCGAGTCCCAGGAACTCACTGTGCACCTCCTCGTCCCAACTGCCACCCGTAGCCCTGGTGCAGTCACTCCGAGCCCAAGCGCCCCGCCGCTCTCCTCCTCCTCCTCCAGACAAACCCCCCTGTGTTCCGGAGCGGTTGCTCTGAGTCCAAACCACTCACCACGCTGCTCCTCCAGACAGCCGCCTGGAGCCCTGGTGCAGCTGCTCCAAGTCCAATCGACGTGCCGAGGCTTCTCCTCCTCCTCTGGGCAGTTCAGGAGTGGTCGCTTTCAGTCCAAACAGCTCACCGCGCACCTGCTCCTTTGGGCAGCCTCCCAGAGCCCCGGTGGGTTGCTCCGAGTCCAAGCGCTGTGCTGAGCGGCCTCCTCTCCGATGCTCCCAGTTGTCCGCATTCCTACTTCTGCTTCTAAGTCATTTTAGAACTTCACGCTTCACACAACATACTAGAATTAAGAAACTCATTCCAGTAGGTAACAATAAATGTCGATGAAGATGTGATGAAAAAGATACACTCATGACATTGCTGGTGGAACTGAAAATTTGTGCAACCACTATGAAAAACAATCTGGAGATTCCTCAGAAAACTTGGAATACAACCTCCATTTGACCCAGATATCCCACACCTCGACATATAGCCACAGGACTTAACATCAGTATACCACAGTGACACAGCCACCTCAATATTTATAACAGCTCAATTTACAATAGCATAACTTTGGAATCAATCTAGGTGCCCTTCAATAGATGAATGGATAAAGAAAATGTGCTACATATACATAATGGAATATTACTCAGCCATCAGGAAGAATGAAATTATGGCATTTGCTGGCAAATGAATAGAATTGGAGACTATTGTGCTAAGTGAAATAGGCCAATCCCCCAAAACAAAGGCCTAATGTTCTCTCTAATATGCTTATACTTACACAAAATAAAGGCGGGAGAATGATGATAGAAGTTGATTAGATTAGACAAAGGAGAATGAAGGGGAAGGAGGGAGGATGAGAATGGGAAAGATAGGAGAATGAATGGGACACAACATTCCTATGTTCATAGATGAATACACAACCAGTGTAACTCCACATCATGTACAACCACAGAATGGGAAGTTATCCTCCATGTATGTGTAATAGGTCAAAATACCCTCTACTGTCATGCATATATAAAAAGAAAAAACTTAAAAAGGAATAAAAAAGAAATCCACTCCAATAAACTCAAGAGAAGAGGTTCTGTCTCTCATTTGAAGGGACTATGTGCCAATAACACACACCTGCAGGTTGTTTTTTCTAGGATTGAAACAACAGATAAACTGTACCTCTGGGGATTGTTTTGCAATCTCTAAAATATCCTCCAGCTTTCCTCAATGACTTTAGACACTCTGCTCACTCCATGCCCAATGCATGTGAGTCACTGTAGTCATCCAGTCTGACTATAAATTATACATTCCACATGGATATATTTTTGCTTTGTAAGGTAGAAAATAACATTTCACAATTTCATATGTAACATTCATTTTTATTTAACAGCTACCTTCATTAGATATTCATTGAAAAGAGGTTCATTGTAAGCAACAACAAGATAGGTGAAAAGGGCTGATTTTTTTTTATATCAAATTCCCAATACACGTGAAAAATAAAAATCATTCTGTTTCAAAGATGAAAAATAGTAAAAAAGCGATCAAATAAAAATGGAAAGGAGGGAGGGAAGTTGAGCGATCACAAGCAGGATGGTTCAACCTAAATGTCTTAAAGATCCTTGAGTTGTTTTCCCTTCTCTTCCCAGGGAGTTGTAAGCCCCTGCGTTCATGCTTGATTTCCATTGAGCATCTCCACATCTGTCCTTTAGGAGAACAAAGACTGATTAGGAAACATGTTTATTTCTATTGTTTCACCACCTTGCAAAATGTTCTTCTGCAAGCTCAGCACTGTGGTTTGAGTGATGGGTTGTTGTGTTTAAGGGTACTCTTCTGGAGGAGGGGTTATCCCTTTGGAGACTGGGGATTTACTTGCCCCAGGCGTAATCTTTGTTTAAAACTGAGGCATCCAATTAGCATGGCCAAGATATTATTGTGTCGACTAAGTTTAGTTATGATTTGCTTCAATAATAGCAAGAAGATTTTTTTAAAAATTTTAATCTAATTTATTTATGCTATTTATTTATTTATTTGGAGTTCTGGGGATTGGACCCAAGGGTACCAGAACTACATTCCCAGGTCTTTTTATTTTTTTATTTTGAGGCAGTCTCACTAAATTGCTGAGGCTGTCCTTGAACTTGGAATCCTCCCACCTCAGCCTCCCAAGTGACTGGGATTACAGGCATGAGCCATCATGCCCGACACTGAGAGGCCTTTTTCATATCAGCCCAAGAATATTAAGGAACATGACTGAAGTGAGTTGGCAGGTGAGTGAGGGTGGCACCTCCTGAATGAAGCAGGCACAAAATAGCCCTGGAATTTGAGGCTAGGGCTGAGCGGGAGTTAGACAGCGCCAAGGCTTCCTGCAGCCAGTTCCCTGGGGTTTAACCTGCAGGGAAACCAGAGAGGCGGAGAGAGGAGAGAGGCAGGAGAGCAGAGGACTCCAGTTCTTCCATGTGCCCTGCCTTCGAGGTCCTTTTGATATGGAAGAGCCAGTGCTGAACTGGGCAGATTAGAAAGAACTTTTCATGTCAGAAAACTGAGGTTCATGTTCACGAGAGGCAGCCCAGAATGGTGGCAAGTCCACGGTGGCTGAGTCTGTGGCTCTGTTCCTTTGTGACCTTGGGCAAGTTCCTTCACCTCCTTGGGTTTTAATTTCACAACTTGAAAACTGGAAAACTTAGAACATAAAAATCCAAAGACTCTTCCATGGTTTATGTTATATGGCCAGGCATTTCCCCCAACTTTTTAGTTTGAAAACTTTTGTGTCTATAGAAAAGATTAAGGAATTGAACTAAAAATATGCCCCTCACTGAGACTCAGCAATTGTGAACATTTTACTGTATTTGCTTTATTTTTCTCTCTGCTATCTATTGAAGAAATACAGGAAGAATATATATAATACATATATATATTTCTTATAAAATTACTTTAAGTTGTAGACTTTCATGACATTTCTTCATTAAATACTTCACCATGCATCTCCTGAGATTGAGGATGTTCTACAAAACCACAGTATAGTCATTACAACCTAAACAAAGATAACTTACATGGACCATTACCCATTTGTATACAAATTTCTACCCAAATTCTTGCACTTGATTATGTCTTTAGGCCTTTAAATTCTTTTGGTCACTAATGCTTAAAATATTGAACAGCACTCCTCTTTTTTCTTTTTTAAGTTATTGACATTGACATTTTGAGGAGTCCAGTTATTTTATAGAATGTTCCAAACATCCTGAAAAAGATTGATTATTTCCTTGTGGTTTTATCTAACTTGTTCCTCTGTCCCTGTGCTTTCTGTGGAATAAAAGTTAGCTCTGGCAAACAATCAGGTTCAAATTAAACATCTCTGGGAAGAACACTACACAGGCAATTTTGTGTACTTCACACTGTGTACTTCACACCAGGAGCCACATAATCAGGGTATCCCAGCATAAGTGATGATTGATCCTCACTAAGGTGGCAATGGTCAAATATACCCAGAGTAAAGATACTTTTCCCTTCTGCTGTTATCAATCATCTGTGGGGCAGTACTTTGAATCTGTATGAACAGACCATTAGCCAAAATTAATCACCAAACTCTTTAAATATCCATTGCAAATCCTTACCTGAATCTTGTCACTATGTTGGGGTTGGGAAGATGTCTCATTCTGTCCTTCCTTCTGTATTTATTTGCTAGTGAAAGAATGGACATTTTTTTAAGCTGTCTGTTTTATCTCAACTCCCTAAGGTCTCCCTCCCAGTAATGGGAACAAAGCCCTTAAAGCTGTTCCAGGAAACAGCCCCAAACAGAGAGTAAAAGAGTAAATTGAGCCTGATAGCCAGATAGTGCTCAAACAGTAGGATTACCAGAAACTATTGACCAGAATCTACGCCCTGTTGTAAAACATTATGAAACATGTTGTATGTTATCAGCAAACCCAGACCCCCTTTGAAATTTCCCGGCAGCTTTGTTCCCCATTTTTCCTTTTTTTTCCCCTTTTCCCCCTTTCATGTGCGACCCCTCCCAATGTGTGGTTTCTGCCTTTATAAACCTACAAGATTTTCTGCTAGGAACTTGACTCCTGAACTCCTGCGTGAGTCATGAGTCGGGTCCCAGCGCGCTGGAATAAACACCTCTTGCGGTTTGCATCAAGTGACGCCTCCTGCGGTTGATTGGGGTTGCCGTTGATCCATAGGACAGAGTTGGGGTTTCCTTTTTGGGGGCCTTACACTAGCATTCTTCTACAAAGATGAATTTTCCTTCTCTATTTTTTTGAGTCGTCTCTGTCTCCCTGCCCCTTCTCCCTTCTCCCTTTTCTCACATTCTTTCTCATATTTCTATGATCTCATGAATTCCTTTTTAAATTAATATGTCACATTACATTTTTAAAATTCTTCTTAATGTTCAAAAGGTTCCAAATTTGGCTAGAATCCCCTTTTGGGTGGATTCTGTATCCTCTTTATACAGATGCATTAGCTTTTGATATCCTCTTTGTGTCTGGTACTATAAAGTATTTCTGATTCACTGTATATTCTCCTTCCATAAAACCTGAATTGAGCCATTGTTCAGAGTCCTTTTATTTTCTTTTAATGGAGAAGTGTTTATATATATCTACCTAGATGCCACCATTTGTAAGTCATTCTCAGTGAGAAAATCTAGGAACTACATATACTCAAGACTTCATATATTCACATTTCATATAAATCAATTATTTTCTGTGCGGTTATTTTACCAGTACAATATATGGTTTCATTTGTTTTTATTATATTTTAATTTTAGTTTTTGCTTCTTTCCATCCCTTTTAATTTTATTTGATTTTCCAAGTATATAAGACATCCACATGTTCCCACACCCAATCCCTTCACATTGTCCCATCTCTTGGCCTGCAGGTTTTATATTCCTTGTTGTGTTTCTTTTTGTAAATACACACATACATACATGTACTCGCATGTGTGTGCATGCACACACACACACACACACACACACACAGGCACATGTGTTCTCTTCTTTCTAGACAAAGGATATCCTATCCTATACCCTTTTTATACCTCACTTCTTTTACTTAGTATTTCCTAAGAGTTGCTCCGAATCAAGTCATAAAGGTCTTCCTCATTCTTTTTCATGTATCATCAGATATTTTCTAAGGCAATTTTACAAAATAAGATTTCAGGAAACAAAAACCAATAAGTACCTGTGTTAGTACAATAAGTACCTGTTTTGGTCATTAATGCTTAAAATATTGAACAGTACTCCTCTTTTTCTTTTTTAAGTACTTGTTAGTGAACTTCCTATTACGATAACAAATACTTGAGGTAACAAACTTAAAAAGAGGAAAGGTTCACTTTGGCTCCTGGTCTTGGAGGTTCCATGATCTATTGGTCACATTACTTTGGGTCTGTAGCAAGGCAGCCTATCCTGGTGGGAGTGCATGTGTGGAATGAAGTTGCTCACCTGATGGTGGCCAAGAAGAGAAAGAGGAAGAGAGAGGGTCTAGGGTCCCAAAGTCCCTTCAAAGGCATTTCCCCAATGACCTGAGATCTCCCTCTAGGCCCAACCTCTGTAAGGTTCTACTGCTTCCTAACAGTGCCAAGCAGGGGACTAAGCCTTTTAAAACATGGGCATTCTGGGGACATTCCAGATCCAAGCTATAACAATATCCATCTCCTGGTCTGCCTCTTGGAGAATCCCACCCAAGGCACCAAAGTCACACAGTTTATTATCAACAGAATCAAAACTACATAACAAATCTCTGACAATATATCTACTACACTGTACTACATTATATTACCTTTAAGTTTTTGTCAATTTACTTATCTATTAGGAACACTAAGGCTGCTAGTTAAACCCCCTTCTGGGAGAAAAAAGTCTCTCTTCAGAGTTACTTGCCATCAAAGATAGTGTTTTACTTTTATTTTTGTTTTATTTAGAACATGATGTAACCAAGCTATCAGTTAAGATATCTCAACCCTTTGTGAACTGAATAAGATTGGTGTGAAGCTGCATTTCACACTCTGGAGAAACCCAAAGTTTCCTGCAAGATTTCTGAAAATTCCCAAGGAGCTTCTATTCTTAGAACAACTTTGGCTCTGTCTCCTGCTTCTAAATATGCTGTCTAGTGCATAATAGGTACTCAAGAAATATTCATTAGCCAAGTATCTCTCCCTTCTTCGGGAATAGTGCCCCTTTCTTTACAGGAACTCTTTGCTTCCCCATCCCCACACTATAATAAGTCAGAGGGCCTCTGTGATAACTTGTGGTTATTTTAGCCACAGTTGCTTGGCCGGGGAGAGACATGTATCCCAATCTAAGCCAATCAGAGTCTTTTCCAAGGAACGGATTAGTTCTAAAAGCTAAAGCTAAAGAGAAAAGTTCTTTTCAGGTCTTACTGTAGTAAAGCTCTGGGGAAAAGAGTCTGAAGGCTGCTGCGACCACTTTCCCTGCTGACTAGATTGTGTACTAGGAGAGACAGAGCCACTACACAGTGGCCAAGAGAGAGAGCTGGTGGTATCGAATCCCTGAGGCCAGCTCCGCCTTCGCCTTTCCCACAGTGTGGACTGAAAAGGGACATAATCATCACTGGAATAAGCTACCTTACCTTCCCTATAGATGGAGAAGATGACAAGTGGCCAGGATTGTCGTGGGAAAGGAATGGAGAACTGGAAACGAACACATTAAAAGAACATGCAGAAAAGTACATAAACAGGCCAAGGGGAGCGTCGGCTCAAGAAGAGGAACGGCTCTACCCGGTGCCACGGTTCACTTGTGGGTTGTTAAACTACAACCTGAATCCAAGGTCCTGCCCGACCCCACCCCTGCTCCTCACCCACCCACTGGTGGCACCTGTGCTTCCAAACATGGCCAGGGCCTCTCCTCTGGAAGGGCATCTCATGGTTTCCCTAATCTAATCTCCCACTCCTACCATACAGCAAGGGACACAGGGGAGGCATTTCCTTCGCTTATCAAAAGACTTCAAAGCCGGAAAAGTTTCTGCTTTCCGGTGAGCAGGATGGCCTTAAACTGGCATCTGCATTAATCAGTTCCATCCACTCCCCATTTGCCTGCCCCACAATTTGGGAAATGGACACTTTATCTTTTATAAACTACTGATCCTGATTTCTCTTTCTTTTCCTAGAAGGGGAAGACGATTTTAGCTTGGCTTTAAATATCAAAGGGAAAAGACCTTTGTGTCGGGGGACTCAATTTGTGAAGTCCTTCCTCTGGGTTCTAGCTAGAGTTATTTGCTCAGATGATGGACATGACATGTGCTTTATGGTAGCAAACCTTCCAAATTTGTTCCCCCTGGTACCCAGCTACCCACTTCCTTAGTTTTCCATGATGCTGTTCAAAATAGGCCCAGAAATGCCAGCCTCCTTCCACTTGGGCGATGCAGTTCTTACAGATGAGGGTCTTTGGGGCATCATACTCACTTTCTTCCAGGACAAGAGGCTAATTCCAACTGGGTAGGTCACTGCTGAGATGTGGAACTTGGGCATTTTCCCAGTGATCAGGTCTTTAAATTCTGTAGGATTTGAGACAAAATATCGACTCCACTGCCTGCAGGGGATCACAGAGAAGCATCAAATACCACTTCAAATACCAAACACTAGATTATAATATTTATTTTCAAAGCTAATATTCCCTGAGCTTTCATTTCTGCATCCATAAAATAAAGAAAAATAATATGTACCTTGTTTTGCTCAGGAAATGTTGGTAGTAAGTGAATCACTAAGCTAATTAATTTTCTGCATATATGAGTTGGAGTTCCTGGTTGCAGGCACTAGAAACTCAATATGATGGACGTAGGTAGAAAGAGAGTCTATGGGTAAGGTACCAGCAAACTCATGGAACTGACTAGAAGGCAGAAGAGCCAGCCCAGAAACAAGGGCTGGAAGCCTGACTACAGGACACAACCAAGGTCATGCCACAGGATTAGTGCTTAGGACACAGCTGCCTTGTTCCACCAGACACATCCTCTTTCTACACGGCTCCCCAGGCTTCTTTTGCAACTCTCCTGCTAAAGAAAATAGAAGTTGGCCTTATTTTGCATTTCTGGGTCTACTAGCTTCACCAGCTAATATTTTCAAAATGTTCAAATGTACAAATGTGAAGAAATTACTGCAATTTTGAAATGACCAATTCTTCCACAACCTGGGGAATTAATTTTAAGTTTAGTTTATACCTGTTTCTGTCAATAACTTGTGCCCTAAGACAGATGAAAATTCAGTTCCCCCCAAAAATGGCTGTCTGGATGAATAGACAGACAGATGGATGGACAGACAGTCCAGTTTAAAAAATAAAAAGGAAAAAAACAGTTGAAAGACAGAGTACATCTCAGGTACTGACTTAAGCAGATGAGCACATTTGGACAGTTTATTTAACTGTCTGGCACTCAAGACTTGGAGGAAACTGTGACGGATTAGATAATTTTAATTTTCCTTTTCACACCAGAATTTTATCTATAGAGACAAAGTGTTTTCTGGCAATAATCACATACAAAAAAATTTTCAGTTGGGTTTTATATGCAAGGTGTTCCATGAGATAGTAGACATTATCCCCAGTTATGGTTTCATAAGCACAGAAAGGATAAACCTCATGCAAAATATTTTCTGTAGGCAAATTGTACCTCGGAAAAGTTTCTGCCTGGCATGCAGGAGACAGGCCAGGTGCTTTGGCTGTTCTATCACAGTTCCACCCCAGGTACACCTGGAGAACGTGGATGTACCCTGGCAGATGCCTCCAATGGGCCCCTCTCCAACAACAGATGTGTTAAAGTGAGCCTGGGCCTGGACCGCGCCTTCACAAATGCACGAACAACCACCCACTACGTCTCTGCAGTGCTGTAGGTCCTCATGGGCAGGTGCAGTGATTGATTAGGTTCCAGACAGGAGGGGCACACTGGCATTTTGCTCATTAAGGCTAAAACACGAAGTGCACTGTTGTCCTGGCAGCAGCACCAGCCTCGGTAACAGGACTATCTGCAGATGGAAATGATTTTTCTTTTCTGGAGGAAATCTGGGAGCTGTTCAAGCTCCATCGTAGCAATGGAGCCTCGATTACCTGGGAGGCAGCCTTCTGGCATGCGGAGCCTGTCAGATGTCACGCTACATCACCAACTCTGGGGATAACATTAGAAGCAAGGAAGTAACTTCTAAATCTTTTATATAGGAGAAAGTTGGCAGAAGCAATTAGAACATAAAAACAGCATTGAATCTGAATGCATATAAAACAGCCCAAATTCTGGAAATCTCAACTTCCTTCCAAAAGATTTGAGACTCTGGTGTGTGCATGTGTGTGTTTCCCGTTTTAGTTAGAAATCCAAATGAAGATGGAAATAAAATCAGGTTGGTAAGATGAGTGTGGCATCGAAGTGGGTTTTTGGTTGAAGCTGGACAAGTCCTGTAAGAAGAGCCACTCTTGACTTCTGTGCGCGGGGGGGCTGCTAAGAGCAGGTGAAGGAAGGGCAACGTGGCCTGATGGCGGCGCCGCCTTTGCCTTTCTGGGAGAGGGCCATATTTTCTCCCATTCCATTCTCCACTGACTGGGCTCTGCTTCCTCAGGATTCAGTCTCCAAGATGTTCTCCCTGTTGCAGCTCAATTCACTCTGCCACCCCTTCCCAAGGGCCCTGTGGGTGCCCCCAAACTCTGCTCACACCTTAAATTCAGTGGATTGAAAGGCTGGCCTCTCCACGGAGGTGTATCAGTCAAGCAGCTGTTCCATGCTCCATGTGTATGTTCCAAGTGCCTCTCTCTGCAAACCTGTGTGGCCTTGCCTTTTCTTTCTTTTTTTCTTTCTTTCTTTCTTTCTTTCTTTCTTTCTTTCTTTCTTTCTTTCTTTCTTTCTTTCTTTCTCTCTCTCTCTTTCTTTCTTTCTTTCTTTCTTCTTTTTTTCTTTCTTCTCTCTCTCCCTTTCCTTCTTTCCTTCCTTCTTTCTTTTCTTTTGGTGAAGACAGAGCAGGGCTGGGAATGGAGTGGAGAAAGATAAAGGAAGAGGGGATTGTGGTGGGGGAGAAGGGAAAAAAATAACAGAATGAATCAAACAACATTGCCCTATGTAAATGTATGATTATAAAAAAAAAAAAAAAAGGTAGAGGGGATTCTCCTTGCTCTGCAATTGGATTGTTCCTAAGACTGGACAATTATTTTTTCTCAAAGCTCAAGACCTAGTAGAGCCTGGGAAGAGGTTGAGGCCACGCCTCTTCTCTCTCCTTCCTCTGAGTCCTGCTATTTCCCTTAATTATTCCCTTCCCTCTGCGGCAAAACTCCTGGGTAACAGAACTCTGAATCCCATCCCTTGGCACAGATCCACACCCAGTCTAGACCTGCTGCCCATTCTACTCCAGCTCAGGTGGTGGCCATCTGATCTGAGGGAGCGAGTCTGGGGGTATGTGGAGCGAGGTGCGCTGCTTCGGGGAAATTCTGGCAGAGGTGAAGACTAATGGGTTTAGACAGAATTAGAATTTCTCGGCATATTCTAGGGAAACTCAGTTGAGCTCTAAATAGAGGGTAGAAGGCAGCCAGGGGCCAGGAAGTAGGATCTGGAATCTTTGTCTTTGGTTTGCATGCAATGAAAATGCCCCAAGGCAGGCAACAGAACACCCATACACACAGAAGCCCTGTCTGTTATCCTAACCTGATGACATATAATTATCTCAATTTTGTAGACCTGGAAACCTAGCCTTAGGGAAGTAAAATGAGTTTCCCTAAAGAAGGAGCAAAATGCAGATGGAGATTTGTGTTTTCTGTTTCCACCAAGTATGCTGATGATAAAACAACTCATGAATGTTAGCAATTATTCACATGCTGGAAAATTAATAAATAAGAAGAAAAATTTTAAAATATAAGAAATCCTCCCATTTCCTTCTGTAAAAGCAATCCCAATAAACGCCTAATCCTTGTGCCTGCAGAAGGCACCTTGTGCCTATTCCTAGTAACTGCAGAATTCAGTGTGATTATGGATATGATGAACCATATATAAGTTTCTTACAAGTTTTATTTGATTATTATAATCTAATAAAATATATGCACATGATATTTTCACAAGTCATGTCCTTCATGGTGTTTGCTTACAATATTCTTATCTTCTCTAAGATATTAAGGTATTCCATAGTATTTCACAAGAGGAAAGAGAATGCAAATATGAAGACATAGCGTTTGACCCAAATTGACCCTACAGTCCAAACAACAACAATATTATTATATGAAACAGGCTGATATCTTTATGATTTGGTTTCTAATATTCAATTGTTAACACAAGGTTCATATCACACAAAAAGAGAGGGAGAAAGGCAGGATTTAATTTAGATACACTGCCACCAGGTGGCGAAAGAGTGCCACGGACCGTGAAGTCCAAACAGATGCCGGTTTTGCTAAAATTACAGATTGTGGCTCTGGATTCAAACCCCACGGATTTGTAATCACGATCTTTCTATTTTTTTTTAATTAATTTATTTTTTTATGTACTAGAAACATTTACTTAAATAGCAAAAGGTAATACAGCTATGTACAAACATTTTAAATAGCTCTCTTTTTCGAGGGGTTTGACATCTTTTCTTTCAATCTCTAAATTTTTTCTTACAAATACCTTCAAAGAAAAATTACTGGATCTTTATGCTGCTTTAATGTGAAACCCACAAGATCTCTCAACTGTGTTTAGGATAAACTTCCAAAGCTCAGTTTCAGAATACGAGCTCTCCTAGTCTCTGCTGCTCTGTCAGCATAAAGGTGGTAAAAGGAAGGATAGAAGCAGGAGGCATTTGGAGGGTGACCAACTCTCCTGGTGTGCCCAACACTGTCCCGTTGCTAGCACCAAAAGTCCTGCATCTGGGAAAACCTCCATGTCCCAAGCAAACTTAAAGACCTATTTCAGACCTCCTGCTCCAAGACTCCTTTCCATTAGGAAAAATAAGGCCAAATGCCCCTCCCAGTGACGAGCCCCTCAAATCTCACAAAGAGAAACCCCGCTTTACTGTTGAGTCTTGGATGCTCAGTTAGGATTGTGCTTTGCATCTTACCTGGAGGCAGGAAGCACCGTCAGTGCATAAATGTCTATGCTAATGAATTAACAATAGGGAGCAGGTGGCCAGTCATGTTGGGAAACAGAGCCTTTCAGAAGTCTCTGGGTTTATCATGCCAACTTCTTGCGAGGCTGAAGCTGACTCTTGAGGTCTCCAGTGAGGGTGCTGGGTGACAGAGAAGCGTGAGAGAAACGAGCCCCAGCTGACAGAGGATGTGACCCTGAGCAGAGGTTGGAGGCTCCCAGAAAGGACCTGCTTAGCAAGGCTCAGGTTGTAGCTAACCCTTGGGTCTCCTCGGGAATGTAGCAGGCGGAATTCTTGACAGCAGGTTTCCAGTGAAATAACCATATAGGTTTATAACTTGAAAAGAAAAATATCTTTGAGAAAATGATCTAAAAAAAGACAACTCTGCAGGGACTAGATAAAAATGTTAATGCTATTTTGTGATTGCTTTCCTGACCGGTTTATGTTCATTATATTCATTTCCTGTATTCTTGCAGGCAGTTGGTTCAGTTTAGCTTTTCTTTAGGACAAATATTCTTTCTCAAGTTCATGTTCTCAAGCACATAGCACTTAACAAATCCTGCTCCACACACCTGCCAGTGTCTATGGATAAAGAAAGCAAGAGAGTATGATAATGTTCTCCAAAGCATAAAACAGAGATGCCAACCATGGAAGTATCTCACACAGAGCCATCTTGTGTGCTGTGTGGGGACCGAGGCAGCAGGGGAGGGGCACTTCTGAGCACTGAGGCCTGGAGAGGGAAGGACAATGAACAAAGATGACACAAAGGCACAAACACTACATAAGGAACTACATGTTTATTTATTGACTCTGAAGGCAGGGAATGAAGTCAGCCGAGAAATATGGTTGAGTTCCTAACTTGACAATGAATAAGCAGGCTGATTTACGAGTGTACGGGTGTTAGGCTGCCATATGTTATGTGAATAGCTGCGGGTCCCTTTAAGAAAAGAAATCCTGGGAAGACAAGGCCCTTTTGTGCTACTGACTGCCTCGCCTGACTGAGATCTACCTTGATTGGCAAAGAATAAGAGCGGGGCCACCTGGATAGAGTTGTCAGATAAAATATAGGATGTCCAGAGAAGTTTCAATTTCAGACAGACAAGAAACATTCTTAATGTAAGTTTGTTCCAAATACTGCATGGGATATACCTAGCCTAAAAATATTATGAGTTGCCTATCTGAAATTCAGATTTAACGGGGCATCCTGTATCTTTACTTACTGGATCTGGAAACACTATACCTGGAAAACAAAAAGTAAAGAACCATGAGAAGGAAAGAAGATCACTGTTATCAAGGCAAAGGAACATGAGCCATACCCTAGGGCGGAGGAGAAAGTGAGAGAGCCCAGGGGTCAGGAGAAGAAATGCTGGACTCCACAGCAATGGCTGTCAAGCTGTTCTGCCCATCATCCTGCCCAACTACCCCACACAACTCCCCATCAGCTTATTTGTGCCATGGTCTTACTGCAGAAAGTCTCAGCCATGACAGGGAATTTCCCATCCTCCTCTAAACGCCATCCCCGCCAAGGAGACCAAAGGAAAACAAAGCAAAATCAAACCAAAAAAGAAAAACTAGATGAATAGGTGATAATGTCATATATGGAGGAGGGTGAGGGGACTTTAATAATTCTAACTAGTATCTTCAAATATATGAAATGACATTACATACCCTTCCTTTCCCCCAAAGAGGAGAAAGAATTCTTAATTGGAAAATGCAATCAAGGAGCAGGAATGAGGGGAAAGAGTAGTAAGGCATAGAAAGAGGGGAGATGAATATAAGAGGGGGTACTTCCAAACTGTTCATGGATTAGAGCAAGTATGGGTAATTGCTTTTTAGTTTCTTTTCCTTCTAGTCCAACTGTGAGGAAATGGGAAGAACTTACCTCCTGACTTTCATTTCCATCTGTCCAACTTGCCATATAGGAATTTACCTTCCCTTTCCTGCTCTTCTTGACTGTTCCATCTGGTTCTTCCAGAGCCTACCAAGGAAATCAGATCCAGTTGCTGCAGCAGTAACCAACTAATGGACTCAGACTAATGGCACCCCAATATGCTAGCATGACTGCTTACAATGTCTACAACCTTACTTAGGGAGCAAGCATGCATGTCTGGGAGCTGAGTGGACCCATGCCTCAGTAGGAACTTGGAGCATCTGGATCAGGAGCTAAATAATAGGTGTGTGAGGGTTCTGTTGAATCGTGTTTTTGGATGACATCAAGTATTAGAGCAGCTGCCACAGTGTACCTGGCTAGCCAAAATGGCAGAGCTCCACAGTGGTGTTGGAAAAGTCAGAACTCAAGAAAGAGCGAAATCTTTTCTCTGTGTCCTTCAAAAATGCAGATATACCAGATGGAGGGCCATTTGGATGTGGCAGCCAGGGCAATCCAGGAAGCTCATAATAAGGATCACACACTCTGCTATGTTCTGAGTTCACAGAATGGAGTGCTAATAATGACTATGTCAATACAGCAAATACTTATATTGAGATGCTACCATATGACAAACACTATTCTAAATGCTATGTTTGTATTTCTTATTTAAATCCTCACAGAAATTTCATGACGTTCCTCCTGATTTTACAGAGATACTAGCAGAGAAGCTTAGTAACTTAAACAGTATTGTAGCTGGTAACTGAGAATCAGGTTTTGAATCTGGGTCCTGATGTCAGTACGCTCAATATCAAAGGCCCACTGAATGATCAACAACAACAAAGAAGAAGGAGGAGGAGGAGGAGGAGGAGGAGGAGGACCTTTTAAGACGAAACAACATGCGATACCAGAAATTAAAAGATGATTCTAAAAGCTTTCAGGGAAGCGACTCGGCACAATAAGAATTAAAATGGTGTTTGTCTTCTCAAGCTAGGAAATAAGGAAGAAATACCTTCAAAATCTGGCAGAAAATAACTTTTCAACCTAGAATTTGACATACAAATTGTGAATCAAGTATAAAAGTAGAATAGAGACTTTTTGCAAATGTGTTTGGACCCTGAGAATTGATCTTTCTTTCTTAGAAAGTGACTAAAGGTGCCTGGCCTGGTGCCGCATGCCTGTAATCCCAGTGACTTGGGAGACTGAGACAGGAGGATCTTGAGTTCAAAGCCAGTCATAACAACTTAGTGAGGGCCTGTCTCAAAATAAAACATAACCCAAGGGCTCGGGGTGTTGCCTCAGTGGAAAAGAACCCCTGGGTTCAATCCCTGGTAAGGAAGGAGGGAAAGAAGGAAGGAAGGAAGGAAGGAAGGAAGGAAGGAAGGAAGGAAGGAAGAAAAGGGAGGGAGGGAGGGAAGGAGAGAGGAAGGAAGGAAGGAGAGAAAGAGAGAGAGAAAGAGGGGAGGCGGGCAGGAGGGAGGGAGCAGGAGAGGGAGGGAGGGAGCGACTGGAGGATATGGAGGATATACATCCACAAAGCAAAGAAGTAAATCAAGACAGGAAAACATGGCATTCCAGAAATACAAATTCAACCTGGAAAAGCTATTAAAAGAAGATACCAAGTAAATAACTATGTGACAGAACTAGGGTCACAAAACCCATAATGGTGCAGGAAGAAATGGAAATTCACAAAGAAGTGTCTAGGAAAAAGTGGACCCAACAGAAAGAGTGATATGATAGATAATATGGTGGAGTATCTGCAGAAAGATACAATCAGGTCATTATTAACCCAAGGAATGATGAAAGGCTATACAAGAAAGGATATATAATCACAATATTCTAATGGATTCAGTAGTGGACAATATTTACATTGTTATTATGCTATAAACATTATTTATACAATTAAAAGTCTGATAAGATTTTGGGGAAAGGATGAGGAAAGAGAAATATTAAATCCTCATCCCTAATAACACTTGAATATTTTATACTTTCAATATATACATATTATTTAAACATGCAAAAGTAACTTTCAGAAAAAGCAGCAGCTGGTTTGGGGTTGTTCAGGGAACTGTTTTCATCATGAGCTTTTTTATCATGATTTTATTTCTTAATTCTTTATACAATTACTTAGTTTAAAAAAACATAAAACTTCTTTTTTTTAAAGAGGCAACAACAAGTAAGTAAGTAAGTAAATAAATAAATAAATAAATTTAAACTAAATCACCTCCTTTTCAGTTTCCTGATTTGTTAAGTGAGAGATTAAATCTGGATGATCTTTGATTTCCTTCCTTCTCTAACATTGTGCTCTTTATATTCTGATCTTAAAGTTGAGTTGGCAGTAGTGTATAGACATACTCATAAATGATGTCATCCATTTTCTGACTAAAGAAAATAGTTTACTGAAGATTCTTAATGGGTTCTACTCACTTTAAAAAGAAATGTGAAACTGTACATCTGAAATCTAAAGATTCAGCTAACAGAAAGCTTAAGGGAGAGCCAAGAGTTCCAAAGTCATTGAGTGAGTCAGTCTCTACCAGACTTCTTTTGTGATCACTTTTCTGAGAGGGAGATTCAAATTGAGATAATAACAAAGGTTCTGGTGACCTCCTAACACAAAGCAGGGAGTTTTGTTTTAAGTCTCCTAAACTCTAGGAGAGATTAAAAGTAGCTGGAAATGAATGAAGGCAGAGGGTTTCATTAACAAAGATGGGCCCAAATGATGAAGGAACAAAATTAGAACCCAAAGATTCAAAACTTCCCTAGTGAGGGAAAAGGGGGATTGAGTGGTTATAGGAAAAAGCTTTTTCTCTTTTTCCCAAGGTACAAAGTGTCAGATCATATGAACTAATACATTTGCCAAGTAGGTCTTAGAACCAGAAAAGAAATAATGCAGTGCATTTATAATTACTAACAGGTATGATAAAAATGCAAGTTTACTATATCTAGAGTTAGGGTGAAAATCTTGTTAGATAGATGAGATCTCAGAGACATGTCACTAAGTAGATTAGACTTGATGGAAACTTCCATTTGTGTCCTAGCAAGGTACACTGAGATCCAGGGAGATCAGTTCTTTGAAATAACAATAACTTAAAAGTCTTTCACAAATGCAAAATGTTAAGCAAATATGGTCTATCTCAAAGTAACACACACACACACACACACACACACACACACACACACACACTTTCTGAGAAGCTGAAGGTAAATATTCTAAAGTAGGAAAAATCATGAAAAAAATCTCAGCTCTTTTCTAAAAGTGAATAAAATTTTTAAGATGGATAACCCCATCCCCACTGATAGACCCATTCTTGTGTTTTTGTATTGGTTCTTTAATTGGGGTACGTGGAGATAAAATAATAAAAAAAAATTCCTTTGTGATGAAAAGTTTTCAAACCACATTAACTGAGCCACCAGGAAATATTTCCTAAGTCCTCCCAATGTGCTAAGTATGCTACATATTTTGACTCATTTTATACCTATAACTTTTCTGCCTATAATTTGATAATCCTCTAAGGGGCCTAAGAACATTTATGAAAAGTAGGCAGGCATTTAAGGTCATGTACTAGGGTGAACCATTAAGAACAAAGACTTCTTAGTATTAGTCATGACTTTCAAAATATTTAAACACCAAACATGAGCACTGACTGATCAATAATAGGTGCCAGTCCCACTACAATTAGGTCATCCCAGAGACACCCGGGGCATATCTGCTCATCCTAGAATTGACGTTCATCCTGTCTGCCATCTAGGAAGGAGAACCCAGCACTGTATACAAAAACAGCTTTTAAATTCCAGGCCCTCTGAAGAGCATTCATTTATTCAGCCCCAAGGGAAGGTTTGGGGATTTCATTGAGTTTCCTGGGCCACTGAGTGGGATGCCTATCAGAGAAACCCAATGAAAACTACTCTGTTCAGGAGATTCAAGATAGCAGGTTAGAGAAAGGCTGCCCCTAGCTCAGGATTCAAGCAGCAAGAATACAGCTTCTCAGAGAGGTGAATGAAAGAGGGAATTCACTGAAATTCAATGTTGAATAGTTAGGGACTTTTAGAAACTTAGAAATTTGGGTGCCTGAACAAAGAAACAAAGTATATTGGAGCCAAGTCACAGTTCACCGTGGAGGGAGTGGGGAATAACTCAAGCAGAGAGAGAAACACAGTGGACAGATTTGGCATGGGAAAACCTGTAGAACAGAGAAGCAATCTGACCTTAGTTGAACCAGAGGCTGCGTGGTGCCTGTCTGAAAAGTGCTCTGTGCTTGACTGGTTAGTGGAGAGCCCAGGCAGAAGGCATCTTGAGGAAACCATGTTGCAGTTTGCTGCTGTGGGAATCCAGAAGATCATAGCAAATATTGTCACACTATCCTGACAAGCACCTACCATGTGGCTAGGATAACTAGGATAATGTTGGGCACAGAGAAGATTGTACCCAAAGACTTCAAGCCAGAGATACGGAAGGAAGTGCAACTCACTTTCCCTTTGAATCTGGAAACTCACCTGACAGCTGAAGAGGGTCAGGAAACAGAATAGGCTGCCATGATCACTCAGAAACTGAGCCTGGGGAGGCCATATCATGGGTGGTAGAGAATGTGAGACCTGTAGAGGGTTGGTTCCCCTGCCTTACACATAGAAATTTCAGGAAGCCCTAAGACCCAAATACCCAGCAGAGACCAGCATCTGCCCCGCCCTAGGAGTGTGCCGACCTAATTCTCTCAAGCAAATATCACCCAACAAGTTTCCAAAGGCTTGATCAGAGGTAATCCCCAGCCTCTGAAGCTTCCCATTTAGAACTCTACAGCAGCCCTGCCATGGGAGTGCATAAAATCTGATCTGTCTGGACAAAGTTCCAATAAATAGCACTTTCCACTTTGTCCTTCATTGTACTGGTGAGAAGGAAAGCTGAGACTTATTTCAACTAAATTCAGCTCCAGGCCACTCCAGTTGGCAGCTTGGTGAGTAACACCAAAGGAGTAAGGGTTTAACCCTTCCTCTATCCCTCTAAGGGATACAAAGCCCAAGAAGAAATGGGAAGAAGGACAGTCAGGCATTATCCATCCTTATCAACAGTTTTGATCACTTTGACAGAGACAATTCGTTAACTTTCCATTGAAATTTTTTTTCTGGTGTGTTTTTTTTTTTTTTTTTTTCTTGTTTGTTTTTGTGTTCTTGCTGTGAAGGTTACTTTGTGGATATATCTACATATACATATTTGTTTATTTTTTCTCATTTTAAAGTCCCTTTTATGTTTGTTATTTTTCTTTCCTTGGCTCTAGAGGGTTAAGATTTTGTTTATTTTTATTTAGTTTTGTTTGTTTTGTTTTTCTTTCCTTTCTTCTTCTTCTAATAGCCCAAATCTCTCATTCTCTTGCTCCCTTAGTTTGTTTCTTTTATTTACTGTTTCTCCTCCTTCTTTATAGCCATCAATTGCTACATCTCTACTGCTTTCTCTGTTCACATTGTGAGCATTCTAGATTTTATCTCCCTATCATATATTCTTTTCTCTTAATGAAGTATAATTTTGCTGTGTTTTAAAACTATTTGGTTTACATAATTCCTGCCCTTACCATTCATGCTGCTGCATTTATTAGTACTGTGGATGGCATAGTTGACACTTGCTATCTACTTTAATGCCAGATCTAGTTCAAGGCTTTTTATCATTTTTACTGTTGGCAAATACCCAACCTTCCCTGTTTTTGTGGTAATTAGTAGGCACTGTGTATTTATGTTATTACTGTATTTTTTTATTGCTTTTTTTGTTTCCCCCTTTCTATGGGGTGCTTGGAATCTACCTAGAGTTCACAGGGTAGAGACTCTGCTGCTGAGCTAAACTCAGTCAAGAGACAGCACAACTTGTTCCATATACATGCTGAAACTGAATAATTGAACTTCAATTGTTATTTAATACAAAGAACAGAACAGGCAAAACCCCCAAACTAACTACCAAACCCTAAGAAGAAAAAGCTAACGTGCAGGTATTGGGTCCTATTCAAAGACTTCCACTCCACAGCAAAAACAGAGGTAAGTGACACAAAGACTGTGGACATCATCACCAATGTGGTCTCCATATAGATTATTTCCATACTCCTTTATAATATACAGAGTTTTTAAGTGAAGATGAGCACTCACAGAAGGTGTACCTCACATACAACTCAATTGCTGTATATAACACAATTGTTGGATCTACAAGAAAGACCCAATCTTTTGAAACCTGAAGGGAAAATGGAATTCTTAACTTCTGACATAAAATACAAAGTATCAAAATACACTAATCATCACCAAAGACTTAGCAGGGAAACAACATTATAAAACCCACTTGGAAGTATATTGAAAAAAGCACAATAACCTGATATCCCAGAACACTTGGGCAAGAGAAATTGCACCCTCTCCCACACAAGAGTGGAAGAGAAATCCATGCCAACTGATGCACAAAACCCAACACAGGAATACAAGAAATGTCAGAAAAATAAGGTAGCATGATGCCTCCTACAGTTCTTAATTCACAAGCAATGAACTCCAAAGACATAAAATGAATGAAACACCAGAAAAAGAATTTTAAAAATGATTGTAAAAATGGTCAATGAATTCCAAGAGACTGCAGAAAAACAACTGAATGGATTAAGAAAATCAGCACAGGATGTGAATGAAAATTCAAAAAGGAGATATATTGAAAAAAGAACCAAACAGAAATCTTTGAAATGAACAATACGATAAATCAAATAAAACATTCAGTTGAAAATCTCTTTAATAGAGTAGACCATGCTGAAGGCCAAAACCCAGAGCTGGAAGACAAAATGGCTAGCCTTGAATATTTAAACAGTGTTAAAGAAAAGAAAATAAGTAACCATGACCAGAATTTACAAGAACTCTGGGGCAACGTTAAAAGACCAAATTTAAGAATCATTGGAATCTGAAAGGGTTGTGAGATGAAAGTTAATGGCATGAATCTCACAATCCAACAAGACCAAACTATATGTTGTTTGGAAAAGGACTCACTTAAAGGCAGATATCCCCAAGATGAAAATGGAAGGAAAAAAAAAAAAAAAAAGAAAGAAAGAAATTTAAAATGCCATGCAAATAGAGGCCCTAAACAAGCAGGGATAAAGCAGACTTCAAGCCAAAATTAATCAGAAGAGACAAAGAAGGCCACATCATATGAGTAAAGGGAAAAATCCAACAAGAACACATACCAATAGAATTATTTATGTCCCAAACATTGGCACGCCTCTCATATGTTGCTGGTGGAACTGCAAATTGGAGTAACTACTCTGGAAAGCAGTATGTAGATACCTTGGAAAACCTGGAATGGAACAACCACTTGACCCAGTTACCCCACTCCTTGGTATAGGACTTAAAATGAACATACTGCAGTGACACAGCCACATCAATGTTTATAGCAGCTCAATTCACAGTAACTAAGCTATGGAATCAACCTAGGTACACTTCAACATATGTATGGATAAAGAAAATGTGGTATATATACACAATGGAATATTACTCAGCCATAAAAAAGAATGAAATTATGACATTTGCCACCAATCTCTAAAAAACAAACACCCAATGTCCTCTCCAATATGTGGTATTAATACACAATAAGGAGAGGAGAATAGAAGTTGATTGGATTAGACAAGGGAAATGAAGGGATGGGAGGGAAGATAGGAATAGGAAAGACAGTGTGATGAGTCAGACATAAATTTCCTATGTTCATTATGAATACACAACCCAGTATAACTCCATATCATGTATAACCACAAGAATGGGAAGTTATACTCCATGTATGTATAATATGTCTAAATATATTCTACTGTCATGTATATCTAAAGAACAAAAAAATTGATGCACCTAATTACATAAAATAGACACAACTCAAAGACTCAGACCCAAGTACAATAATACTGAATGATTTCAACACACCTCTCTCACCAATAAATAGGTCACCCAAACATAAACTCATTAAAGACTCTGTAGCCCTAAAAATACTATAGATCAAATGAACTTAACTGACATCCATACAATATTTCATCCAACAACAGCCTAATTCACTTTCTTCTCAACTGCTCATAGAACCTTCTCAAAAATAGACCATATTTTATGCCACAAAGCAACACTTAGCAAATACATAAAAGCTGATGTAATCACTTGCATCTTATCTGATCATAATGGAATGAAATTAGAAATCAACACACACACACGCACCTACAAAAACTATATAAACTCATGGAGATTGCACAATATACACTTTGGAATTATGAATGAGGGATAGAAATCAGGGAATAAATTGTAAAATTCTTAGAATTCAAAAAAGATAGTGATACAACATACCAGAACCTCTGGGACACTATGAAAGTAGTTCTCAGAGGAACATTTATAAGTATATGGTGCCTACCTAAGAAAATCAGAATGATCCTCAATAAACAAGCTATCAAGGAATGTCGGAGCCCTTGAAAAACAAGAATAAACCAGTTCCACAACCAGTAGAAGGAAAGAAATAACTAAGATCAGAGCCAAAATCAATGATAGAGAGAATTTTTTAAAAATACAAAGAATCAATAAAACAAAAAGTTCATTCTTTGAAAAGATGAACAAGATTAATAAGCTCTTAGCCAAACTAATAAAAAGAAAAAGAGAGAAGATCAAATTAATGAAATTAGAGGTCAAATTAATGAAAAAGGAGAAATCACCACAGACATAACAGAAAGACAGAGGATCATTAGGGACTATTGTGAAAACTTATACTCCAATAAATTGGAAAAACTTCATCATTATGAAGTGACCTTTGTCTCTTCTGATTAAATTTGACTCAAAGTATGCTTTGATGGACATGAAAGTAGCTACTTCTTGTTTGGGGTTCCATTTGCATGTTATATTAATTTCTATTCTTTCACTTTTAGCCTGTGTCTGTCTTCTGTCCTATAAGATATGGATACATTTCTAGACATGTCATGACAAAATGGAACAAAAAGGACATAGGAAACCTAAAAAGACTAATAACTAGCAATGAGATAAAAGCAGTTTTAAAAAGCCTTCCAAAAAAGAAAAGATCATGGCCAAATGAACATATGCCAATGATCCTCAAGTTATCTATGAAATAGAGAAAGGTGGAAAACTTCCAAATTCATTCTAGTAAGCCAGTATCATATTCATGCTAAAACCAGATAAGGACACATCAAGGAAAGAAAACTATAGACTAATGTTCCTGATGAATTTAGATGCAAAAGGCCTTAATAAAATTTTATCAAATTGAATTCAACAACATATTAAGAAGATTGTACATCAGGACCAAGTTGATTTTATTACAAGGTTGCAAGGATGGTTTAACAAATGCAAAGCAATAAGTGCATTTCATCACATAAACATAATTAAGGACAAAAATCATATAGTCATCTCAATAGATGCCAGGGGACCTTTGACAAAATTCAGCACCCATTCATGATAAAAACACTGAAACAACCAGGGACATAGGAACTTTCCTTGGCATCATAAAGGGTAGATACAACAAACCCAAAGCCATTGTGATAGTTAATAGGGAAAAACTGAAAGCATTTCCTTTAAAATCCAGAACAAGACAAGTATATAAACTCTTACTACTCTTAGTCAATATAGTACTAGAAATTTTAACCAGATCAATTAGGCAAGAAAAAGGAAAAAAAAGGGATAAAAATAGGAAAGGAAGAAGTCAAATAACCATTATTTGCAGATGCTATATTTTATACTTACAAAATCTATAAAGCTCTGCTAGAAGACTGCTAGAACTAATAAGCAAATTCAGCAAAGTAACAGATTGCAAAATCTACATACAAAAATTAGCTTTCCCACATACCAACCTACTAAGAAAGAAATCAGAAAAATAAACCTCTTCACAATAGCCTCAAAACAAACAAATAAACAAAAAACTTTAAGAATAAATCTAACAAAGGAGGTGAAAGATCTCTACAATGAAAATTATAGAACATTGAAGAAAGAAATTGAAGAGCACATAGGAAGATGCAAAGGCCTACCATGTTCATGGATAGGCAGGATTAATATTGTAAAAGTGGCTACTACAAGCAATATACAGATTCAATGCAATACTCATCAAATACCAATGACCTTCTTTACAGAACTAGAAAAAACTGTCCTAAACCTCATTTGGGGAAGAATAGAAGACCCAGAATAGGCAAAGCAGTTTTAAGACAAGAAAGCAATGCTAGAGGCATCGTGATGCCTGAGTTCATGTCATACTACAGAGCTACAGTGACCAAATCTACATGGTACTGACATAAAAATAGACGCATAGACCAATGAAATGGGATAGAAGACCCAGAGACAGACCCACACATTTGCAGTCATCTGATCCTTGACAAAGGCACCAAAAATGGGTTGGAGATAAAAGTCTTTTAAACAAACAATGCTGGGAAAAAACTGATTATTTGTATGTGGAAGAATAAGAGTAGACCCTTAACTCTCACCCTGCACAAAAGTCAACTCAAAATGGTCAACACTCCAACAAATAGACACAGGCAATGACCTTCTCAATAGGACTCTTAAAGCTCAGGAAGTAATACCAAAAATTAATAAATGAAATAACATTAAATTTTAAAACTTTTGCACAGCAAAAGAAGTAATTAAGAGTGTGAAGAGATAACCCACAGAATGGGAGAAAATCTTTGCTAGCTACTCTTGTGATAGAGGAGTAACATCCAAGATATATAAAGAACTCAAAAAAAAAAATACTTAACACCAAAAAAATCCAAATAACCCAATTAATAAATGAGCAAATGAATTAAACAGACACTTCTCAAAAGAAGAAATAAATGGATTAGCCAACAAATATATGGAAAATGTTTAACATCTTTAGCAATTAGGGAAATGCAAATAAAAACTACACTGAGATGTCATTTCACTCTGATTGGAATGGCAGTCATCAAGAATACAAAAAATAATAAATTCTGGAGAGGGCAGAGAAAAAGGAACACTTTTACAGTATTGCTGGGATTGGAAATTGATACAAGAACTATAGAAATCAGTATGGAGATTCCTCAAATTACTAGAAATGGAACCACCATATGGCCCAGCTATACTGCTCTTTGGTATTTAAGTCATCATACTATAGCAATGCATACTTGCCCATGTTTGTAGAAGCACAATTCACAATAGCCAAACTATGGAACCAGTCTATGTATCTGTCAATGGATGAATGGATTAAAAAATGTGGTGTATGCACACAGCGAAGAATGACATTACGTCACTTGCCAGAAAACTGGATGGAACTTGGGAACATTATGTTAAACAAAATAAGCCAAATTCAGAAAGGTAAGTGTTGTATGTTTTTTTCTCATATGTGGGAGCTAAAGAGAGAAAAGGAAAAGAAAGCTGATGGTGGCCAAAGGATCTCATGAAAAGAAAAGGGAGACCAGCATATCAGAGGAAAGAAAGCAGAGGAGGGTGGAGGAGAGGGAAAAGGGAAATACTTGGGAAAGATATTGGCCAAATTATATTTTTAGGTTTTGTGCCTGTACAGATATGTAATGAAAAATTCCATTATTATGTATAATGCACCAATAAAAATGTTTCCTAAAAAGACAAAGAAAAAAAAACCCTGTTCAAAAGACCTATTGAGGACTTACCTACAGAGTTTCCAAATTGAGTAATAAGAGAAACAGAACCAAGATGTTGCCTCATATCCTGGAACCTAATGTCCCCATATGCCTTAAAAAGAAGTCGTGAATGTCTCCCCAAAGTTGGATTTTGTGTCTGACAGTTGTACTGATGGAAGGGTAGGTGAGGGAGGTGTGGAGTCAAAGAAGTTCATGTTATACTGAGTTCTAAATGTCCTTGAGGTCTCAAATTTTATCTTAAAAAGAAAAGGCTGATTTTAAAATTCTTCCCTATAGTAGATCTATTCTCGTTTTAATACAAAATTCCCCTTCCCCTTACTCATAAATCTGACACTCCACAGAGAGACCTCACGATTATTAAAAACTTAGCAAACCCCAGCTCAGACCCATGTCTGCTCCCTGAGTCCATTTGTTCTCAGAGTGAGAAGTGGAAAAAACACTGAGCAAGGAGGGAGGCTGTGCCCATGTCCCCACAGGGCCTGGGACCTTGAGAATGTTTGTCACACCGTGGACAAAAATAAAAATAAGAATGAAGGACAGAACAAATGAACAAAGATGTGAATGACTCCTTGTGAAATCCAGTTTTCAGGCCTTGCCATATCCGTGACCTCCCTGTCTTGGCTACAGAGGGGTAGACGTTTTCACTGACACTGCACAAGAAGAATACCTGCACCCAGAGCAGACTTTCAGAACAGACCCCAAAGATACAGAAGCACAAACCCAGCAGAAATAATTAATCACCTGGGAAACGAAACCTGAACCCAACAGACAAAGCCGCTGACAAGAGGGGAATTCTATATGGAAAACGATTAGACATGGGTGTTAACATCCCCTCCGACTGCAGCAGGAGAATAAATCATGCTGCCAGCAGCACATTGAAGGCAAGGGGAGGTTAAGGAGAATAGCACAAGAGTGCCTTGGGAAATACAGAAGGGTCTCTACCTAGGACCCTGGCAACGCAGAGAGAGAAGCACACCAGGTACCCCAACAACGGTATGGGGACCTGGTCTAACACAAAGTGATGAGAAAGCTTAACAGAGGGCAGGTGAGGTCTCTTCTCAGGGTGCTGGGTGGCCTGGGAAATGGTATGGGAGAATGGGAAGTGTGGTCATTCAAATTCAAGTATATGACAGCTAAATAATCGCATGCCATTTTTTACCTTGATTTGGCAAAATCTTTGCATTTTAGGGTGATTCCAACTTGAATGTAACATTAATACATTCTGTGTACTGTCAAAGTAGCAGAAGAAGTAGCCTATAAAATTATGGAAAGGATTTGTAAACTGCCTTGATTCCTAGGCAAGAGTGGGTGTGAATTTTAGAATCTAAAACCTGGGTCAATTTTCACAGGCAACACAGGCCAGTTCATCCATTGAGACCCAAAATAAATTAGTGGTTGCCTTGGACTGAGAGGGAGACTGGGGAAATTGAGAAATTACTGTGACTAGGTATGGAACTTCTTTAATGGGTGATGAGATTTTTCTAAAATAGATTGTGGTGATAGGTGCACTAAGCCCATTGAATTATACACATTAATGGGTGAATTATAGGATATGTGAATGTGAATGATATCTCAATAAAGCTGTTAAAGCAAAAAAAAAAAAAAAAAAAGTCTGTGGCTAAAATGTGCCAGTTCTATACTCTTGAGAGAGTCACTTCCCATTATCTTGGTTTCCTCATCTAAAATGGAGATAGCACCTCCCTTCTTACACAGATGATGTGACCTTCTCAGTGTAACCCATATGTGAGGGGGCCTAGCACAATGTCCTGTCCACGGCAGAGATGCAGTGTTGGCTATCTGTCCACTTGTCCCAACATAACAAATAAGTGAATTCATATTAATAGTAAGGTTTGGGTTAGATTGACAGTTCCCCATAGAGTCCTTAGGCCTCCAGAGGACCTAGAATGAGTCACTGGGATTCCTCTGTGTATAGTTTTCCAGAAAGTCTACCTGAAGCTGCACTGTTGCTAGAGATCAGGCTGCCCCAGCTTGTTGAAAATATCAAGCCTCTTTGCTTTGGGCTGGAATTAATTAACACAGCATGGTTATTTGCCAATTAGAAGTTCAGGTTTGGCGTTTACATAAGTCTTTGGTGAATTAATTCATTATTACTTAGTAAATACTGTTTATTTGGGAGTCAAAAATCTTTTAAAACAGAGACCACAGAGTAAACTAATCAAAGAGGTTTTGGTGGTGAAAGGGTTGATAGCCATGGAGCCAGAAGCCTCTGAGCTCTATTGTTTGGTTGCGTTTGGAGGGTGCATGTTTGCTGGAGACAGGAAAGAAAGACAGGATTGGCCACTCAAGTGACAGAGCAGAAAGGCCTGGAGGCTTTGGGGAAGAGGAGAAAAGTTCTATGACTCCTTTCTGGCTCCTTCTTAACTACTAAGACCTAATTTTTGGCAGCAAGATCAGTGGTGTTTGGGGTGAAAGTCATTCAAAGGTAATCCAGGTCATATTCCTGTCACTAAGGCTGTCTTTTATTTGGTGACACTGCTGGGGTCAAAGCATGATCCTAGTCATTATGATTCCAGAACAATTGGAGTCTCGATGTGACTTGTTTTGCCTCCTAAATCAAACCACACTAAGCACTTTGAGGCTCCTGAAGCATCTGCTGGGCTCAGCAGCAGAGCTTAGTGCTGGGCAGAAGAAAGAGCCACCTGGGACTTTGGCTCCAGATGGGTCTGATCCTGCTCAGGCACTCAGTGCTCCTGTCAGCAATGCACACAGTTGTATGGGGCACTGGCACCTTCCTGGACTACAGAGCAGCCCTCTTTGTCTAGGTGCCAGCTGGCAGAGAAAGACCTCTGCCTGCAGAAGATCAAAGTAAGAAAAGGGCTTGCTTGGGAGTTTTGACTTGGGGAGGCCTGACAGCTATCTTTCCAAGGGCTTCCCAGGGTGGTAGTTACTCATTTAATGATTTGATGATGGTCCTGGTCTGACATTTGATCCTAGTGTAGAAACAGAGAACCACCATCCAAGGCGAGGTGACAGATGCATGAAGTGGTTTTATTCCTGAAGATGGATCTGGGAGGGAAGACCACTGGCCGTGGAATTTTTTCTGGTCCTGGATCAAGACAGACAGGGATTAAGTAGGTGGAAGGTGGCAGTTGTTGAAACTATCTGGGGCAGTTATCTCCACCTGGGGGTCTGACTCAACAGCGGGTTGGTAGCTCCCCAAAAATGTTGGGTGATTCTCCCCAGGCCACTGCCAGCCAAGACAGAATTCAGACAGGTATTATCCACCTCTGTCCCAGGGTCTCTCCTTCTTTCTGAGTTCCATGCTAATCATGCTCTTTTATGATTGACATACCTGTCATTAAATGCATTGAAATATTCAATCAAATTAGACAAATCCAAGAGCCTTAGGAGCCAAGCTATCTCTCTTAGATTTTTTTTTTTTTTCTACCTGCTAGGATCTAGTTGGATCTTTATATGATAATCTTACCTCCCCGTTCTTCAGGGTGTTTCATTGCAAACTCTGGGGATATAAAAAATAACAGACTCATATTTACTGAGTGCCCACAATGTGCCAGGCACTGTGCAGAGGATTTATCATTTAATCCTCATAAACCCTCATGAGAAGGTTCTGTTCTTATCCCCACTTATAAATAAGGAACTCGGACTTAGAGAGGTTATACATGCGAAAGAGCATGAAGCACACGTGTGGAAGAGGCAGCACCTGGACCCAGGTAGTCCAGTTCCAAAGGTGACACCCCTAACCCAGTGTGTCCCATGTCCTAATAACACTATTTGAAAGGATGTCCCCCAAGGGAAAGAATAATAACTGGATCCTAGAGATAACAGATGGAGTTTGCTGGAGATTTAGGACTGTTGAGCGAAGGGAAAATGTTGAAACTGCTCTTTGAATAAGAAGGAAGTACAGCTGCCAACCTGGAATGGGAGGGAGGTGTAGCTGATGCCCCTGTCCTGCAGGCCCTTCCCTTCTGTCTAGCGTGAATTCCCTGCTATTCCAGTTGCTCCTTTGACCTACGTCAGTACTACCAATATAACAGACACTAGGGACTTCAAAGAAAGATGTGTGGTTGTGGCCCCTGAGGACTTCCCAGATGTCATCTGAAATTACCATTTCCTTCCACCTGATTGTGTAGTTACTCCTCAGAACCACCCCAAGAAGTAAAAACCATATACTCATGACTAGGAGTACTGAGACACTGGGGAGCCAATTGTTCTGGCCCTCTTTCTTCAGTTCTTGCACTCACTATCTTTACAGATTAAGCACTTTTTTGAATGCTTGAATGTTTTCTTGCCTCCAAACATATAAAGTCCACCTATATGGCCAATCTGTTAGGATTTCACTAGTCATCAATGAAATAAGGATGGTGAAGAGCTTTGTCCTTAAACTAAATTTCTTCTGTTTACGGAACTATTTTCTATTCTGAAATTATGTCCTTTCTACTTTTTTGGTATTAAAGTGCCCTTTTATAAAAAAAAAAAATGATAACTTTTTTTTAACATGTCAAAACAAAATGTTGGTAATTCTGCTGTTTCCCAACAGACTGGTTTGCTAGTTCTTACACCCCTGCCCTAATATGTGTACAATCCCTGGAAAGAACAAAAAGGCCATCCCATCATCCAGGGCCAGAAAAGAGCCTCTCTTACCATTCCTAGTAAATTGCCTGGGGCCATGGCCCTGCTGAGGAGGACAGGGACACTGAGGAGCCTCTGTCTGAGAAAGATGAGGAGCAGGGATATGCTACTATCCATTTGCTCTGATTTATGCCAGACACACGCCTCTCCACAACCATGGCAACTAGCCAAAACGACAAGGCTGATTAATTCCGCAAGTGCATTATTCACGTGTCACCAAATATTGACTTTTATCAACCCCCTTCCCTCAGCCATCTGCCCTGGTGTGTCAAATCAAACTAAATCAACAAACAAAAAGTGGCAGGCAGATGCTACCCCAGGGATGCCACGACCAGTGCTAGATTGAGTTCTGAGTGGCTGCTCCATCTCTCCAGCTCCCTTCCTCCCCAGGTGACTGGCCAAGAGTCACACACCTCCGTGTGTGCCCCCCCACCCCCCGCCCCCACACACTCACACAGGCAATGCCGTTGGTAAGTGAGGGGAACAGGGCTGAGGGCTGGGGTGAAAAAGACTGAAAAGATCCCAGGAAGTAATAATAGTAGACCACTTATTGAACTTTTACTATATACCAGGCATGTGCGTGTCACAATAATGTTTGATCTTACTGCAACTCTGAAATACAGGAACTATCATCTTTTCCACTTTAGAACTGAAAAAATAAAACTCATTTACATTAGTCCACTTGTCTGAGGTCAAACATCACCATTTATGGTCTGAACTCAAAGTCGATGCTTTTAATCCCTGCATAAGCCAACTCTCCTGTCTCTGTCACCTGGAAATGTTATTCTTCCTCTCTGTGCCTCCATTTCTGCACCACAGTAATGGGATAATTACGGCACCTGGATTACAGGGTTGTTGTGGGAACCAAATGAGCTAATACATGTAATGTACTTAGAATAATCCCCAGCACATGGTAAGTTCTCACTTTGAATTGGCACTGTTATCAATATTGTTATTTTTTATTACACAGTATTCTTTCTTTAACCGAATGAAGGGAGTATGGAGAACCCAGATTTTATAAGCAAAGAGAATATATTTGAGTATATGAGCAATCTTGGGGAGTGAGTAAAAAAAGAAAAGAAAAAAAGAAAAACTACATTTTTATTACCAATTAGAGGATAAGTTGTTTTTTCCTATACCTTCCCACGCTGGCTTAAACATTCTATGCTCTGAAGGTTTCTGAGCCTCTTGTTCTCTTCCTCATTTCCCTTTATCTCCTACCTTCTCCACAGCTGTCTACAGAGACCACTCGCCTTCCTCCAGTCATCTCTCCACTGAGTCAAAAAACAGACTATGTGACCTCCAACAGTGAAGTCCCCAAAACCAGTGCTGTGCAAGGACACACAAAGGAAGGTCAGCACTTGCTGCTCAGTTTTAAAAGCAATTTCCAGCACTTTCCTCCTCCACTGCTTCCCACCAAACTATGGGAAAATGGAACAATTAATTGACTGTAACATTCCTAACAGCTGCTACCCCTCTCCATGTGGGGCTACTGGTGCACACTAATATCTTTAAGCACAGCCTTAAATTTTGCAACTTGGAAAACATAAAGAATAACCACTGTGAATGTGAGTTATTTCGGTGATTTGTCTTTTCCAGCATCCGAAACCGATGACTGAAGTCGCAGTCGCCAGCTTGCGTGTATCATGAGCGTGCCTCTTCCCACCTGGCCTTCTGCGCCACCGACTGCATTTTCAAGAGTAGCCCAAGGCCAGAAAACAGCTGTTTGCTGGTTCCCTCAAGAACACTTTGCAAATGGTGCATCACTGGCTCCTGCTCTTTGCTTCTCTGAAGGGCGCATTTAAATGCGCCAAATGGCAGGGAAGAATCACAGAATAAAGAGGATGCTGAAATGGAAGGGTCTACTAGTCACCAGGATAGGACTGATGTGAAAGTAAAAAGTATGGATTAAAACAAACAAGGAGCACTGCTCCATAACCCTTGCTGATTTGTTTTCCCCAGGGTTGGGCACTGCCTTTCCAGAACATTCTGAATTTGAGGTTGCTAAGTGTGCATGTGAGGGGCTTGGGAGGTAGCAGTACAGTAGCAGCCTTTTTCTCCAGTGGTTACAGTTGGTGAAGAGAGCTGAGAGGAGAATGTACAGATGATGATGGCCTCCAGCTGGTCGTCACTTTTCCCTGCAGCATGTCCAGCTATCCTCCCCAGTTACTGAGCCTACTGACTGGCAATAACCCCAAGTCTGCCATAGGTGCTTTGATGTAAATTCCCAGCTAGTAGCCATGAAGAACCAGCCACCTTCCAGAGACTTCCATGCCTGCCCCTGGCAGTCTACTAGTCTACTCCAGCAACTGGGAGAATCTAGCTTCTAATTTCCCCTGAAAGTTCTGACTCATTAGCTTAATCTAAAACCATTCATGACTTTTCTCTGACCCTTCAATTCTTTTCACACCTTTACATCCCCAGCTGCATTAGTCAGCTTTCTGTTGCTGTGACAAAATACCTGAGATAAACAATTTATAAAGAGGAAAAGTTTATCTTGGCTCACAGTTTCAGTCCATGGTCAGTTGGCTTCATTGCTTTTGGGCCTGTGGTGAGGCAGTATAGCATGGCAGAAGTATGACTGAGAAAACCTGTTCCCCTCATGGTCACTTGAAAGCAAAAGAGAGACAGAGAGAGAAAGGGACAGGGTTCACCATGTCACCCTTAAGGGTATGTCCCCAAAGGCCTGACTTCCTTCCATCAGACCCCACCTCTTAAAGTCCCACCTCCTCCCAATGGCACCACAGGATAGTGAACAAGCCTTCAGTATGTGGGCTTTTGGAGGATGCTCAAGGTCCAGACTATAACACCAGTCCCACAGCACTGTGTACGCTCTAATTCCTAGAATACATTCCTTTGTCCATGATGCTCATGAGGGTCTTGGCTTCCTGGATGGGCCCTGACCAATGCACTCCTGGACACCTCAACCAGATCAGAAATAAAAAGTGCTGAGAGTGTGAAGAAAAGAGACAATTGACAAGAGATGTCCTTGGAGAGAGAGGCGGCTATGCCTTGTGTCCCCACCTCTTCTCTTACTTCAAGTCTCCTCCTAGATTACCCTGTGTATTCCCAAATACCTTAGATGTGCACTTCCTGTAGCTGAGATCTGGAAGGCTGCTGCCTAATGCATGCCTCAGAGAGCTGCAGCTGAGAATCAAGGAGGCTGCACTTGCTTCCACTGATGCCCAGGCTTGAGGGATAGTGGGCAAGGGATGCCTAGAAAGGCCAGCAAGGACTATTCTGGGCTTTGAGCGGTAGGACTACCTGGAGGGGCAGAGCAAAGTCAGCAGGAGGTTGGAGGAGAGTTCAGGCCTGCAGGGAGAGCAGGAAGCAGTCACCAGCAACTGCCTGGGTGGAGATTTGGAAGCAAGCTCTTAGCAAGAAAAATGTTAGAGGATCTTGAAAAACACCTCTTGGACCAGCAGCATTCAAGATCTGCTGACTCAGACCATGTCTCATCTGGGATATGAGACCCACTCCTGACACTGGTCAGCACCTCATCTACCACTCCTTCCTCCTCTCTGTCCCTGGAATGGGTAGGGTGAGGAAGGTGACAGAGGTAAGTTTAGGGTTTTGGTTCATCTCTTAGAGTAGACACAACTGAATTAAGATTGTGTTTTATGACTTAAAGTGACCACATAAACTGGGCAAATTTGTGCATTGTGAGCCTGCTGGGATTTTTAACCTGGGATAATGAGAATTCCCCTTTAGTATATTTTGAAGTAGGAAGGGAAAGTAAAATTCCAGGTTACTCAACCCAGAGGCCACACCTTAGACATGCCAGTCTCAGATATCATGGTAGGAGACCAGCTTCTGTCGATCTCCCTTTCTTGAGGAGCTTCAGGAACAGGATGGTCACAGAAGACTAAGAGTGTGGACTTAGGGAACTGTTTTGTCTTCAAACAGAATGTTCACTGCTCTTTATATCAGAGTTTCAAATAAGATTCCATTTGAAGGGGGCATAGAAGTCCATTGCTTTAAAAAAGATCTTTAAATTTACTTTCTGTCTTTCCTCACTTAACCAATCAAGGAACCAAGGCCATAGAAGGAAAGAAATTCACAGATGTAGAGGCAAGATCAGAACCAGAGTTCTGACTTATAAACCTGAGCCCTCTCCCCACCACCCCAACCTCCAACCCAGGATTCATCCACTTTGATGTTTGCTAGTTGATTTCTGACTTCTCCAGGACTATCTCATTTTAAATTTTTCAACTCAAAATAAAGTAAGGGTAAGAAAAATGAAATGAAAAACCAGAAACAAAATCAATGAATGGAGAGTCTAGAAGAAGGAAGTCCTTGCAAAGACATGGAGTATCCATGCTGCTTGGTGGAAGGCTCAGCTTCTGGTTCTCTCTCTTCACCTTAGTGCTGTCCTGTCACCTGGGAAGCTTGTGCAAAAGAAGATTCCCAGTCCCCATGCCATCCTCATGTCTGAATCTAGATTTCTAACAAGCATCTTGGCGACTTCATTGTCTGATGCTTGCTGCAAGCATCAGGTTCAGAAAGACCAGCATGTGGTGAGAGCACTATGGTGGACGCTGGTCTAGGCTACTGAGGCCCACTCTGGAATGCTATGAGAAGGTAGCCTGCAGACTGGGTGGCGACTCAGGCTCTGAAGAAGCCTAATTTCTAGGTTGAAGTAGGTACTGTGAAGGAACAGCAGTTGAGCGAATCCAGGGTGGAATCCACATAGGGACCAATTCTCAAAGGTAGCCAAGAAGAAGCAGGGCCTTTGGCTTCAGGATGGTTAGCATCTGGAAGGAGCCTGGCTACAGGGATTCCTAGAGGGGCTCCACAGCCTGAGAGACAGGGACAAGTCAGGGCTCAGGCGATGGGGCCAATATAGTGAGATACTGCCCTGCCCCTCCATCTCAGGACTCTAAGACTTCAAAGAATGAGAGAAAGGCTGTGCTAACTTGATAATCTTTGGGTAACTCTGGTCACAAGCCTTCATGAGAAGATTCCATATTTTCATAAGCAACCCAAGTCCCAGAGCATTTGAAAAAAATACATATTACTCTTGCTCATCTGTGACAGTGGTTCTCAGTCAAGGATGATTTCAATCCCCAGGGGACAGTTGACAACATTTAGAGACATTTTGGTTGCCTCCACTGGCAAGGGGCAGAGGGTGGATACTACTGGCCTCCAATGGGTAGAAGCCAGAGAAGCTGCTAAACATCTTACAACACACAGGAACTACTCGACCCAAAATGTCAATAGTGCCGAGATTGAGAAACCCTGGACTATGGCGAAATCGTTACAGAAAACTATAGTCCTTTGGGGACACTAATTACTGACATGTACGTGATATGACACAAACTAACACATACTGCAGTCCTCACACCTGGAGCACAGCCAGGCCTGGGAACCAGGCACCACTGAGTAAGTACGTACTAGCTACTATTCACCATTAAAATTTTCATTAAGAGGAAAATTAAATAGCAATCCATTGTGTAATAAACTAATAATAGGTAGTGAAGCCTGCCAGCTCCTCATCCCCACACCTCTGCTGCCACTCTGTTCTGACTTCTTTCACTGTCCCACGGCAACTGTCCACAGTGTTGCAGGGCCTGGAAGAAGTGCCTCTGCCCTTAACAGGACTCCACTCAACAGTTCCCAGCATATGGTCTCTTGCAAACCACCAAGTTTAAGTGTCTCAAAGCAGGGGTCGGGGTGGGGGTCATTGTTTCTTGCTTGGTGCTCTTTCATGAGTCAGTCAGGTCAGCCACAAGAGGAAACAGAGGAGAGGCTCAGGAAAAACCAAAGTGCATTATTCCCACAAGTGCTGGAAACAGGAGGCATGTCACATCACACAGCCACACGGGAAAGGTTGGGAGAGGGGACTGCTTAGGTCGTGGCTTGTACTGGGATCTCCAAAGGAAAGGTGAGGTAGGGAAGGTGAACACTTTGGGCTGGTAAGTTTGAATAATTTAGGGTGCTGACTTGAAACTCTGAGAGTGGCCCCTAGTGGCCTGGCAGCTGGCCTAGTCTTAGAGCAGAGGAAGTTTGCCTCCTGGGTATCTGGCCAGGTAGGGGACAGCAGGCTCAGGAGTGGTTCAAAGTTGAGCTTCCAGCTGGACCCTTTGCCTTCTCCAAGAACTGATCATCCCAGAAAGCAAAATTTTTCCCCCCTAGAAAGGATTTTTTTTTCCAGACATGAAAACAAGATAAAATATAAAAAATTAAAATATGTATAATACACTTCTCAATTTAGAAGAGTCAATTCACTTGCTTTCTGGGCTACTGTTTACACATACAGTGACTGTCACTCCACACCAATCCTGGCATATTCCTACCTCTGAACTGTAAACGTGGGCATCTGTGTTCCCAGGAGACTGCTCTCAACCTGTCCAGCCTGCAGCTGGGCACTCTTTTCCATTTATCCTTATTTATTCAGTCCACTTAGGTACTCAAAATCACTCCCCCCTAAAATAGCAAAGCCACAAGTCCTCTAAGTCTCTCCATGTGTGCAGCCAAGTCCTTAGAGGACATGGCAGGGAGCAGAAGGCAAAGGCTCAGCATTTTCACTCTGTCTTAGCAGGGCTCTGCCAGATTTCTTTCCACACTGGAAACAAATCTATTTGTTATTTTGAGCCGTGACTGAGATGACACTTATGACATATAGCAAAGCGGGGATTATCTTTAGGAGCAGAAAGACAAAGACATATTGTGAGTCTGATAAGATAAAAGCAGCAGCCAATAAAAACATTTATAAAGGGAGATGATGGCTATCTGCCAAACAGAAGAAAGGCAACTCACCCACTGAATAGAAAGAAGGAATGGAAAGAAGTCAAGCCAGATTCTGGGTGGGACTGCATGTTAGCATCCTTTCCTGCAAGAGGGTTCAGCCACCGAGAGGAAATGGAAAGGGATGTTGGAGTTGGGGGTGTTGCATGACCTTGGACCAAGCACTTAACCCCTCAGTAGCAGTTTCCTGTGTGTAGAAAGGTAGTCCTCCCCCTTTCCCTCTACGAATCATGGAAACAGTTAAATGAATCAGTGCAGGATAATGTTGTGTGAGCTGGAAGGCATCATGGACGGAAGGCACAGGTTCTCAAACTGTATGAAAGTGTGGCTTGCAGGGGTTTTTAAAAACACAGATTCCAGGTCCCAACTTCAGAGATGCTGATTCAGCAGGTTTGAGTTGGGCCCAGGAATCTGAATTTTGGACTAGTACTTCAGATCGTTTTGCAGCAGGAAGTCTCAACAAACTTATGCAGTAGATACTGCTATGATCCCAATTTTATATAAGAGGAAATTGAGGCACAGTAAAGTCAAGGAACTTGTTCCAGCTAATAAATTTAGAGGTGGCTCCCAAGAGATTTCAGACTCAAGAAGTGAAAATGTTGCCATTATCTGGGCAGGGACTGCTCTTCCAACCCCTTCCTCTGAGGCAGCAAGCAGAGTTGCAGCCCATATCCAGAAGTATCCAGGAAATTCATAATTGCTGTATCCCTTCATTCTTTGAACTTCAAGCAAACAAATACACTTGAGAGAGCTATAAACAGATATGCACGTGAATGACAGAGACAGGGGGAGGAAGGGCAGTGCCGCCTTGAAAATTATAACATATCAAACTTGTGTTTTTCTGGATTGCTGCAAAGATCCACTGGGATAAAAAAATGCTCTAAAATATGTCAATGCCAAGGTGATTAAAGTGACATTGTGTACCATCAATGTGCACACAGGAGAGGGAACTGCAATGGAAGGTCAAGTTTTCAGAAAATGACTGAGGATTGGTAAAATGCAGAGTGACTGCTAGGGTTGTATGTAGCCATGGAAATTATCTTGATTGGCCCCTTTATATTACCAATAGTTGAAATGAGTCTCTGCAAGGGAAATGCTCAGGTCGGTGGCAGGGCCTATTCCAGACCTTGTCTCCTTACACACCCTACCCTTATGAACCTTTAAAGGAAAGGACTCTGTAAGGAGCCTTCCTTCTAGCAGCCTTCTTTAACTCATGTTCAGCCCAGAATGAAATCAAGGCTGAAGGGAAATGGAAAGAGAAGCAGGGAGATCTACTCAGTAGCTGAGTCAGGAAATGGGGAGTCTCAAACATTAATTAGGGGATCAATTGATCCCAATTCTCCAGCTCACTCACAGACTCGGAAATGGACAGGACAAGTAACTGAGGGGAAAGACCCTGAAGGGAAGACCTGCAGGAGAGTTGGGTGGGTGGCACTCTTACCTCAGAACCCAGCAATACTCTACTAGATCAAGACCTCTGAGACACAGGTGCAGTGGCTGGAAGTGGAGGTGGGACTGCAGGGCAGGTGCTTCACTTCTGACTCAACACCCTCTCAGGAGGCCTTGGTCGCCACAGTCTGGCTGTACCCTGTCCAGTCAATTTCCTTTTCACTCATTGCCCTAATGCGAGGGCCTATCTTCTCTCTCATGGAATGTTCTGGCTAGCCAATACCCTGAGAAGAGTACTGGTGTCCTCTCAAGAGTCCAACCCAGGTCCTGTTCATGACAATGGAAGAGGAAATATTTCCTGTTGACAGATGAACTGGGGATAAGGCTGTCAGGAGTGATTCTGAGACCAAAGGGGAGGAACCACAGGCCTGTGGAGACACGCCTGGGTTAGAACACTTCAGGGTCCCTGCACCTTCTACACCCCTCCATCAGCACCCTCCCTCCACACATGCTATGTCCAGCCTGATAGTGATACCAGCATCAGAGGGGTCAAAGGCCAGGCCAAGTTTCTAAGCTCCCTACCCTTCAACCAGGTTACCCTAGGCCAGCCTAGAGCCTTGGCCTGGGTTCTGACAACAAATGCACGTGGCGGCAGAGGACTTGATGGAAGGATTATATCATGGACCAAATATGCCATGTGAGAATTGTCACAGAAAAGGGGAACCTGGGGCATGGAAAGAGACCCTATCTCAAGGTGAGAGATGTGAGCTTATTTTCTACCCAAACTGGTGACAGAGCAGTGGCCCTGGGGTTGAAGTTATGGCTACCCACTGACTTTGACTTTAACTTTGTTTAAAATTACCTTGTCAAGAAAGAAAGAGGGAAAGGAGGGAGGGAAGGAAGGAAGGAAGGAAGGAAGGAAGGAAGGAAGGAAGGAAATAGAAATAAATAGTGGAAGGAAAGGTGCTCAAGGTGCTACCCATGAAAATGACCCTCTGGGTAACAGTGGGTCTCATCACATTGTCTTCATTTTCCAAAAGGAATCAGGAGGTACTGGAGTCACCAAAAAGAATGATTGCCTTGCTGGCCCTGCGAAGTCCTGAAGAGCCTCTCTAAGTTCCCTTTTTCCTATTTATCTTGATAATGAATTCCCAGAGCCCTTGGCCTGCCAGTTCACTTATCTTTGCCTGTCTCTGACAAAAGCATAGCTGTGGGGAAAGATAATGTTTTCTTAATCAAATGAGTATATCAGTGAGTTCCATGCAGCAGCTTCTGATGCATTTTTTAATGACTTGATTCTTTAGCAGTTTCTGCTAGGAGAAAGCCTTTGAGTATGATATGATATGAAGGAATAGTCTGGATTAATTTAGCTAGTCTTTTTTTTTTTTTAACTTTAGAGTTGGCCTCAGGAACCCTTGAACTTTCTACTTTCTCTACATACACAATGGAAAGGAGGAATTTGGACAGTTATTTAGATTTGATTGGTTTCAACTTCTAATTTGGCTTTTTAAGCATAAATATTTAGGATATTGAAAGAACTAACTTAGTGGCTTTTTTTTGTTTGTTTGTTTGTTTGTTTTGTGGTGCTGGGGATTGAACCCAGAGCCTTGTGTTTGCAAGGCAAGCACTCTACCAACTGAGCTATCTCCCCAGCCCTAAGAACTAACTTAGGATCTTTGCTCTATTGCTTAACATCTCTCTGCTGCAGTTTCCAAACCTACACAATAGAGATTAACATAAAGACATATTGAGAATTACATAAGATAATGATCATAAAATATTTAATGCAGAGTCTGCTGTATGCATGTTAGATTTTCTTTCCAGTAGAAACCAAAGAATTATCTAAAATTTACATTTTATTTTTCCTCTATATACATGGCTCTAAACATTCCAAATGTCATAGGGACAGCTGTAATAGTGAACAAATAGTCTCTCTGAGCAAAGAGAAGTTAACCAAACCTGTATATTTATTACTTGGAAGGAGACATTGGCTAGGAGATTAATGTGTTAGTTTCCAAGCACTGCTGCAGCAAATGGCCATAGACTGGGAGGCTTAAAAAAAAAAAAAAAAAAAAAAAAAAAAACAGAAATTATTCTCTGACACTTGTGGAGGCCAGAAGCCCAAAATCAAAGTGTCATCAAGGTTGGTTCCTTCTGGAGACTCTGAAAGGGAGTGTATTCCATAGTCCTCCAGCTGGCAACTGTCACTCCTTGACTTTTCTTGGTTTGAGGCAGGCCATATGAGTCCAATTCCTGCCTCCGCGTCACATGACTTCCCCTCTATATCTGGGTATCTCAAATTCCCTTCACCTTTCTCTTACCAGGATATGGTCATGGGATTTAGGGCCCATCCTATATCCAGAATAATCTCACTTTGACATCCCTAATTATATTAGCAAAGACCCTATTTCCCAAAATGGTTATATTCACAGGTACCAGGGTTAGGACTTTTATATAACTTTTTGGAGAAAACCATTCAACCCACTAAAATTACTTGGAGTTCTCTAAATAAAATATTTCCCACTTCTTAGTTTCAGGAATAAAGTGACTTCTGCACAAATATTGTTTTAGGTTTCCATTTTGAAAACAATTAAACTTTAAATGCAAATTTTTAATTTAAATACTCGAATTTTTAAATACAAAATTTAAGAAATATGGATTGTATCAAGGATTTAAGTTTGGACTCGAGTCATTTTGAGACTTGAAAGAAAATATAGCGAATAAACTCATTCTACTAATTTTGAAAACTCAATTTCATTTCTAAGTTCTGGTTAATGATGCTGTAGTAGGCAGAATACTGACCTGTCAGGCATATCTATATCCTAATCCCCAGAAGTCGTAAACATGCTACTTTACATAACAAGGGAAATTGAGGTTGTAGAGATTGGGGCTGCTAATCAGCTGTCTTTCAGGTAGGGAGATCATAGGCAGACTCCATGTAATCACAGGGTCCTTACAAGTGCAAAAGGAAGTCAGAAGATTAGATTTGATTGGTTTCAACTTCTAATTTGGCTTTTGGGGCATAAATATTTAGGATATTGAAAGAACTAACTTAGGATGTGAGAAGGACTGGTCACTGGCTCTGAAGATAGAGGAAGTGGCCACAAGCCAAAAACTGCAGGCAGCTTCTAAAAGTTGGAAAGGGCGAGGAAATGGAGCCTCAGGCAGAGCCTCCGGAAGGAGCCAAGACCTACTGACATCTTGATTTTAACCGGTGTGACCCATGTTGGACTGCTGATATTTGGAACTACAAGGTAATAAATTTGTGCTAAAGCACTCGATCTGTGGTGGTTTGTTATGGCAGTGGCAGGGAACAAATGCAGACCACTCTGAATGAAGCAGACTTTCTGACTTAAACTCCATTAAGATGGTAAAGGGTGGCATGAGCTCACAAGAACAAACCACAGCCGGAGGAGAAAAGAGCAGCAGGTTTTCTGAAGCTAGAAAGCAAATGGACAGGTGGTACCTGACCCAGATGTCTTCAGAAAGCTGAATCCTAAGCCATTAGTGTGAAGACAAGAAACAAACCATTATAACCTCTCAAGTTCCCTGAAGGCCCAGGAATTAGTGGCACCAGGTAGATCCAGAAGTTGGAGTCAAGAGGAAGCTAAAAATAGGATTGGTGAAGTCTTTTCAAGGAGCAGTAAGAGCCCCAGATATGTCTTCCTCTTCAACCTACAAGGCAACTACTCTTCCTCAGCCCAGCAAAAGGCTAATTTTTTTTCCCCCAACAAAGGACTTAACACGTAATCACAACTCTAGGGAACATCAGGCTTTGTGGAAGATGGGAGCTAGAACTGAGACATGGAAGTTTATATAGTGAAGGTTGAATCTCAGCTCTCCTTCTCTGTAGTGTTTATAACTTGAAGTCTAGGTTTGTCTTTTCCAAACAGGAGATGGGAAATAACTCATGTGAGGAATAAAATTCAATAAACTGTTTAACATTCCACTCTGAAATGTAGTCATCTCTCAGTATCTGCATGGGAATGTTTCCAGAACCTCCTTCCCCCCAACAGATAACAAAATCTGAGGATGCTGAAGTCCCTTATGTAAAATGGCATATTATTTTCATATAATTTGCATACATCCTCTGTGTACTTTAAATCATTTCTAGATTATATATAATACCTAATATTATGTAAATGTAATGCAAATGCTGTATAAATAGTTGTTATACTATATATTGTTTAGGGAGCAATGGCAAGAAAAAAATATATATATATATATTTTCAGTAAAGATGTCATTTTATTTTCTAGTATTTTTGATCCAAGTTGATTAAAGCCATACCATTGTAACCCACCGTTATGGGAAGTCTACTGTATGTGCAGACAGCCAAGAATCAGCAATTATTCGAGGAAAGTTTTCAATATGAGACAGGCAAAATAAATAAATAAATAAACACACACACACACACACACACACACACACACACACACACACACACGACTTGGAGGAAAGAGACTATACCAGAAGAAAACTTCAAAAATAAAAGAGCAACTGCAATAACCTCAGAGAACTAAGACATAAGAATATGCATTTACAATAAAATAGGACAATATGTAAAAGGAATTTTTGGAACAAAAATATAATTCTTAAAAATCAACAATATGATACCAGAAATTATAAACTCTGTAGTTTTAGAAAATAAAGTGAGAAAATAACAAATTGAACTAAAAAAGACAAAGATATATAAAATATGGAAGAAAATGTGAAAACAAAAGAATCAGTCTAGAAACTGAAGATGAAGACACAAAAAAGAGAGAATGAAAGAGTGGGGAAGAAAGTTGGGGAGGGAATATCAAATAAAAATTTCCAGAGACTTTTCTAGAAATGAGGGTATGCATTGAAGGCATTCACTAAGTACCAGAAATGCATCAAGAAAGACCTAGAGTAAGTCATGTCATCCTGAAATCTCACAGCAATGGGGACAGGGAGATTACAGGCATTTCCAGGGAAGGAACAAAATTTATGCAAAGAATTCAGAATTAAAACATTGTTGAATTTCTCAAAAGAAGCTAGAAGAGAACAGAGCAATGCTTTCAAATTGAGGAACAATGATTTTCAACCTAGAATTTTATGTGGGGATGATTATTGGAATCAGATCTAGCATACTATTAGCACATTAGTTTGTGTGTTCAATGGAATTTGGGACATAGCATTTTTCTCTTTTTATCCCAGCACTTAACACAAGATGGTACCAAGTAATGTTCATTAAATAGAGTTGAGTCAAATAGGAGAAATGAACCATATTTTCATGTCACTTATCCACTCAGCAATCAATGTACAGAGATGACTAAGAAATGGTCCCTTTCAGTGAGAAGTTCTGGTGTGGAACATCGACAGTTATACAGTCAATGTGATAAAGAGTGGCAAGTTCTGCAACAGAGGCAGTGCACTCAATGTAGGGAGGAAAAGAGCCCTCTACAGGAGTGGGATGGCAAGATATGACTTCCTAATTCTGCTGTCAGATACACAGGTATCCATCAATCAGAATTTCCCATTAGCCAATACTGTAGTGCATAAAGAGCAATGCTTTTCCATGAAAAAACCACCGTGTGAGATTCTTAAGGATTATTTTATAGTATTTTGTGACTCCCAGACAATAGTATCACCATAAAGTCATGGATCTCAAACTTTGGAGGATGAAGAATTACCTGGATACAACGTAGAATGGCAAGTGTCTCACCTATATTATTTCTAACCCTGGGAATAATCTTGGCACACTGGAATTACAGCCTCCATTTTTCAGAGAAGAAAACAGAGGCTCAGAGTGTTTAATTGCCCAAGATAATCTACCTAGGAAGCATCTGATTGGGATCTCATCTCCAAGTCTATCTGACCTCAAAGTCCACTGTTCTTTTCACAGCCAGACTGCCCTAAATAGCCAAGTCCCCAAAGGAGTGACCCCCAGGATGTGTCCACTAACCAGCCAATAAGACTTATGTGCCCCCAAAGCAAAGCCGCCTATCCTGCTATGTAAACTTAGGGCTCTGGATTTATTTGTTTTCATTGAGACAAAGAAATATTGACTGACTAAATTGTACTCCTTAGTTTATGTCCCTCTCTATTTGGATTTATTTAATTTATACATTTCTTTTCCCTTTCAATCATTCATTCAACAACTATTTAAAGTGTTGACAATGTATTAAACACAGTTCTTTGGCTTGAAATAAAATAAAGGCTGTGCTCTTACAGAACTTACTCTAGTTGCAGGAGATAGTCAATAAGCAAGTAAATAATAAATATTTGTAGTTGGCAAATACATGCAATAAAGAAAATATAAAGCTGAGTAAGATAAGTGAGAAGTGGAAGAGTAGCATGATCTAACTGACATTTTGAAGGAAACACTCTCGCTGCTATGTAGACAGTGCATCCTAAAGTAACAAGGGTACAATTCAGGAGACTAGAGAAAAGAGATAGTGACTTCAGCTCAGGTGGCTGGGAGCCAAGGAAGAGATGGAAGGTGGTCAGTTCCTGATCTGTTTTGAAGGTTAAGCCAACATGATTTGCTGTGAGATTGGGTGTGAGAGAAAGACCCTCTGACAAGCTGAAAAATGGCTCCCCAGAAAATACCCATATCCTAATCTCTGGATGCTGGGCATGTTACCTGGGAGAACTGAAAACAAGTCTTCTGCAGATGTGATCAAGTAAGGACCTTGGGAAGGGGAGATAAACAGGGCTTATCTGGGTGGGTCCTAAATGCAATCACATGTATCCTTATAAAAAAGATGCAAAATATCTGACACACAGAGAGAAGGTGATGTGAGGATAGAACAGGGTGGATGTTGACCTGTTGACCTGGAAGACTGGAGTGATACAGACACAAGCCAAGGAATGTGGGCAGCTCAGAAGTTGAAGGAGGCAAGAACGAATTCTCCCCCCAGAGGTTTGAGAGGGAGCACAGTCCTGTCGATGCCTTGAGTTCAGCCCAGTGATACTACTTCCAAACTTCTGGACTCTAGAAATGTGAGAAGAAATTTTTGTTTAAGCTGTCCAGGCTATGACAATTTGTTATGGCAGCCACAGGAAACTCATTCAGGTACTCACTTCAATTTCTTACCTCATGGGAGACACTTACTGTTACATGGTTGATATGTGGCCTACATACAAGAAAGTATACTTATAAAATACATAGTGTTTCTTTGTAAAATATATTGTGCCTTCTATTGATTGTATTCATGTTGTTTCTTTCTGTTCTCAACTCTGTTAGGGCTTCTCTGTGCTGTCACATGTACACAGACCTGGTCTGATGGGACATCTGCTGCAGAACACTCTGTAACTTGCCTCAGCTAGGTATTCCTTCCCATTCCTATAGAAATAGTCATCTGGGTTGCTTCCAACTCCCAGCTGCCAAAACACTACCACTTAAATAGAATTAAAAATTTTGCTTCATCCAAGAGGCAGGTAATTGCTGAAGTCCTGATGCAATCATTTCAGGACCAATTGAAAAGTAGATATCACAGTTGGGTCAAGAGTAGGTTAGAGGGATAACTGCCAGTTCTGAAGATATGTGAGTGACAAGTATTCTTTCTGGGTTCCACTGCCCATCTTTTCCTCATAGGTCCCTCTCTTCCCTGACCTTCCCTCTCCCCAAGAGATGCAAGGGAATCAAATGGCCTAACAATTCCAGCTGTCTTGCATGACAAACAGGAATGGAAGTCAGCAACTATTTTCCCTCCAGCATCCTCTGGGAAATTCATCCAACTACATTTCCCAACCTGCCCTTGCTTTCATAGCTGTAACGTACAAATACCAAGTGGCACATGCCACGTATAGGACATTAGTATCAGAAAGCTGTGCAAGGGCTAGGAGGGTCAGAGGCAGCCCTAGGGAAGAAAAGGAGCCAAAGCTATTTAGCTAGAAACGTGGATGAGGTAAGCTCAGCCAGCTCCAAGGGTATAAAGAAAGTGCTTGGTGGACAACTAGCTTCCTCTGAGCCAAGGAACAGACCCAGTGGGTCCAAACTTGAAAGAAACACACCTCTCAGACATTAGGAAGGACTCTATCAAGTGAGGTTAGAATCAACAGTAGTGCAGCCTCAAAGATGGAAGACAGGGACTAGAATAAGCTGCCTACCATCAAATACTTGTCTGAAAAGGACCCCAATATCTATTTTCTTTCTATGACTATTTTGCTTAAGAACCTGAGCCAAGCCCCTTTGCTTCAGTTTCCTCATCTGCCAAGAGAAGGGTTCAAAAGATGTAGCTATACAAAATGAACTCAAAATGGACTGTAGAACTGAATTTAGGAATTTAAATTTAAAACCTGAAGAAGACAAAGGAGAAAAGTCTCTGTGACCTTGGACAAGACAAAGATTTCTTAGATTTGACACCAAAGCATTACACATAAAAGAAAAAAATAATTATCCAGGTGTGGTGGTGCATCCTGTAACACTACCTACCACTAAAATAAGATTTGAATAGAATGCCAGGCCTATAATCCCACGACTTGGGAGACTGAGGCAGGAGGATTATGAGCTCAAAGTCAACCTCAGCAATTTAGTGAGACCCTGTCTCAAAATTAAGCATAGAAAGGGTTGGGAATGTGTCCCAGTGGTTAAGACCCCTGGGTTCAATTGCTGGTATGAATAAATAAAATAAATAAGTAGATAGATAAATAAGAATACATAAGACACATTATATGGCTAACAAACACATAAAAATGTTTAACACCTTTAGATTTAGGGAAGTGTATAATAAAATTATAGTGAATCTACTGAAATGGCTATGACCAGGAAATCCGATGATATCAAGTGTTTGCAAGGTTAGGAAAAACTCAAACACTCACAAACTGCTGGTAGGAATATAAAATAGCTACAGCTACTCTGGAAGAATATTTGGCAACTTTTTTTTAATTAAAAATCTTAAATTTACATAGGGCAATGTTGTTTGATTCATTCTGTTATTTTTTCCCTTCCCCCCTCCCCTCCCACCCCTCTTTTCCCTCTATACAGCGCTTCCTTCCTCCATTTTACCACCCTCCTTATCCCTAACCCTACACCTAACCCTAACCCTAACACTAACCCCTCCTACCCGTCCCCCATATTTCCTCATCCGCTTATCAGCGAGATCATTCGTCCTTTAGTTTTTTGAGATTGGCTTATCTCACTTAGCATGATATCCTCCAATTTCATCCATTTGCCTGCAAATGCCATAATTTTGTCATTCCTCATGGCGGAGTAATATTCCATTGTATATATATGCCACAGTTTCTTTATCCATTCATCAACTGAAGGCCATCTGGGTTGGTTCCACAATCTGGCTATAGTGAATTGAGCAGCTATGAACATTGATGTGGCTGTATCTCTGTAGTATGCTGATTTTAAGTCCTTTGGATATAGGCCAAGGAGTGGGATAGCTGGGTCAAATGGTGGTTCCATTCCAAGCTTTCTGAGGAATCTCTGTACTGCTTTCCAGAGTGGCTGCACTAGTTTGCAACCCCACCAGCAATGTATGAGTGTACCTTTTTCCCCACATCCTCGCCAACACCTATTGTTGCTTATGTTCTTGATAATCGCCATTCTAATTGGGGTGAGATGAAATCTTAGGGTAGTTTTGATTTGCATTTCTCTTGGCAACTTCTTAAAAAGTTTAACATACATCCACCATACAACCCTAAATTCCACACCTGGGCATATACCCAAGAGAAACACAGACATATGTTGATACAAAGACTTGTACACGCATGTTCATAGCAGTATTATGAAAAATAGTCCAACACTGGAAGTAATTCAAGTGTCCATCAACTGGTGAATGGCCTTTTGAAAGTGCTCTTTTAATTCATTCATGATGTTTTAACAAAATACCAGAGTCCAGGTAATTTATAAACAATAAAATTTCTCATAGTTCCAGAGGATGGAAGTATAAGACCAAAGTTCCAGTAGGTTTGGTGTCTGGTGAGGACTCAGTCTATCCTTCCATAATGGCACCTTGTCACTGCATCCTCTGGAGGTGATGAACACTGTGTAGTTACATGGTGGAAGGGCTGAAAGGGCAGAATAGGCCTAGCTAGTTCCCTCCAACCCTTTATGAGACACTATCCATGAGGGCAGAACCCCTATGACCTAATCACTTCCTAAAGGCCCTACCTCCTATATTTTCATTGGGGCATAAGTTTCAACATGAAGTTCAGAGGCAGCACAAACATGAAAACTAGAGCATGTGATATATTCACAATGAAGTAGTGCAAGCGATGTAAGAGACTAGGACCTAAACAAGAGTCCAATGATTAAACCTCAAAAACATGACATTATGTGAGAGAACCAAACACAGAAGTCTACATGTTTTATTATTCCATTTATATGAATACCTAATAAAAGCAAGACTATACATATAGAAAGTAGACAATGATTGCCTGGAGCTGGGATTTGGAAAGGGGGGTGAACATCAACAGGCATGAATAGGAAAGTTTTGGAATGACGGAAGTGGTGATGGCTGCAGAGCTGCTCAACTGTGTACTTACAACAGGTGAATTCCATGGATGGTAAATGATATCTTGGCAGGTTAGTCTGCATTCCATCACTGAGAAAAAAATGCCTGAGGTAATGACTTATGAGGAGGGAAGATGTGTTTTGGCTCATGCTTTCGGAGTTTTCAGGCCACGTCCACTTGGTCCTGTTGGTTGGGCCTCTGGCTGAACAGTACATCCCAGAAGGAGCACATGGTGGAGGAGGCCCGTTCATCTCACGGCATCTAGGAATGGAGAGAGACAGCAAGGGGCCAGGATCCTGACATCTCCTTAAGGCTACATGACCTAACTTCCTTCCACTGAAGTTCCACCATCTCCCGATAGCCCCAGAGGCTGGTGAGCAAGCCTTTAAACCATGAATGCACCTTTAGGGGAAATTTAAGATGCAAACTGTAGCGCTTGATAAAATTGAATAATGTAACTGGAGATTCCCCATGTCCCTGACATTCTATACAAATGTTGTTTTTTGTCAATATACCTCACTGTCAGGTATGTTTTTAGGAATAATCCTGGCAGGACATTCTTAAGAACAATGAAGGTAAAGGAGTTGGGAAATTTTACTCAAAATCAGGGGTAGCCTCTGTTAAGGCAACCTTGTTAAGTGACGACTTTCTCTGTCTCCTCCAGGTAAGCACTTCCAGCTGCCACATTTTACCCTTTCTGTTAGGTTCTTGTCCTCAAGTGGATAAGAGACAGATATGTTCAAGGGGACAAGTTGCTTAGATTCTGAGACACATTTTCTTCTTCTCTGAAGTGGGGATAATAAAACCACCCTCATAATGCTGATGGGTGGAGGAATGGGATTAAATGTTTATAAAACCTGTGGCCCTAGGAACTGCTCCACAAAGATTAGCTGTTAGCTTTTCCTTTTCTCCTTTCCCAAATTGCTGCCAATAAGGAGATGCTGTCAGTCACTGATACCTTCAAGGGAATGCATTTCACTGAATTCCTTCTCTGCAATTGAAATCATCCTTATCAGAGTGGAAGAAAGACTTTCCACAATGAAAGCAAAGATAGGCATTGGCTAGCCTCCAGCTCTTCCTAAAATTCCTGAAACTTGGTACCCACCCACAACTTTGGAAAGAAGCCAATTTGGGGCAGATCCAAAGTTGCACTTTCACATTTTGAAGTGCTGTGTTCTGCCTCAGAATCCTGACAAGAATCACTATTTTCAGATTAGTTCACACCCAGGAAGCCAAGGACACAACCTGAGCGCTATGTGCATGGTTGTCATTGTTGCTGAGAGAACAATGATATGGACAGAGCTGGGACAAGGGTGAAGCCAGCAAAATGCCCTGGTGTGACCCTGAGAATGAATGTCTGTTTAAGAGTGGGCCCCTAGAGTGCAATATCTAAAGAGCCACTGACTCACAGGGTCGTGAAATTGTAGGCAAGGCCCAGACGGTATGTCTCCTTCAGAATTGCTCTCTGTGCTCCTTAGTCACTTCACCATGGCTGCAGCCCTAGTGTAGAGGACCTGGACCCAAGCCTGGCTGTTGAGTCAAATCCAGTTCTGCTACCAGACAGCCATGTGTCATTGCACAAGTCTACGTCCCCACTTTCCTTCCTGTCCTGGTTTGGTGATTCTAGAGCTGCTTTGCTCTAGAAAACAATCTGGGAAATTCAAGCTACCTAGAATCACTAGATCCCAGCTTACATGTCCTGTCTCCCCTGAAGCATTCCCTACCTGTGTATACAACCCTTTGCCTTGTTCTACTAGCAACATGTTCATTTTATTTATTCAAATGATCATGACTTATTTGTATTGTTTTGTAGCAATCATAATAGTCTAGATTATAGTGTAGCAACCAACTCCAAAATCTCAGGAGCTTCTAACAAGGATTTCTTGCTTTCTCATGCCACATGTTCATTGTCAGTGGGTTGAGAAGATCAGCTCAGGGACCAGCTGATGGGCAGCCTCCTTATGGAGCACTGCCCAGGTCATCAGGCCACAGGGAACAAAAGAGCTCTAGGGAGCCAGACATGAACTTCCCAGGCAATTAGCTGCTTAGCCCAGAAGGGGCACATGTCACTTCCACTCACAACACATTGTTCAGAACTAGTGAATGGCCCTGTGTACCACAAGGAACTCGGTGGTGTGCATTCCTAACACATGCCTGCAACACAGAAATCCATGGAGCAGCTCTAATGAACATCACATTATTTATTTGATTTTCTCTGTCTTCCCTGACCAGAATAGCCCATCACAGCAAGATGGTTGAACATGTTCATTTTATCCCCATTGTGACTCTTTTTTTTTGGAGGGGGGGGGTGTTGGGGATCGAACCTAAGGCCTTGTGCTTACACGACAAGCACTCTACTGACTGAGCTATCTCCCCAGCCCCCCAATGTGACTCTTAATTGGAATTTAACAACTATCTGTTGACTGACTGACTGGTTCTGGTATTTCAGGGCTGGTGTCCAAGGCTGTGGGTTAGGTGAGATCAGCACCTTGCAGACTGTTCTGATCCTAGAGGACTCAGAGCCCAGCTTCCCATGTTACCTGGACTTTGCAGAAAAAGGAAGTGATTACTCTGACTACTGCTTTTCATAATTTCCTCCTCTGCTAACTGAAGAGGAAAGTGTACAAGAACCTCTGGGAGTCTGGGAGAAAACTCCAAAGTGGCAATCTATAACTGAAATCTCTTTGTAATTTTATGCATTATCTTAAAAAGTCATGTGAAGTTTATATGTTGTTCTATATTATATCCATGGTTGTAAAAAAGAAAAGGGCTTTAAATATTTAAGAGTAAAATTAATGCTTCCTGAACATGGGTCACGCTGCTGGTGGTTTCAAGGACTCTATAACAGACTCCTGCCCCACTCCTAGGGTGGATTGTCCCAGACCAGGAAACAGCTCTCAGTCTCCTTAGATATCTGCTAGGGTTTTAAGTCTTAAGCTTAGAGAATCAAGAACACATTTGCATTTTGTTCCCACCCTTGATTGTTTCCTCTTGGTGACTTTTTTTTCTCTAATTGGAATACAAATCCAGTTTTACATGGGAATTCTCCTTCATCTAATGAGATAAGGAAAAGGTGAACATAAAGACCTCATTTTCTTTCCCAAAGGTTGATGGGAAAAATTCTTGCATTCCAGTGTTTCTCAGAGATTTTTTTTCACCATGACACACACTAAAAGTGCATCTGACATTACCTCCTGTAATGGAGAGGTTGGGCACCCCAATTTGGGTCAGAGCACCCCACCCCAGCTGTGCATGTTGGTTGCTGGTCACAGATGCCACCCTTTCTGGAAAACTGGGCCTGGCTGAGCAGGAGTTGCCTTTCCAGAAGATTATTCACCCTCTTCCTCAGAACAGTCACAGCCGATGACTAGTTGTAGACATGGGGGATCAACGTGCCCCTTTTCCAGGGAGCACCAAGTCTGTAGTACAATTCAAGCTTCAGGGCTCCAGGGGGTCAGACTGAGAGTATGCCCATGTTCAGCTTCACCCCCTGCCCCATTCAGCTTCCCTCACTCCTCTTTTTTCTAAGAGCACTCCTAAGTAGATCTCACACACCCAAATCTTTTTTGTGAGCTCAACTTCTAGGGAACCTGACCTAAGACATTACCCAACACACATGCATCTGAAATAAAATTTCGGGAAAACATGCCTATGCTAACTTCATGTGATACATTGTTTTGTGAGATATATATAAAATCTTAACAGATCTGTGTCGAACACATGAATGGGTAAGAAAAAAGGTGGTATATATACACAATTCAATCACAAAGAATGAAATTACGTCATTTGCAGGCACAGGTATGAAACTGCAGAATATTATGTTATGCAAAATAAGCCAGTCTAAGAAAGTTAAGAGTCATATATTGTTTGTTTGTTTGTTTCATATGCAGAAGCTAGAGAGAGAAAGGGATCTCATGAAACAGAAAGGAAATGAGTAGGGTAGAGGAAGTGGGTAAGGGAGAGAGAGGAGGCAAGGGTACAGAGAGGTATTAGGGAATGAAATTGATCAAATTTTATTATGTTCAAGTATGAATATGTCACAATAAATCCCACTATTATGTATAATTATGCATCAATAAATTTTTTTAAAAAATCAATTGACCCCAGTATTATTTCATTTTTTTTTAAAGCTAGTAAAGATAAGAATATGGAAAAATATATTCAAAATTATTTGTGGTACTCATCTGCAGGAGAATGATTGTGAGAGGTTTTTACTTTCTAAACTATGCAATTCCACAGCAATTGAACTTTCTATTGCAAGAATGAATTATTTCCAAATAAGAAAAGGCAATATATATTTTTTTCATGTATAAAAGGTGAAACACAAAAAGCAACCACTGATAAGGTACAGCATAGGTTCGTCCTTGAGCACACCAGCAATGTCCTGCCAGGTGAGAAGGTTTGTGAGGGTCAGAGGAGGCACTTCTGTAGCTGTGCTCTCAGGAAACACCTTCACCCAACTTGTGGAAATGTTAGCTCAAGTCCAATCGGAGGAAATTTATAAACCATAGCAAGGTCAGAAACTGGATAAATATCCCTGTGTGCCAAAAACAAAGAGAAACTATCAGGAGTGGACTGAGGCTGGTACCTTCAGGGTCAGGCTTGAAATCAGGGAAAAGGGGACTTCGGCAGGGCCAAATGGGCTAGGGGATAGGGTAGAGTTGAGGGACCCCCAACTGTCTAGAAGGCTAGAAAACACTGGAACATCGGGCTGTCTGTTTTGATTAGGGATTTGATATCCTGGCTACAACTTAAATCACCTTAGGTCTTAAAAAAAAACTACTGCTGCTCAGAAACTAATCTAATTTCTTTCTCTCCCTCTTCCTCTCTCTTCCTTCCTTCTCTACCTCTCTGTCTCCTCCTCTGTCTTTAAATTTCTTTTGGAGATTCCAAAACAATCTAGGACTGAAACCACCTTGGAACATTGGCTTAAGGGACAGGGGATCCAGATTCTGCCCAGGAAGTGAGTCAAGCAAGCAGCTGGCTAGAGATGAGATATGGCATTTCCCTACCACCCAGAGTGGGTGTTCCTAGCATCAGTGAGGTTGTTTTGAAGCTGGAGGCCCTCAGGAGTGGATGGACTCAAGAAGAGAGCCAAACATGGTTAGTCAGGCTGGGGTAAAGAGGCAGAGAGACCAGGTAAAAAAAAAGGTCATCTGCAGGTGAATGAATGAACACATCATGTACATGAAATTACATGAGATCACATAGCAGTGAAAATTTGTAACCCACCATTACATGGCACTAACATGGATATCCCTCAAAAGTAGAATGTTGCAATATGGTTTGTATGTTATGATGCCATTTCACCTTTAAACAATAGGAGAAAAAAAGTTTATATGGCTTTGTCGCTAAATATATGTACTGAAATTGTAAAAAAAAAAAATCATGAGACCCCAACACACTGACTTCAGGACAGCAGTTATCTTTGGGGGAAGAAGAGATGTGGGATTGGAGGAGGGCATACAGGGAGTAAAGAGCAAGAGCAAACTATTGTTTGATGCCCACAACAAGAGGGATGAGATTCAAAGTCATCACTGCATGTAGAAACTCGATGTCAAAAGACCACAAACCTTATGGTTCCACTTATGATGCTTGTGGGAAGACAGAACTATGTAATGGAGAACAGAGTCATGGTTGCCAGGAGATGAGATTATAGGGATAGTGCTCCAGAGCTTCAGTATCCTGACTATGGATAATACACATGTATTTAAACCTTGTAGGATTGAATATCACAAAGACAAAGTACAATGGTAGTTGCCAAGACCAAGAGGAGGGAATTCTTGATGAATGGGTATGGAGTTTCAGTTTAGGAAGATGAAAGTTCTAGCAATGGATGTTGGTGATGGTCACATGACAATGTGAATGTACTTACTGCCACAGAAAAGGGTGAAGATGGTAAATATTTTTGGTTATGTATATTTGATCACAATAAATAAATGAAATAAGATCATAGGACTATATGCCAAAAAGAAAGAAAAGCCAATTTTACTATGTGGTGATTTTTTTAAACAAAAAGAAAAATTCCAAAGCAAATATCACAAAATATTATGCTATACTAAAGCTAATTGAGAGATATATTCATATCTATTACTTACTTTTTTAAGCCTTTTTGTGTGCTTAAAATATCCTAATAAGTTATTAATAGTTTAAGATAGCATTCAAATTTCAGGGCTTTTGAGATGATCAAATTCTTTACTTGAATGGAGTAAAATTAGTTTCCACAACTAAAACTCCTGACTCCCAGTCCAGTGGTTTATCTGAAGTTCCAAATTGACAATTAAATCAGACTTTTTCACCTTAGAGAGTGTATGGGATACAGACAGCTACAAGAAGTGTGCTTGACTTTCTCAATCATTAGGAAACAATTTCTATATAATCAAAACGACCAACCAATTTCCAGGAGCAGAATTAAAATCTAATCAGCAGATCTCTCTAGAAGAACTGTTAAAATAATTTAATGTGTCAATTTTACTCTGAGATATCTGAATTGATCTCCTAAGACATCTTAATTTGTTTCATCTCTTGCTTCTGCCTATTTTTGTCCTCACCCCCGCTCTGCTCCTATCTAAATACAACCTCATTTTGAATAGCTTCTGTGACCTCTTCTCACCCTGTATCTAATCTTAGATTAGAACTGACTTTCTTTAGAAAGTAGTACTCTGCAAAATTCTGGGGTGAAAAAAGAAATCTCTTGCCATATTACATTTGCAGGATTTTTGGTTGCAAGCAACAGAACAGACTGGGAAGGTGAGAAATGCCAGGCCTGCGGGGGAGGGGGGAACATGAACAAAGACCCCAGCAAGAAGGCTGTGCTTGAGATGCCACCTGGACTGGTTTGGATGTTAAATGTCCCTCACCACTCCCAAAAGGGTTTATATGCTAAAAACTTTGTGGTGAACTTGTAGTGCTAGTGGGAGGTGGGGGAACCTTCAGGGGGTGGGGCCTTGGGGAAGGAAGTTAGGTCACTGGGGATTTGCCCTTGAACAGCATATTGGAACACAGTCCCCTTCCTCTGTCTTTTTGCTTCCCAGCTGCCATGAGGTGAGCTGCTTCCTCCTCTGTGCTCCCGTCATGGTGTACTGTGTTGCCTCAGGCCCAAGTGACCATGAACTGAAACCTCTGAAACCCATGAACCAAAATAAATCTTTCCTTCTTATAAGATGCATTTCCCAGGTGTTTTGTTTTTTTTTTTTTTTTTCCAGCAATAGAAAGTTGACTAACACACTGCGTTTGCTACCATTAGCACTTTAACATGTGATCATCATCATAAAGAATTTCCCAGCTGATGGAATCTTCTGTGGGTTGTTGTTACAGTTTGGATGTGAGTTGCCCCCCAAAAGCTCATGTGTGAGACAATGCAAGAATGTGGAGAGGAGAAATAATTGGGTTATGAAAGCCTTAACCCAATCAGTGAATTAATTCCCTGATAGAATTAACTGAGTGGTAAGTGAAGGCTGGCAGGGTGTGGCCGGAGGAGGTGGGTCATGGGGGTGTGCTTTGGAGTATATATTTTGTATCTGGTGAGTGGAATCTCTCTGCGTTTGTCTCTCTCTCTCTCTCTCTCTCTCTCTCTCTCTCTGCTTTCTGATCATCATGTAAGCCACTTCCCTCTGCCACACTCTTGTACCATGATGTGCTGCCTCACCCCAAACCCTGAAGAATGGAGCCTGCTACCTATAGATTGAGACCTCTGAGACCTGAGCCCCCAAATAAACTTTTCCACCCCTAAAATTGTTATGGTTAGTTCTTTCAGGCACAGCAGTGAAAAAGCTGACAAAAACAGCCATCCTATTAAGACTGGGCATCCGATTGATGGAGCTTTGTCCTCAGCACGTTCTCTGTCTGCAGGAGCTTCTCTAAAGGCACCTGCCCACACTCACACAGGAAGGATTGCCCTCAGCCCCAGATGGAAAGAAGGTGCCACACTGGGCAGCAGAATGGGAGAACTGCTGATTCCACAGGCTTCCCACCATCCGCATGTGCCCCTGCCCCTTACTAAGTCCCCCTCACCACCCCACTGCCCTCAGGCTCCCATGAGAGCCACACACACAACCCTCCTTCAGGCAGCCAAATGCCTCCTCGCCCCACAATCCTGGCAGCTTTGAAACTCCCGCTTCTACTCTTAGCTCTCTTCAGTCACTTCTCCACCTACCAACAGAAGGATCATTTTAAAATCTGAGACAGAGCTTGTCACTCCTCTGCCAAATCCCTCCCACGGCTCTGACGTTACTCAGAGGGGAAAAAACAAACAAACATTTTCACAATGATCATCTATGTCCTGCATTACAGTCCCTCCCCACAGTTCTGATTTCCTGTCCTACTGTTCTCCCTTGCACTTTGCTCAGAGGGAAAACTCAGAAAAAGGCAGAAACTCAAGTACATGAAGAAGCAGGAACCACAGTCCAAAGGTCCAGCAAAGGGTCATAACAGAAATTGCCCACCAGGCAGCACAGATGATCCACTAGAGGGCTGAGCCTCTCAGAGGAGGCTGCAGTGACCTTGTACTGCCCACACAATCTCTGTTGTCTACACAGGCAGTGTCAAGCCCATGAGCAAGAGGTAGTTCCCAGTCCTCCAGATCAGACAGCAACCTGCCTTCCCCATCTCACCCCAGGCCCTCTGCTCTCACCTGCGTGCATGCCGTGCCCTGCGGTCCTCATTGACCTCCATACTCGTGCATCCCCTCCTGCCATGGGACCTTCGCATGGAACTTTTCCCATGGTCTAGAATGCCCCTTCTCAAGCCTTTATCAGCTTGGTGACCTACATACATTTCAAGAGCCCACTAATCACCTCCTACAAGAAGCCTTTCACTCTTCTCCAGGTCCCCTGTGTTCCTACAGCACCCAGGTGACATCTCTATTATAGCCCTGATAGTGTTATTTTGCAATTACCTATTTTCATGTCTGTCTTCTTCACTAGACTGTTACCTTGCAGAGGGCAAGCTCTATGTCTAATTAATACGAATTAATTAATTTATTTATTAATTGGGTTTCTATTAATGAGTTAATTGGGTTGCTCTAATTAATCTCAAGGGTAAGGCCTAGTCATTTGCCCCAGAGAGAATGCATTTGCATATTTAATAAGTGCTTAAACAAATAAGTAATTAATAAAGACCCAGAAAGCTGGAAAATACCCCAAGGTTCCACTTAATAGATTCCTCTAACTTTAGGCAGGAACCTACTGAAATCTGACCAACTTTCTCCTTCAAACTGAGAAATCAAAGGTCAGATATTCTAATACTTCATCTGCATTTGAAGAAATATTCTTATGCCTAATGTAGATTCCTCTTACTGCATTTTACCCCAATTCATTCTCCCCCAGCCCCTCCACCTCTCTCTCTTCTCTCTCTTTCTGTGGTACTGGGGATTGAACACAGGGGCACTCTACCACTGATTAAATCCCCAACCTTTTTTTTTTTTTTTTAAATTTTAAATTTTGAGACAGGGTCTTGCTAGTTGCTAAGGCTTGCCTAAAGTTTGCGATCCCCCTGCCTCAGATCTCAAGAGGCTGGATTATAGGTATGTGCCACCACATCCAATTCACAAGTTCTCTTGAGTCCTCCAATCATTGAGAAGTAAAAGCTGTTCACCATCACTCCTACAACTTTTATGCAAAACTAGGAAGGAACAGCTACACTATTAGTTTGCTAGGCTTGCTATAACAAAATGTCACAGACTGGGTGGTTTAACAGAAATGCCGTTTCTCACAGTTCTGGAAGCTGAAGTGCAAGCTCAGGTGCTGGCAGCGCTGGCTTCCTCTGAGGCCCCCCCTCTGTGGCTGGCAAAGGGCTTCTTACATTGTGCTAATACAATGCTGCCCCTTCATGAGGCCTGTGCACACATTCTTCTGTTGTCTCTGTGGGTCTTAATCACCTCTTCTCATAAGGACACAAGTCAAATTAGATCAGGGCACACTCCAGAGGTCTTGTGTTAATTTAATTACCTCTTTGGAGGTCCTATCTCTAAATACAGTCACATTCTGAGGTATTGGGCACAGGGGTTCAGCATGTGAATTTGAGGGGAATGATTCAGTACATGTACCTCCCAAACCAGCATCTGTCTCAGACAATAAAACCAAAGAGTACCTGTAGAAAGCCAGGTGCACCCCTCTTTCTTCTATCTATTATTATCCCACCAATATTTAATGAGAGCTATTTATATGACTGCATGGTCTACATAAAACCAACCAAATTATCTTTCTAAAATGCAGTTCTGACCATCTCTCTGTTCATATAGAAACTCCTGAATGGTCCTAAGAAAATTCCAAAATCCAAACAGTATCCAAAATAGTCCAAACTCAGGAATCTGCTTACTTACCCAACTGCAATTCCCTCACATGATGTTCACTTCAGATAAAGTACTGGAGTACTGTGAGTCCCCAGATAAATTATGCTGAGTTAATCCTAGCTGTATGATCCTAGGCAAAAGTGTATTTTATTCAAACAAATATTTAATTATCATTTCTTTTCTATAGCTATGCCACGGCCTGAGGCAGAAAACAAGCTCCCATCCTCAAAAATCTAATTTGTCAGATAAGGAAACAAAAATTACAATGCTACTGATAGGCAATATAGTTTAGGTGTACACAAAATGTGTCAGGAGCTCAGGGGAGGGTCTTCTTAAATTTTTAGAGCATGAGTAAAATAATATATCAACCTCTAAAATTAAACTAAGGGGATATTCAATTTATAGCTAAACTTATGTGTTGTGCTAACACATAGTTGAAGAAATCATTAATGTGAATGCAACTAATACAAATGAGATTATCACATCTTCCATACTAATGAGATGGAAATTGATTACACACCCACCAATGTTTGCAGAGCCTTCAGGTAGATATAAAATTCATCCTTGCTGGTATGACTCTCTCTCTCGAGTGTTATTAAAATGCACATATGAAAGTCACATGGGACAACCATAATACAAACTGCTCCTCCAAGTTTCCGATAGTCTTGTTTATTAATCACTGGAAATTAGCAGCCATGGTCTGATGATATACTGAAATATAATAACACAACTTGTGGCAAGGATTATTTTGTGTTTTAGACCTTCTAACGTGTGTCTGAAGGAGCTTCCTGAGCCAAAAATTTACAAAAGAAAACTGAAAAAAGGATAAGAACAGGTATTATTAAGTCAACAGAAACCCTCCCTCTGAAAACCTCCCTCTGAAGAAAAGCTTGGTGATATACTCCATCATGTTTTTAATGCATAGCTGTGTTCAATACCAAGAAAGGGAAATTCCCAAGTGATGATGATGAAAACAGAACACAAAAGACAAGCAGGAAGTGAGGAGTTGGGGACAATGGACTTTAAAGCCCACATGGGAATGGGAAAGGAGCTGTTGAGTCCACGGGAAGTGGGAAGTGGGAAGACGACCCGCAATAAGCCTGAGCGCTCAAAGGGTGTCACCTGCAGAGAAGGATGGGCTAACAATTATGTACCCACTGGAAGTGTGTCTTCACCCACCTTCCAGATGAGGAAAAACTTCAGTTCTGATAGATTGATAAATTGAAGTTTATGTCAACTTATTGCCTGCTTTCAGCTTCAAATTTATTTTTTAGCACCTAGTCTGTAATAGTAGTTTGGACACCTTATCCATTTCCTTGTCACAGTAAGCATCATGCTACACTCTGTTAGTAGAAGGAACTGGAGGAATTGCAGGAAGAAAGGGTTTTCTCTTCCTGGTTCTTGTGTGCTGGGTTTGCTTTTTCTTGCTCCTGCTGCCTGGTCAGCTGTCTGGATGTGTGTGTGGTGAGAAAACATCTGGTGGTATTCTGAACTATGCGTCAGTGACCTCACCATCCCAGTTGGGCTTAGGGGCCACATTTGCATAGCCCCTTGACACAGATACCACATGCCCCAGACTTCACATCCACACTGTGTTCTGAATCCCCTGTACATGCACATAACAGCTTTAGTGCTTCTGTACCCAGAGAGTTGCTTCTGTCTTGCCAGGGACTGTGGGTCAGCAGTCCAGCAAATTTCTCTGCCTTCCTGTGAGCTCCAAATACACCTTCTCCAATAAGTTCTAAACCCCAGCCTCAGGGAGCCCCATTCTAAGTTTGGACTTTCTTGGGTACTCTCTCTCAGTCCTAAAGTCCTAAGTTAGCATTCTCTTTACATCTTTTAATTACTCCTTTACCATTGCTAAACAGCTCCTTATATTAAACTAATACTTTAAATTATTGTGTGGTTTCTATTTCCCGATTAATACTATTGAGAAATCAAAATCCTTGGACTATGGCTTATTATTAGCTCAAACCCTCAAAGGATGAATTAAATAGCTTTACATTACTTATCAGGACTAAGAACTCAAATATTGGGAAGGGATAGTTCATCAACCTGGTCTCCATAGCATTCTAACAGAAAAGGCGTGCTGAGTATAAACTCACAGGAAACTCACCAGGAAACAATCTTTCATGAGGAAGTGTTTTCAACTACAACAACTGTGGATCTTAGAACTTCTATCAGTTCTGATAATAAGACAATCATAAAACGGTTTAAAGTATACTTAACATGAAATTGATAAATTAGTAGAAAAGAAAAAATTTTAAAAGATTTGTAAAATTAAACTAAAAATAAAACTTCTATAAATAAAAAAAAAAATGAGTTAAGTAACTGAGTAAACATATCTGCAGAGGAAATATTGGACAATGAGAACAGAATCTGCCCTGAATTCAGCACAAAAAGTTAAAGAGAATGAGAAGTACAAAAAAAGAGTAAGAAGCTTCAAATTGCAGGCAATAAGAGTTTTAGAAGAACAAGGCAGAATGAATTAGAAAGGTAAGATTTGGAAAGATAATGAGTGAGATTTTTCCAGAATCGATAAGGATTTTCTGAGAATGACTTCACATATGGAAGAAACACAGATCCCAAGCAGGAATAAAGCCCAGAAACACTGAAACGAAACTGCAGACAAAAAACAAACATAAAATAAAGTCAAACAACAACAAGAAAAACCACAACAACAGAAAAGAAAACCTTAAAAGCAAAAAGAGACAGATTGCTTATACATAATGGTTGGACTAAGAGCAGAAGTTCCCATGATAGCTACAGAGATAAGAAGACAAACTAATATTTTCATAGTATGCAGGAAAATAACAAACCAGCCCAGAATTTTATACCTAGCTAAATTATTACTCAAGAATGAGAGCAAAACAAAGATGAACAAAGCTAAGCAAATCTATCCAATGGCCCTTGCTAAAAGAATTGCTGAGAGATGGGGGTTATAGCTCAGTTGATAGAGTACATGCCTTGCAAGCACAAGGCCCTGGGTTCTAATCCCCAGCACTGAAAAAAAAAAAAAATTTCCAAAGGATGTACTTCAGAGAACAAACCACTGAGCACAGGAAGAAGGATTGGGGTATAGGAAGTAACAGCGAGCAAAATAAAATCTGTGTGAATCATCAATTTATTCCTCTCAGCTTCCAATTCTGTGTCCTCCTTTGGGATAAGGAGTCGAATTCAACTGGCATAATGTTGGTCTGTGACAGCAGAGGGCACTAAAAAGGCTTTGCTTTTCTGGCCCTTCCAGCAGCCAGAAGGCAGTTTGTTTATGAGCTGTCACATCCTCCAGCAATGGCATGTAAGAGACACACTGATACACAGATTCCAGAAAGTTCTACTGACTCCCTAGCAGATGGTTTCCTAGTGAGTTCAACTGGTATCCCATTGAGTAAGTCCAAGAAAGTTTGTCATTGGCAGCCCGGCAGATGGTCTGCTATTGGTGTTGCCAGCATTCCAGGAAGAAGTTTTGCCTCAGTCTGAAAAAGGACTCTTTTCTGAATTTGTTTCTTCCTTTGGGATTCTCCCCTACTGCTAGAGGTAGTAACTGCTTGATTTGCTATTCCTACATTCTTTAATGTTAGCTTTACCCCCTCTTAATAGTTAATTCTCTGCTAGTTAAGAATTCTTTATATTTCAGATAACAAATGCATGAAAAATGAGAAATAGTGTTTGGAATTTAAACTCCTTAAAGTCCTTATATCATTCAGAAGAAGAGTAGCGATACTGAATAATTTTTAAAACTTAAGCTTGCATATTTTATCTTTTAAATTAAAAGGGTAGCTAATAGAGTTAGGAAATAGAGTTAGTCCAATATTTCTACTTCAACAACCAGAAAAGACAGGCAAATTATACAATCTTATTGTTTTAATATTAATGTATCTTGGAAGCAATGGTGACTCCATTATTTCATTTCCAGAAGGAAAAACTTGAAGGAAAAAAAAATGCCTTTTTGAAGTGAACAATGTTAGCCAGTTACTGTGTTTCTTCCTTGGAAACAGTTGCTGATGCTATGCACAGACTGAGAACTGCATGTGGAAAGCAATGGGATTTGGAAGGCCCAATGGCAGAGTGGACAATCTAGAAGGCCCCAAGCATGTGACTGGCTTTCCCGTGGAACATGTGGAGTGCTCTGGAACATGCAGGAAGCCAAGAGCAAGGTTGAGGGCTTCCAACAGCACAACATGCTCTCTGACAGTGACCCGGTCCTCAGGAGACAACCATGACAGAATGGGCCGGCCTCAGGCACAGTCAATCTCTTCCTCATAATGTTTGGTGGATTTGTAAGAGTGGCAGGGTTAGATCTCCTGCAGTTTTCCAGGATTGAAGAGATCGAAACTCACTAGGCCCTCATCAAAACCTTGGGAGTATGGACCAAATCTTGCCAACTTCAACCCAGCTCAAACTATAATCAGATTCTCTGACCAGCTTAAAACATAATCGGATTCAGGTATTAGACCCTTTTCTTACCTACCAAACAGAGGAAAGAGAGACTCCCATTTAAAGTATAACATTATAAAACTCATTTAAAAAAATGTCTACAGTGGCATACAAATAGAATATACTATGCCAATAACAATAATAATCCAGAGACTAAACAATAAAAGTAAACTCATAGATGATCCAAATATTGATGTTAGGATACAAACACTTTAAAATCACTGTAATTAATAAGTTAAAGACCACAGATTAAAAACATGGGATTAACAAGAAGAAAAGAAAGACCACAGGAAGGGCAGGTACATGGATAAGTAGAAAGAAATCTTGAATATGTAAAACATCATCTCATGGGGTTCCCACATAAACAGAAGTAAAACATAGAAAAACGACATCACAAAAGGCAGGATGGGAGTCAAGGTTAAGTCACTGGAAGTTTCTCACATTGCTTGGGAAGTGGCAAAGCTATTAACTTAAGCTGTAATGAGTCAGGGATGTCTATCATATTGTCTAAAGAAATAACACAAAGACATGTAATCAAAAAGTTAATACAGAAGTAAAGTGTAATAAAAAATACTCGTTAATCCAAAAGGAGGAATAAGGAAACTACACATGGGGCAAAAGGAAAACAGCACAATAGTGGACCCAAAGTCATGTACATATTTATATAATTACTTTAAATATAAAAGAACTCAATAGTCCAAGGTCACAGGTTGTCAGATTTTTATTTCCTGTTTTTATGGTGTTTACATGGATGCATTTATTCTGTGAATATTTATACAGCTATTCTTTTACAATTATGTAGTTTCTGAAAGTATCATTTGCTTCAATAAATATGTTCTCAACGACATATACACAAATATTGGGTCAAAACGGAGACATTTTTTAAAAAGAAATTGTAACAAGGCACTATGCATTAAAACTTGGCGATGTAGGGCTGGGGAGATTGTTCAGTCGGTAGAGTGCTTGCCTTGCAAGCCGAAGCCCTGGGTTTGATCCCCAGCACCGCAAAAAAAAAAAAAAAAAAAAAAAAAAAAAAAAACTTGGCGATGTAGATAAAGTAATCCTTATAAAGAAGAAATCCATACTTTAAGTAACCACATTAATAAGAAAAAAGTCAATAAGCTAATAAATGAGACCAAAACAGAGTAAATTCAAAGAATGCAGAAGGAAGGAAATCATAAAGGGGAAAAGTGCATGAGAAATCGTGAATACTAATAGCTTTTCTAGTTCTCATCTGCCCTTGCCCTGGATAGTCCATCCGAGCTGGTCAGCCACCTGAGCGTCGAAGCTGCTTTGACCCTGAGGGCTTTTGTTGATTTAGGCACTCTCTTCAGTTTTAGTGTCCTCATGAGGTGAAAAAAGAAAAAACTAAAGGCCCAGGGCTCACCTCGAGACCAGTGATCTAATAAGAAATTCTGTTCCATGTCAAACTGGTCCCAAAAGACCACATCCCCAAGCAAGGTAAGCCACAAGTTAGTCTGCTCCTGACCGATCCCTGGGCACCACAGCCAGGGTCGCATCAGTGCGAGGGCAGCTGGTGCTCAGCCTGCCTCCTGCTTCCCCTATTCCTTCAATTCTTGCCTAAGAGTTTGCTATGACTTTGTCAGTTCTGAAATACTTTTGCTAGATTTTAAATTATAAAGAATCATAGATGTTTTCACATATAAGTAAATATAACATCTAACTATATCTATCTATCTATATAAAACATCCATAGTTTAGGTAGATTTTGGTGTACTTATCAGGGGATGGGCTTGACTTGCCTAGTCTAATATTATCAGAAGCTAAACCTACATATGTAGTTAAAGAATTAAAAATTTGCCTGGGAGTTATTCGATCAGGTAAATGGTTACTTCTGGGATAGAAGAGATGAAAAAAAGACAAATCTTTACCTTGATTTGTAATGTCTTATAACTTTAAAAGAAAACAGAAGATCTGAAGCAAATCTGCAAAGCATTAACATCTGTTAAATCCTGATAGTGGGTGGCAGCTGACGTTGGTGGGTTGTGTGCCCAATATCCCCTCTCTCTTTTTCTTATTAACAGAACCCCAGTTTTGATGTGGTTGGTAATGTCACTTTTCCAAAGTCCCTTGGAGCCTGGAAGGATCATAGAGCAGAATTCTGGCCTAAGAGAGGTAAGCACAGATTCTAGGATGTGCTTCCTAATGCAATGGAATGAAAGCAACAACAACAAATGTTTGTGTTTGGAGAAGGGCCCTCCTAGAATAAAAAAATGCAACATTGGCACAGCCATCTTCAGAACGTGAGGCTGGAAGCCACATAAAGTGGTACAAGGGTACAGAAGCAGCAAGAGAAAAGACACCTAGATCCTAAGGCATCTTTAAGGTGCCATTTCAGCTTTGGAGTGTCTATCTCCAAACTTCCTGTTATGGTTCAGAAAAATAACTTTTTTAAGCCACTAATTTTTATTTTACTGTTATAGGCTCCTGAGTCCCATTCTGTGTCATACATTGGTGCACAAGTTTTATTATATGACTTTCTTAATGTTGAAATACACCAAAATTAAAATTTTTTTTTTTTTAATTTAAAGAGATAGCACAAAGTATAGGAAAAATAGAAACCACTTAACAAATGAGTGTAGCTTCTCTACTCTGTTTAGGCTGGCTGAGGGGAATTAGTGTCTATATTAGTCATTGTTCCTTCTGTTTCTAGTACGTTTCTTGTGCAGAATCTGATTTCTGTTCCAAGTTTGAAAAATAAATCAAAGTGGAGTAGTACTCTCTGAACAGGAATAAAAATAGTCTTCTTGCCTCCTGGGTACTAAAATTTCAGCTTGTACAGCTAAGCAGTTTTGACCAATATTACTGACATTATTTATAACATCACTATTAGATGGCCTATGGCCTTCAGTTACATGGTGTCATAAGTTGAATCATATCATGGTAGTGGGTTTGTCAGCTTTCTGTCACTATGACAAAATACCTGAGATAATCAACTTAATAAAGGAAAAGTTTCTATTTGGCTCATGGTTTCAGAGGTTTCAGTTCATGGTCACCAGTCCTTATTGCTTTGGGCCTCACAGAAAATCATGGTGAGAGAACATGTCAGAGGAGTCTCATTCACTTCATGGTGCCCGAGAAGCAAAGAAAGAGACAGAAAAAAGACCAGCGTCTCAATGTGCCTTTCAAGGGCATACCCCCGATGACATTCCGACCACTGGGCCCCACCTCCTAAACCTTCCATCACTTCCCAAGAGCACCAAGCCTTGAACCCATGAGCTTTTGAGGGACATTTCAGATACAAACTCTAGCAGGCAGTTTGTTAGAGAAGAACAGAAAACAGGTAGATGGGTTAGACAGAAAGAAAATAATGTATGGGAAAGAAGCTGCATATTGAAGGGAAGACTGAAGAGGTAGATGTGGACATCTTCATGTATTTTAGAGGTAGGAGCAACTCAAAGGCCTTGCTTGGCAAAGCATGTTCACCAAATGACTCCAGCCATTTATTTCATCTTTGTGACGCAGCAGTCCAAATTCAAAGTCCCAAGTCGTGTGTGTATCTGTGACAGAGAGAGAGAGAGAGAGAGAGAGAATTATTAGTTACACAAGTCCTTCTTTCTGCTGCCAGATTTGGACTTGAAGAACAGACAAACGGAGCCTTGAGGTTCTGCAGAGGAAGAGCATGCCAGAGACTTCTCTCTCTATCCTTTAGGAGAGCTACTGCAATGAAAGTAATTTGGGACACTGCAAGGAAGGGGCCCCTGTCGGGGGTGGGCAGTGTGATAAAACAATGACAGCTGCCTACTCCAAGCTATGTGTGCAGGAATAAGCTAGTTTACTCTAGAGATTCCCTTAACCACTATTTTTCTACAGTATTGCATGATACAAATTCTGCGAATGGAGATCCCTGTTTTTGTAGACATATTTGAAAGTGTATCTCTCAATATCCCTGTCAGTTGAATGCATAGGTAGTATTATCAATTGAAAAATAAACTGCTCAAAACATGGACTTGTCAGACATGAAAATAAGAAAAGAGAGACCTCTAACTTGTTTTAAAGAAAGGAGTGGCCACGTGAGTAATCTGTATCCCCAGCTGATGAGAGTAATGAATGTTAAAAAGTAAATAAATAAAGATCATCCTAAGGTGTTACCTTATGACATCATTTATTCAAACAACTTTTCTATAATAAATATAGACAATGATCTCCTATATATTAGACTTAGTTTTGAATAAGAGCTTTACAAATTACTTTCTGAAACTGTTAAATTTTTTTTTATTATTTAAAGTTCTTTAATGGGTAAATTTTTTACCTTAGAGCTCAGATTAACATTTCTATTTAATCTTTTTGTGAACAATTAAAATCTTTGAAGAACAAAGCAGAGCATAATGAAATCTTAAGTTTGAAAAAATTGTTCTGGTTTGTGGTGCGGAATAATGTATGAATACACACATTTATCTACTCTCCCTCTAGAGACCACATTAAGATGAAACTAAAGGAACGAAAAAGGACAAAGTCGACAACAATGAAGAGAACCAGAAGAGGCTGTTGATGGATGAGAGATTTCAATAAATTTATGCAAGATGAAAAGTGGATAGAGACTTTCACTTCTGGGAGTGAAGTGGGTTGAATTTTCTAAAGGGTCCTGCTGCTAAAAACTAAATCCTGCATAAATTACAATGAACATGACTGCAAATGCCTGGCTGAGATCATAAGAAAGAGAAGGAAATTTATAAAAAGCAAAAGGGAGGGGGTGGGGAGAGGGAGGGAAAAATGAAGGAGGAAGAGAGGAAGGGAAAGGGGGAGGGGAAGACAAAAAAAATAAGTGAGCGGAGCCCAAAGGAACACAGTGATCAGTGTAAAGTAATTTCACCCTTCATGCAATAAATGTGTTTCTACAACCGCCAGGCTATGGGCTTTTCCATAATAAGAACAGGACAAAAGGGAAAGCAAGGCTTGAGGAAAACACTTCAAATTTGTATGGTCTCAGGAAATTTTAATGAACTAAACAATGGGCCCTCTATATCTGTGAGTTCAACCAACTCTGGACTGAAAAATATTTTTTTTAAACTCCACATTTTACTGAACATATACAGACTTTTTTGTCGTTATTCCCTAAGCAATACTATATAGCAACTATTTACATAACATTCACATTGTATTGGCTATTATAAGTAACCTTCAGATGATTTTAAATATATAGGAGAATTGTGTAGATTATATGTAAATACTATGTCATTATGCACAAGGGACTTGAGACTAAGGATTTTGGTATCCCCAGGGGTCTGGAACCAATTCCCCTAGAACACCGAGGGATGACTATAGCAATAAAGGTAAATGAATGCAAACATAAATGCTGCTGCCATGTCCTATAAATAAATACTATGGTAATAACATACATAGCATTTAAGTTTGCTTGCTGTGCTAAAATGTATCTCCTGAGTAGTGGAGAAGAGGAATAAGGAAGGACATCATTCATAGACTGGAGTTCTGACCAGAGGTGGAAGGTGATGACTCGTTTTCTGTTTATCTTTCTTTTGCTCTGACTAAAAATAGAAACCCTACCTTTGTGTTTCCCAGCTCCCTCCTTTCATATAGAACCTATAGATGTTCTAAAGGCAGCCCACAAAGGGTACCATCCTACAGCTCTGAACACTAATGGCACTAACTCAAACTCCTTGCAAACATCCCCATCCCAATGAGCACCATGATAATGAGATGTGCCCACCTCTCCCTTCCTGTATTTTGATGGTGGTGTCCCCAGTGGAATGCAACATTCTTTGAATGTCACATGTTCACTCCTTTCTTTTAAAATCACAATGCCAAGCTTTCCACAATACTTCAAAGCCTTCCTCTCTGTTTTCCCTACTTGGATTCATATAGCCAGAAAGCTTACTCATTCAAAATGCTGTCTTAAAAGTTTATATTAAAAATAGCACACAAGCTTAGGAAAAGAGTACAGTACAGTCTGGAAGGTTATATGAATAAGCTAGAGAAAGTGAGGAAAGTTGGGGATGGAGGGTGTGTGTGTGTGTGTGTGTGTGTGTGTGTGTGTGTGCATGCATATGCATTATGTGGACTTCCAGAGTGATCCTCCACTCAAGCATAGTCAAGATGTGAAAAATCATAGATTACACTAACACAATTTCTAGTTGAAGTAAACCTATATCTTTGCTTATTTTCCTCATATATATAAAAATTTGCCCATTATAAACAAAACAAAAGAGATTGGAATGAGGCAAAGGCAAGATTGCCTCATAGACAAATATGGATAGCAGTTCTACAATCTGGAGACTAACTTTTGGGCCGATGGCAATGCCAGTGAGCTAAATCTGACTCAGGAATTATAGTAGGACTCTCAAAGGGGGTTACAGTATTGTTGTTAGCACCCTAGTTCCCAGAGAAAACAAATGCAAAGATTCTCTGGGTGGAAGTAACCAAATTTAGGCTCTCAGGAGTCCCAAAATCTAATCCTCCTCATGAACAGAGGTATAAATGATGTCTGTGCTTTTTTTGGGTATACTTCTACCTTAATTGGCTTTTTTTTTAAATGAAAGAACTATAGAGCCTAAAGAAATTGGGAGGCAAAGGGGATGACAATAGGAAGAAGGGAGGGAATGACATTTTTATCTTGTAGTAAAAAGTCAGTAGATACTTTCATGGAACAAAAAATGTAGGCTTAACTATCTTAAGGTTGCAAAAGTGATAAAGGGAGAATCCAAGACCCGTGATAAATTACAGAATGTAGATGTGTGGCAGAAGAGGGTGAAGCGATGAACTAAATTTTCACTTCTATAGAAGGAACAAAATAGACAATGCCTAAAATAGATAAAGAAACTTTGTCTCCTGGTCTCAACTCAATGTCTCATGATTCTGTTGAATGACTGGACAATTCCTTCTTGACTGTTGATTTTACATGGGCTCCCCATGGCTGGACCCAGTCAGCCTAACGTATCATCTGGCCATTAGTCCTGACAGATGGCTGGGGCACTTCAGTTCTCCTCCATGAAGCCTTTTTCTTCTGTAGAATAGACCAGCCTCCTTGAATGACAGTCTCAGGACAGCATTCCAAGAGCAGAGGCTGCAAGGTTCCTTAAGGCCTAGCCTCTGCCATGTACAATGTGCCTTCTGCTGTACACTACTGGACAGAGGAGGTCACAAGGTCATCCCAGATTTAAGGAGTGGTGAAATAGATTCTACTTCTTTTTTTTTTTTTTTTTTTTTTTTTTGGTGCTGGGGATTGAACCCAGGGCCTTGTGCATGCAAGACAGGCACTCTCCCAACTGAGCTATCTCCCCAGTTCAGATTCTGCTTCTTCATGGAATAAGCAGTAAATTCACATTGCAGAAGGGTGACTATAATAGGATAGGAGGAATCTATGACTGTTTTTGTGATCTACTACAGTCTACCTTCTGCCCAAAATTATTTTCATTTCTCTCAAACAAACACAATTAGAAAGTTAAAATGACTAGCTTCTGGGAAGTAAAACAGGGGTATATTGGTCAGTGTTCTCCAGAGAAACACAAACAACAGGATTGATTGATTGATTATAAGAAATTGGATGCTGAGAAATCCCACAATCTGCTATCTATAAACCTGAGCCCCAGGAAGCTGGTAGTATAGTTTCAGTCTGAGTTCATATGTCTGGCAACCAGGAGAACCCATGATGTGAGTTCCAGTCCAAGTCCTAAAGCCTGAGAATCAGAAGCACCCATGTCTGAGGGTGGGAAAGGCCTGTCAGCTTAAGCGGACAGAATGCACCTTCCCTTCCTCCACCGTTGTCTTCTATCCAGGACTTCGATGACCTGAACGCTGCCCACACACATTGGGGATGGCGATCTTGATTCCAGCCCACCAACTCAAATGCTAACTTTATCCAGAAACACCCTCACAGACACACCCAGAAATACTTAACCAAATATCTGGGCATCCTTTGGCCTATAAAAATTTACCCATAAAATTAACCTTCACAAGAGAGGAGTGGGGACAGGGATTCATTTCATTAGAAGCCCTTCCATCTTATTCTTTTAAAACACATGCCTGTTTAATAAAAATGGTTACTTCTAATGTCCTCTACATCCCCTGCTCTGGACAGAAAAACTAGAAAGGCAGTTTCCCCCATCTTCACTTAAAAGGTGCTGAGCAATGTTTACTGCATAGGGATTTTTAAGAAATTTAAGTTCATTAAACAACTGAGAACCAACATGTTTCAGCCTCATCCTGCTACCCCACTTAATTGAATAGCATTCAATTAAAGAATATGACTGTATATGTGAAAAACGCTCTTTAAACTGCAAATGTTTTGCAACTCACCATACGTTATCCACGGCTGCTAGTTCTGTGTGGTACCTGACCCTGAGTTACGTGAGCTGTGTGGAGGCCACAAACAAGCCAGAAAATAAGGTGCCTGCCAGCAAAGAGTTAACAGTCCAGGTGAGGCGGCAGGATGACACCACAAACAAATTATAGTACATTACCCTAGACTGGAAGGGCCCATGTAGCCAGGGAAATTATGCTTCATTCATTGCAGCCCTCTCAGGGACCCACACATACTAAGACCTTGATAAATACGCATTAATGGAGAGATGGATCAATGACCTGGAAGTCCATAATTTGGAGATTGGACACAATAAGTACTACAGGTACTAAAGCATCAGAGAAGCAGAGATGGAGGAACTGGCTGTACTAAACTGAGGCACCAAGGCTGGGCTGTACTTCCAATCAGTAAAGTCACAGGGTCGCTGAGGGGATGTTGAGTTTTCCAGTCTAGGGAGGACCAGACAAGGAAAGACTCAGGAAGTGAAAAGGAGAGCAAAGCAGGCTGGGTGGAAGCAGAGGGCTGTGGTGTCCCCCAGATTTCCCATCTTGGGCCCCTGGGCAAGCAACAAGGGGTGGCGGTAGAGTGAAGGGGAACAGGAAGTCTTCAGGACATAGAAAGAGACAGAGGGAACAAATCCCACCGTGCAGGGAGACACATGTGAGACCCCCTCCTCAGGTGCTGCTGCCCTCCATATAGAAGAACTTCACCCTTTCCTCAAACTTTCATTCAGGATCTGCAGTACCAGAATCAAGTGGAAAACAAAGATGAGCTCCCCATTACTAGGACCCTGAAACCTTCTATAGTGGAGAGACCAACAGTTCTCTAACAAAGGACAGATGGTGAACATCCAGGATGCATCCCCCTGGATAGTGAATGGCCAGGGCTCTAACTTCTGAACCTGAGTTTCCATTCCACTTCCAAAGTTACAGGTTGAGACCTTTAGGTCAGTTAACCTTTCTAAGCCCAGCTTCATCACCCGAGACAGTCCCCGCCTCACAGGTTGTGAGGACAGAATGAAGCCACCTTTGGAAAGTATTCAGGGTGCATAACGCCTGCTCAGGACTCCATGAGCCTTAGTGTCAGGGAATCTGCAACTGTGAGACCAGGGAAGACTGGATGGAGGTGCTGGCTTTTGATCTAGGCTTGAAAAGAAGCAGCATTTAGATATGTACAGACCAGCAAGTCAGAACATGCCAGGGGGAGCTGCAAGGGAGAAGTCCCAGCAGAGTAAATCTGTGTGGAGGGAGCCATGAAGCTTTCTATTTGGGAGCCAATCTAGTGAGGTCTAGGAAGCAGACTGGTGAGGTCAGGCTGGACAGAGTGGGGGCAGACTTGTGCCTAGACCCCAGAGGTGGTGGTTGCCAGGGGTAGGCAGGGGCCCTCTCTCCAAAGGTCAGCACTGAGGACACATTCTGAGGAAGACCTAGGGTAGGGTTGTCATTCTTAGGACTTTATCTCTTTCACAACTGGCTTCAAAGGGGAGAAGGTGGGGTGACAAAGAGGAGATAAAGGGCCATGTTAATGATTGAAGTGACAATGATTGAAGTGACTTGGTTCAGGAAAACATTAATAGGCCTCAGCTAATCATTCACCAAGTGAAGGAATTTCCTGGGAGAAGTATAACTCTGCAGCCCTGACAAAGGAGCCAGAGTCCAGATGTGGTCTGGAACTGGGAAAAATGAAAAGGGGATTGTTCTCTAAATGTCCTTCAAAACTTTCCAGGGCCCCATTGCCCATTAGCACCACCCCTCCCTTGGGTGCTAGACACTATGGCCACACCCAAATACACTGTGGCTTCACAGACTTGTGAATCCCACAGTGCTAGTCCCAGCTCTGTGACTCTGGGGGGTGGCTTAACCTAGTCACTGGACACCTCTGCAGGGGGTGAAGGTGAGTCCTTCAGTGGAGACCTCCTGTCTGAGAGTCATTGTCTCTATCACCAACATGGAGGAAGGTGGTTGAAATCCAAGGAACACTGAACTAAGTCCCTGTGGGTCCACCCTCCAGAATCTCCTGAGTATAGGTGCAGAAACTCAGGTGTTTCCCTTTCTGGTTGATTCTAAACCCACACAGACAGGTATAACATGAAGATATGTCACAATCTGTGAGAACATCTGAACTTATAATCAACTTATGGTCAGGCATGGGGCAACTGTTCCAGATACTTGCAGGTGTTTCTGGGACAAATTGTTGTTGGTGGTGTTTTGTTTTGTTTCCCTTGAAGAAATTTTATGAAATGTTGACACTGGTAAAGCAATTCCAAAATGAAATGTGATTCAGTACATCTTTCCACTGGTTTTAACATAAAATAGATTTATATAATATTATTTCCTTTTTGAATTTGGCAATGAGCTAATAGGAGGGTTATTATTTTCATTTGATATGCTTCCACTGAATTTTAAATTATCTCTATCATATATGTTCCAGTGTAAAAATGAAAGCATTCATGGTTTCTCACTGAGAATACAAGGTTCATGAGTACTTTTTGCCCCACTAAATCTAATTTTGTTAGGGTTTTGTGCTAGAGTTTAAGTTTCTACCTTTCATATTCACTAATATGAAATATTAGCACTGATTAAGTAGTGAATGCAAATGTTGTAAGGCTGTAAAAGTCACTTTTCCCCACACGAAATACAGGAAAGTACTCAATCATGTTAGAGGCACTGTTTAAGTAGAATTTATTTCTGTCTGGTTCATCTCCAAAGGGCTTTACTTCCAACATTTTCTTAGCTAAAATAAAGGTCCTGAAAGCAATTGAAAATATAAAACCGTATTTTGAAACATCTTTCAGCAATTCAGTCTGGTGTTTCTTCTGTGTAACCTGAACACATTCAGTTTTACACAGTGATGTTAAGAATAACATTGAGAGCAGACTTGCAGGTATTTTCAAACCATTCGGGTCTCCCACACACATCCTAATTTCCTCATGAGATAGGACAGTTGTGAAAGAATAATAATTGGAGTTCTTCCTTGCTCAGAATGAAAGCAGACTCATGAACTCAAGCAGATGAGAAAGCTTGAATAATTGACAGGAATTCCTATAAGAAAACCACAAGCATCAAACCAAAAAAAAAAAAAAAAAAAAGAAGAAGAAGAAGGAAAAGTAATGTAAAACTAAAAGACACCATGATTTGAGGATAATCAGGAAACAGAAAGCATCCTAAATCATAAGCAAACAAAAAGGCTAATAATAAAGAAGACAAAACCTAATATCTACAGAGATATGAAAATATATTTTATACATACGTATTTAAAAGCCATGCTATCCTTTAGAAACAATCAGAAAGTTTGAAATTTTAAAAAGTATATTGAAATTTAGTTTAATAGTGAGCTTTTCATAATAGGATGCCAGAACACACATCAAGAAATATGACAGGAAAGGTGAGATACAGAAACAGAAACAGAGCATCTGTCGACTGAGAAGGCCAATTACCCAATTTATAGGTGATGTAGGAAAGTGAAGAAAATGGAAAGAAGGGACTTACTAAAATAATAGAAAAATATCCAAAATGAAAGGTGTGTATCATCAGAGAATAACTTTTGCCCAGCAAATATAATTTTGAAATCTCTACAACTTAGATACATGATATAAAAAATAAGGAAATCTAAAAAAGTTTTTGTAGTGTTCATGGGAGACCTATGAAAGGCAAGAGACAGGCTGACATCTAACTTCTTATAAGCTGTACTAGATGTAAATTGAAACTGGTGGGGAAACGAGTTTTGAAGGCAGAGGTGTATACCCAACCAAGCTATTAGTCAAATGTGATTGATATAAATAAAGACATGAGGACAAACAAGACCTCCAAAGTTACTGCTAGCTTTCTTAACACATTACTTAGGGATATACTCTAACAAAAATGAATGAGAACAACTCAGAAAGAGTAAGACATGGATCCAAGAAACAGCAGATTCAACCTAAGAAAAACCCCAGGATGGCTGCTACACAGGAGAGAGAAACAAGTCCAATCCCAGGTAGGAGAACTTAACCAGGGGAAAGACAGGGATTCTGCCATCACTGGTACGTTTGAAAGGCTAATAAACTGGAGGATGTGGTACAGTCACCTTCTTCTGTTGCTAGAAAGCACAGAGTGAAGAAGGGAGAAATAAAGGTAAATGATGAGACGTGTCAGGAAGCCTAGAGGAGGAAGTGATCATGCAAACACAAAGCAAAGTAAAATGTTTCCTGATTTTAAGCAATGGATAGATTGAAAGAAAAGACCTCAAGGTTATGACACTTCCTCTCTTTCCAGTGGTCCCTGGGCAGGCCCTGACATCAGACCTGTAGAAAGGAACATGGAATCCTAGCACATGGTCTCTCCCTAGAGTGGACAATAATTAATTGATTACGATGATACAAATGTCTTTTTAGTGGATTATAACTTTTTAAGTCAACACAGACAAGCAGAGAAACCTTTATTACAAATGCAGAGCTGAATGCAAATCTTATGAACGTTGACAATATGAAGCCAAAGTGTTCCTGACGAAAGTGACTCTAGGTTGACTCAGTGGGTTGGTTCACATTCCCCATAAAAATGAAATTGCTGAGCCAGAAGCCACAGCAATCACATCAATATGAGATGCTAAAATCCGAAATTTGATAAAGTTTGCAAGTTTTTATATTCATCAAATTGCATATTAGAGAATTGGGCTATGTCTTCACAGAAGGTAAGAGATGAAAGAGAAAGAATGTTAACTTTATCTTTCAGAGTGCAGCATGAAATACTGAGATAGCTGACAGAACAAGAAATAGAGATTTAAGCACATTATTTAAAGTTAAAAATAGCAGCGATAGAGGAATTTATTTAAAAATTAATATAATTAGGCCACAGGAAGAAGACTAAAGGTGGGGCCGTTTAGCACCATTCAACCTAAACCATGCATCTCTCACACCAGGAGTCAATAGAATGTCCTGAGGCTGATGAAATCGTGAAACAGCAATTCAAGATGATTATGGAACTTTGAATTATGAACTAAATCACAGAAGAATGGAAAACAGAAAACTTGAAGCTTTCATGAGGAGAATGGGCCTAAAGCTCAGGAGAGGTAAGCAGGAGAGCAATACTAGTTTACTTTTTCACTCTGTGTATCAATTGTGTCATTAATATTTAGGTGGGGGGTGACTTGTAGACAAGGGCTGTATTTTATCCTCTTTGGTTTTCTTCTATCCTAGTAGTTGGCACAATACTGTTACTGAAAGCTCAGTCCTTGTCCCCAATGCCAATCCAAAAATGAGGACATGGTTTTGAGAAAAAGGAAAAAGAAGGTTTATTGCTTTGCTAGCAAAAGAGAAGCACAGGGCATTCCCATCCCAGAGGCTGTGGTTCTTTCCATCAGAAGGAACAGGATTTTTTTCTTAAAAAGGTGATTCTAAGGATACATTCCTCATGGTCTATCTGGAGTTGTAATTCACTTGTTAGTTTGGGAGATCGTCATTTCTGAGATCTTCTGGAGCCGTCCCCAAAGTCTGAATTACTTCATTCCTATGGTGGGTGTGTGCTCAAGAACAGATAACTCTGCCTGGGATGGGGAAGAAAGGCAATCTGGTTTCCCCTGAGATTAGGAGGAAAAGGGAAAGAGGAAGAGAAAGAAACACATCCTTTTAAAATTAAGTCACAGGGGCAGAGAGGCAGGGCTATATTCATGGCGTAAAGTGGACCAGTGTCACAATACCAATAAAATAACAAGAATAGTAAAATCGTCTGTGTATTAAGTGCTTCCAAGTCTCAGACACTGCACCAAGTGTTTCACCTACAGTATTGTGGCTCCTTCCACAGCTCTACAAGATCAACATTATCTCCATTCTTTTGATGAGGAAATGAACATAAGAGAGTTCAAAGACAGGAAATTTTCCAAGGTCTGATAGTTAATTTTCTAGGAGTTTGGCCTTTTATTTTTTTCTAACTAAATCAACATTTGAATAAATGCTTGTGAAGAAATGATTGTGAATAACTAAATGCATGCAAAACTTAAAATAAATGCCAGCATGTTAGTCCTTGCCTCAAAAATACCATTCTATCTTGCTACAAATATTACCATTTAAGCACAAAAAGCTTTAGCCTCAAAATCTTACTATAGCTGAAATAACTGGAAGAGGCTATTGTGAAGTAATAAATAAGGTCTGGTGGGAGCCAGAGGGAAAATTTAGATTCTCAAAAGCAAGTGGAGAGATTTTGTCCAGTAATAGAGCAAATTGAAATAATCCATGCTGAAGGAACACTGGGTAGTAAATATATATTGAGTCAAACTCAACACTCTCAGTTTTCTGAACTAAAATATTATCTTCATGCAGATTTAAATGGCATAGACATTAGGGCTTAATGCAAAATTAGTTTGCCTAAGTGGCTGTGTCTTTGATCGCAGAGAAGGTCACACAGATGCAAGAACACGCCCTGCTGCAGCAACACAACATGGGTCCCCAGGCCTTTGGATCAGCCGATCAATGACAATAGAGTACTCCCCACTCCCCTTATATATGTATTTATAAATTTTATTCTGATCTAAATTTTATTCTGATCTAGTTAAGATATGCATTACAGCTCATACACAAAAAAGAAAAGCAGAAAGGATGAAATAAATACAACATAAAAACAAAAGTTCTCTTTCTCCTTATTCTCCAATGGCTAATCCTCTACAACCCCAGCTGCTCTCATTTTGGAGAACACTGGTATGTGGGGTGAATTATCACAAACTGAGCAAATGGCCTTGAAAAACAAATCGCGTATAAAAAGAAAAAATATATAAGTAGAACTACTACTTATTAAGCACTTGCCTGTTCTAAGCAGTTCATGTGTATTAACTCATTTAACCCTTGCAACAACCCTATGTGGAGGTTTTATTATTGGTTCCCATTTTACCAAAGACAAGACTGAGATGCTGAAGGATCAAATAATTTACCTTAGGTCAATAAACTTGTAAGGGTTAAATCCAGGATTTTTTTTAATAAACATTTTATTTTTGTAGTGATGTTTAATTTGTAGATAAGTTGCGTAGAGAGTACAGAGAGTTTCCATATGCCCATCATGCAGCTTTTGCATTGCTAATGTGGTATGTTTGACAAAAAAAAAAAAAAAAAAAAAAAAATTTGGTATGTTGCTGTTAACCCAGACTTACCCAGGTGTCCAGTTTTTCCACTAATGTTCTCTTTCTTTTCCAGATTCCTCCCTCCAGGGACCACATTGCAATTAATTGTCTCCTCAGTCTCCTCTGATCTGTGGCAGTTTCTCTGTCTTTCCTTGTTTTGCTAACTTTAAGATCTATGGGAATGATAAGGCATTTTGTAAAACGTTCTTCAGTTTTGGTTCGTTCATCTCATATGTTGTGTTGCTCCTGAATGGATGGGGCTGTGAGTGCCCCTCTCCCCGTACCAGAGATTGAACCCAGGGGCACTTGAACACTAAACCACATCCGCAGCCCTTTTTTATATTTTATTTAGAGATAGGGTCTTGCTGAGTTGCTTAGTGCCTCACTAAGTTGCTGAGGCTAGCTTTGAACTTGAGATCCTCCTGCCTCAACCTTCCAAGTCACCGGGATTATAGGCCGGCTGGGGCTATGAGTCATGAGAAGTGCCCTGCTCATCACAGGGACTGGGGCAGATGAGAGCAACATATCACCACTGATGCCACCTCCAGTCCTTGACTAAGGCAGTGTTTCCTAGTTTTCTTCTCCAGGAAATTACTGTTTGGTTTTGTCTCATTTTATGCTCTGCTTTTTGGAAACAAATTGCTAAGTCTAGTCCACCCTAGGGAGGAAGAAAGGGATTAAACTTCACTTTCTGGAGTAGGAGTTATCTACATATATTATTAGAATTCTTCTATGAGAACAATTTGTCTCTTGTCCCTATTTATTCATCGAATGGCTTATTTATAGCAGTGTGGATTCACAAATACTTATTTATACTTGGTTATAATCCAATACCATGTTATTTATTGCTGCTCAAACTATTCCAACTTTGGTCTTTGACTACCTTTTCAAGTTGACCTCTGTGTCCCTTCAGCATACTCCTATGGATGTGAATGGAGGCTTTTTTGTTTGTTTCAATTTAACATATTCTTATTTTCTGGCACTATAAGACACTCCAGGTTCATCTTGTGTATTACCTGCCCTGATCTTTGAGACTTTTCTTCAAGAATGGCTGGTTCCTTCCATTGGAGGACCGTATTACAAATCAAGGTCTGGATGCTGGGTATGCTCAATTGTAATGGCATTGCTTTTAGACTTTCTTGGCTAACATAGCAATGACATTGATATATGTATACTAACACATGCATATACACAGCTTTATAATTATATATATATATATATATATATATACATATGTATGTATTTAAAAGCATGAGTTCATATTGATGGTCTTAAACACTAATGACTTCAACTAAATGACTTCAGGGCTCATTTTAGCCTTACTTTCTTGCTTATCTGTAACTTTCCTCTCTGACAATGGGAAACCTGGCACCAACTATCTACCATCCAATTACTTATTCGTTCAACTCTAGTATACAGATAAAAATTCAAAATTGTTAACATACAGAATTAATTTATCAACTAAAGCACAATGTTTTTGTATACATCCTTCTATAAGGCCTTAGGCCTTATAACTTCTAGTTAAGACAACTTTTCCAGTTACTGAGGAAATGTTCCCCCATACCTTCAGTGCTATTCTATCATTGTGCATCAATTGGTTCTACCAGAGACACATACCAATAGGATATGGAGAGATGTCTGCATTGTTCCTTGGCTAAGCGGCCACCACCTTCTCCTGCATCTTCACATCTCCTTTCCTCAATGCATGTTTATCTGTGTCCAAATGTTTTCCTTTTTTATAAAAAAAAAGGTCATAGTCATATTGGATCAAGGCCTATCATAATAACCTCATCCTGATCACCTGCAAAGATTCTGTCTCCTAGTAAATTCATGTTCACAGGTACTGAGGGTGAGGACTTTAGCAAGTTTGTTGGGACACAATTCAATCCTAACATTAGGCAAACCTGAAATCCATAGGGCAGGACATCAGAAACTACAGACTGGAAAACCTCAGACAGGGACTGAAGTTGCTGTTCCCAAGTAGAATTTCTTTTCCTTCAAGAAAGACTCGCGGGATCCAAGATGGCGGACTAGAGGGAGGCTGCGTTCCTTGTCGCTCCGTAACTCTGGTTTCAAGCAGAGGATATCTGTTTCTTTGTGAGGCAGTTTTTGCTGCTTATCGATTCCCTGGTGTTTACCCCATTTGTCTGCTGTGATGACCTGCAGTCTGCCAGCATATCGATGCCTTTTTTGAGTGCAGATCGCTCACTGTCAGGCGCCTATCATCGCCATTTGCCTGCCTCTCGCCTGTCCATCGCCTGCCTTACACCTATCCATCACCCAACGCACAAGGTTCACCTCCCGATCGTCTGACAACAGTCAGCAAACTGATCGCCGACTGCCAGTGGAGCACCAGCTGCCTGCTGTTGCCTGGAAGTTCTCTATCACAGTACCTGCAGGTTTGATTACATGTGGCTGCCGCCATTTTGAGACAACAGCAAGGCCCCATAGGTCCCCTGGCCAGACTGACTGAGCCCCGCCTCCAGGATCCCTCAGCCCGAATGATCACTCCCTGCCTCTGGGGCCTTCACATCCACTGACTGCTCCCTGCCGCCAGGACCCCAAGACCAACTGACTGTGCCCTATCACTGGGACCCCAGACCAACTGATTGCAGCTGGCCTCCAGGATCCCACAACCACATCAAACACACCAGACCTCCAGGACCCCTGCCTGACCAACCGCATCCCACCTCCAGGACCTCCAGCTGACCACGTCCACACGCTGAGCTGCAGCTCCCCATTTGAAACACATTTCGAAGCCAGAGCGGCCATCTTGGATAATCCTGGAAGCCGTAGCTCTGATCTTTAGGTGGGGCAAATCCCATCCTCAGACGCCTGCTGGAGGCTTGAAGCTCATTGTCAGGTACCTCTCATGCATCAGGCTACTGAACACTGGGAGGTTTCATTACTATATTACTCTTATACTGTAGATTTTCTTTTTTCTCCTTATAGAAAAATTAAAGTTTTTATTTCTTTACTTCTCTTGCTCTCTTTTCCTTTTGTTCACCTGTTCCCTCAGTCTCTTTCTCCATTTTCTGCATGCTAACATCCAATTTCTTTTGGTTACACTCTCACCCTTTCTATTATCTAGAACTTCTGTATAATCTTTTCTTATCCCATTAACAGCCACATTCTACATCCCTCTACATCCTCTTTGTCCTCCATTAGAAACTGCAGACCTTATTGCAAATATGTTTGTTTTATTGAAGATAATATTTTAACTCATTCTGTTTATTATGACAATTTTGTTATTGTCCTCATAGGGGCTATTTGGTCTAGGATTGCATAGTGTCTGAATTGGGCACTGCTAATATTGATCTCCCCTTAAAAAGGGGGTTTTGGAAAGCTATAGGGCCACTATAAGCCTATAAGGGGAAATCTGCAATACCCCAGATCTGCACTGCCAGAAGGGACAACACATGAACAACATGAAAAAAAAAGGGAAGAAAATGATCCAAACAAATCTAGATTCTATATTAATAGAATCCAATGACAGTATGTTAGAAGAAATGTCAGAAAAAGACTTCAGATTATACATGATTAAGATGATTCGTGAAGCAAAGGATGAAATAAGAGAGCAAATGCAGGCAATGAATGATAATACCAATAAGCTGAAAGAGCACCTGCAGAAAGCAAAAGATCATTTCAACAAAGAGATAGAGATGCTCAAAAAAAAAAAAAAAAAAAAAAACAATCGGAAATCCTTGAAATGAAGGAAACAATAAACCCAATAAAAAACTCAATGGAAAGCATCACCAAAAGACTAGACCACTTGGAAGACAGAACCTCAGACAATGAAGACAAAATATTTAATCTTGAAAATAAAGTTGCCCAAACAGAGAAGATGGTAAGAAATCATGAACAGAATCTCCAAGAACTATGGGACATCATGAAAAGACCAAATTTAAGAATTATTGGGATTGAGGAATGCACAGAGATACAAACCAAAGGAATGAACAACCTATTGAATGAAATAATAGCAGAAAATTTCCCAAACCTGAAAAATGAAATGGAAAATCAAATACAAGAGACTTACAGAACACCAAATGCACAAAATCACAACAGATCCACACCAAGGCACATTATAAGGAAAATGCCTAACATTCAAAATAAAGATAGGATTTTGAAGGCCACGAGAGAAAAGTATCAGATTATATATAGGGGGAGACCAATACGGATAGCAGCTGACTTCTCAACCCAGACTCTAAAAGCTAGAAGGGCCTGGACCAACATATTTCAAGTTCTGAAAGAACATGGTTGCCAACCAAGAATCCTATACCCAGCAAAACTAACCTTCAGATTCGAAGATGAAATAAAATCCTTCCATGATAAACAAAAGTTAAAAGAATTTACAAATAGAAAGCCTGCACTGCAGAATGTTCTCTACAAAATATTCCATGAGGAGGAAATGAAAAACAACAATGGAGGTCAGCAAAGGGAGGAACTACCTTAGAGAAAAACCACTCAAAGGAGAAACCAAGCCAACTTAAAAACCAAAAATAAGCCAAATGACTGGGTATACAAATCATATCTCAATAATAACCCTGAACGTTAATGGCCTAAACTCATCAATCAAAAGACATAGACTGGCAGAATGGATTAAAAAGAAAGACCCAACAATATGCTGCCTGCAAGAGACTCATCTCATAGAAAAAGACATCCACAGACTAAAGGTGAAAGGATGGGAAAAAACCTACCAAGCACATGGACTCAGTAAAAAAGCGGGGTTTCCATCCTTATCTCAGATAAAGTGGACTTCAAGCCAAAGTTAGTCAGAAGGGATAAAGAAGGACATTTCATATTGCTTAAGGGAACTATAAATCAGGAAGACATAACGATAGTAAATATTTATGCCCCAAACAATGGTGCCTCCCTGTACATCAAACAAATCCTTCTCAATTTCAGGAATCACAGAGACCACAACACAATAATTCTGGGTGACTTTAAAGCACCGCTGTCACCACTAGATAGATCTTCCAAACAAAAACCAACCAAAGAAATCATAGAACTCAATAACACAATCAATAACCTAGACTTAATAGACATATATAGAATATTCCATACATCAACGAGTGGATTCACTTTCTTCTCAGCAGCACATGGAACCTTCTCGAAAATAGACCATATGTTATGCCACAAAGCAGCCCTTAGGAAATGCAGAAAAATAAAGATACTGCCTTATGTTCTATCAGATCATAATGGACTGAGAGTAGAAATCAATGACCAAATAAAAAACAGAAATTACTCCAACACCTGGAGACTAAATAATATGCTATTGAATGAAACATGGATAACAAAAAACATCAGGGAGGAGATAAAAAAATTCTTAGAGGTCAATGAGAATGACGATACAACATATCAAAATCTCTGGGACACTATGAAAACAGAACTAAGAGGAAAATTCATTGCATGGAACGCATTCCAGAAAAGAATGAAAAGTCAACAACTAAATGACCTAACATTACAACTCAAAGCCCTAGAAAAAGAAGAACAGAATAACAGCAAAAGTAGAAGACAGGAAATAATTAAAATAAGAGTTGAAATCAACGAAATTGAAACAAAAGAAACAATTTAAAAAATCGACAAAACAAAAAGTTGGTTCTTTGAGAAAGTAAACAAAATTGACAAATCCTTAGCCACACTAACAAAGAGAAGGAGAGAGAAAACTCAAATTACTAAAATTCGTGATGAAAAAGGAAATATCACAACAGACACCACTGAGATACAGAACACAGTGAGAAGCTACTTTGAAAATCTGTATTCCAACAAAATAGAATCTACCGAAAACATTGACAAATTTCTAGAGACATATGCTCCTCCCAAATTGAACCAGGAGGACATACATAATTTAAACAGATCAATATCAAGCAATGAAATAGAAGAAGCCATTAAAAACCTACGATCCAAGAAAAGCCCAGGACCAGACGGATTCTCAGCCGAGTTCTACAAGACCTTCAAAGAAGATCTCATTCCAATACTTCTCAAAGTATTCCAGGAAATAGAAAAAGAGGGTACTCTACCAAACTCATTCTATGAAGCTAATATCACCCTCATACCCAAACCAGGAAAAGACACATCAAGGAAAGAAAATTTTAGACCAATATCCTTGATGGATATAGATGCAAAGATCCTTAACAAAATATTGGCAAACTGTATCCAAAAGCATATTAAGAAAATTGTGCAGCACGATCAAGTGGGGTTCATCCCTGGAATGCAAGGATGGTTTAACATCTGTAAATCAATAAACATAATCCATCATGTCAATAGACTTAAGAATCATGGTTATTTCAATTGACACAGAAAAAACATTTGACAAAATACAACACCCCTTCATGCTCAAAACACTAGAAAAATAGGGATAGTAGGAACATACCTGAACATTCTATTTATGCTCAGCCCATGGCCAACATCATTCTTAATGGAGAAAACCTGAAACCATTCCCTTTAAAAACGGGAACAAGACAGGGATGTCCTCTTTCTCCACTTCTATTCAACATTGTCCTCGAAACTCTAGCCAGAGCAATTAGGCAGACTAAAGAAATTAAAGGGATATGAATAGGAAAAGAGGAACTTAAGCTGTCACTGTTTGCTGATGACATGATTCTATATTTAGAGGATCCAAAAAACTCCTCCAGAAAATTTCTAGACCTCATCAATGAATTCAGCAAAATAGCAGGCTGTAAAATCAACACGCATAAATATAAAGCATTTTTATACGCAAGCGACGAAACAGCTGAAAGGGAAATGAGGAAAACAACTCCATTTGCAATAGCCTCAAAAAAAATAAAATACTTGGGAATCAATCTAACCAAAGAGGAAAAGGTCTCTACAATGCAAACTACAAAACATTGAAGAAAGCAATTGAGGAAGACCTTAGAAGATGGAAAGATCTCCCATGTTCTTGGATAGACAGAATTAATATTGTCAAAATGACCATACTACCAAAAGTGCTATACAGATTCAATGCAATTCCAATTAAAATCCCAAGGATGTACCTTACAGAAATAGAGAAAGCAATCATGAAATTCATCTGGAAGAATAAGAAACCCAGAATAGCTAAAGCAATCCTTAGCAGGAAGAATGAAGCAGGGGGTATCGTAATACTAGAACTTCAACTATACTACAAAGCAATAGTAACAAAAACGGCATGGTATTGGCACCAAAATAGACAGGTAGATCAATGATACAGAATAGAGGACACGGACACAAACCCAAATAAATACAATTTTCTAATACTAGACAAAGGTGCCAAAAATATGCAATGGAGAAAAGATAGCCTCTTCAACAAATGATGCTGGGAAAACTGGAAATCCATATGCAATAGAATGAAACTAAACCCCTATCTCTCACCCTGCACAAAACTTGATCCAACTCACAATGGATCAAGGACCTCGAAATCAGACCAGAGACCTTGCATCTTATAGAAGAAAAAGTAGGTCCAAATCTTCAACTTGTTGGCTTAGGATCAGACTTCCTTAACAGGACTCCCATAGCACAAGAAATAAGAGCAAGAATCAATAACTGGGATAGATTCAAACTAAATAGTTTTCTCTCAGCAAAGGAAACTATCAGCAATGCGAAGAGAGAGCCTACGGAGTGGGAGAATATCTTTGCCACTCATACTTCAGATAAAGCACTAATTTCCAGAATATATAAAGATCTCAAAAAACTCTACACCAAGAATACAAATAACCCAATCAACAAATGGGCTAAGGATATGAACAGACGCTTCACAGAAGAACTACAAGCAATCAACAAACATATGACAAAATGTTCACCATCTTTAGTAATAAGAGAAATGCAAATCAAAACTACACTAAGATTCCATCTCACCCCAATTAGAATGGCGATTATCAAGAATACAAGCAACGATAGGTGTTGGAGAGGATGTGGGGGAAAAGGTACACTCATACATTGCTGGTGGGACTGAAAATTAGTGCAGCCACTCTGGAAAGCAATGTGGAGATTCCTTAGAAAACTTGGAATGGACCCACCATTTGACCCAGCTATCCCACTCCTCGGCCTATACCCAAAGGAGTTAAAATCAGCACACTACAGAGATACAGCCACATCAATGTTCATAGCTGCTCAATTCACAATAGCCAGACTGTGGAACCAACCTAGATGTCCTTCAATTGATGAGTGGATAAAAAAACTGTGGTATATATATACAATGGAATATTACTCAGCCATAAAGAATGATAAAATTATGGCATTTGCAGGCAAATGGATGAAATTGGAGAATATCATGCTAAGCGAAGTAAGCCAATCTCAAAAATCCTAAAGGCGAATGATCTCACTGATAAGCGAATGATGACACATAATGAGGGGTGGGAGGGGGCCAAGAATGGAGGAAGGAGGGACTGTATAGAGGGAAAAGAGGGATGGGAGGAGTGGGGGGAAAGGGAAAAATAATAGAATGAATCAAACACCATTACCCTATGTAAATGTATGATTACGCAAATGGTATGCTGTTACTCCATGTACAAACAGAAACAACATGTATCCCATTTGTTTACAATAAAAAAAATACTTCCTTCATTAAAAAAAAAAAAAAAAGACTCTGCTCTTAAGTTCTTTCAACTGATTGAATCAGACCCACCCACACCATCTAGGATAACCTTCCTTAATTAAAGCAAACTGATCATGGGCTCAACTCACAGCTACCAAATACATCCATGGCCTCACTAAACTGACACATAAAAGTGACCATCTCACATTGAGGTACACTTAGATTCATTTGTCATGATTTGCATTCCACAGGATACCTTTTGAAGTCAGAAAATATTCAGAATAAGCCCAGAAGCTTCTGTAACTATGAGCATTAACTATGAAATTTTAGGCATCTGCTTACCAATGTCAGATTTGTGCCACATGCAGATTATCTCATTTAATCCTTCTAAGAACCCGATGAGTTAAGGTACCAGCCCTACTCAACAGAAGAGAGATCTGTGATGACAGAGGCAGGATTGGAGTCTAGGCATGTCTGTTTGACTCCAAACCTTTGATGTCCAAAAGCTTAACCATGATGCTACAGTGCCTCCCTGAACCCCAACAGGGTCTTTTTTTTTTTTTTTTAACTAATAAAAAAATTGTATTTTCTTAGAAGCATTCAGAATGTCAACAAAACAGCTGCAATTTTTTTTTTCCAATTGCAGAGTGGTATTCAGTTAACAGAACAACAATTATTACGTATAACCTGCATCAGAGACAACTGCAGATGAAAAACTACCGTCCCCATATATAACTAATTTGTGCTGTGCACCATCAGAACCTGCTTTAAATTTCTGTGCCAATTGACAACCCCCATACTATACCAGGCAAGGTGAGTGGCTATGGAAAATACCACCAGGACAGGGCTATCTAAAGACACATTTGGTAGTATGTTAACTGTACAAAAAAAAGACACTGTATGGTTTAAAAACAAATCTTACACAATTCAACTTTTTTCTTTAAAAGGAGTGAGTTTTGTATAGGGGGGTTAAATGCTTTATAGACAAGAAAAAAAATCGTGCTACAACCAACTTACTCATCATCATCTTCTTCATATTCTCCCTCTTCCTCCTCCTCCCATCTTCTTCATCTTCCTCCTCTTCCTTCTTTTTCGGGCTTTGTCAGTCTTGACAACTCCCTTTTTGCTGCATCAGGTTTTCCTTTTGCTCAGTAGGCAGCAATATCCTTTTCGTATTTTTCCTTCAGCTTAGCAGCTTTCTTTTCCTAAGGCTGCTTGTCCTCTGCAGCAGTGCTATTCCGCATCTCTCCCAGTTTCTTTGCAACACCACCAATGGACACCAGGATGTTCTCCTTTGATTTGGGGGCGATACTCGGAACAGAAGAAGAAGCAGGCCGACGCAGGCCTCTTGGGTGCATTGGGACCCTTGACCTTCTTTTTCGTTTCCCCTTTAGGAGGGATATAGGTTCTCATTTCTCTTTCGTCACGAGCCTTGTCCGCCTTTGCCATGTCTTCAGTTTTTCCTTCCTCTTTAGCAGACATGGTCCTCCCTCTCTCTGAGCACTTCTTAGAAACTCTGAGGAGCTGACTGAAGCATCTGTGTGCTTCTTCTTGTGCTCCTCCGGGAAGTTTGCACAAAGAATGTGTAGGATGACATCTGCCCCTGTGCTTCTTAGGATCTCCTTTGCCCATGTTTAGTTGTTTTTCCTCAGCGAGGCACAGAGTCACCCAGTGCCCGTTGGGCTCTCACTTGCTCAATGGCCTGCCCCGATGGGATTTTTTCAAACATACATGAGAAAGATTCCAGGGAATGTTTAAACATTTTGAAGTCATGTAATTTGAATTTTTTTTAAAAAATCCATTTATTAATGCATCAGCGTACCAGGCATTTCATATAAGGACAAAGTTCATATACAAAATACAATTTACTATCTTCAGCATTTTTAAGTGTTGAGTTCTCTTTGAGGTTAAGCAGGCATAGAGCTCTCTATGGAGAGCCAGATGCTGTCCTACAGTTGGTTAACATAAAAGGGAATAAGAGGAGTAACTTCCCCAGGCTTTGTGCCCGCACTGTGTGCATGTCAGGAGTGCGCCTCTGGGCCAAGTGGCAGACGTCAAGTATACGCCAGGATTCTGACACATCTACAAGGTTCTGAGAAGATATGATACAGAGTACTGTACAACTTCCTCTTCATGCCTTCCTGACATCTGAATTATTCTCAAGGTTTCATGTAAGGATCTTGGTCATTAAAAAAAGAACAGGACCCATCTTTTGTGGTGTGCAGATTACCAGCAGTTGTGGAAAAGTCATCCTCACCATTCTACTTCCTGCAGGCAACAAAGGATTTATGGTTCTGACACTTAATCATTAACCCATCTGGTGACCCCCAGCCATACCCAAGCCCTAGGCAGGGTTACATGTTATACTTCTCAATACTTTATACATGTTTGAACACAAAAGGACTATTCTATTTTAGAGAGAGATACAAGGTGGTTTCCTTAAAATAGCTGCAAAGACAGAGGACAGAGTCCAGGGGTAATGGAAGGAGCCTCCAGAGGCAATCTGCTTACCTGCAGCTCTCATCTGTACCTGCCGCTCTGCTCCACAGATCAGAGGCCAATATCATGCAACAGGTAAAGTTTTCAAGATAGAACAAGAAATTTTACCACAATGGAAGTTTGTCCATTCTACCCGAGCCACCCACACAACCTCCCTCAACTAATGAGACCTAATGCTTTGCCCTCCATGGATTCTGCAGTTATTACTCAAAGGTCACTGGAAATAATAGTGACCTAGATCTACTCCAGACACCCTGGGCATCTTTGAGAAATCCTCTGCTGCTTTCCAACCAGAATCTCAGACCTGTATGAGAAGGACAAAATAAAATTATTCCCTTCTCTGCTGAAGGAGCTAGCCCGGAGTCAAGGGTGTTACAATGTGAGGCTAATTACTGTAGCCTTTTAATATTCCCTTCTCTGAGGTTCTCTCGGGAAGGATAAAATAAAATGCTGCATAATAATAGGTGAAATGAACGATGGACTGGGAGCCTTCACTAGCTGTGTGACCTTGGACAAAATACTTGACCCAGGCTTGCAATCTCATTAACACAAAAGTGAAAGAGAGAGAGGGAGAGAGAGAGAGAGAGAGAGAGAGAGAGAGAGAGAGAGAGAGAGAGAGAGAGAGAGAGAGAGACTATTTTCTTTACCTTCCAGAATGTGGAGGATCAGAAAGGTTGTGTCAGAGAGGAAACACCTGTGAAATGGACCCTGGGGAGGTGGCACAGGCTTAGTGAGACTCAGCACTTGGGTGTTTAGCCTCAGGCTCCCCATTATGGAATACCTTACATTTTCCCCACAATTTTGTTTTTCACTTAACAATCTCAGTTTTATTTACCCTGCAGCTTTTGTTGTTTTAATTGTGAACTATTGCATACACACAGAAGAGTGTAAAAGGCTTACGTGCAGTTTAGAAACTAAGAACAAAATGAATATCAGTGTATTCATCACTCAGAAACAGAAATAAAATCTGACCGTACTTAGAATCCCCATGTACCTTTTGCCTTTTCTTATCACCCGTGAATATACCCCCAAAATATGCTGATAAATTTTGGTTTTGATGTTTATATCAATGCATCCTTTTCTGAACTGGCTTACTACTTGCTTCTTGTGCTCAATTTTGTGTTTTTAAGAATGCTTCATGTTACTGAGTGCAGCTATGAGTACTTTATTCATTTTCACTGCTGTGTCATATTCTGGAATTCAATATACCAGGTGTTTATTCATTCTATCCTTGATGGGCATGGGTTGTTTCCAGTTGGGGACCATTAAGAACAATGCAGCTATGAATTTCTTTGCATACCTCTTTAGACACATGTATAGAGTAGAATTCACCTGGGAGTAGAATTTCTCAGCCACACAATATGAAGATGTTCCGCTTTCCTAGTTAACACTAAGTAATGCTACACTGGTTTTCAAAGTGATCACACCGATTTATACCTCCACTAGCACTTCTTAAAGGTTCCTGTGGCTCCACATTCTCCACACACTGTAAGCTGTCACCTTTGTTGTTGTTGTTTGTCAATTTGGTGGTATAAATGGTTTCTCATTGTAGTTTTAATTTATGATTCTTTGGTTGTCTTAGTTCATTTTCTGTTGCTATAACAGAACACCTAAGATTGAGTAATTTATGAAGAAAAGAGGTTGATTTTGGCTCCTAGTTCTGGAGTCTCAGAAGCCCAAGAGCACAGTGCTAACATTTGTTCAGTTTCTGATGAGGGCCTCATGCTGTTTCAATTCATGGTAGAGAGCCAGGCAAAGTGGTGCACCCCTGTTATTCCAGCTACTTGGGAGGCTGATACAGGAGGAACTTGTGTTCAAGGCCCTGTAGGGAAGGCCCAAAATGACAGTAGTTAGACTCTCTTGCCTAGTCTTCCAGCAGGCTATGTTTTTAGTGTGTAGTCAAGGTCATAAACACTCTGATTCAGTGTATGTACTCAAGGTCATAAACCTTTGCTTGTGAGCTTGTGCCCACTGATGTAACCTGTTGGCAGCGTGCCTTCTTTGTCTGGCTGGTTTATTTAAAAAAAAAGGGGGGTGGCCTATAGAAGGACTCAGGGGGCTAAATGGAACTGACTAGGCTAAAGCTGGAGCTAGGCTATTGCCTGTATTGCCTGGGCTATAACCTGTAGCCAGGCTATTGCCACCTCCAAATAAAACACATCTACTATCCCATCTTCTTCCACCTGCAGGGAACTGAATCTGTTTCCTAGGGTCTGAGCCTCCACCTGAACAACTGATGTGGTTAGCACGGTATTCTGCAGGTGAGAGATGCATTGACCACAGTAGGTAGAAAGGAAACTGTGGACACTAAGCAGCTTGTAGTACTCGGATGCCAGGGTCCTATTAACATGGACTTCTGTGTAGAGCTGGGATATGGGAGATGGGTTTCCTGGGAGCATAGAGAAGACTTCTGATTGCCCTGTAGTAAACATGGAGTCAGAGGTGTGGGCTGTGAACACAGCAGTGGAGCCCAGGTGCCAGCTGCGGCTGAGGACAAAGATGGCAGTGATGGTACAGATGAGACAGAACAACCACACAAAAGCCACTGGGGCCATAGGATAAATGTTTCTGGAAGCTTTGAGATCAAAAACTGATGCAACTTTACCAGAGACTACCAGGATGAGGGAGTCTCATAAGGAAGAGGCCTTGAGAGTCAGAGTATATGGTCACTAGTAGAGGATCTCCATTCCTTGAAAATAATCCTTGGCCTCCCCTGTAGTGCTGATGAAGTCCAAGGAGAAGAAGAGGAGGAAGAGGAAGATTAACACCTGCAAGCCCTGCCAGTGATAATGCAGAAAATAAAATAGCAGCAGCTGATGGCTCTGATAGGCAGCTGCCAGCTGGGTGGGTCCAGGTAAACATCTGTTTCCTGGGTCTGAACCTCCAGCCTGATAGGCCCTGTCTCAAAATATTTTTTTTTTAAAAGGCTGGGAGTATAGCTCAATGGTAGAGTGCTTGCCTAGCATGTGTGAGGCACTGGGTTTGAGTGTCAGTTCCTACAACAAAATAATCAATTCAGGGCAGAAAGCAGGAGAACTAGTCGGGTGCAGGTCAAACAACCAAAATAGCTCACCCACTCTCCTGAGAAAGACATGAATCCATTCATTAGGGCTTTGATCCCATCTTCCTAACTCCTCCGACAAGGGCCTAGCTCCCAACACCACAGCACTGAGGAATTGCGGTCCAAACGTGAACTTTCGGGGGACTCACTCAAGTCAGAACACTGGTTAATGAGATTGGGCATCTTTTCATATGATTCAAAGTCATGTGATTTCCTCTCATATAAAATGCTTGTTTGTGTCTTTTGCATACTATTCTATTGAGTAATTTGTTTTGTTCTTACTGCTTCTTAAGAACTGTTACATACTCTGGAAGTACTTTGGGTTATATATGGCAAATATCATCTCTTCATTTGTACCATCTGTACACATTCTTTAAGGTAGCTTCTGATGAAAATGTTTGTAAGTTTCATATAGTTGAATTTGCAGTAATTTTTTGCTGCTTGAAGGTCATTTTGACCACCCTGGCCTTTTGATAATCTACATCAATTTAAGAATTTGCTTGTCATATGCTACAAAACAAAACAAAACTCCTCCTGGAATTGCACTAAATCTACAGATCAAAAGGAGAGGCATTTATATCTTTATACTATTAAATCTTCCTATTTACAACTGTGGTACCCATGAAATATATCCTAATGGTTTTAAGATTAATTTTAATTATTTCAGTAAAGTTTTAGAGCTTTATCTATACAGAATTAAAGCTCTTATTAATTTACTACTGAGAACTTTATATTTTCTATTGCTAGTGTAGTTGATGCCTTTAAAATTACATTAGTTAATTGATTGCCTCTGATGATGTATAGAAATGTAATTGATTTTGCATTAATTTTATATCTAGATATCTCACTAAAATCTTATTAACTCTAATAATTCATATGTAGATTATTTTGGATTTTGTACATCTGCAAATAATGGTGATTTCGTTTTTTCCTTTCTGATATTTACACTTTCTATATCTTTTTCTGGTTTTGCTACCCCAGCTGACACCTCCAATACATTGTTATACAGGCAAACTGGTAGTGGGATCTGTGAGGATTAATTTTAGTTGTCAATATAACCAGATTCGGAGATATCAGATATCTGGTAAAGCACTAATTATGGGTGTTTCCTTGAGGGAGTTTCTGGAAGAGACTGGCATTTGAATCAGTGGACTGAGGAAGGCGAATATTCCCTTACTTGCTGTGGTTGGACACCATCCAATCAGCTGAGCTCTCAGACACTTTTCTCCTCCTGTCCTTATACATCAGAATCAAATTGTCTGGTTCTCTGGCCTTTGGACTCTGGGACTTGCACCGGTGACCCCCAACACTCTCAGGCCTATGACCTTGAACTGAGAGTTATACCATCAGCTTTCCTGGTTCTGAAGTTTGAATTGAGCTGCATAACCAGGTTTCCTGGTTCTCCAACATCTGTTTATCTATCTAATCTATCCATCATCTATGTATCCCAAATCTGTTCTCTCTGGAGAATGCTGACTAACACAGCACCCCTGTCTTACCCATTGAACCTGAGCTTTGACTACTAATAATGCTGTTTGCTATAGGTTTTTAAGAGGTCCTCCTTCAGATTAACAAATATCTCCTATTTCTAGTTTACTTACTTGTATTCCATATATTTCAAAATAGAATTTTCATTATATTCAGTTCTACATATCTTTAAATTCCCATATGATTTTTCCTTTGATCTAAGATTTATTTAAAAGCATATTTTCCATTTCCAAATGTAAAGGGTTTTTTTTTTTTCCTACTTCTATTTTTGGCATTGATTTCTAATTTAATTATATTTGAAATTTATTCATAGAAAGTTCCAAGAAAGCTTTAAAAGAAGTTATAATCTCCAACTATTGTGTGCAATATTCTCTATATGCCCATTTGATCAAGGTTGTTAAGATGTTCTTTAAGTCTTCTTTGTACTTAAACTATGAATTATCAAAAGAAATAAGTTAAAACTTCCCACAAGCATAATGGGCTTGTCCATATTTCCTGGTAGATCTGTCATTTGTTTGCTTTATTATATTGTCAAGGCTGGTGCTTTGGGCTATTTCTTCCTGCCTGAAGTACATTGTGTAGTATTTCCATTAGTGAGGAGTATGGGGATAAATGATCTGCTTTGTTTATCTGAAATATCTCGACTTTTCCCTTGTTTTTGAAAAATCATTTGGCTGTACATAGAATTTCTGTTAACAATTATTTCCTCTCAGCCCACTGGCAATTATTATCCCGCTTCCTGCTGGCAGTCATTGTTGTGGTCAGTCCTCATGGCGCTAATTGACATTCTTTTTCTGTCCAGAGTTCATCATTCCTATCTGGCTGCTTTGAGATCATCTCTTTTTCCTCTATTCTATACATAGTGTGAATGATTCTAAATATGATGCATTCAGATATGTTTTCCTTCTGTTTGTCCTCCTTCAGATTTGTCAAATATTAGTATATTTCAAGAGTTTTTAAATGCTCCCACCCAGTATCACTTACAGTAAATTTCCCTCCCCACATTTGACTGATACTTCTCACTTTGTCATCTTTCTCATTTCACTTTTTTCCATGTTTTAAAATTTGCTTCTCAAGTTTATTGCTGCAATAATTCCATTGCACTCATCTTCATTATTTCTCTCTGTGTCTAAGTTTCAAGTTACTCCATTCATTGAGACTTTAATTTCAATTATGATGGTTTTCATTTTTAGAAGTTAGATTTGTTTGGTACTTTCTCAAGTCTACTTGCTCCCTGCTCAAGTTCTAAAGCTTCTTGATTACATCTTTAAGCATATTTTGCATAGTTATTCTACTTTGGCTGATCAATAAATTTACTATCTGAAGCTCTGACTAATCTAACTACTACCTGGAGTTTGTTGGGGTTTTTCCCCGGCTGTTTCTCTTAATAGTTGTTTTGTATTATTTATTTCTTTGTGTGTTTTGTGATTTCTGACTGTAAGATATGCTTTTTCCTTGGATATTTATCTGTGGAAATTTTGAGAGGCCTAGGTTATAGGAGGATTTCTCTAGAATATTTGGAGAAGGTCGTATGATTTTTTTTACAAAACTGAGAACACCTTAAAATTTTCAGTTAGATAATTAGGACAACCCATATGGTATGAATTGGAAAAGCAAAAGCAAGTGAGATTCAGTCTGTGTCAGGTCAAAGTGATTTTCTGGGTTGAGGCAGGCTTTTTTTTTGCATCTTTTTGGTGTTTCTCCCGTGGGGTGCTCCACCTCATCCCAGGACCCACTCCCATCCCCGACTCCCACACCGTCTTCAGGGCAGAACCCCAAGGCATTAGCATTTGGAAGAAACTCCAGGGGAAGGCAGGTTTCAGTATTCCTTTACCTCCCAGCATTCTTAGTCTCAGCTTGCTTGGAGCTCACAGGATTTCTTACTTCCATGTCAGCTCACAGATGCTTTTTTAAAATATACTTTATCCAGCATTTCAGTTGTTTTAGAAGGGAAAATGTTCAAGCTATCTAATTCACTGTATTGCTAGAAACAGAAATGATCAAGCTGGTTTATTTTTAGCCAAAGCTAATTTCCGGATCACTCTGCACCTGTGAACCTGAACCAATTTGCATGGATGTGCCTTCCTTTTCTTGCTAAAAAGAATTTCTAAAAAGGAGAATCAATAGACTGCTGTTGGAGTGAAATAGCTTGCAGGCTGGTCTATGTGTCTCGTTGGCTTGCAACTATCATGTCAAATGTACAGATAATGATAACTAATGTTGATGGGACAGGGCTTATAAGCATGTACCAAATACTCCAACACTAAGTATATTATCTGAAAAACCTCATTTTTCACAATAATACTTCAGGGTAGGTGTTATTATTATTAGCTCCATTTTACAGATGAGGAAACTAAAGAATGGCTAAGTAATTTAATTTTCTCAAAGAACATAGTGGAAATGGGAGGCAATTGGGTCCCAGAGCACAGACTGTTAACCTTGCTGTTAGCCTTTCGCTATTAGAGGAAAAGCAACCAGTGAAAATCTGGTCATCTGAGAAAACTGGCCCATGCTGTATTATTTAGAGAAAATTATTCATTTAGCATCATGGTTCTTAACCTGTGCAGCCTGTCAGGAGCACCCAGGGAGTGTATTCAAAACATACCTGACAGCTTTCAAGTAGAAATTCTAAGTAAGCTGGTCTGGCTCCCACATCTTTATTTTGTCAAAGCACTCAGCATTAATAAACCACCTTGGTTAGAACCGCCCCTCTGTGAGTTACCCAAAGCTGCCGCCTTGGAGAATTTACCCTTTCCCCTTGTTCATGTTGGAAACTTTATCAGGTTTCAGCTTCCCAGAAAGGTGGGCATTGGGCAAGAAAAGGAGTTGTCATCTCCCCAGTCACATTTGAATGACCTCGGGTGATTCACCTCCTTGTAGCTGAACCTCAGTGTCTTCCTATGTAAAATGATAGTCTTTTAGTGTTAATATTAAAGATTCTGGCATTTCTAAGTGGCCATTGAATCCAAGCCAAATCTTTTTTTGAATTAGAACTCTATGAGCAGGTCAGGCCTTGGAGGAGAGCAGCTCTGGCTTAAATTAGGCATGGGTACTATCGATGGGTTTCAGATTTCCACTAGTCCATGTGCATGGGTATTTGGGAGTGAGGGTCACAACAAGATGCTACTACCTTAAGTGATCCTGAATTGGTCTCCAACACAGACCCTCACTGAAAGCTCCATGCTCTCTTCTTCCTACTCTAAGTGCTTAAGGAAAGCAAAAAGTACAGTTTAATTGGGAAAGAGTCACTAAGGGACAAAGTCCTAAAAGAAGAAGAGGAGGCCCAGATTGAGAATGCCACCCACCTCCACATGTACACACACACACACACACACACACACACACACACACTTACTCACAAATCCTTCTGCCAAGGCTGCTGAAGCCATCTGGACAGAAAGAAGTTGCTTTTAAGGAATTTGGCTTTGTTGGGCCCTGCATATGAAAAATTCCAACACAGATGTTCCTTGGCAACAAAGCACCTAACTGCTCTGGACCCATATGACAACAACTCTCCCTCTCTGGCTGGTTCTGGCTCCAGGTTTACACCATCAGATCAGTCTTTCCACTCAGGGCTTCTGGTCTGAGCCCTCCTAACTACACTGAATCTCTCCCAAACAGTAATCAAATAATTCTCCCACAGGCCCCAGCCTGGACATCATCCTTGGTGCTCACAGTCATGGGCTTTGCAGGGATTCACAGGTCTGCTCTATTCACCCATAGTGCCCTCTAGGCCTCAGGGCAGAAGTCACTCTGTATGCAGTTAGAAAGGTACCAGAAGAATGTGCTACGTTTTCTGAGCACTCCTAACCAGCCAGGGGCCCTAACTCATAGCTCAACCCCATCTGCTGTAGGACTCCCTGAGTGGTGACTTTCCTACAGGCCCCGGCCAGTCTCTTGATCACTAGCTAAACCTGGCTCTGTCTCCTTCCTACTCTGGGCCTCTGAGGCTGCTTCTGTGAAGCACATTAGGACCTCAAATAGGTTAACAGTTCCTAAGAACGAGAGGTCTTAATTCTGGTTCCCTCCTTCCAAGGGTTTTTAAATGAGTTTCCACAGGTTCCTTGGAAAGACCTCTGGGGACTCTGGGGTAGGAGCACAGGAGAGTGCAGGCTCATGGGACCTGACTCTGTATCAAATGAGCTAATATGCTTAGAGAGTTACCCAGCACCTGATAAGGACTCACCACACCTTGGCTGCTTTTACAGAGCGCCAGGCAGGGTGGCGAATCTCATAGATGCTACATGAAGAACTTAATATGTAGTCTTCACCAAATCCTACTACAGATCCTGAAGGACTATGGTGGTTTTCTAGGTGAATAAACAGAATCTTAGAAGGGTTAATTAACTTGTCCAATGCCATACATCCAGTGTTAAAATCTGGACTCAAGTGCCAATGAGTCCAATTCTAAAACCTGGACTCTTCTCATGGGTCCAAGCTGTCTTACTTTCCTCTAGAAAAAATCAACAAACTTCTCATTCCATTTATTTTTTAGAATGATTAATAAAATAACATTTTAAAAAAGGATTAGCAAGAGCTATGAGGGGAAAGGCCAAAATGTCAATCATTATAATCAATGTGGGTATAGTAATTGAGCATAAAACCATACTCTGGCTTCCTAGAAGCCCAAAGAGGGAAATAAAATAAAACAAAAAGTCAACAGATGAAATTTGTCTTCCTGGGCTCTTTTCCTGGTAGCTCTTCCTCCTACCACCACCTGCATCCACCTGTCTTCTACCAGAATGCCGGTACCTGGTTCTCATGCACTGGCCCTGTCTCTCCTCCCTCAGCTTCCAGCCTGCCATGAATGATCACATTTTCCTGCATTCTGTACATGCATAAGAACCAGAGAATACACCAAGTGCAGTAAAGGACCTATCTGGGCAGCACAGACAATTACAAACCAGGGCAGAATATAACAAAAGACAGAGTTCAAGGTTTAAACAGAAAGGACAGTAAGTTTGCATCACATGAAGGAAACATTTTCCATGGGAGGTGAGTGGTAAGGGTGAATTTGGAATTGGAGTATCTTTGGGGATTTTACATATTGTACCACTTAGTCCCCTCCCTGCTCTACCATGGATCTGACTGCTTATTCTCTTTGTAAATTAGTACAAGATCAAACAAGTTTCACTCAGCAGTCCTGGAAGAAAAGGTCTGCTCCCCTGGACATTGCAACCTCCCTCTACTCTGCTGCTGTGCAGGGCAAAAGCAGTTAATTAATTCCTGTACCCAAGGTAGAGCAGGCCAGCCTGTTCCTGGGGTGTGAAGATACTTCAGGAGTCTAAGAGTTCATATGTTCAAATGCACCAAGCATTTACTAGAGACCACATATGTTTATTATTATTGTGTTAGTCAACTTTGTGTCACTATAATGAAGTACCTGACACGTTACTTATGAAGTAAAGAAAAGTTTATTTTGGCTCATGGTTCTGGAGTTTCAAATCCATGATCATGTGGCCTGTGATGAGGATGGTGGATGGCAATAGTGAAAGCATATATCAGAGAGAGAGGTCACAGTGTAAACCAGAAAGCAGAGGGAGAGACACAGACACCAGTGTCCACTATCCCTCTTGAAGGCACTCCCTCAACAACTCAAGTACCTCCCAAAAGGTCCCACCTCTGAAAGGTGCATTGCATCTCTCCATACCACCATGCCAGGGATTAAGCCTTTAACATAGGACCTTTGGGAAACATTACTCATATTCAGTATGGGTAAACATTACCCATATTCAATCCATAGCAATCATGAGCACCAATTTAAAAAAATGATGACACTTGAATTTATTATGCTGAGGTGATTGAGTTTATTGTGCAAGGTTCTTTTGATTTTAAAGGACAAAGTCGGGGGTAAGGACTCTTCTGTAGCAATGCCAAGGAGTTGATAAAGGAGGTAGACTCTCAAGGTGTATCAGTCAGGGTTCTCTAGAGAAACAGAACCAATAGTAAGAGGAGTTTATGCAGCAGTCATGGGTCCAGATTCTGTATAAGTCAGTAAGCTGGAAACTCAGGCAGAAATTAATGCTACAGCCTTGAGACAGAATTTCTTCTTCTCCAGAAAACCTCATTTCTCCTCTTAAACTTCAACTGATTGGATTAGGTGCTGACATTGTGGAGGGGACTTTACCTAATGTTAAATGATTGGGAATGTAAACTATATCTACAAAATGCCTTACGGCAAAATCTAGATTAGTGTTGATGAAATAACTGGGAAGTATAGCCAAGTCAGGTTGACACAACTTGACACTAAGCATCCCACATGAGTATCCAGGAGCACAGCCATCATGGCCTTGTGGAACCAGGAATGATTGCTCTGGATCTACTTGTACCCACATTAATACGAGTCATCTGTCTCCTCTCAGTTTCTTCTACTCCCAGTTGACCCATCCTTTCTGTACATCCAGTTCAGATTTCCAAGAGAGAAAATCATATTGATTCAGGTCATTTTTCACATCACATTATGTTAAGGCCAGTGTGGGGATTGTTTGCTCTTGAGTGAGGAAATCACCCCATGGACCAATCAGCAGTTGTTCCTGTGCAAAGAAGAGCCAAGGGTTACATCCCAGATCAGGTGGCCATGGGCCAAGGACTTTCAGCTCAGGGAGGACACTGAGCACAGCAGGCCCCATGAGAGACATTCCATTCTTTGGTTGTACACCTGCAACACACCCTTCTCTCTTCTTAGCCCCAGCTCAATATGTCCTAATCATCAACTTGATAGGCACAACTCAACTACCCCAGCAAGGAAGCAGCCAAAAATGTATCCTGCAGGTACTGGGCGCAGTGGCCAAGTTACCTAGAAACAGCCTTGAAAAGTTGTTTTCATCACCATGCGCATGGTTTCCAATGACACTCACTCCTCCAGTTTTCCTTCTGCCAGGAAGGGGTTATGTCTGATAATTCTGCAAGCTCAGGGCTCAAACCACCACCAACACACAGGATAAAAACGGTGGAAGAAAAAAAGAACATTCTTAAGCTAGCAATATCTAAAATCATAACATATTTTTTATAATGAGTGGGGTGGGGAATACTCAATTTTCAGATACGTAAGCAGGAAGAGGAAGATACATCTGAAAAAAAAGGTAGAGACCATGCCCTTATCTCTACAACAGTTCCTGAAGCTGTAGCTACCTAACACTATAACTCCCTTCTTTACCTCTTCCAGGTTCCCTTTATCTTTTTGCCCAATGAGGTAAATCTAACTCTTGCTACCAGGAAAACCTTGGCTGCAAATAATGGAAGATTCAAGAATGACTGGATCCAACTGCAAATATTAGAAAAGCTAACAGTGGCTTGAATAAATAGGGGGTTGTTTTTCCAAAATAGCAAGAACTAGAATGTAATTTATGGGGTTGGCTTAGCAGTAACATCAAGTCTTTGGGACACGTCTCCATTCTACTCTCATCTTTTGCCTCATGATCGCAAGAGACCACCAAAGGAAAGCTGGGCAGATGCAAGGCAGAAGGACTGGAGGACTGACACCAGCAGGACTTGCTCTTTTTATCAGTAAAGTCAAAACTTTCCTAGGGACAACCATCACCCTTCCCCTCTCCTCTTCTTGGTCAGAACTAGGACGCACCACCTCTTCTGTCAGCATCGGAGGCTGTGGAGTCAATTATCTAGCAAAAGGAAAGGGGGCTGTCAAACCGGCTTAAAGCCAGTATGATTCTTGAATTATGTCGTGGCAGATTACCTTCCCCCAAATAAAATGAGCAGGAAAGAGATGGAGAAATGGCTGGGTAGATGGTGCTCCTGATTATATGGGTTAGCCACACTTTTCTGCTCACTTTTATAGCCCCTGTTCTCTCTTGTACACTTGTATAGCCTTCCTTTGATAATCAGTATCGAGCTGTTCTGCCAACATCCTGCAAGCCCCAGCATGTATCAAATTACCAGTGGTCCTTGAGCCAGAGGATTTTTTGAAAGCATCTTTAGTGGCAGTATCACCCATTGGATAACAAAAGTTGCACAGCATTAGAGTCCAATTAGGATGATGAGACCGCATCACCAGGTAAGCATGAGGGACTCCCAGGGGTCACGGACCACCCTATGTTGTTCACAGCTCTATTCGCAAAATTAAAATAGAAAGGAAGGAAGGAGTTAGTTCAAAGAGTCTTAAATCCCCCCAAATAAAATGAAAGCAAATTGAAACTGCATGGATGCTATTTGGGCCTTTCACCTTCTAGGCTAATGGGCAATGCATCAAGACTATCACATGGTTCTATTAGAATTTATTAATGCCAAAATTCATTTATTCACACATGATGCAAAAATGATGGTGTACCATGGTGAAATAAATCTTCATTTAAAAAATAAATGTCAAGGTGGTTTGAAGATTTTTTAAAATTAATTATTTGGTTGTTCATGCCTCTTTTTGTTCATATTGATTCTATTATGGGTTACAAAGAATCCTGAGCCAGGAATCAGCTCTCAAAACCCTCGACTATATTAATTGTGAGCTCTTAACCAAGTCCTTCTACATTCTTTAATAGAGAGATGATAATAATTAACACTCAGTGCTTTTTTATTCTAGTGAGAATAAAATCACACTAGAAGTAACACAATAATATATGCCAAAGTTTTTTTTAAATTTATTTTTATTGTAAACACATGGGATACATGTTGTTTCAGTTTGTACATGGAGTAACAGCATACCATTTGCATATTTATATATTTACATAGAGTAATGATGTTTGATTCTTTCCTTCCCCCCCACCCCTCCCACCTCTCTTTTCCCTCTATACAGTCCCTCCTTCCTCCATTCTTGTCCCCCTCCCACCCCCCATTAAGTGTCTTCATCTGCTTATCAGTGAGATCATTCCTCTTTTGGATTTTTGAGATTGGCTTATCTCACTTAACATGATATTCTCCAATTTTATCCATTTGCCTGCAAATGCCATAATTTTATTATTCTTTATAGCTGAGTAATATTCCATTGTACATATATAGCACAGTTTCTTTATCCATTCATCAATTGAAGGGCATCTAGGTTGGTTCCATAGTCTGGCTATTGTGAATTGAGCCGCTATGAACATGGATGTGGCTGTATCTCTGTAGTGTGCTGATTTTAAGTCCTTTGGGTATAGGCCGAGGAGTGGGATAGCTGGGTCAAATGGTGGGTCCATTCCAAGTTTTCTAAGAAATCTCCACACTGCTTTCCAGAGTGGCTGCACTAATTTGCAGCTCCACCAGCAATGTATGAGTGTACCTTTTTCCCCACATCCTCTCCAACACCTATTGTTGCTTGTATTCTTGATAATTGCCTTTCTAATTGGGGTGAGATGGAATCTTAGTGTAGTTTTGATTTGCATTTCTCTTATTACTAAAGATGGTGAACATTTTTTCATATATCTGTTGATTGCTTGTACATCTTCTGTGAAGTGTCTATTCATTTCCTTAGCCCATTTGTTGATTGGGTTATTTGTATTCTAGGTGCCAAAGTTTTTTAAAACCTACAAAATAAAATTAAATGTCTTATGTGCTAATATAGAAATTATAAAAAGAAACATTTGTAAAGTATAATTGTGATTAATAATTCTGTTTAAAGTCTGAAAGATCTTCTACATCTGAGAATTTTAGTTGTAAAATCCAAAGCAGCTGAACAAGTCCTCCCCTGTAGTGGGAGATCAGAAAGTTTTCATTTCTTCTCATACAGTGAATTATTTTCATTGTCCTACTTGGGGTTATTGTTTTATAGGTACATAGATATATACAGATGTCAAAACTTATCCAAATATATGCTGACCATATGAGCCATTCATTATATATCAATTATACCTTAATAATATTGTAAGAAATATTAATTCTCAAAGATAACTTAATACTGATGACTATATCCTGGTTGACTCCCTCTTCTGCTTCTTTCTCTGCATTTTTCTTCCTGGAAATTTTCTGAAAGAAAATAATAGGCACACATCCCCAGGGTTGAACTGAATCCAGTGTTATGGGGCGCAACTTAAGAATAGACAGATCACCAATGAGAAGTCCAAACTTGAGAGTCTTTATTAAGCTGGCCGGCTGACTGTCTCACACAATGCCCCAAAAATGGCTATTGGGAGAACAGCCCTGACCATCGGGTTGCAGGGGTTTTCAAATCATAAATCAGTGCTTCAATCATAAGTGTCTGTTGCTATGATTTAAAATTACAAACTAACATCATGGGATCTGAAATCATTAGCAGAGGTGGAAGTGGGTCAAAATGACCTTACTTAGGTACAAACTAAAGAATGGTTACTAACATCTAAACAATCACTGTTGACATCACCATTAACATGGTACATTGTTCAGGAAACTAAAAATCAAAAAGAGAACAATTTTTCATTATACAAGAATTGCCACTTCATCATTTTGTATTGCCAAACAGGTCATGCTAAGCAACTGTTGACGGGTACAGAGTGGGGCATTCCCATGGGAGAAGCATTTCCTACATCACATGGAGTCTCAAGGCAAAATGAAGTCTGTTTAGTCATTGCCCATATATCCTGTTCTCTAACATTTCCATGGAGTCAAATATGTCAACCCGTCACACCAGGTGAATTTAAGACTTAATGCCAAGACTTCAATTCTGCCTCTGGATAGTCATGAGGGAGAAAATGAAGACCAGGACTCTGAAGGCAACTAGTGGTCTGATGGGAGCCCAGCAATGAGTGGGCAGGTGTGAAGAGAACCGGCCACTGACCCTTTCTGGAATTCCATACCCAATTGTTCAGCCTGTCATCCTCTGGGAATTCAGCAGTCCCAGGAATGCATCAGTGAGGCCAAAGAAGGAAAGGAAGAGTAGGTGTGGCCTGGATCAGAGTCACATCTCGTGGAAGACAGTGTGGCCTCTTTGAAAGGACTGTGATCCCAGCATGTCTGGTGGGATGAGGTTTGGCTGTGAGCATATCAGGGGAGGGCAGACCTGGGAACAGATTTTACTGAAAGCCATTTTCATCCAACACAGAGATTTCTAGATGGATAAACCATTTTAGGCTCAACACAGGAATAGAAGACATAAGAAATTTGCAAAATGACAGGAAGTTTAGACAGGAATGCTAAGAAGAAATCTACTCTGCCCAAATTGAGTCCTTTCTTGCCAGCTGCAGTTAACAATCTATTCCTATGCTTTGAGGATTTTACTTTTATAAAATTCCTCTAGAAGAGCAATGCTCGAATAATGCTTTTATTATCAGATAGATTGTTGAGGGTAAAAAAGGCCCTAGTAGTGGTTCCCAGGGTTGTCTCTCCAGTGAAATCACATGGGCTAGATTTTTAAATATTGACACCTGATTCTAATCCCCACAGATTGATTTTATTTGTCTGGGCAACAGTCTTGGGTTTAGGGAGTTCTTCTTAATTAATCTCCTATATGTTTCTAGCACACAGCCAGGCTGAGAACCACCTTCTGAGGACAGTGTTCCCACACCTGCTGACAACAGAATACCCTGGGAGAGTGGTAAACATACAGATGTGTGGACACATCTCAGAATCTCAGGTAGTTTATCATGCAGGTATCTATTGACCCTGGCACTAAGGCCTCCAAGAAAGTACCTATATCCATGCAGGCCACTATCGCCTCACTTCTAGGATAAAGTCTAAATTCATTGCTTTTCAAAAGTGCAGGCTGATTATCTGAAGGTCTTGTTAAAGTGCAGGTTCTGGTTAATATGGAGCAGGTCTAAGATTATTCTGCACTGCACACCAGATCCCACAGGATACCCAAGCTACTGGTCTGTGGACCACAGTTTAAGAAGCAAGGACCTAGAGCAATGATTTTCAACATTGGCTACATGTTTGGAAAGGCTAATGTGTGAAAAATCCTGGTTCAATTTGATTGGGGAACAGTCTGGGCACTAGGTTTGCCTTTAAGTTTCTCTGGGTGATTTTCCCGTGTAACCAAGGGTGAGAATCTCAAAGAAACAAAACAGAAAGCTAAGTTAACAGAGATCTTTGCTTTAGGATTTTGGCAAAATATCAATGCTTTAAACTTATGACAGGAACACAAATGCTAAAATGAAAGCATATAATTTCTCTGTGCAGGCCTCTGCAGAGAATGGATCTTGAGAACAATCCTTTGTTCGCTGAAGGAATGATAGAAATGCAGACTGGTGAGAAGGGAACTTTTAAGGGAGAGAGAGAGAGATCATGGATCTGCTAGGCGAGATGATTCCAGGCACTGGGCAGCTCTAGGAGAGACAAAAGACAACTTGGGTAAGAGGGAGAAATGTGTACAGGCGATTTTAAGTTTTCTTGTTTGTAGAACTGCATGAACTCCTTCCCTGGTATCCTTGAGAAATGGTCAACAAAGACCTAGTCCAAAAAAACATGAGGACTCAAATTTGGGATGGGTTTAGTTTGTTTGCAGCCCAAGTCAACACACCTAACGGGGCCTTGTAACAGCCCTACATGAAGAGAGCTGTTAGCATCCACATATTACAGATGAGGAAACCAAGGCTCAGAGAAGGTAAATTATTTACCCTGAGTCAGCAGAGCCACAACTGAAACCTGAGCTGTGGTTATGTCAATGGACACTGAGGTTCTGACCTGCCTGCATAGGATCTAAGGTTCAAGCTCGATTTGCATGAGAGGAGAAAAGGGCTGGAGGTAAACAAAGTAAGGACCCTGACTGGACACAGGAACAGTGTCTCTCACTGCCTTCACTTAGACCACATTCCGGGACCATGCCTAGACTTCAAGGAAGAAAAGGGATTGGGCAAGCGGTAGAGGAGTGAGGAAGTACAAAGTGTAGGAGATTATTCTTCAGGAATCTTTCTGCAGAGTTACAGTGACAAGCAGCCCTGACTGGAGATCCAAATAACAGAAACACAAAGTGGGGCTTCCCTGCTTTGGCTGAAAATCAACTTTAAGGTCTCTGTGGAGCACAGTGTTCATTCAGAAAAGCATTTATTTAAGACCTACTGCGGGCATGGCATTGAAATTTCAATGATGAGCAAGAATACAGGAACTCTACCTAAGAGGCAAGGCTCACTGGCTTCCTATGGCCAGTTCCCTTGGGGGGGGGGGGGTAGAGGTACCTCTGTAGGCTGTCCTAGCCACCCATGCTTCTCGAACAACACTCATTTCACCAGTGAAAAGTTATCTCTCACATTCTTATGCTCCAAGCTTTTGGGACACCAAAGACAAAAAGAAAGTATCAATAATAATCTTAAACAACTACTCTCTGTCTTGGATGAAACTTTTCTCACAATTCCTTAGGAAAGCACACAATATAATGTAATTCACAAATCAATAGCCTTATTACAAATTAAGACGATTGAGGATTGTTTCTTCAAGTGCTTTTAATGTAAGTTCACATATCAGTCAGGAAAACACACCACAGAAGTCCATGTACACACACAGAAGTCCACACACTGGCTTTGTCTAAGGAGATGTTAAAGTAGCAATTCTCAAATGTGGGGGAAGGTGGAGTGCTGAGATTCCTTTCAAGAATCTGAAGCTCTTAGAACATTCCCATGGAAGTAAGTGACATTTTGCACAACCCCACAAAAATGCTGCTGCCTGGGACTCCAGTTCCCAGACCTATGAAGCCCAGTGACAGACCTATTAGGGTCAGGTCTGAGAGCCCAGGTTGAGAACCTCGAAGCCAATGGATGGATGGAGGGATGGACGGATGGATGGGTGAGTGGAGAGAGCACCTGTGAGGCTGTCTTTCACAAGTGTCCCCAACCCCCAGTAGGGCTTTGGAAAGGAGGCAGCCCTGAGTTTGAGGTTTGCTCATGACCAGAAGCAGAAGCGACTCCTACTCTACAGTGGCATAGGAACACAGGACACTCACAGAGACTTCTCAAGTAATTCCTGCAACTGCAATCCTTACCCCCTCACTTATACTTCAACCGTTTCTAAAAAGGAGTCATCTTAGGCAACCCACACTAAGACGTAAGTGACTAATAGCCCCAAACCCTCCCAGGCATATTTTCATGTCAAATGGTGACATTTCAGAATGATGGAATTCAGGATATGTAACCCCCAAACATGGCACCTTGGCATATGGAATATTTTAAGCTGAAGAAGTTGAAAAACCACATTTAAAGGAAGGAGTTTCTGGCCTTACACTGAAGCAGGTCATAAGGGTTGCCTTCTTTACACTGAGAGGAAAGAAGCCTCCTTATCCCCAGAGATGAAGGAACAGAAGGAAGAACACAAGCAAACAGGCCTTGCAGAGTTTCCCCTAGTTTATTATATGGAGTTCATACCCCCTTTCTCCTTTCATGTTTCCCCAGGTCTCTCCACTCCTGTAAAACTAACATAACAATGCTCAAGTTTAACCACTTTCTTGAGTCTTTATTTCCTTACAAAGCCTCACATGTCATATAAAACTTCTATTAAATATATTTGTATGATTTTCTACTATTAATCTGTCTTTTGTTGCTGGGGCTCCAGCCAATGAATCCAAGATGGTTAGAAGGAACGGTATTTTTCCTCCCCTATAAGAACATAAGACAAAGGAAAAGAAAGAATTCTAGAAAGAAAAGGGAAGGGAAATAATTAGAGAGCACCTACTATATTTGCTGCACATATTCATTTTATTTTTCCAAAATGCTGATAAACTGAGTATTGTTCACTTGCTGATAGGAAAGCTGATTCCCAAAAGACAAAAATGACAGTGTCGTAGAGCAGCGTTCTCAACTGCGTGCACAGTAGTGTCACCTGGGGTCTTCAGTGATACTGGATCCCACCCCAGAAATTATAGGCTGGGCGTTGGCACTTTTAAAAGATCCTCCAGGAATTTCACTGTGCAGTTTGGCAACCATTGTCCAAGAGTTGTTAGTGGAGATGTTAACTGCACCAATTCTTTCTTACTCCCTGGGCAGATTTTCCACTGGGACACATCTATGTGGCCTATTTTAGTCAGCTTTTTCACTGCTGTGACTAAAAGACCTGACCAGAACAATATTAGAGAAGGAAAAGTTTATTTGGGGGCTCACAGCTTCAGAGGTCCAATCCATAGACACACACAGGCTCCATTCCTTGGGGCTCAAGGTGAGGCAGGACTTCATGGTAGAAGAGTGTGGTAGAGGGAAGCAGCTCACCTGAAGATCAGGAAGCAAAGAGCAGTCTCCACTAACCAGATTCAAAATATATACCCCAAAGTCACACCCCCAATGCCCCACCCAACCTGCCTTCAGTTACCACTCAATTAATCCCATCAGGTGATTAATTCCCTAATTGGGCTAAGACTCTTTTAACCCAATCATTTCTTCTCTGAACCTTTTTGCCTTGTCTCACATGTGAAATTTTGGGGAACACCTCACATCCAAACCATAACATGACTATATCAATTGTATCGATTTTGAACTAGGTTCATATTACTTGGTATATAACTGCTATCTCAAGCCCCTGTCCTCTCCAATAACTCCATTTCCTTGTCCTGTGTATTAGTCAACTTTCCATCACTGTGACAAAATTCTTGAGGAAAACAACTTAAAAGGAGGAAAGATTGATTTGAGCTCATGGCTTCAGTTTGTGGTAGCTTGACCTATGGCAAAGCACAGCCTTATGGCTGGGAGCTCCTGATGGAGGAGGCTGCTCACCTCTTAGCATCTGGGAAGCAAAGAGCAAGACAGGGAGAGGCTGGGGTTACAAATACCCTTTGAGGACACACCTCTAGTTACTGCCTTCCTCCACGAGGATCCCTCTCCTAAAGTAGTGCCATCAGCTGGGGACCATGACTTTAACACATGAGCTTTGGGGGAACATTTCAGATCCAAACCATAACACCTGAGCTCTCTGGCCCTTCCCCTAAGACTTCTCAGCCTAGTGAGTAACAAGCTGGAAGCTTCTTAATGGCCTTGCCTATGATGGAAAGGTTGGAAAACACCTTAAAGATAATATCTGGTAGTATCAATGCTGATTCCCTTTTTATAATATTTAAACACATATTGTACAACAGCTTTCTTAGCATAATTACACAAAACTGAAGACCCCCTATTCCACCTGTCCACCATACTGATACTAGTTGGTGATGGCAGCAGAAAATTAGGGCCTTTGGTCAGTTTTTGCAAAGCTCAGGACTTTGAGGTCAAAGTGTATTTTGTTCCCAAATGCAGCAAGGCTTCATGAATTGTCCAGAGAACAAGAGAACAAAGAGACACTAAGAAAAAGGAAACAAGTCAGGAAATGATTTTACACTTTCCAGCCAATTCCATCTTCCCATTAAAACAAGAGCAGGCCCAACCAGTCTGATAGTTTGAGCAAGAAATTCTGTCCTCTGGGGGCAAATAGCAGGGGATTGCAGTTTTTCATCATTAACCTGAGTAAATCACATTAAATATAATAATCAAGCAACATGCAAGGACAGCTGAGAACATTTGACCTCTGTATATTTGGTCAGAGAACATAAATACAGGTTGAGTATTCCTTATCTAAAATGCTTGGGACCAGAAGTGTTTTAGGCTTTTGATTTTGGGATCTTAGAAAATTGGCATAAAATATTGTCTCATTTTATATATATAAATATGTATAAATATATATTTATATATAATACATTATATATAATTATGTATAATAATATATAATAATTATATATAATATATAATACATTATATATAATTATATAATAATATATAATTATAAATATATAATAATTAATATATGTGATTAATATATTATATATAATAATATATAAATATATGAATATATATAAATATACATATAAATATATAAAATGAGACATCTTGGGATGGGACCCAAGTCTAAACAAAAAATTCATTTATCCATCATTTATCCATAATCATGTTAAACTGAATTCTACTGTCATGTATAACTAAAAACCAACAATAAAATAAATAAATACACAATTTTTTGTGTTTCATATAGACCTTACAAAAGCATCTGGAAGGTAATTTTCTACAATATTTTTGTCATGCCTGTGTTTTGACTGCAACTTATCACATGAGGTCAGATGTGGATTTTTTTTCACTTGTGCACCATGTTTATGTTCAAAATGTTTCAGATTTTGAAGCATTTAAGTTTTCAGATTTTTGGATTGGAGATGTTTGACCCAAATAGAAAATAAAAACAATATGCTTCACTATTTGTTCAACCTCCTTTATATTTAATTGCAGAAGAAAGTAAGTAGTACTTGAGATCTTTACCTTACTCAAGGTACTTCCCGTCTGTACCTGCCCCCTCAGCTTTATTGTCTACAGAAAGTGAGTCCTTCTTTATGCATTTAGCAAACTTCAGTTGAGCAGCTGCTATTTGCCAGAAACTCTGCTAGGACCTAAAGTGGAACAGAAGCTTGGGTTAGGCATGATATGCAACAAATAATTATACTGTACTCTGGGAAAAGCTGCAACAGACTCCATGCAAGGTACATGGGAGCTTAGAGCAAAGAGTAATTAGTTTGTCTGCCAGGTTAGTAAAGACCTCATGGGGAGATGGTATCTGAAATAACACTACAGATGATAGATTCAGAAGATCCTTATGGTTTATTCTAACTGTATTCAAATTATATTTTTAAAAGAATTGCAGTGGAGACACACATGGGGAGCAGTCTAGGCTAGAGCATGCATATTCCTTACCAGTTCAGACCAAGGTTCAGAGCTTCTCCTTAGGCATCACTGGGCACCTTCGAGACTGGCCTGTTAATATCTGCTGGGTCTTGAAAGGTGTCAGACTAAGGTGTGACTTAGATATTATGTCATGGCATCAGAGTCAGGCTTCTGTGGGGAAATGTTTGTTCCCCTCACTGTGAATCATGCATTTCCCTGAAGTCTTTAGTTCCCTGAAATTTCCCATGAGAAATTCCCAGATGCACTAATGAACTCTTCCAAATGGAAGTTTTGAATCAGGTTTGCCTTAGCATTCCAGTAAAGAAAACTGGAAAGCCTTTCCCATCGAAGATTCCATGGAGTTTTACTTCTTTATGAGATAGCTTGGCATTTTTTTTGTTGTTGTCGTTTATTTGGTTTTTTGTTTTTTGTTTTTTATTTTTTTAGGGAAACCTATGAGATTTCTAAATGAAAGCTTTGAAATAAGCCTGACAATACTCTGGAGTAATGGAATTACTGAACACTCTTCCCTGAAGAGCAGCCCCCTTCCAAGACCCACTTCCTGGAAGCTGAGAGAGAGGAGGAGAAGGGAGGGGTGAGGAGACGGTGTTCCAAAAGCAAACCTAAGAGCAGACTTGGGGAAAGGAAAAAGAAATGAAATCGTCGATTCTGCCTCCTTCTTTCCCATGCGGCCATCACTGCAGGTGGAAGCTTCTCCCACACACACATTCAGGTTGTGTTCGTCTTGGTTTCTTCTTATCGGGCATCTACCTGACCCACGAACTGAAGGAGAGGAACCACAACACAAGGATGAAGGGCAAGTTCTCGGAGGAGTTTACACTCTGTTTATAGACGTGTTCATTAGCTCTATTTATTGTAATTGTGAACAAAGCATAGGGGACAGTGCTGATTGTGGAAACAACCTGTCCGTATCTGGATTAGAATCCAGCATGAGGTGTGCAAGGGTCCCGAGTAGGTTCTGTGCCTGAGCATGACCAGTGTCAGGGAATCCCCCCAGGTCTGGAGCAAGGAGAGTCTGTTGAATAGGTGTTTGGGGCATTCTAGTTCTGCCCAGCTCCTCAAAACTCTCCTCCTCTGCAGACAGGAGCATCCATGGCTTCAAGGGGAACCCCAATGTGGCAGGAACATGACAGACTTTGCTGCATCACACTGAGGTCCGTGGTCTGAGAAAAGACAAACTGCTGACAAAAAAGCTTCGCTGTCTAAAAAGCAGCACTGACTAAGGTTTCCTTGACAGGAAGTTAAAGACACCTGGGTTCTCATCGCTTTGTCATCCACAGAGCTGGCAGTCTATCACGGAGAGCAGGCAACTCACTCACCCCTGGCCTCCACTTCCTCACCAGTAACGTCAGGGAAATGGATTCTGGCATCTCTAGGTGTCCACCTCAGGCATCCCCAGGACCTGGATGCAGAGTCCCTCAAGGGGCTACCTGTGGCCCTCACCTGAGGATTTCGCAGGAACCTGGTCACTAACAAGGCTTCCCAGGTAATTAATGCCACAACTGGAAGAAGAAAGTCCTGCCCCTAAAAGCAACCTCCCTGTTGTAAAATAGGAAGTAGGTATTCTAGTTTCCAACTTTCACTTATCTTCCCAACCCTGCCAGTGCAGGATGACTGGCAAGGTGGAGGGACAGTCTCTGGCTAATAGCACCCCATTTCTCCTGCAGAATGCCTTGACAACTCTGTCTTCAGTTCACCTTCTTCTCTTTCTTCCCTTCCACACACTTGTCCAGCAGTTACTGAGGTCCTCCTGACCCAGCAGCTTACGGTCTAGTTGAGAACAAAGATGTTGAATTATCTCCCACCCAAATTTATATGTGAAGTCCAACCTCGAGTGCCTTAAAATGTTCTGTGGAAATAGCATCATTGCAGATATAATTACTTAAGATGAGATAATTAGGGCAGTCCCCAATCAGACATAAATGGTGTCATTATAAAAAGCAGTAATTTCAAGGCAGACACTATACAGAGAGAGCACTATGTAAATAGACCTGAGGAGAGAACAGCCACCGGCAAGCTGAGCAGAGAGCCAAACAGACCCTGCCTCATGACCCTCAGAAGAAAACAAGCTGGCCTCAGATTTGTAGCCTCCAGAACAGTGAGATAATAAATGTCTATTGTTTGAAGCCACTGGACTTGTGCACTTTGTTCTAGCAGCCCCAGGAAACTAACAAAGCTTGTCCAGGTAAGCTCAAGACCTGATTGAAGATTCATCTGGGAAAGAACCAACCACTCAGAGACACAGTTTACTACCCACACAGAGAGCGAGAGGAAGAGTAGTCAAGGGGCCAGCTGCCTATGGCCCTTACTCAGTGTGAGGCCAAAACAAAAGGGGGTCAGATGGCTGAAAGACAGTCGATGAGACACCTGTTAGTGAACCCATGTCCTCTGCAGGGCAGCAGGTTTATAACCTGCAACAGCACCCTGGGAAGTGAGCAGAAACCTCATGCCTCATCAAAGCTGGAGTAGATGAGCAGCCCTTGGCAAACACAGAAGTGGGAGAGAAACACCCCTGTAACAGCCCTGGTAAGCATACCATGCTCTTGTGTCTGGGAGGGTCACATGTTCTACCAAGACTCAGGTCAGCAGTGGGTCCAGCCTTGCCTGTGTGGCCACTGAGAGTGCGTGCAGAGTATCCAGGGCACCACAGCAGATCCACTCTCCTGCAGCAAGACCAGACAGTGTTGTCAGTATTAGAAGCCTGGCTGCTGAACTGTCCAGAAGCTCAGCAGAGAGTGCTAAGGTTTTAATGTGCCCCCATACCCAGAAGTTCATGTGTTGGAAACCTAATCTCAAATTCACATATTAATGGTTTTGGGGAGTGGGGCATTTGAGAACCAATTAGGGTTAGATGAGGTTATGGGGGGGAGCATGATGGCATTAGTGGCTTTACATTACCCTGCCTCAGGTATTTTGTCAGTCAGTGAGACTGAGGGACCAAGGGTTGCCAGGGTACAACTTCAAATAAGTGGCCACAGACCAAATGTGACCATCAAAGAAAGAAGTTTCTACTTTTATCAAATCATTTTCCTCTAATTCCTGGAATAGGGCAGGTACAACATGCAAAATTTAGAAAATTTAAATATAGATCTTACAGACATAAAACTAGAAACAGAAGCCAGACTCAAAAAGAGTACACTCTTTATGAGTCCAGGGCTATGAGACTCTAGAACAGGCAAACTCATCTACAGAGGAAAAGTGAGAAGAGTGTGGCCTCTTTCAGGGAGGTGGTGACTGGAAAGGGCCACAAAGGAGGTTTCTGGGGAAATGGAAATGTTCTAGGGGTGTGAGATACATGGGTGTGCTCATTTGTCAAAATTGTACAATTAAGATTTGTGCATTTGGGTATGGGAATGTATTTTCACCCTAAAAATACATAGAGAAGATAACAACCATCATTTTAAAATCACACCAACCAAGATATTCTGCTACCATTTTTTTTTTTCATTATTCTATGGTCATTTTTTCTTGCAATTTATACAGCAGAGATCATCCTTTATATACATTTTGTTTCTTTTTTGTTTTTCAAATTTATATGTCTTATCAACTGCATTTTTAAGTGTACCAATGTTTGAGGGTATCTAACTTAACACAATTTCCACAGCAATGGGCATTTAAATTGCTCTGGTGATAATAAATAACCCTTGTGGTTAACATCTGTGCCCATACATTTTTGTCTGCATTTCTGAATATTTCTCCAAAACATTCCTGGAAAAGAGTTAGTGAAAGATTATGTGATGCCTACTGCCAAATTGCTTTCCCTTTAGCAGCATGGGGTCTTTCTTTTCTCCCCACATCCTCTCAAGCCTTGAGTACAGTTGTAGTCTTAATCTCACATGATGCAGCAGGGATTTTCACATCCGTGATTATTGCTGGTGAGGCTGAGCACCTCCCCATGTTTGGAGGCCATTTTTACTGCTCTATCTGTGAACTGTCAATCTGTGTTCCTTGACGACTTTCCTAGAGCATTGATGTTTTATAATTTTTCTTATCAAAGTAAGAACACTTTAAAGGCTGGGGCTCTTAACTCCCTCTCAGTCACATTATGATAAGTACTTATTGCTAGTGGACTTTTAATGCTGCAGGGTTTTTTTGTTGTTGTTGTTGTTTTTGCTTTTTTGTGGTTTTTTTGTTTGTTTGTTTTAACTTGGATCAACCACATGCCTGTGTAGCCAGAACTGTTTTCATTTGTTTGTTTTGAGTTATGCTCCATGCCTAATAACTAGATAGGAGTCAATCATGTCAGCTTTGGCCTGGAATCCAGAGTGAGATATTGAGGTCAAAAAGAGGGCCTGGGCCAACAGGCCTCTCTTGGGGGGCAGGGAAGAGTCATGCTGGATGTGTGAGGAGAGGGCCAAATGGGCAGAGCTCTTCCCCAGGCTGGAGCAGGGACTTGCCATCGGGGAGGAATGCATGGCTTCTCCAGCTGAGCTGTTCATTGCATAGTCACACATGTGCCTATTGAGTGCTTGAATTGTGCTAGTCTCAGCTGGGATGTGCTGTGAATGTAAAACACACCCCAAATTCAAACACTCAGTGTTTTATGACTGTGTTGGTATGGAAGACAAATATAATCCAGGCTGAACTGATTATTCAATTGTCTATTATTACATTCTTTTGTTTTTTCAACTAACTTAAAGAGAAATTGAAATTAGAACATTTTAGGGGACCCTTAAAAGTACCATAGCCTTAGGCACTGCACCTACTATATCAGTGGGGAAGTTGGTCTCCAGTTGATCCCTACACTCATGGAGTCTACTATCTGGCAGAGGAGGCGGGCGATCTTGGAACATGTAATCACACTAATGACTAATTAGTTCCAGGTGTTCTGTGCAAAGGGAAAACCAAAAGGACGGAGCACAGTTCCTAGAGGAACTAAAAGAAGGTCAGTGTGCAGCCTAATAAAAGGGTGTGCCATTAACTAGAGATGTAAACTAAAGTTGATTATGTAAGATTTTGGTCTTTTATCTCGGGAGTAATAAGAAGGTGCTGAAGTACATCAAAGGAAGCAACCAACAGAGTAAAAAGGCAAAACATGGAATGGGATAAAATATATGCAAATTATATATTGGATAAGGGTTAATATCCAGAATATAAGAGAACTCCTACAGCTCAACGACAATAGCAAATGATTTAAAAATAGGCCAAGGATTTGAATAGACATTTCTCCAAAGATATATAAATGGCCAAGAAGCAATGAAAAGATGCTCATCACTAATCACTAGGGAAATGCAAATCAAAACCACATTGAGATACCACATTACACCCTCTAGGATGGCTACTATCAAAACAACAGAAAATAAATGTTGGTGGGGATGTGGAGAAATTGAAACTCTTGTGCACTACGGATATAAATATAAAATCATGTGAGTACTATGGAAAACAGTAAGATGATTCCTCAGAAGATTAAAAATAGAATTACCATCTAATTCATCAATTCCACTTCTGGGTATATACCCAAAAGAATTGAAGGCAGGATCTCAAAGAAATGCTTGTCTACCCATGCTTATAGTGATATTTCTCAGAACAGCCAAAATGTGGAAGATTCCAAATGTCCATTGACAGATGAATGAATAAACAAAATGAGGTGGGTGTAGACATACAATGAAATATTATGCACCCTAAAAAGGAAGGAAATTCTGATACATGCTACAACATGGATAATCCTTGAGGACATTACGGTAAATGAAAAAAAAATCAGAAAAGAAAAAATACTGCATGATTCTACTTAATGTGGGGTACCTAGTATAGTTGAATTAATAGAGACAGAAAAATGGTTTCCAAAGGCTCAGGGAAAGAAGAAGTAGGAAGTTATTGTTTAATGGGGACAGAGTTTCAATTTTACAGGATAAAAAAGTTTTGGAAATTTGCTACATAATAATGTGAATATATGTAATATGACAAAACTGTATACTTAAAATGGCTAAGATGGCAATTTGTATATGATATGAAATGTACAAGCAAATAGAGTCATTAAAGTTGAACAATGGGGATAATATAACACAATTAAGGTTCATTTTAAAAGATTACTTAGACTTGTGGAAAGAATGAAGTGTGCAAGTGAATCCATCAGAGTCTCCTAGGAGTCTGTTGCAGAATTCCTGGTGGAAGCAGAGGGCAACTTGACTAGACTTGACCAGAAGATGAGGTGATTTAAGAAGGCAGAGGAAATGGAAATGGAGATATGGAAGAATTAAAGCAATGTGTAGGAGCCAGAATCCACAGTACAGAGTAATTGATGAAGCATGGAAGTCAAGGACAAGAAAGATGTGGATGATAACTCTGCTTTTGACAAATACAACAGAGATGATGCCTTTTCTCCAGGAAACTGGAGGGAAGGAGCACTTGCAGGGTCAGGGGAGGTGGGTTGAATTGGAGAAGAGGATGAAATTCCATTTTGGACATATTGAGTTGGATTCACCTGTGAGATCCAAGTGTAAAAGTTGGGTTGGCAACTGAAAAATGTAGCTCTAGTGCTAATAAGAGTCTTTCAAGCTGGGAATACATCAAAGTACAGATGTTTTAAAGTAACAGAAATGAAAGGAAAGGCTGAGGAGGTGGTTGCTTCAAGAAAAGGAGAGAACCAAGAACTGAGCCCTGAGAAATTCCTAGGGGGTTGAGAGCAATAATAGGAAAGGTTAGAACTACTATCCCATTTTATAAATGGGGTATAGAGGCTTTAAGAAATTAAGCAAACTTGCCCAAGATCATACAAGTCAGTATGAAGCAGGACTAGGATTTGTACCCCACATCTACTGTATTAGTCAGCTTTCCTTTGCTACAGCAAAAGACCTAAGAAAATCAACTTGAAAGGAGGAAAAGTTTATTTTAGCTCATGGTTGTAAAAATTTCAGTCCACAGTTGCTTGTCTGTGTTGCCCTCAATACTGTGACGGAGCCAAGTCTATCATGACAGCAGCATGTGGTAGATACCACTGTTCATCTCATGGTGGCCAGGAAGTAAGTAGAGAGAGAAAGGGGTCTGGGTCCCAGTACGTCCTTCAAGGGCACATCCCAATGACCTAACATTTCCACTAGGATCCACCACCTAAAGGTTCCACCACATCCCAAGAGTGCCAAAGTCTGGAGACCAACCTTTCAACACATGGTCTTTGAGGTCATTAAAGAACCAGACTACAACACTTGACCTCCATCACTATCTCCTTCCCACCCAAACCAAAAATAAAAATAAAAACACAAAGACCTGGATGCCTCTCCTGGATCCTGGCCAACAGTAGCCCCCAAGGGCAAGTTCCCTTTGCTCTGCCTCAGTTTCCTCATCTGCAAAATGGAGAAAATGTAGGGGTTGTGGTGAGGACCAGGTGAATCACAGACACAGGCACTGATCAACCATGAAATACTTCTGATGGGACCAAGTCTGTGAACTGGTCTGTGAATGGAGGAATGATCCTCCCCACAGTTAGCCTGCAATAATCCTGGACCAAAGGTCATAATCTTCCCATCAATCATGACCCAGTTATTTGATTTTACATCAAACTCAGTTTCTTATGTTTGGCTTTCTCTGGGAACATCAGACCCAGCCTAGTTTCCAGCCTAATTCTCAATCTCTGCCAGATATTCTCCCTGGAGCTGAGGCCACTAGATCCATGCCTGCAGGCCTATCCCCCCTCTTGACTGGAAATTGAATTCTTACCCTGTTTCAACCCTTTAGGACAAGAAGCTCCCTTGTTTACGGCAGATCCCTGCTTCATTGCCAGGACTGGAATCCTGAAGCCTGACGTGGCCACTCGGCCTGGACTACATGGCCCTGAGGATGACTGGCCAATGCTCCCTACCCATGCCCCACATGTAGCCTGAGAATGACTGTGTGTTTAGACCACCTCCTTCTCACAGACTCACAGACCTACTGGTCCCTGTGTGCTGTTCATCAGCCATCCATCCCCTCGACAGCCTCAACCGGGCTCTCCACCCTTTACCCAACACCCCCATCCACCAGGAATGGCCCCCCTGAACTTGGGGTCTTTATCCCCCAATATTCCTATTTCTCAAAATTTTGCACTGCAATAAATTCCCTTCCCTGGATATGCTGTCCTTGAACAAGTCTATCCATTCTTAAAGTTTCTTTCAAGCAGCTGCCAATGGAGAAGAAGTCTACAGGTATAAAGATCATTTTCAAGTTAAAATCACCAGGACCCAAGCTGATGCTCACAGGAGGGAGAAAGAAAGCATGGGAGAGGCGAAGGAAGTGGGACTGGCTCCTCCCCAAGGCTGCAGAAGGATTTCGTAGTAACTGAATCCTCCCAGTCCTTGGTATACCTTCAGGCACAAATAGGTACAGGGTCTTTGTTGGATGAATGAGTGATTGAATGGACAAGTGAATGAAAAAGTTGTGCTTCCCTCTCTGGGTCCTTTGCAAAATTGTCCCCCCTCCTGATATGGGGCATGCACAAGGTCAGGAGAGGAAGTGACTAGCTTCAGATCTGTCAGATCTGCACATGTCAAGATGTTTCCTCCAAGGCTCACCTTGTTTTGTCAGGAGACCAAGAGAAGGTAGAATGGGCACCCACATTTTTTGGTAACATCCATCTCCTGCTGTCTCCCTAAAAGAGCTTGGGTTCCACTGGCTTTTGTATTCCACTTTGCCACACTATTGCCCTTGTGTATTGACCAGCATAATATTGGGCAAGCCTTGGCCTTTATGATCTTTTTTTAATTCTCCAAAGACCTTCTGAGAACAGAACTATTAGTCTGTCCATTTACAAATGAGGAAAAAGAGCCATAAGGTTAAGTAGCTTGACCAGGATCCCATAGCTAACTGATGTAAGAGAACCAAGGGGTGTGTGTGTGTGCATGTGTGTGTGTGTGTGTGTGTGTGTGTGTTTACTGAAATGGTGCCATTTAATCTTTAAAATATCAGCAGTTTTCTCACATGCTCAGCTCCCCTGCAATGTGTTCTTTTCAAATGTAGCAGTAACAGTAGAAGTGGAAAAGCTTTTGAGATGAATTCGTCCAGCCTAGGGTAGGGGAGAAGCAGGAAAGACTGAGCAGGCAGGCTACAAATCCTCCTCTTCCTATTCATTCTGTTCCTAAAATAAAATAGAACAAAAGACAGGAAAGACACTGGATTAGAGAATTCAGCTCCTCCCTGTCTCACTATAACGTTATAATTCCAGGACCCATTTACTGGAGCAAGGAGAAGCCAAGATCCCTCTGCTGGGGGATGGGATCATGATATTGGAGAAGGGCATGTGATATTGTGGTTTCTTCTACCAACTGGGGGGTTCCTCCCAGGGTATCCCCACAGCCAGGATACAGACTGCAAATCTGGGAGCCTAGAACCTTCTGGGATTGGCTCCCTGGGAAACTAACCCCACCCTTCAACAAATCCCTATTTCCCATCTGCACCCCTAATTGGCATCTTCCTGGTGACTTCACTTCTCACTCCTATCTAAAAATGGCCGCTGATGATTTATTCTACCTGGGTGTTGACAAGCTCAAGAAGTTGTGTGGGGCCTGCTGCCAGGCACTTGGGTGACAAAGCATGACTCACCACTCCAAGGTATGGAAGAGGCATGAGGCAGGGAACCAGCTGATAATATTCACAGCTGCTCTGTCACCAGGCTGCTCTGTCACCAGGTCTTCTGCCCTCTTCCATGAGGCAGCTACACTCCTGGAGATGAAAGGGACACCCCAGAATGCAGTGACGCAAACAGGACAGGCAGCCCACAGGTCTGTCACATTCCCAGGATGATTCTCTGTTTCTTTTTTTCCCTACCCCCAGTGCCAAATGCTAAGCCAACTTTCAGAAAGAGCTCTAAAAAGGAGAAATAACCTAGTCCTTTTTGAATCTCCCCAGTCTCATTTTCACAAAACCCTAGGTGGAAAAGGCTTACAGCTAATTTACCTCAAACGTCTTATTTTCTGGGAAAGAATTTGGGACCCAGAGAGGTCATGCAACTTCCAAGGTCACAGTGTGAGTGAGAGGTAAAACTGGGGCTAGAACTACCAGTTCTAGCTCTCCCAGCCCTGGGTTCAGTCTACTCACCGTGACATTATGGGAATTCAGCTTGTGTTCCTTAATGAGTGGAGCTGCCTCTGTCTTCCAAAACAAGGGCAAGAGGAATAACCTTTAAGGAGGGATGATTTGCTGAAATTTCAGCTTTGTCATTAGCTCCTCTCTCAAATGGGGCTCTAAGTTTGGCAGACTGTCCTCTCAGCTTGAAGCCCTTGGGGATGGAGTTAAGAATCCCCTCTCCTAGGAGTGACATCTCACTGTGCAGGAAGGTTTAAACTGAGGACAAATCACAGACCATTTCTTGGCTTAGACAAGAATGAGTTGCCATTATGAGGGTTGATCGCTTTCCATCTCACTACTTCACGACTCCATTTCTCCTCTTCTCTCTACTGATCTGAGTAAGCAATTTGCTAGCTCCAGGGACACTCAAACTCAGAGAGACAGTAAATGAAAAGGCACATAAAGATCCTTCAGTCTGGACCTCCCACACTCAATCCAGGAATTCCTCTACAGCCTCCCTGGAAGGTTACTACCTGCAGCTGGAGCACAGAGAGAGGGAACAATTTTCCCTCCCCTGTTGCCCGCTCCCCTGTGACTGGATACACACAGCAATACAGGCAACACCTGACAGATGTCAACCTCTCTGTGAGGTCAGTTTCACCCTTCGGACAAGTGCTTTCCCTTCTCCAAACTGTAGCCATGCCTTTGCTCATGTCTTACAGGTTGAGTTGAAACAGACATAACTGTTCTTGACCCTTCAATGGCTTCATATCGGGTTGGTGGACTGGACAGGGCTCCTACTCAAATGTATTTTCCCAATCAAATACTGTGGTAAATAAATAAATAAATAAAAGTTTGCCTTCCTGCCATAGAGAAATTGAGTAAGGAAAAAAGATAAGGATCAAACCTGTACATCTGCTTTTGTAGCAAATCTGGTGAAGGTCTGACTGAGGAAGAGGTGGACTCCGTCCAAGATGCTCTGCAATGAACCTCTTTCTTCCCCTTCCTTTACTATGAAAATAGACCAAGACGGTCATGAAAAATATTCCTTTTTCTTCTAAAGTCTTCATTTACCATTTCATTTCTTTTGGAAACCACATGTGAATTTTATCCAATCAGAAGGAAAGAAACAAACTACACTTATTTTAGTCAACTTTTTTGCTGCTGTGACTAAAAGACCAACCAGAACAATTGTAGAGGAGGAAAAGTTTATTTGGGGCTTATGGTTTCAGAGGTCTCAGTCCATAGATAGTCAGCTCCCTTCCTCAGGGCCTGAGGTGAGGCAGAACAATAGGACAGAGGGAAGCAGCTCACATAATGATCAGGAAGCAGAGAGAGAGAGAGAGAGAGAGAGAGAGAGAGAGAGAGAGAGAGACTCCACTAGCTAGATACAAAATATGTACCCCAAAGGCACACCCCCCAGGGACCCACCACCTCCAGCCACACCCTATAGTTAATCCAGTTACCTCCTAGTTAATCCCATCAGAGGATTAATTCTCATAACCCTTTTCACATTGTCTCACACATGAACTTTTGGGGGACGTCTCACATTCAAACTGTAACAACCTGCCAGGTACCATTCTAGGAGACATGATAGTGAAGGATCAGTCTTCACCACCATGAATCTTACATTCCTTAACATGTTTATCATGATATTTAATCTTGCAGTGCTTAAACATCAGAACTTAACACTAGGAACCAGTATGCACTGTGAAGGGAAACAACAAGTAGAGACAAAAAGTAACAGAGCTACCACTGCTGAGGGGAAACCTTGGAGGGAACATTTGAGCAGAGGCTGGCATGAGTGGGGGATCTCAGTGGAGATACCTGGGGGAAGTGTTCTAAGATCAAAGGAGTGTGAGAAAACCTTGACAGGTGTGCAACTGGATCAACCAGAATGAGTTTCAAATGGGCTTAATTTTTAAGCCAAATTTTGCCAATAGCTAAGAAAATTCAACGTGGCATTACCTGCATTTCTTTGGAAATCTTTAGTGTTCCTAACCTGGGTTCCAGGAGGTGGGACTATCAGTGTATGAATAAAGTGGTCACACAAAAGCTCCCTCACATGCTACTCATGATCCCAACAATCCCACAATGTAGATATTTTTATCCACAACAATATTACAGATGAAGAAACTGAGGCTGCAATAAATCAATGTCCAGAGAGTAGCAGAGGCAAGACTAATAGAATCTGGTGTTGTGAATCTCATGGGTACTTGAAAGGCAAACAATATCCAATACTGGAGACCAATATTTCTATGGCAGTGTGTCAGTATACCATTCAACTCTTCCTTCAAAGGACCTGCCAAGGGAAGCAGAGTTGATTGACAGCTGCAGTTAATGGTCTTTAGACCCACCTCCCTAATGGTGGGCAGGTCGCATTTCTTTTTTCCATACTTTTTATCGGTGCATTATAATCACACATAATGATGGGATTTGTAGTTACATATTCATACATGCACATGATATAACAATATAATTTTGCTAATATCATTTCCAAGTACTTCCTCTTTCCCTCCCTTTATCCCTTCTCCTTGTCCCTTTCCTCTACTATACTGGCTTCCCTCCGATTTTCATGAGGTCCCATCACAACTTTTCTTTTTCTTTTTCCTCTCTGGCCTCCACAAAGGAAAGAAAACATACAGTCCTTGACTTTCTGAGTTTGGCTCATTTCCTTTGACATAATGTTCTCAATTTTTATATTTTCTTATACATGACATAATTTCATTCTTCTTTATGGCTGAATAAAACTCCTTTGCGTATATGTACCACATTTCCTTCATCCATTCATCCACTGATGGACACCCAGGCTGGTTTCATAGTTTGACTATCGTGAATTGGGCTGCTACAAACATGGGTATGCATGTATTGTAGTATGATGGCTTTAATTCTTTAGGATAAATACCAAGGAGTGCTATAGCTGGATCATATGGTGGTTCCATGCCTAGTCTTTTGAGGAACCCCCATACTGATTTCCATAGTAGTTGTACCAATTTACAATCCCACCAACAGTGTGAAAGTGTTCCTTTTTCTTCACCCTCTCCAGCATTTATTATTATTTGTATTATTGATGACTGCCATTCTGACTGGCATGAGATAAAATCTCAGTGTAGTTTGGATTTGCATTTCCCTAATTGCTAAAGATGTTGAACATTTTTTCATGTATTTGTTAGCCATTTATATTTCTTCTTTTGAGAAGTATCTGTTTAGATCATTTGCCCATTTATTAATTGGAGTTTTATGGGACTGTTAAGTTTTTTGAGTTATTTATACATTCTGGATATTAATTCTCTGTCAGAAGAGTAGCTAGCAAAGATTTTCTCCCATTCTGTAGGTTCTCTCTTCACATTCTTAATTGCTTCCTTTGCTGTGCAGAAGCTTTTTAATTTGATGCCGTCCCATTTATTAACTTCTGGCATTATTTCCTGAGCTTTAGGAGTCCTATTGAAAGAGTCATTGTCCGGGCAACATTTCTTATGGGCTGTTCCTAGTCAATGGCCAAGCAAGGTGGTGTGGTACAGGGCTAGACCACTCCTGCTGGACACAGGCTGCCTCCAACCAGCAACATTTGAGTTCAGAGACTTCTATTAACATGGCCAAGATCCTCTGAGAAATGTGAGGCAATCAGACGCTCTCTAATTCTTTCTTCCTTCTCTCCTTTCATAGATGGGCAGGCTGTACTACGGTCTGAAGTTTCTCCCATCCCCTGAAGCCTCCTCTTTATCCTTCACAGGCATTTCCCCTAACAAATCTCTTGCAGAGCCAATTCCATTTTGACATTCACTTCTCAGAGAACCCAAACTAACATTATTTCCGATTTAAATAGTTTTGTTCTACTTCTTTATTGAAGGACTAGATTTAGTTAATTATGTATTTATCTTTCTGGACCTGAACCCTGAAAGAAAAAAGAAACTTTTTCTCACTCTTGAGTGTCAGACTTTTGACCTCATTAATGGTTCATTTTAACAAAAACATAAAGGGAATTGCTGGGATTTAATGTTGTTAATAAATTTTTCATTACTGTAACAAATATCTGAAGTAAATCAACTTTTAAAGAGAAAAGTTTTATTTAGCTCATGATTTCAGAGGTTTTGGTTCATCATTGCTTGGTCTAGTTGCCTTGGAGCTAAAGGAGAATAGTGCACCTTGGTGAGAATGCATGATGGAGGAGATCTATTGCCTCATGGTGACCAGGATACAGAGAGAGAGGAGGGAACAGTGTCCCAGTATGCCCTCAAGGGCACAGGCCCAATGACCTAACTTCCTTTCACTAGGCTCCAACTCTAAAAGTTCCACCCACCCCCACCAATAGTGCCACAGGTTGGCAACCAAGCCTTGAACATGTGGGCCTTCAGGGGACACATAAGATCCAAATGATAGCAGCTGGTGTCAATTGAGGTGAAGTTTGGGGCTGAGTTCTGATTTTATCTTAGCAGTTTCCAATCTGCTTTCACAGGTACTTGTTTAAGGAAAACACCTCAGCTGCTTTCTTACCTGGTTGTGAATTTCAAGCTTAGAGCTAATCTTAGCTGCCAAGACATATTCAAAATTATCTAAGTGGTTACAGAAGATTGTTGGGAGAAGGTGCTGAAGGCAATTGGCGGGGTCTAGACCAGCACTATCCAAAAGAAATAGAATATGAGCCACATACATAAGTAAAAATTTTCTAGTAGTTACATTTGAAAAAGGAAAAAGAAACAGATCAAATTAATTTTAATAATATTTTAACCCAATACATCTAAAGTATTATCATTTTCACGTGTAACAATATTGAAGCATAATTAGTGAAATAGTTTGCTTTTTTTCACACTGTCTTCAGACAAACAGTATTTCAAGTGCTAGTGGCCACCATACTGAACAGGGCAGAACTGGGTACTCCTGAGTCCCAGAGATACTATTTGCTCATGGAGGAGCTAATAAGCTGCTTCCTGGCATTCCCCTAAACAGGTTATAAATTCATACTTACCCCATCCCATTGTGGAATTTGTCAAACCATCACCCAAAGGGATTTTCATTCAGAACTTTTAAAATTATTTGCTAGAAAAATATAAAATACTCATTTTGAAATAAAATATTCTTGGGATTGAGCTCATAGGCACTTGTGAAATATTGGCTTTCACAATTATTTTAAATAAATCTTTGTAACTAGAGAATCAAGTGCACAAAAATGTAAGGTTATTTCTTCCTCCCAAACATATCTGATTCTAGCAGTTTCCCCTTGTGTGACTGATTTCTTCTGTCCCCTTCCCCAAAGTAACCATCTACCATCCTCACCTGGCCATTTATACCCCCAGCACAGACCACCACTCCTGTTTTTACAGTTGCTTTAGATAAGGTGGAGGAGATTGAAGGGAGGGGAGGAGGTATGGGGATAGGAAGGATAGTAGAATGAATCAGACATTATTACCCTGTGTACATTTATGCATCATGTATAACCAGAAGAATGAGAAATTATACTCCATTATATATGATGTATTGAAGTACATTCTACTGTCATGTACTTATTAAAACAAATTTAAAAATTTTTAGAAACGAGAGCAGCATGATACTCTAATTCTTTTAACTGGAATTACACATGTAAAACCTACTTCATTGTGTAATATTTATACATTTACTCACTTCATTTTTCAACCTTATGTTATTATGTCTATTTTACAATGTAAAGAAATTGGGTCTCTGAAAGTGAAGTAACTTTCCCAATACCACATTGTTGGTTCTTTAAAAGTTGGCATTGGAAGACCATATCCAAAACTAATTTACAATGTTGATGGCATTGTAAATTGATTCAATATTTTCTGAGATTAACTTGGCAATGCTTAATAGCAATAAAATGGTCCATGCCCTTTTATACAATGATATTGGGATTTATTCTAAAGGAAAAGATAAAATAAACATATACACACACATCAACTTGTGAGAAGGTGTTCATGACTGAGAAGTAGCCATGATAGCAAATAAATAAATAAATAAACTACTACCCCAAACTTTTTTGCTCATTTAACAAACATAACAAACTTTTTTTTTTTTTTTTTTTTAGTTCCTTCTGCGTGTTACACATAGTTTTAACAGCAAAGATTCGGCAGTAGAGAAATAAATACAAGGACAAAGATGATTCCCACTTTTCTGGAGAAGTTTCATACACAAACATCTTTGGAGTGCAAAAGAAGAATGGATAATGAGAACCATACTCATTAAATTGTCTAGTAGACACATCAAGAAGGTAATATTAAACAAGAAAAATTACTTTGAGTAATACATCTTATTTAAACCAATGTATCCAAAATATTATGTCAACATGCAATCAAAGATAGAAATTATATGATATAAATTAATGATACTTTATGTATTTTTCATAGTATGTCTTTGAAATCTGGTGCATATTTTATACCTATGGTACATCTCTATTTGAACACCAAATTTTTATCATAAATACTAGATCTCACATTTCATAAAATTTACCATCACAAAAAGTGGATTTACATACCCAAGGCATTCCAAACATATTTAAAAATTTTCCAATAATTCAATCCAATACCAAAAATAATTTTGTATTAGAATTTGCATTCACATTGGCTAAAGTAGCCCATCTTTTTTTTAGAAAAATTTATTTGACTTTGAAGCAAAAGTACTAGGAGAAAAAATGGTGCATTGTTTTCCACAGCAAATTTTGCTGCCCAAGTTAGGTAAATGTACCAACTCTTGGATCAGCCCAACCTTTTGGTTATGAATTTAAAGGATATCACATAAACTGAAAAGCAACTCTAAATTTATCAATGTCAACAAGGCATCCTTCTTAGTTTTTGTAGCCAATTTACACAAGTGTCAATTACAATTCAAATCTTCTGCAATTGATTCAGGTTAGGGAAAAAAGGGTGTAAAATACTTATCATTGATTTGGATTATAAAAAGTTTCAATTTCAACATAAATTCTGGTTCCTGTCTTGCAAGCTCACTAATAAACTTTTCCCTTAATTGAAACTTCATATTTAGCTCATTTTCATGCAGGATACTATTGGTGAGAAAACAGAAATCAGACTGCCATTTTGTTTCTTTGATTGTTAACTTTGATAAGTGTTCTTTTGTTTCAAGAAAATCTTGAATTAGACCTAACAATACAGCAAATCTTTGTGAAACTCCTCCACAATTCAATCAACCAGTATTGGCAAAGAACAGAGGATCACTAAAGTCATTGTCTCCTATTTCAACAGTTCCATAAACTGCAGAAGATTCTAGCATTTGCTTATATATGCTAAATGATCTCCATAATTGCATCCAGCACATTTTCCATAGAGTCTTCCTCAAAAAACAGCATAAATATTTTCAGTGTACATCACACAATGGAATGCAATATTAAGGGAAACATCAGTCTCTTATTTCAACATTCTAATATAATTGTATTTTTTAAACTGATAGAGTTAGATCACATTTCATTATGATAGAAACTAAATTTTTTGTCTTCATCTAAAATTCTTTGATAGATAGAAAAGATTAAAAAATATTCATGCCTGAAGTTCAACTTTTTAGGACAAAAATTGGCATTTCTTTGTAAACCTGGAAGTGGTTTGAGAAAAATAATAAGTGTTAATTGGGCAGTGTCTTTTATCTCACACAACTCACCTAAAGCTTAAAAAAAAAAAAAAGTACCTGCAGTTTTTCAGAATTGAAAAGTTTTGTAGTCTGTTAAAAAGTTATTTGATGACTTACTTGAAGATCTTTCACTTTGTGTAATTTTTTTTTTTTTTTTTTTTTTTTTTTTTTTTTTTTTTTTTTAGACCAGGGATTGAATCCAGGAGTGCTTCTCTGACAAACCACCTGCGCAGCACTTTTAATGTTTCGAGACAGGGTCTCACTAAGCTGCTGAGACCAGGCTTTGAACTTGTGACCTCCTGCCTCAGCTTCCTGAGTCACTGGGATTACAGGTGTGTACCACTGTGCCCAGCATAAATATTTTTAGTCTTTTTTTTTATAATTTCCTAACAAATTTTCATAATGAAAACAACTTATTTTACTTTGTTCATCTGAAAGTGGTTTTTCCTTTTGATTCAAGAATCTAAGTAATTTTATAGTTAGCCAAAGTCACATGCAATTTGTTTAAAATTTTTTATTGGACATATAATTCATATTTCAGTATCTTAGTTCATTGATTTTTTTAATTGGTTAATGGAAAGTTCTTATTAAATTCACTATGCATCATTATCTTTAAAATATCTTACACATAAATAGCTTTATCATTTTAAACTGCCATACCTGCTCTTAATCCTAAATTTTGCTCCAGTCCTTTTTCTTTACTGTTCCCGTCATAGTGGTAACTTCTGCATTTCCACTGGATTTTGCAGCAGCAATATGCCTTCATTTTAAATTTAACTGCCTATACATACTTACTTTTAACTAGAAAAATTCATTTATATTACAATTAAAATAAGTGTAATAATGTAAAAATTTTTAAGAACTAACTATAAGGTACCACTGTAACTCATGCGATCTGCCTGAAGTATTCAAATTAACACGTTACATCACAAACAGAGAAGAAAGTCATTTACACTTAATCAATTATCTACACCAACTGAATCAGTAAAGTATTTGTATGGTCTACAATAAGATCTTAGGCAATATAGTAAAAACATCCCACCAAAATGATAAAGTTGTATTTAACAGAAAAATATTTTAACTCTGCTTCAGCTTTTAATTTAAATTAATTTAAATCACCCTGGCCACATTTCAAGTGCTCTGTAGACACGTGCCTCGTGCTAGACTTCATAGCTCTGATGAACAGCACGGAGAAGGTTCAGGTTGGTGGGCAAGGCCTGTTGTCTCCTCAACATTCCATGAGTTTGTAGGGGAGGAAGATCATTTTGAACAAGATTCCTGGTGGTCCCCCTCATTACAACCAAGATGGCTCCACTTTTCTGTTGTACTTCTTTTTTTTTTTTTTTTTTTTTACCTTTACCTTTTGAATATAGCCATTTCTGCTTATTTTTTTTTAATTTATTTTTCTTGTAAACAAATGGGATACATGTTGTTTCAGTTTGTACATGGAATAACAGCATACCATTTGCATATTCATATATTTACATAAAGTAATGATGTTTGATTCATTCCGTTATTTTTTCCTCCCCCCCACCTTCCCACCTCTCTTTTCCCTCTATACACTCCCTCCTTCCTCCATTCTTGTCCCCCTCCCACCCCCCATTAAGTGTCATCATCCGCTTATCAGTGAGATGATTCCTCTTTTGGATTTTTGAGATTGGTTTATCTCACTTAGCATGATATCCTCCAATTTCATCCATTTGCCTGCAAATGCCATAATTTTATTATTCTTTATAGCTGAGTAATATTCCATTGTATATATATACCACAGTTTCTTTATCCATTCATCAATTGAAGGGCATCTAAGTTGGTTCCATAGTCTGACTATTGTGAATTGAGCCGCTATGAACATTGATGTATCTGTATCTCTGTAGTGTGCTGATTTTAAGTCCTTTGCGTATAGGCCGAGGAGTGGGATAGCTGGGTCAAATGGTGGGTCCATTCCAAGTTTTCTAAGGAATCTCCACACTGCTTTCCAGAGTGGCTGCACTAATTTGCAGCCCCACCAGCAATGTATGAGTGTACCTTTTTCCCCACATCCTCTCCAACACCTATTGTTGCTTGTATTCTTGATAATCGCCATTCTAATTGGGGTGAGATGGAATCTTAGTGTAGTTTTGATTTGCATTTCTCTTATTACTAAAGATGTTGAAAATTTTTTCATATATCTGTTGATTGCTTGTACATCTTCTTCTGTGAAGTGTCTGTTCATTTTCTGAGCCCATTTGTTGATTGGGTTATTTGTATTCTTGGTGTAGAGTTTATTGAGTTCTTTATAGATTCTGGAAATTAGCGCTCTATCTGAAGTATGAGTGGCAAAGATATTCTCCCACTCTGTAGGCTCTCTCTTCACATTGCTGATAGTTTCCTTTGCTGAGAGAAAGCTATTTAGTTTGAATCTATCCCAGTTATTGATTCTTGCTTTATTTCTTGTGCTATGGGAGTCCTGTTAAGGAAGTCTGATCCTAAGCCAACAAGGTGAAGATTTGGACCTACTTTTTCTTCTATAAGATGCAGGGTCTCTGGTCTGATTTCAAGGTCCATGATCCATTGTGAGTTGAGTTTTGTGCAGGGTGAGAGATAGGGGTTTAGTTTCATTCTATTGCATATGGATTTCCAGTTTTCCCAGCACCATTTGTTGAAGAGGCTATCTTTTCTCCATTGCATATTTTTGGCACCTTTGTCTAGTATTAGAAAATTGTATTTATTTGGGTTTGTGTCCGTGTCCTCTATTCTGTACCATTGATCTACCTGTCTATTTTGGTGCCAATACCATGCCATTTTTGTTACTGTTGCTTTGTAGTATAGTTGAAGTTCTGGTATTGCTATACCCCTGTTTCATTCTTCCTGCTAAGGATTGCTTTAGCTATTCTGGGTTTCTTATTCTTCCAGATGAATTTCATGATTGCTTGCTCTATTTGTGTGAGGTACGTCATTGGGATTTTAATTGGAATTGCATTGAATCTGTATAGCACTTTTGGTAGTATGGCCATTTTGACAATATTAATTCTGTCTATCCAAGAACATGGGAGATCTTTCCATCTTCTAAGGTCTTCCTTAATTTCTTTCTTCAGTGTTTTGTAGTTTTCATTGTAGAGATCTTTTACCTCTTTGGTTAGATTGATACCCAAGTATCTTATTTTTTTTTTGAGGCTACTGCAAATGGAGTTGTTTTCCTCATTTCCCTTTCAGCTGTTTCATCGCTTGGGTATAAAAATGCTGTAGATTTATGCGTATTGATTTTATAGTCTGCTATTTTGCTGAATTCATTGATGAGGTCTAGAAGTTTTCTGGAGGAGGTTTCTGGATCCTCTAAATATAGAATCATGTCATCCGCAAGTAGTGACAGCTTAAGTTCCTCTTTTCCTATTCGTATCCCTTTAATTTCTTTGGTCTTCCTAATTGTTCTGGTTAGAGTTTCGAGGACAATGTTGAATAGAAGTGGAGAAAGAGGACATCCCTGTCTTGTTCCCGTTTTTAAAGGGAGTGGTTTCAGTTTTTCTCCATTAAGAATGATGTTGGCCATGGGCTTAGCATAAACTTCTTGAATGTTCATTTGTGATCTGGTTGGAAGAAAGTGCTTTAGGGTTTGTTTTTCTTCAAGGGTTTAAACCCATGGGTCCTCTATTCCACAGCTTCTCAGACTGCTGGAACCTCAACATGCTGTTGCCCAAGAGCTGGTTAGAATCTCCCGTCTCCAGGTGATTCATGTGTGCATTAAAGTTTAAGAACTTTTGAGTTACATGGTTTTATCAGTCCCGTGCTCCTTTATCTATGAATCTCTTGCACATTTACACACTGAGTTTTTGTTTGTTTTGTTTCTTTTGATTTTTGGTACTGGGAATTGAACCTAGTGGGGGCTTAACCAGCCCTTTTTTATACTTTATTTAGAGACCAGGTCTTGCTGAATTGCTGAGAGCCTCACTGAATTACAGAGGCTGACTTTGAATTCACAGTCCTCCTGCCTCAGCCTCCCAAGCCGCTGGGACTACAGGTATATGCCACTGCACTGAGGCACACAGCATTTTAATAAGGAATTCACCCATCATGATACAGTAGTCAAACTCTGGCACTGTAGAATCAATCACAAATCAGGGAATGAAGCCTTAGGATTTCCTGTTGGCAGCTGTGACCCAGGTGGAGTTCCTGGATTCTGAGATATGACCCCAGCACTTCTCCCCTGCTAATGTCACTGTGCCTGGTGGAGCACCCAGGAACACTATTGTTATAGTGGACTCTTTATTGACTTGGCAGTTTAGTGATCAAAAGAATGAACCTGAAGCAAAATTGAGTGGATTTAAATCCCAGTTCCCCCACTCTAGTTCTGTGACCTTCTTAATCTCCCAGTGCCCCACTGTTGGCTTACCTGTTTAATGGGAATAACAATAGAATGAATATACATAAGGGCCATTACAATGATTAAATGAATTAATAGGGGTAAAGCATTTAGAATAGCCTTTGGCACAAAGTAACACTACATAAGCAACGTAAAAATCAGTATGCATAATTTCTTGATTTTTAGTATAAGAATAATGCACCTATTCATAATATTTTCCTGTCTTTGAGCAAATAGAAGTTTTGTCTACCATAATTTCTCAACTCTGAGCTAGTGAAGTTTTGTCTGTTATATGTAGCCTGTAAGAGGTATTCAGAATGTTTGTTGAATGAATGAATACTTGAACGAGCAGATAATGGATCAGAACAGGATAATTCCCACACACTCTTCCAAGGGCTGGAATCCCCAGTCCTTCTAGTGAAACACGACTTTGTTTAATCTGTTGGGTTTTTTTTTTTTTTTTTTCCCTCCTGTCTGTTAGCCTCAGAGCTTTCCAAGAATCATTTGAGTGTAACCTCAATAAATGCTTTTCATAATTGAAGAGATTCCAAACCTACAGTCAGTAAAGCTCCCAGCTGGAGCAAAAGCAAAGCAAGGGCTTTGTATTTATGTAAAATTGGATGATGAGAATGCAGAGTGAGGTAGAAAAACAAAATATTAAAAAATAAGACTATACACATTTTTTGGAGCCTTAATGTCACCTTATTAAAAGAAACGTCATTATTCTTTCTCATTTTCTTCCCTAAGTGGGTCTAGTCAAATTCAGCTTTCAGTGTCCTCTGATGGGTCCCAGGATGGACAATGGCCCACATGAGGGGATCCTTCTTCTGTGCAGTGTCTCCAGGTCTCTGAGAGAACTCAGCCTACCCCGTTCCAGGAATGTGACATAATGGGGTACAGTATGGGAGCAGGGAGTAAGGGACTCTCCTTCTCATGTACACATCTATTCTCAATCATCTCCCAGGGAGAATTCTCCACAGAAGGAAGTCCCTGGCCCATCTTCAAATTTCCTGAGAAAATTTCAAAGCAGAGCATGTCTGGAAAATCAAGAAAGAGCATGGGAAAGAGGGGTTATTGTTAAGAACAAAGGAGACACTGAACAGGAGGACAGGGAAGGCTGGAATTTTTAAATTTCATTTGCTGGAGGCATAAAGGTTTCTAGTCAAAAGAAGGTGGCCATATTTGAGGTCCATCTAGGAAGGAAGGAGAGGCTTCCTGAAGCTAAGATCCAAGAACAGGCAGCAGTGAGACAGGGGACAGGGGTGACCATGGATACAGAGCTTCACTTGTACCAGGAGCAGTCTTTGGGCTCCCACAAGGAAGAGGCTGAGGATACACTGGCCCTGGAGCTGGGAAGATCCCCAATCACTCTTCTTTTGTTTATGACCTATTGAGCTCTGAACTACACAAGGACAGAGACCTGTGTCTTCATCATCTGTATAGCTTAGACACATAAAAGATACTCCAAATGCTTGTGAGTAAATAAATGAGTAGTGTGGGGGAAATTCTCGAGTAGGACACCAAGCACTTGAAGGACCTGAACTCAAGGAAGAGCCTGGGGTCTCAGGAGCCCAAGCTGAACATGGGAGAGAGTGGACTGGCCCTCAGGAGTGGGATTAAAAGGAGGGGGATCTAGCAACTCTGTCCTCTGGGGGTAAATAAAAGTTGCTGAGAACAGTATGAATGAGAATTAGGAGAGTTAGGGGTCTGTATTTGTCAGGGTTCTCCGTAGAACCATTAGGATGCACAGAGAGAAAGTATTTATTAGGGGAACTGACTCATTATGTATTATGCAAGCTGAAGAATCAGGGAAAATGGAGTATGATCAGTCCAAGTCTGAAAGTCTCACACCAGGGACCCAAGGGTGGGACAGTCCAAGGCCAAAGGTGAGGAGCAGGGACTGGTGGAAGTTCTATAGTTCAAAGGCTAGAGAACCTCAAGTTCTGATGTCCAAGGACAGAGAGCATCTCCTTCCAAAGGAAAAATTAGAACATTCATCTTTCCCCTGCCTTTTTGTTCTACGCAGGCTTCCAAATGAATGGAGGGGACCCCACCATGCCCTAGCTTCCTTCCTGGGCCACTGATCCAAATGCCAATCTTTTCCATAAAAACGCAGAAATGTAGGACCAGCACTCAACTTGACACCTAAAATTAACCATCACAGTATTCCAAACTACAGATTCCCTGTGCAAGGAAGGGGCCATTTCAGCAGTGTCCAGGCAAGCAGAGGGCAGGGAGGGAGCAACAAGCTGTGTGGGGCTGGGGCACAAGTAGCTGCAGAGCTGCGGCTGCTGTCTCTGCCTCCTATTAGTTAAAACTTTGCAGTAAGGGAAGGCCATGGATTGCTCCTTAGAGACTATCATACCAAGCTGGTGCCCAAGACAACTGAGGGTCCTGCCCAACCCACCTCACTGAATAACTAAGATCCTTCATGCCAGTGGATACCTCTCACTCCCAGGCTGCATTCTGAAGATTTGTTCTTTTGCCCAGGTTCTAATCCAGTCTTCCTATATTCTCTGACTCTATCACGATGAGTTCTCACTCAGTGTTTCGCATTGTCTGCTGTGACTACAGATGCCTGTTACTTACCACCTCCTAGCTCCTCTCCCTGAGCTATCTGCACAATGAAAAGATAGAACAGAACTGAGAAACACTTTGTCCTCCTTGACTCTGCAGGAGCCACAGCTTTGTGCTGTGCTAGGAAGCTCCCTCCCTGTCTCTGGCCTTTGCCACCTGAAAACTAAACACAATGATAAAGCGAAGTGTTCCTGAGAAAAACAAACAGAAGACTGCTGTTTTCTGTAGTATTAGCTTTCCCTCACTGTGACAAAAATACCTAAGATGCTCAACTTATAAGGAGGAAAGGTTTATTTGGGCTTATAGTTTCAGAAATTTCAGTCCACATTCACTTGGCCCTGTTGCTTTGGACCTGAGGTAATACAGTGCACCATGCAGGGTAACACTTGATTAGAGAAGCTGCAAACATCCTGGTGTCCAGGAAGTAAAGAGAGAGGAAGAGGAGGGGCTGGGGTCCTAATAACCTCTTCAAGGGCACACTTTCAATGACCTACCCTTCCATTAGACTCCTCCTGTCCAAGGATCCACCTTCCAATGGCTCCATACGTCTAAATATGTAGGCCTTTGGGGAACTTTGAAGATCCAAAGTATACCATGTGTTACACTCCACCAGATAATCCTTATGTTCAGAGGCTTACTGCAGGAAGATTCCCTATTTGAATTGATGACAACCAAACTCTGTATTGCATGTTCTTTTATAAATATATATATATACACATATATATGTACATATAGGTACATATATTTTAGTTGTAGGTGGACAAAATACCTTTATTTTTTTTTTCAGATTACTGTTTATTGTATTTTACATTTTTTTATGTGCTTCTCCATTTGAAGATAAAGCTACTGTTTTATACATTGGTGTTTTTCATTAAACAACTTAGAAACAATTTTAAAAATATTAAGTGAAATTGAAACATATTCAAAATATTGAGAGTAACAAACTCCCTTGGGCCTATTATTTAAACATATAATCATTAATCAGTGATCACTCTTGTTACATGTTTTCCCTACCCATTACCACTCATCTCCCCAAACTAGAATTATTATGAAGTCAATCTCAGATGTCATATAAATTAATCTAAAGCTACTTTATTAGGCATTTCTAAATATAAAGTATTGAAAATTATAAATTTACATAGGGCAATGTTGTTTGATTCATTTTGTTATTTTTTCCCCTTCCCCCCTCCCCTCCCACCCCTCTTTTCCCTCTATACATTCCTTTCTTCCTCATTCTTACCACCCTCCTTATCCCTAACCCTAAACCTAACCCTAACCCTAACACTAACCCCTCCTACCCCCCACCCCCGTATGTCCTCATCCGCTTATCAGCGAGATCATTCGTCCTTTATTTTTTTGAGATTGGCTTATCTCACTTAGCATGATACCCTCCAATTTCATCCATTTCCCTGCGAATGCCATAATTTTATCATTCCTCATGGCGGAGTAATATTCCATTGTATATATATGCCACAGTTTCTTTATGCATTCATCAACTGAAGGGCATCTGGGTTGGTTCCACAATCTGGCTATAGTGAATTGAGCAGCTATGAACATTGATGTGGCTGTATCTCTGTAGTATGCTGATTTTAAGTCCTTTGGGTATAGGCCAAGGAGTGGGATAGCTGGGTCAAATGGTGGGTCCATTCCAAGCTTTCTGAGGAATCTCCATACTGCTTTCCAGAGTGGCTGCACTAATTTGCAGCCCCACCAGCAAGGTATGAGTGTACCTTTTTCCCCACATCCTCGCCAACACCTATTGTTGCTTATGTTCTTGATAATCGCCATTCTAATTGGGGTGAGATGAAATCTTAGGGTAGTTTTGATTTGCATTTCTCTTATTACTAGAGATGTTGAACATTTTTTCATATATCTGTTGATTGCTTGTACATCTTCTTCTGTGAAGTGTCTGTTCATTTCCTTAGCCCATTTGTTGATTGGATTATTTGTATTCTTGGTGTAGAGTTTATTGAGTTCTTTATAGATTTGGGATATTGGCGTTCTATCTGAAGTATGAGTGGCAAAGATATTCTCCCACTCTGTAGGCTCTCTCTTCACATTACTGATAGTTTCCTTTGCTGAGAGAAAGCTTTTTAGTTTGAATCTATCCCAGTGGTTGATTCTAGCTTTCATTTCTTGTGCTGTGGGAGTCCTGTTAAGGAAGTCTGATCCTAAGCCAACAAGTTGAAGATTTGGGCCTACTTTTTCTTCTACAAGATGCAGGGTCTCTGGTCTGATTCCGAGTTCCTTGATCCATTTTGAGTTGAGTTTTGTGCAGGGTGAGAGATAAGGGTTTAATTTCATTCTGTTGCATATGGTTTTCCAGTTTGCCCAGCATCATTTGTTGAAGAGGCTATCTTTTCTCCATTGCATATTTTTGGCACCTTTGTCTAGTATGAGAAAATTGTATTTATTTGGGTTTGTGTCCATGTCCTCTATTCCGTACCATTGATCTACCTGTCTATTTTGGTACCAATACCATGCCGTTTTTGTTACTATTGCTTTGTAATAGAGTTGAAGATCTGGTATTGCGATACCACCTGCTTCGCTCTTTCTACTGAGGATTGCTTTAGCTATTCTGGGTTTCTTATTCTTCCAGATGAATTTCATAATTGCTTGCTCTATTTCTGTAAGGTACATCCTTGGGATTTTAATTGGAATTGCATTGAATCTATATAGCACTTTTGGTAGTATGGCCATTTTGACAATATTAATTCTTCCTATCCATGAACATGGGAGATCTTTCCATCTTCTAAGGTTTTCTTTAATTTCTTTCTTTAGTGTTCTGTAGTTCTGATTGTAGAGGTCTTTCAGCTCTTTTGTGAGATTGATTCCCAAGTATTTTATTTTTTTCGAGGCTATTGTGAATGGGGTAGTTTTCCTAATTTCTCTCTCTGAAGATTCATCACTTATGTATAAAAATGCATTGGATTTATGAACATTGATCTTGTAACCTGCTACTTTACTGAATTCACTTATGAGTTCTAAGAGTTTTCTGGTGGAATTTCCAGGTTCCTCCAAATATATAATCATGTCATCAGCGAACAGGGATAGTTTGAGTTCCTCTTTTCCAATTCGTATCCCTTTAATTTCTTTGGTTTGTCTAATTGCTCTGGCTAGAGTCTCAAGAACAATGTTGAATAGAAGTGGTGAAAGAGGGCATCCCTGCCTTGTTCCAGTTTTTAGGGGGAATGCTTTCAGTTTTTCACCATTTAGAATGATATTGGCCATGGGCTTAGCATAGATGGCCTTTTCAATGTTAAGGAATGATCCCACTACCCCAATTTTTTCTAGTGTGTTGAGCATGAAGGGATGCTGTATTTTATCGAATGCTTTTTCTGCATCTATTGAAATAATCATGTGATTCTTAACTTTCAGTCTGTTGATATGATGAATGACATTTATTGATTTCCGGATGTTGAACCAACCTTACATCCCTGGGATAAAACCCACTTGATCGTGATGCACTATCTTTTTAATATATTTTTGTATGTGATTTGCTAAAATTTTGTTGAGAATTTTTGCGTCGATGTTCATTAAGGATATTGGTCTGAAATTTTCTTTCCTCGATGTATCTCTGTCTGGTTTAGGTATCAGGGTGATATTGGCTTCATAGAATGAGTTTGGGAGGGTTCCCTCCTCTTTTATTTTGTGGGATACTTTGAGAAGAATTGGAATGAGCTGTTCTTTAAAGGTTTTGTAGAACTTGGCTGAGAACCCATCTGGTCCCGGACTTTTCTTTGTTGGTAGGCTTTTGATGACCTCTTCTATTTCATTGCTTGAAATTGATTTATTTAAGTTGTGTATGTCCTCCTCGTTCAGTTTAGGTAATTCATATGTCTCTAGAAACTTGTTGATGTCTTCGAGGTTTTCTGTTTTGTTGGAGTATAGATTTTCAAAATAGCTTCTAATTATGTTTTGTATTTCACTCGTGTCTGTTGTGATATTTCCTTGTTCATTCCGAATTTTAGTAATTTGAGTTTTCTCCCTTTTTCTCTTTGTTAGCGTGGCTAAGGGTTTATCAATTTTGTTTATTTTTTCAAAGAACCAACTATTTATTTTGTTAATTTTTCCGATTGTTTCTTTTGTTTCAATTTCGTTGATTTCGGCTCTGATTTTAACTATTTCCTGTGTTCTACTACTTTTGGTGTTGGTCTGCTCTTCTTTTTCTAGGGCTTTGAGCTGTAGTGTTAAGTCGTTTATTTGTTGATTTCTACTTCTTTTGTTGAATGCACCCCATGAAATAAATCTTCCTCTCAGTACTGCTTTCATAGTGTCCCAGAGATTTTGATATGATGTGTCTTTGTTCTCATTTACTTCTAAGAATTTTTTAATTTCCCTCCTGATGTCTTCTGTTATCCATTCATCGTATAATAGTGTATTATTTAATCTCTAGGTATTGGAGAAGTTTCTGTTTTTTATTCTGTCATTTATTTCTAATTTCAGTCCATTATGATCTGATAGAGTACAAGGTAGTATCTCTATCTTCTTGTATTTGCTAACAGTAGCTTTGTGGCATAAAACACGGTCTATTTTAGAGAAGGATCCATGTGCTGCTGAGAAGAAAGTGTATTCGTTCTTTGTTGGATGGTATATTCTATATAAGTCGGTTAAGTCTAAATTGTTGATTGTGTTATTGAGATCTATGGTTTCTTTATTCAATTTTTGTTTGGACGATCTATCCAGCGGTGAGAGAGGTGTGTTAAAATCACCTAGTATTATTGTATTGTGGTCTATTTGATTTCTGGATTTGAGAAGGATTTGTTTGACGTACATGGATGAGCCAATGTTCGGGGCATAGATATTTATGATTGTTATGTCTTGCTGATTTATGCTTTCCTTCAGCAGTATGTAACATCCTTCTTTATCCCTTCTGACTAGTTTTGGCTTGAAGTCCACATTATCTGAAATGAGGATGGATACTCCAGCTTTTTTGCTGTGTCCGTGTGCATGGTATGTTTTTTCCCATCCTTTCACCTTCAGTCTATGGGTATCTCTTTCTATGAGATGGGTCTCTTGCAGGCAGCATATTGTTGGATTTTTCTTTTTAATCCAATCTGCCAGTCTATGTCTTTTCATTGATGAGTTCAGGCCATTAACATTCACAGTTATTATTGTGATATGATTTGTATTCCTAGTCATTGGACTCATTTTTGTTTTTTGACATGATTTGGTTTCTCCTTTATTTGGCTATTCCTTTAGGTTAGTTCCTCCCGTTGCTGATTTACATCGTTGTTTTTCATCTCTTCCTCATGGAACATTTTGCTGAGAATGTTCTATAATGCCGGCTTTCTTTTAGTAAATTACTTTAGCTTTTGTTTATCGTGGAAGGATTTTATCTCATTGTCAAATCTGAAAGTAAGTTTTGCTGGGTATAAAATTCTTGGTTGGCATCCATTTTCTTTCAGGCCTTGGTAAATGTTGTTCCAGGCCCTTCTAGCTTTTAGGATCTGGACTGAAAAATCTGCTGATATTGTTTTTGGTTTCCCCCTGAATGTAATCTGATTCTTTTCTCTCGCGGCCTTTAAAATTCTGTCTTTATTTTGAATGTTAGGTATTTTCATAATAATGTTCCTTGGTGTAGGTCTGTTGTAATTTTGCATATTTGGAGTCCTATAAGCCTCTTGTACTTGGTTTTCCATTTCATTCTTGAGATTTGGGAAATTTTCTGATATTATTTCATTGAATAGATTGTTCATTCCTTTGGTTTGTTTCTCTAAGCCTTCCTCAATCCCAATAATTCTTAAATTTGGCCTCTTCATGATATCCCATAATTCTTTTAGATTCTGTTCATGATTTCTTACCATGTTCTCTGTTTGGTCAACCTTGTTTTCAAGATTAAATATTTTGTCTTCAATATCTGAAGTTCTGTCTTCCAGGTGTTCTATCCTATTGTTTATGCTTTCTATGGTGTTTTTAACTTGGTTTATTGTTTCCTTCATTTCAAAGATTTCCGTTTGGTTTTTTTTCAGTATCTCTAACTCTTTATTGAAATGCTCTTTTGCTTCCGTTATTTGCTCTTTTAACTGTTGATTAGTGCGTTCATTTAATGCCTGCATTTCTTCTTTCATCTCCTCGTTTGCTTCCCTGATTGTTTTAATTATGTACATTCTGAACTCCCTTTCGGACATTTCTTCTGCTGTGCTGTCATTGGGCTTTATTGATATAGTATCTAGGTTTGTTTCAGACATTTTCTTCCCTTGTTTTCTCATATTGGTCAGATGTCAATGGGACTCTGTGATATTGCAGATTTCCTCTATTGGCTTATAGTGACCCTGTAGATTTCCAGTGTATCACCTACCAGCCTTCAGTAGCCAGAAGTCTTGGATTAATTTGATAACACAGTGCTTCTGAAGAACGCTGCCCCTAGCCCGCTACCGGTTCCAGGGAGAGAGACCTGGAGAGGTCTCTTGTTGCACAGCCCTGGTTCCAGCAGCTGGTTGTAGGTTGGAGGTCTCCACTGGCTTGGGGACTTGTGGCTGGCTCTGTGTAGACAGGCTCTCACTGGATGATTTGCTCCAAGAAGCTAGCCTAGAGAGGCGCTTCCCGCTGGAGGGGGGCTGGGCTGCTTGGGGAAGTCCCTGGCACCCTGTGCTGGTCACTGAAGCAACCTGTGGGCGGGCTGTAGCTGGCAGTGGGGTGGGCTGGAGCTGGCTGGGGCGGGCCGGAGCTGGCAGCGCTTCTTCTGTGCAGAAGGGCTCTCACACGGGGCCTGTTCCAAGAGGCTGGAGGATCTGTCCCTGTGGGCGGAGACCACCGCCAGACTGCACCGAGCTGCCTGGGGGAGACGCTATCTGCCCTGTCCCACTCTAATAAGCCACTCGAATCCGGGCCTGCCGCCCAGCTGAGCTTCGCTGGGTGGGGGAGACTCACCCCGTGATTCTATCTTAGTCCGAGTCTCTCAATGCCTCCCCTTCTTGAATCCTGAGTTCTGGGGCGACTGGAGATGCAGTCACCCTCTAGTCCGCCATCTTGGATCGCCCCGTGGAAAAAGCCTACAGCTGGAGGGGGACAATGCTGCCTAGAGAGGTCTCTGGCTGCCCAGCCCTGGTCCCAGAAGCCGCTTGCGTGTCGAATATCTCCACTGGCTTGGGGACTTGTGGCTGGCTCTGTGTCGAGAGGCTCTCACTGGGCCCCTTTATTTTATTTTTATGTGGTGCTGAGGATCAAACCCAGGGCCTCACTAGTGGTAGATGAGAGCTCTACCATTGAGCCACAACCCCAGCCCTGTATTATGTGTTCTTTAAGTGAAACTTATTTTTTGATGTTCTAAACACAAGCAAGGTGAGGCACCGCAGAGTGATGCAGGCAGAAACCAACTTTCAAATAAGGTCAACTTGCTGCACGACATAGAATAAAGTAGCAGGTGCTACTGAGACACCTGAAGGGGGTCAATACCAAGCATTTTCTTTAATTTGATTCTGTGTAAAAGTAGTATAACTACAGTCAAGGGTAGCTTTCTAATGCTGATGAATTGGAGTGGGGGAGGGGAAGATGAGAATTTATTCATCCAATTTGAGAAACCAAATTCTCACGGAAGAGCTACTCCCCAGCCCTGGCTGCCAGCAACTTCATACTGTCCGGTCTGGCGACTGCTCTCACCACCCCAGAACACTCCCAGATAAATGTAGGGGACCTGCTTGGAACTCCAGGGTCAAAGTTTGGGTGGATGTATCTCTCTGTTTGGGTGGAGGGAGCAAGTTGTTCTTTTGCTCTCAAATTTTCCCTATGAACAAGATAATTCATGCTTATTGTAAAAATTGAAACAAATGTTAACATGTATAACATAAGTCAACATACATAACATGTCAACATATATAACATATGTCAACATTTGGAACAAAATCAACATACATGCTTAAATATATTAAAATGTGAGTTTTTTCTTTAAAAAAGGATTATTTACATATCCTTATTCTTCATATCTTTTTAATGTAATAACATGCCATGAATGTTCCTCCAAGTCAGCACATGCAGATCTAACCCTGTCAGCAGCTGCAGCAGAGTACAGATGTGCACACATCATTCCGTTGTTTCCAATTTAAAGAACATTGTCATTATTATCTGAAGGGTTTTTTGGTTGGTTAGTTGGATTTTTGTTTTGACCACTACACATACACATTAAGCATCTTTTTGATATATCCTTACACAATGGATATTTTTATCTGAAGAAAACATGTACAGAAATGGAATTGCTTGGAGATGAGGATGTGTTCTTTTTAAAATAGATATTACCAAATTACTTTCCAAAATTAGAAATCCACCCGCCCAAAAGCAAAATATGAAAATGTCAGTCTTCCCACATCTTCACCAGTACTCTCTTTTTATTATGACTTGCGCTATTTTCTAAAGAAAATGTATTCAGGGAAAAAAATGAGAAAACTGGTTACTCCTCGCCTCAGCCCTCAGCACCTCTGATGCACAGGTCTCTTCACACACGAAGAGAACACCCGAGGACTGCCAACCTTCCAGAAGCCTGACAAGCCACTCAGACACACAGTTTGTGGTGGACACTGTGATGCACCCACTGAAACACACATACACACACACCCATCCTTCTTCAAGGACTAAGACCCTCTTCCCCAGCTTCTGGGAGTGGTATGGAGGCCAGTCCTTAGTAGTCAGCCATTCAGGAGCTGCCCCAGCTGAATGTGGAGCCCCCCCCCCACACACAGGTTGCATTCCTGATAAGCATAGGGCGCTAAATACCCAGCTCTCTTCTCTCAACTCAGGACAGTTCTACAGGGTCATGCATCTTTAGAAGGGTCCTCAGGTTACAGCTACAACTTTCCTTGAGCCTACACCACAACTGGGCTCTTCCTGCTGATCCTGCTTCCTCCCAAGGACAGCCCCTGTCCCACATGACAGTATGTGTCTCAAAACCTGCTTCTCATAAAACCTAGAAATGAATATGACTTTTTTTCTTTTTTTTTTAATACTGGGGATTGAACTCAAGAGTACTTAACCACTGAGCCACATTCCCAGCTGCCCCCCCCTTTTTAATTCTTAAATTATTCTATTTTTTTTTTTATTATAAGACAGGTTCTTGCTAAGTTGGTTAGGGCCTTACTGAGTTGCTGAGGCTGCCTTTGAACTTGTGATCCTCCTGCCTCAGCCTCCTGAGCCACTGGGATTACAGGAGTGCGCCACCTTTCCCGGCATGAATCTGCCTTTTTAAAGGAAGGGAGTCCCACCCAGTATTCCGGGAGAGTTTCTAACTTCCAGTATTCCTGAATTGTCTTGATTTTCACTGCTTGTTTCCCCACTTGATGCCTCCCACAGATGAAGAACCCATATATTTTTACCTCCCATTAGGTATTATTAGACCTTCCCAACAAGTGTGTTGCTCCTCATGACTAAAAAAGAAACTTGAGAGAAGTAGATAAATCATCAGAACATTTAAATTGCTACTTGTCATTAGGCGAAATTTGATTACCACAAGTTTTCTCTTTTCATTGGCATTTCCCGATGACCATGGAATGAGAATATGCTCAAGTGTTTACTTTGTTGCCTGTTCATATATTTTTTACCCATTTTGGTTTGGGGCAATATTTTTGGTTTCAACTATCTTTTTCTTATTAATTGGTAACAGATATTTGGATATTTGGGGGCTTTTTGCCTTTTTTATGGTGACTTTCATCACTTTGAACACATTATGTGTTGGATTTTGGAAGGTTATTTTAGTTTTAATTTTTAAAATCCATGTATGGAGAAGCACATAAGGAAGAAAGTAACAATTGGAGATAATCGCTTTAAAATTTTCGCATTTTCTTGAGATTTTTCCATCCCCAATTTTCTTAATTCAGATAATTTTATATCAAACTCCATAAGTTTAATTCTTATTTTTTAGGGTTCTATCCTAAAGATTCCCTGGGTCGTTAAAGACCTTAATAAATGTTAAACAATCCTTTAAATGGGCACCTCTTAGTTTACAAAACTATTTAATTCCTTCAGAAGTGTCAGATGTGTGGATCAATTCCAATTTCCCACTTTTACACATAATGCTGTGGTAAGCTTTCCATGCATAAATAGGTGTTCGGGTATTTCCTTACAAATATTCTCGAGAGTGGAACTAAGTAAGGTAAAGATGTAAACGTGAAAGACTCTTGCTCTGTATCTCAGTTCCTGTTGGAGGACTCCCTTGCCCGCCCGCGCCTCACATCTGAAGAGGAACACTGCCCAGCAAGCTCACACTCCAGCTCAGCACAGCATTGCCGGTTGCTGCAGGGGCTCAGGTTTTTCATCTGAGCAAACACACATTACACACGCTTCTTCCAAGCGACCATTTTAAGCACTAGAGGGAAGTGGATGAGGTTAGCAGGATCCTTCTCTCAAAAAGGACCTGGGAGAAAGATGGGCAATAACAGATTAACTGTAACACAAGAGTGAAATAAGTCTCAACAAAATTACAAGTCAGTGTGGGGGATGGGTAGTGAGAAAAGACAGTTGGGGAGATAAGCTGGTTTATATCGTGGCAGTACATTTATGCCCAGTCTAGGATTTGGAAAATGGTGTTTTTTTAAAAAAAAACTTTACATAATTTCCTACGTTTGTGGTTTTTGCAGCTTTTTATTATGATCTGCTATTGGCCATCATTATGGTTTCTGTGATACTGAGTCCCTGGCGTGCCGCCTCCATGTGTTTCCTGGAGAGTTTCACTTTACAGCAGCTCACTCTGCACTGTGGGCTTGAGTCTTTACTGTGTCTGGAAGGCAGGGGCCAATTGCATTAATTCATGGCATAGCTGTTGCTACTGGCCCTCGGAGAAGGCTCTGGTGGGTGAAGAGAAACTTGCCTTGCTAGATTCCAGAAGAGCATGCTTTTCCCACTACTCAGAGCTGAAGGGGCCCCAAATACCACAACAAAACTTCAATCATGTAAACACAGTGTGGTGTGATGGCTCTGGTGTCAGAGGTTCTGAATTTGACCTTTGGTTTTCTCACTTAACAACCATCTGATCTGGACAAACTTTTTCTTTTTCTTTTTCTTTTTTTTTTTTTTTTTTTTTTTTTTTTTTTTTTTATTCATTGTACACAAATGGGGCACAACTTTCCATTTCTCTGGTTGTACACAATGTAGAGTCACACCGTTTGTGTAATCATACATGAACATAGGGTTCATGATGTTTGTCTCATTCCATTATCTTTTCTTCCCCATCCCTCATTTCCCTCTACACTATCCAAAGTTCCTCCATTCTTCCCTTAACCCCCCTATCCTGTTATGTATAATCATCCACTTATCAGAGAAAACATTTGGTCTTTGGTTTTTTGGGATTGGCTTATTTCACTTAGCACAATATTCTCCAACTCCATTCATTTACCTGCAAATGCCATAATTTTATTCTTCTTTATGGCTGAGTGATATTCCATTGGGTATATATACCACAGTTTCTTTATCCATTCATTAGCTGAAGGGCACGTAGGTTGGTTCAACAATCTAGCTATTGTGAATTGAGCTGCTATAAACATTGATGTAGCTGTATCACTGTAGTATGCTGATTTTAAGTTCTAGGCCAAGGAGTGGGATAGCTGGGTCAAATAGCTGGGTGGCTCCATTTCAAGTTTTCTAAGGAGTCTTCATGCTGCTTTCCGGAGTAACTGCATCAATTTGCAATCCCACCAGCAATGTATGAGTGTACCTTTTTCCCAACATCCTTGCCAACACCTATTATTGCTTGTATTCTTGACAATAGCCATTCTAATTGGGGTGAGATGTTCAACATCTCTAGTAATAAGAGAAATGAACAAACTATTTAAACCTCTTGTTCTTTTTTCTTCACGAGGAAAGAGTGATTATGAAATCACAAAAAGATAATGGATATAGAAACACTTTAAAAAGAAAACTGTCTTTGAAATATCAGCAGTTATTATATTTTTCAGAGTTCAAATAAAAGATTTCCAGTCTCTCCTCTTTAAGTAAGTTTTGATGTCCGCCAAGGCAGAGGTGCATTGAGTTAGCTCTCTTACTTTTAAAAGATTTAAAATGGTATGACAACCATTTTTCTGCTTTTATCACTGAAGAGGCAGACCTTGGCTAGCAGAGACACATTTCAGGTTGTGGCTGAGATTTTGCAAGTTAAGATATGAAGCGTAGAAGAAGGCTAGGTGGGAAAGTTTCTTCAGGGTTTACAAGTTGCTCCCAGGATCCATTCTATAACCACGCAGAACTCCAAGCCCTGGGCAACAACCTTCCACTCCGTCATTCATAAAGGGAGCCTGGAGGAAATAGATTTTAACATGATGGGGGAAAATTCAGCCAGGCCCCTGGATGAACAAAGCTCAAGGGATGTTCTAGTAGAGGTTTTAAGAAAAGAGCTTTTGCTTTGGGAACCCGCTAAGAAGCCTTCAGAAGTGCTGTTTATCCTTCTTTTCTGGGATGGAAGAACCATACCCATGAAGTGAAGGAAACATTACCTTGTCATTTAGTTAGGCAACACCTGGAGGCTGACTCCAAGGGACTACACCTCCATTCAGAGTTGCTCAGGACAAGAACAGGCTCTCTAGTTGATCTCCCTACCCTCTCCAGACAGCCATGTCACCTGTTCAGCCACAGCCCTGGAGAACAAGATTGCAGCATCCCTCCCCCAGCCACAAAGCTCCAGAATCAGGAGAGACACCTGCTCCAGGGTACAGCGAACTGTGCCAGAGTGGCTAGCCCAGTGTCTTCCCCCTCCCCTCCCTTCCTACCCACAGCAACATCTGAGGACACCTGTCTCTTCAGGAGGGAAGCCCAATTCCTCGTGCCTCACATCTCCCAGGATTGCCACCTGTCTGGGGGCAGTGCCTGCCCCACCCCTGGCATTGCTCTCCTCAGGCTTCCAGCTCATGGCAGTTTCCTACAGATTCTCTCTACCCACAGCGCTGAGGCCCCCACTCCTGGCGGTTCCCAGGACACCCTATGTATAACTCAATTTCTGTTCTGTGAGTTCCCTGCCTGGTCAGAAGCATGTCACACCTGCTGTGGTCACCCAGGAGAAGTGCAAGCGTTGGTACATGGTGCGACAACAGGTTCACTGAGTAGAAAACCCTGCTCAAGTAAAAATAGTAGGAAGACCAGAAGAGCTGTGGCTTCCCAAGGCACCTTGCACATGTTCCCGTATGTTCGTGCTCATCTTGCCCTTGACTCCTCCACATCACACAGCAGGAAGAGAAGTGGTGTTAGTAGCTCTATTTTACAAACAAGGAATGAAAAGCTGGGAGAAGCTACATGACTACAACAGAGCCCAAAACTGGGGCTTATGGGTGTCTGAGGTCCTTTCGGCTTCCAACATGGAGAGGCTATGGAGCAGGGAGGCTGACGCCACCATGCTGGTCCAGGTCCACCCTGGGAGGCCCCCCTGCCCAGTACAGCCTCTTCCCTCTGCAGCATCAAGCAGCCTCCACCAGCAGCAGACAGGTAGGCCCACCTTGAAGAGGCAGCCAAAGCCTCAGTACCTCACCCACAGGGCCTGCTCTGAAGCAAACGCAGAGCAGAAGGAGGCTGGCGTCCTGATCAATCTCCGGTCCGGTAGGCATGGCATGACTAACACAAGGTAAAGACTAACTGCAAAAGCTGTGAGCCTCCATCCTCATGGAAAGTGGTAAAACCATGCTTTAAATTCTCTCAACTGTGTGTGAATGTACTGTCAGTACTGATCACACGATGAAACAAATGTGCTCAGAGATCTTTCCCACTGGGGTTTTCTCCACTTCTCCCTTGTTCCCTGTGTTAGCCAACTTTTTGCTGCTGTGACCAAAATACCTGACAAGAACAATTTGGAGGAGGAGAAGTTTACTTGGGCTCACAGTTTCAGAAGTCTCTGTCTGTGATCAGCCAACTTCACTGCTCTGGACCTGAGGCGAGGCAGAACAACATGGCAGAAGGGTGTGGCAGAGGAAAACTACTGAGTTTCCACTCAGTTGGGGGCAGAGAGAGAGTATGAGGAGCCATCAAATGGATTAATCCACTGATAAGGATCCAGCCCTCCTACTCTAATTATTTCACCCCTGAGCATTCCTGCAATAACACAGGAACTCTGGGGGGACACCTCATATCCAAACCATAACACACCCTAAGGAGCAGGATTTGCTGTGTGTCATTTGCTCTTCTTTCTTCCAGCAAATGGGAAGAACCTGGGAAGAGCTCCTGCCAACAGCAGATACAGTACATAGGCCTGAGCCCAGGGAGCCTGTAACCAAGCTGTGTTCCTAGCCAGGGGCTTGTACCATATCTGAACACTGGCACTACCCTCTTCCTCAGAAGTAGGGGAATTAGGGAGGACCACACTCCAGTTCCTCACCTCAGGCACAGAGAAACCTCCCCAGCCCTCGCCTATCCCCCCCCCAAAAAAAACAGATGGATGTGGGAAATCAGGGCTCAGAGTCTCCTCCAACCTCATCTGTGTAAGAAGGACTTCCATTCTACCCCACAGGAGCCAGAATGGGAGACCTCATTTGAGGTCGTCTTCATATTTTCTCCTTCCCTTTGTAGTTCCAAAGTTCTACCTCTTTTCTGAAGTACTCACTCCTATTAGAGTTTACACAGGGCTCATAGAAGGAGAAGGCCCCAGAGATGTGAAGAAGACCCAAACAGTGCTGAACTTTGGCTCCTCTAATTCTGAGAGAGCCCTGAGAAGCAAATGGAAAAGCTAGGCTTTGTATTAGGATTGATATTTGAGTTGGTATTGCTAATCACACAGGTTGAGTTTCCCTTAACTGAAATGCTTGGGACCAGAAGTGGATTGGATTTCATATTTTTTTTTATTCTTTTCTTTCTTTCTTTCTTTCTTTCTTTTTTTTTTTTTTTCTTTCTTTTTTTTTGGGGGGGGGGGGGGGTGTTTGGAATATTTGCATATAGTCAATCGGTTTTCTTGTCCAAACATGAAATTCATATATGTTTCACATGGACCTCATGTGCATAGGCTGAAGGTAATTTTCTACAATATTTTTAGTGCACCTGCTGCTTTTTGACTGCAACCTGTTACTCAAGGTTAGGTGTGGACTTTTCCACTTGTGGCATCGTGTCGGCCCTCAAAAAGTTTCAGATTTTGGAACATTTCAAATTTTAGATTTTCAGATTGGGGCCGTTCAATCTGTGTTAGTGTCTGAATACCATTTGCATTTGTATATATGTTTACATTAATACTTGTTTCATTATTACTATTCGTATTCACATTGGCATCCATATTGACATTACATCAGCACTGATGTCAGGGTTAACACTTTACATGGATAATTCTAGCCCACATAACCAGAAGGTGCTGGGCCATCTTGCCCTCTTTTTCTCAATAAAGACTGCAGATCGCCTTTGACAGTAATTCCATGTTTAAAGGGTTCTGAGTCTGTTTATCCCAGGACAGGCATGGGTTCAGGCCACATGGTCCTGTGGCTCTGAGAGAGAACAGTGATACACATAGTCTTGGCCACAGCCCCCTACCCTTGCGTGTGATGGCAGGGCAATTATGCTGGAAATGAGGACAGAGGGCAGATCTGGTTCTGAATGACATTATGAAGAATAGTAAGGAATTACGCTACAAAAAAAAAAAAAATCACAATTTAGGTTCAGGGGGCTCTGGTAAGTCCCAGGAACCAAGGCCAGAACTTTTTCCCTTTCCCCAACACACCATCAAACATGAGCATACGTGCACACCTGCGCGCGCACACACTCGCACAGCCTCAGAGGGCCGCCCACACCTAACCCTGTTGCTTTGAGAATATTCACAGAGCAAAGAGTCAAGCTTGCTGCCTTAGCTGGAGTGAGCTTGAGTCTTGTTGCACAGATGTCAGCCCCAGGGTGGCTGGTGAAAGTTATGTTATTCGTGGAGATTCTACATGGCCTCAGCATTTCTTTGTGACAGGAAACCAAAGCCTTCAAGCTTCCTGAAGTATCAACAGGCTGCTCTTTATGGTACCCTTTAGCCTGTGGCCAACCCTGAAAGGGAAGAAGTCCTTTGTGGGTAATAGGTCCAAGGTGCCTTAGGCCCCCTCAGTATCAACTGTCCTTCCAGGAGCGGTCAGCACCTCATGACCAATCTTTCTTTCATGTCACATCATGTGCAAGAGGACTCAGTGTGAGATTTCACATCTCTGGGACCTTCCACCACAGGAGGCCAATACAAAGCCATGGGTTTCCTTTTTCATGTTATTTCATGACATAAAAGAAAGCACCCACCCAGGGAGCTAAGGTCTGAAAAATATGCACGTTCCTCTACATTAGCATTCCTTTGATCTACAAGGACAGCAGAGGGAGGCATAGTGAAGTAGACTGCGGTGGCAGCTTGGTCCTTTCCAGTTCATCAACTCTTTTCTGCTTTGGGAACATAACTTCTCACACGTACCTGGAAACCAGGTAAACATCTGGACCACTGAAATATACGACTTCTTGAAGTACATTACCAGTTAAGCTCAGGCATCAAAATCAAACCTTTAACATCACCAAAACAGCTTCTTGTCTTATATATCACATCACTGGAAAGATTCCAGAATTTTCAACTGAGTGGTACCTGGGAGCCTGCGTGCCTTTTATTTTACGGATGAAGAAATTTAGGGATCCTTTCACAGTATGTGATCTTCTGACCACCTGCATCAGAACCACCCATGAGGCAGATTTCCTCCTTACTCCCATAGGTCAGATTGACTGAATCAGGATTTGCAGCAGAAAAGTCTAGAAATCTGCATTTTAAGTACACTTGCTGGGGTATTCTTGTCCCTAACAATATTCTAAAAATACAGGTTATTTGCATAGTTCTGAGACCATAATAATAACCATAACCACCACAATATTGTGGAGAGGTCAATCTGGATAGCCCATAAGGCCCCTCTCCTGTCTACCTGGGAAATTAGCACCGTGCTGGTACAGCAGGCAAGCTAACCAAGGGAGAACTCTGTTCTGAGTCACAGAGCCACAGAAGTTCTACTTCCTCAACCAACTCCTCTGATCCCTAGATGTCCCCTAACCTTCCGTCTCTGTCATGAGGTGAGGTTATTCTACCAGGGTTCTTTTCACCATTGGTACTGTCCCGACAGATCCAGCCCAAAACCTTCTCCTTTCATTTATTCAACAAATGAAGGAGCTGTGTTCTAGACATTGTGCTAGATACCAGCAACATGCTAATGAAGAGGGGAGCATGGCATCCAAAGGTGAGTGTCCGTCTAGAAGAAACTGAGAAGTACTCTTTATCCCGTGGATTAGAGGTTAGGATGAGAATCTCCAGATTTGGGCAGAAGTTCTTCCCTCACTGGGTGCTGGAGTAAAGAACTTCTCTCCAAAGGGCTTTGAAAGCCATGGGTTCTGTACCCAACACTGTTTGCAAGTAACCAAGCGGTTCTGGGAGCAGACAGGAAATTTTATTCAATGACTATTATGGTTTGGATGTGAGGTGTCCCCCAAAGGCTCGCACATGAGACAATGCAAAAAGGTTCAGAGGAGAAATGATGGGTTGTGAGAGTCTTAAACTAATGGATGAATTGATCCCTGATGGGATTAACTGAGTGGTAACTGGAGGCAGGTGGGGTGTGACTGAGATTAACTAGGGGTGTGGCTATGGGTTATATATAGGGCTCAAGGTTAGGTCTGAGGAATGGAGCCAACCTTCTGTGAACTAAAACTTCTGAAATCGTGAGCCTTCAAATAAACCTTTCCTCCTCTCTAGTTGTCCCGTTTGGGTCTTTTAGTCACAGCAGTGGAAAAACTGATTAAAACAATGGCCAATGAATGAAGGGGAGCTCATGCTTTAAAGGGAACTTCTCCCTGCAGGTCTAGGTTTGGATTTTCACCAGGACTAGGTTATGAGGGGATAAGGTGTGCATGCTCTGGTCAGAGTTCATGGAAAAACAAAGAAGTTTCCGGGAGTCAGAGTGCCAGCTCCTTTCTTTCCTAATTCAGGCAGTTAGAACTCTCTTGGTAACTGTGGGTGTGGTTTTTTGTTTGTTTGTTTGTTTGTTTGTTTTAATCATTGCAATGAGATTACAATGACTTTACAGTGATCTGGAGTATTATATAGCTTTCCAACCCAGCAGACAGGTCTGGAACTCCGGGGGGTAGGGAGCGTGGTAACTGGGTAGTGGGCAGTTGGAGAACTGTGGTTACCAGCATCATTTATCTTTTGCAAGAAAGCAGCATCTGTGAGCAAACAGGATTGATAGAATAACAGACTTTCAGTAATTTCAGGGTTTCAGCCTGGTGACAGCCTGAAGGGAACACTAGGGAATATGGTCCTAAAAATGGGTTGCATCATCTTCTGTGTGGGCTTTGCCTCTCAGAGGAAATTGCACAGGGAATGGCTGCTGAATTGGAGGTCCAAACATGCCTGCCTGTTCTCCTGCTGACTCTCCCAACACACACACACACACACACACACGCACACACACACGCACACACACGCAGTGGCCACGAGTTGCCATCTTGAGACACAGACAGTCTCTTGCAGCCCATCTTCACCAAGCTCAGTGTGGCCCCAATCCAATCTACACCCCCACATCAAGCCCTCTCCTTAGGCAACCTCTGGCAACCCCCACATGCATGCCCAAGATATGGGGCCTGCTGCTGCTGCACTGGGCTTCGCCTGCTCCCAGACCCACCCTCGTGCCCCCGTTGACTAGGTAGGTTTCTGGCCCTACTGCCTCCTCCTACAATGTGCTTTGATCAGTGGGCTGCAGCAGGGCCTGCTCCAGGGCCTGAAGTCCTGTCCCCAACTGCCAGAGTCACCAGCTGCCTGTTTGGTCCTGCTGCTGTCCTGGCAAGGGCTCTGGAAGCAGACAGGCCTGGGCCACAATCCTCAGTCCACTGTGTTACCTTGAACAATGTCCTGGATCTCTCTGTGTGTCTCAGTTTCCACAATTGTGGAAGGAAAATAAGATGGCTCCTTCAGGTTACACCATCAGATTAGAGATGGCCTTCATAACACCATGCTTCATATCTACATAGCAGGTGCTTCACAAATGGTGGCTTTGGTTGTCACTCTGTGAAGCCTTGGTCAAATGACCTCTCCAGGCACCCACAAGGCATGCCCATTCAAACAAATACAGAACACCTACTCTGTGCCAGGCATTTTTACAGGAACTAAAAATATACCATAAATGAGACAAAATACCTGTCCTTGTGAAACTGATTCATAATAAAAGAGATAAAGTACCTATATTGGTTTGCTAGGGCTGTCATGACAAAGTACCATAGACTAAGTGGCTTAAACAACAGAAAAGTGTTTTCTTGCATTTCTGGAGTCCAAGATCAAGATGTGAGCAGGGTTGGTTCTCAGCAAGGGCAATGGAGAATAATCTGCTCCAGGCCTCTCCCCCAGCTCCCTTTCTGGTGGTTGGCTGGCAGGGCTAGGCATTGTTGTCCTGGTAGTACATCACCCCAACTCTCCCTTTATCTTCACATGATGTAGTCTATATGTCTGTTTCTATATCTAAATTTCCCCTCCTTACAAGGACACCAGTCATATTGAAGTAGGGCCCATTGTAATGACCTCATTTTAACTCAATTATGTCTATAAATACCCTATTTCCTAATAAAGTCACATGCTAAGTTACTGGCGGTTCAGGTTCAACATATCTTTTTCTGGGGAGGCTTGGTTCAACCCATAACAGTGCCCCTTTTTGTCCATTCTTCAACCTCGTTTGATTTGTGAGTTGAGTTGATTCCACACAGGCCTCCTTCTAATCCAGCTTAATCTTCTAGAATTTGAGGTATCCAGTAAGTTCAGTGCCTTTAAAGGCTATCTGCAAGAACCATCTCTGCCTCTCCCTCTCTGCTCTCAGAAGGTAAAAGATCTCAGCACAGACCTTTTCCCAGTTCAGAAGACAGGCTATCTGAGACCCCACAGGGGTGCGGATCAGAGACAGCTCCTCTCTGGGGTAACCAGTGCAGGCCACTCGTCCATGTACCCTAGTCCCAGGCATTCAACAAAGGGTCTCGTCCCTGTGCCCTGTATTTTCTGTTTTACACAGGCATCTCATATAAATGGAGAAAGCATCTCTTTGTGAAATTGACTATCTCCTGCAGCTTAAGTTGGAAGAATGTTTACTTATTTGGCCCTAGGGAATCATAAACATCTTGCAGCGTATGTTAACAGTTACTACATAACACCATTCATTTTTAGTATCTGAATTTACAAAATGTTCCCACCAGGATTCACCTCCAGTGGTTAACAGACTGATGGGCTCAGTTTTCCTTGTCTCAGGCCTCAGAGGGACAACATTATCAGTTCTGGTTTGTCCTCTTCAAAGGAACAATATCTCTTGATGGGAAAAAAGCAGAGAGACCAGCCACCAGGAACAAGCCTTATCGAAAAACATCCATAAATGTCCAAATGCAGGAAAAGTCAATTACTAAAAAGGATCAGTGGCTGCCAGAAGTAGGGGGAGGGAGGGATGAATAGGTGGAGTACAGAGGAGTTTGTGGGGCAGTGAGATTACTCTGTATGATACTGAAATGGAGGATACATGTTATTGCAAAACCCATAAATTATCCAACACTAAGAATGAATCCTAGCGTAAACTACAGACTTTGAGTGATAAGGATGTGTTAAATGTAATTTTATCAATTTTAACAAATATACTACTCTTGTGTGAATTTTTATTGTGGAAAAGGCTGTGTGATGTGGGGAAATGTGTAGATGAGAAGTCTGTGCCTTCCTCTCAATTTTGTTGTGAACCCAAATTACTCTAAAATAGAAAATCTACTTTTAAAATAATTTGCTATAAAACAGTGGCAATCATGAGATATGGTTTAAAATGCTGGTTCCTAAATGCCGGTGAGAAGCTAGAATGAACTTGAGACCTGTTTACAATACAGACATCCGGAACCCACTCCAGACATCTCCCCTCAAATAAGGATGAGGGGAATTAGTCAGTTTGTGCTTCTCCAACGAAATACCACAGACTGGGTCATTGATAAACAACAAATTTATTCTCATAATTCTGGAGGCTGGGAAGTCCAAGGTCAAGTTCCCGCCGGTAGGTTTGGTGTTTGCTGAGGACTGTTCTCCTCTTTCAAGATGGTGCCTTGTGGCTGCTTCCCCCAGAGGTAACAAACACTGTGTCATCACATGACAGATGGACAGAAGGGACAAACACTGTGTCATCACATGACAGATGGACAGAAGGGCAAGGGAGTGCTCTCCTCAACCATGGACACTTTAGGAAGGTGATAATCCCAGTTATGGTGTCTCCTTCCTCATGACTCTGCCACCTCCTAAACCCACCTCCAGAGTAAATTTCTCAAACCCACAGAGAAAATTTGCTACAATCCAGAGCTCATTCCTTGACTGCTGTGACTCTCAGCAGTCTTATTTAAGTGAGGGTTACTGCTCTTCCTGTGATGCAGGTAAATTAGATAGGGTGAAGGCACAGGCTTGAAGCACAGGGAGCTGTGGTTCCGTAAGTCCACAGGTGCAAATATGCCCTGAGTTAGCACATAGGCTGAACACAGTGACTCAGTCCCAGGGGGCAGTGTAATCGACCCCAGACCCCAGAGCAAGGGGAGGGAAGGAGATAGACACAACTTACCACATCAGCAACAGGCCAACACAGCCTCAAATCAAAACCCACACTTCAGATAGGGAGTCTTGGTCATACCAAGGTAATGACATCACCAAGCCCATGACCTATGTGCCCTTCTGTCCAGCAGAATGTTGGCTAGGTAACTAAGTCAGACTCCGGTAGCCAGATCTGCAACTACCACACCTCTGTCTGAGTCTATATCTGCAAGAAAAAAGCCTTCCTGAAGATTAGGCCTGCTGCCGGCCCTCATAAGCCAGTGAGCTTGGAGATCTCACAGGGATTTGGACCCACATTATGCAAAGTACGAAGGTGTCAACTGCTTCCAGAAGAGAGGGTTCTGTCTGAACTGGCCCAGCCAAAACCATTTCCTGGAAGACACTTGAGATGAACCAACTCTGCCCAAACCGCTGTGGTGGGGGAAGGGGTTGGAGACAGTATTCAAAGGAAGTTCCCCACAGTGCCCTTTCCAGGACCTTGTCAGAATCCCTGGGAAGACACCCCTGTTCTTCCTCCCCAGAATCAAACAGGTGAGCACACTGGGGGCTTTGCAGTGCACCCCTCCTCCACGGCCCCACTAAACATGTGCACTGTTGATTGCAACTGATGCTGTCGTTATTTTTCTACTTATGCTAACCTTCCTGAGGATCATGGGAGAAAAGCAGACACCAGGGGTGGCAGAGTGGGTGGTTGCCTGTTTGCTGTGACTTCACTCAATTGTTCAGTGAACACTGAGTGTTATAGGCTGTGCCAGATTCCATGCCTAGGAAGCCCTCTGACCCTTAACTCTTCCAGTGAATTCCTAAGCCTCACAACTAAATGACCCTTTGTTACGATGTCAAGCTTTTGTCTTTAGAGGAGAAGGCAGGGGTGGTCTGTATTAGTCCTTGACACTTCAGTTAAATTATCTGCTCTTTTTCAGAGTAAGCTTTTATTTGTGGAAGGAACCGTTCCAGAAGGAGTTCAAATGTGTCCTTGACAGAGCTTGGCTTTCTCTTGGAATAAAAAAGCACCTTAAGTTTTCATGGTTTGTTTTCACTGACAAAGCACTATTTCTTGTGTAGTCTTCATATTATCCTCATAAGATTAGCATGGAAAGCATTCAACAGTCTAAGAAAAAATAGTCCCATGTTTAAGAGAATCTGCTTTTTTATCTTGATTTTAAGCTGAAAAGTTAACAAATAGTTATGTCGTGTTTAAGGGAATTGATTTACTATAATTATTCATTTATTGGGTATAAGAGTAATTTAAATGCTTATTAATATTGTATGTTCACCCCGCTATGTATGCAAAGTATTTAAAAAGTAAACATATTAATTTATAAATGTGGTTGAAGGTGCTTAAGGGAACATAATGAACTAAGTTTGTCAATGGAACTAATTTTAATCTGTACCCATGAATTAATTGAAAATCAATGAACAAGTGAAAAGTGTTTGCTATTTTTTTCACAAGAATCATGAGATATATAAATAGAAAAGATTTGAATGTTGATTTTTAACGCATAAAGAAAACTAGTCTTTCACATTTGAACTTGGTGTCGAGCTAGGCATTTCACATATGCCCTGGTGGAATTGCTCATCTCCCTGCTCTCTCTGGCTCAGTGAATATCAACTTCATTATTTTAGTTGCACAGGCCAAAAGAAAAAAAAAACTAAAAAACAAAAAAGCCTTAGTCACCCTTGACTCCTTTTTTTCTCTCATATAAATTAAAGACAAAACCCTAAGGACCTTCAAAATGTGTTCACCATTCAGCCATGCCTACCACCTCCCTGGGCAAAGCCTTCATTCTCCTCTCCTGGACTATTGCAATGGCCTCCTAAGTGGTCCCCCTCCTGCCACCCAGCGTCCTCTAATCTGCTGTCCACAGAGCATCCAGGGAGAGCCTGTTAAGTGAGTCTGGTCATGTTGCCCCTCCGCAGATAACTCTTAGAGTAAAAGTCAGAGGCCTCACAGAGACCCACAGGCCCAGTGCAGACTCCTGGTCTCCTGCTCTGCTCTCCTCACTCTCCTGTCTCCAGCCTCATCTGCCTCCTGCGTGTCACTCACATGAATGCACCTCTACCTCTAGGCCTTTGCTTTCGCTATTCCTCTGCCTGGAAGACTCTTCCCTAGAGGTCAGCATGGCTCCCTCTGGGGTAAGTAGAGTAATCTGTCTCCTACCAAAACCATCTGTGTCCTCATCTGAATAACCTGTGAATATGTTAGGTTACGTGGCAAAAGGGAATTAAATCAGCAGATCGACTCAAGGGAGTGTTATGGGCTGAACTGTGTGTCTTCTCTAAAATTCACATGTTGGAGTCCTATCCCAGAGAACCTCAAAAAGTGACTTTATTTGGAGATACATTTTGTTTCTTTTTTTTCTTTTTTTTCTTCCTTCCTTCCTTCCTTCCTTTCTTCTTTCATTTCTTTGGGGGTTCAGGGGAAGGTTAGTGATGCTGGGGATTGAATGTAGGGCCTCACACCAGCTAAGTAAGCACTCTACCAGTAAGTGTACCCCCAACCCCAGAGATAGGGTCTAAAAGAGGTAAAATAAGATCATTAGGGTGGACCATAATCCAAAATTCCTGGAATTCATATAAGAAAAAGAACTCAGGATATAAGACATACATTGTGAAGACAGGAAGAAGACAGCCATCTACAAGCAAGGAGAGAGCCCTCAGAAGAGGTGAACACTGCCAATGCATTGGTCTCATACTTCAAGACCTCAGAACTGTGAAAAAAATAAATTTCCATTTTTCAGACGACTTGGTCTATGGAACTTTATTACGGTGGCCCTAGGAAGCTAACAGAGAAGGCTGAGGACATGGCTCAGGAGTGGAGTGCTTGCCTAGCATGTGTGAGGTCCTGGGTTTGATCCCCAGCACTGGAAGCTAATATAAGCTGTGATGAGCTAAGTTTCAGGTGAAAAAAAAAATTATCTTCATAGGGAGGAAAAATAATTCTCCCCTACATTTTCTGAGTTCTCAGTTGAGGGACCCCAGTAAGAAAAGACAGATTAATAAGAGAAAAAAAAAAAATAGCAGCTTGTTAACAAGTATGCCCTATATACATGGGAGATACACAGGGAAAATTCAGTAAATCTGCAAGAGGTGGGTTTCAGTTCAGGTTTAAATACCATCTTCAACTGACATGAACAAAGAGGGGTGTTGAAGAGGCCAGTTGTGGACAGATGGTCAGGAAAAGCATGGTAGACAAGAGCAAGGTTTGTTGTGTGGATTTAAGGCAAGTCCTTCACCATCAATGAGCATCTCTGGGTAGAGTATACTATCTTCCTGATACAGAGAGGAGACCACCTTACCAATGGAGAGTTCCTTCAGAGATAAAAATCTCCCCTATAAAAGTGTAACTACTCTTTCTTCTCAGAATTTCCCCTGTGTCTGCAGTTTCTCAGAATAATCAGCTCAAAATAGTCCTTATGCCAAAGAGACATATTTGGGGGTAGAGTATTCTGGTCTTCTATGGTCATATTTTGGGGAGGTATATTTTTGGTCTCCCACATCCTGGATTATCCAAGTGGGATCAGTGTAATCAGAAGGGTCTTTACAAGTGGAAGAAGGGAAAGAGAGAGAAAGACAACGGAAGAAATGTGAGCATTTATTTGATGATGCTGGCTTTAATGATGGAGGAAGGGGCCACAAGCCAAAAACTGTGCTCAGCCTATAGAGGCTGGAAAAAGGGAGAGAATTAATTGTTTCTGTTTTAGTCAGACTTTTTTTTTTTCTTGCTGCTGGGACCAAAAGACATGACAAGAACAATTTTCGAGGAGGAAAGATTTATTTGGGAGCTCACAGTTTTAGAGGTCTCAATCCATAGATAGCTGGTTCCATTCCTCAGGGTTCCAGGTGAGGCAGGACATGATGGAGGATAGAGGTGGAGGAGGAAAGCACTTGGGACATGGAACCAAGAAGCAAAGAGAGAGCTTCCCTTGGGGACAAAATATAAATCCCAGGGCACACCCCCATCAACCCACCTCCTCCAGCCACACCCTTCCTGTCTATTGTCAGCACTGAGTTAATCCCTCTCAGGGGGATTTACGCACTGATTAGGTTAAAGCTCTCATAACCCCATCACTTCACCTCTACCCTTGCATTGTCTCACACATGAGCTTTTGGGGGATACCTAATATCTAAACTGCAACAGTCTCCTAGAACCTCCAAAGAAAAACAGCCCTGCTGACACACTTATTTTAGACCAGTGAGAACAATTTGGGACTTTCCACCTACAGAACTATAAGAAAATAAATTTGTGTTGTTTTAAGTCACTAAGTTTGTATCATTTGTTACAGCAGTGATAGGAAATTAATATACTCTCCTGGTCTTTTTTCTGATGCAATTCTTAACGCACCCCTTCCCAACTTCCCTATTCAAAATTTTATCCCTTTCTTGCTTTATTTTTCTCTTTAATTATTACCATCAAATACAACAGTTTTGGACTTATTCATCACATTTATTGTGGGTGTCCCTTCTTTAAAATATAAACCCACAAAGAGAGAAATCTTTCCCCTTTTTTGGTAGTCCAACCACATTGTAAGTACTTAAAAATATTCATTGAATTGCTTGATAATTTCACTTGAATGGAGTAAGTATTTATTTAAGACTATGTAATTATAAACAATCCTTTCTCTACATAATGGCCCCACCCCAAAACATGTTCATCAGTTTTATGGTAATTGTCTCTTTATATTTGTTTAATACAAGTGTATAATCAAATAGACTCTGCTTCACTGGTACTGCAAGTCCAGTAGGAAAGGTTATAACAAAATGTATTAATGAGGGTTCTCCAATGGAGAGTAGGGGAAGTTGTGTGTGTGTGTGTGTGTGTGTGTGTGTGTGTATAATAAAAATAGGCTCCCACAGTTATGGAGGCTGAGAAGTCCTAAGATCTGCAGTCAACAAAATAAAGACCCAGAAGAGCCCATGTGTCATCCTAACTCAAGTCTGAAGTCCTGAGAGCCATGAGAGCCAACAGTGTGAGTCCCAGCCAGAAAGCCAGCAGACTTGAGATCCAAGAAGGACTACTGTTTTAGTCCAAGTCCAAAACCAGAAAAGAGCAATGTTCCAGTTCAAGTGGTCAGGCAGGAGGACACTCTTACTCAATGTTTTTGGTCTATTCAGGTTTTCAATTGATCAGATAAGGCCCATCCACATTGGGGTTGGCAATCTGCTTTACTTGGTCTATTGATTCAAAGGTTAGTCTCGTTCAAAAACATCCTCACAGACACACCCAGAATAATGCTTGGCTAAATGTCCAGGCACTCCCCGGCCCAATCAATTTGTCACCACAAAATTAACCATCACAACAACCAATTTTGAATCAATAGCATTGAACAACAGGTTTGGAATATCTAACAAGTAAAATACACGAGCGGCTCTGTCCCACCCAATCCTGAGCCTTGGCTCCACCCTAGCTATTTCCTGTGTTTGGAGAATATTTGAAAATATTAGTCAGTTCCATAGAAAAGGTGTGTGTATTTATCTGGGGAAAGAATCCATCAGTTTTACCAGCTTCTAAAAGGAATTAGTGAACATTTAGGGATCTTTGTTCTAGAACCTGCCAATTGCCTATAAACATCAGTTCTTACCTGGACTCTAGACTATACACACACAGATCACATTGGGGTAAATTTAATAAATTATTTATAATGACTACATTTTTTTACTAATGCTTTTGATTAGTTCCTTCATTTAAAAAATATACTTGGCCTAAAATTTTGGGGAGACTATCACCTTTTCATTTGTAGTAAAACAACTCAAACTTTTCCATAGAATTAAGATTTCTTTTAAAATTATAGTAATGTAGACCTGGTCTCAGACCTAAGGAATTTGAACATTTTATTGAATTATGTCCTTATTTATATAATCATGCTGATACTTCCTCTGTTCCTCAAGCATTTATCGAGCACCTATTATATGCTAGTTCAGCAAAAAATAAGATAGTATACCTGTCCTCAAACCACTTGAAATAATGAAAAGGAGAGATATAAATCCTGCCTCCATCACTACCTAGCTGCCTAACATCTCACGTGTTTAAGCAACTACAATGAAAACAAATAAAAGCACAGACTTTGTAAGACTCTCAGGATGAAATGAGACAATGCATGGATGGTGTTTGGACAGCACTTGACACATGAAGAGGGCTCAACCGGAGTGCAGCGTCCTCTGTTAATATGCAATGAAAGCAAAAAGAAGGAAGAGACACAACGGACTAACCCTACCCACAGGGGTCTAGGAGTCTTCTGAAGAGATGATAGAAGAGGAACCCTTTTCCAGGAAGGAAGTTGGAGATGGGAATTTCAGGCAGAGAGAGTAAATAACCCAAGTATCCTGAGGGTAATGGAAGCCAGTCAAAGTTTCAAAGCAAGACAGTGATAGATGTAAGCTTAGAAGAATTTCTCAGGTAGCCAAGTGAGAATGGATTTGGGTTGATATCTGAAGACCAGAAGATGAGTCATAATGCTGTCAAAGTCACTCAATGAGAAATGAGGGAGGCCTGATGAGGGCAGCGGGAAGGAGAGGAAGTGATGGCTTCAGAGGTAGGATCAGTGGAATTGTTAACACACCCGGTGAAGGTAAGGGAAGACCAAGGTGGTAAGGATATTCTTGTCTTTAACTCATTCAGGGCTCCATTCTCAAGGCTGGCCAGGTTCTCACTAAGCGGACATCAGCCCCTTAGCTTACACCATAAGATTACACCTGGAATAAAGGGACTTCCCAAGTTGACGATCAGATTCAGGAGGTCTCTGGAATTGAATCCTGGATCAAGAGAAAAGACAAAGCCTTCTGCAAACTCAGGGGAAAACTGAAGAGAGATTTTGAAAAAGCAAAGACAGCACCTCTAGGTGCCAGGAATTTCAATCCCTTGGTCTTCTCAAGATACTCAGAGTTGGTGAATATTTATAGGACATAAATGAAACTCAGGGTCTGGCCAATAAAGACACTGTAGAAGAAAATACCCAATAAATTGTAAGGGAAAAAATCCAGACATCCCTCAGCCCTGGTGATTGTTCCTAGTTCCCCAACAAACCAGACAGCAGGACACCAAAAATTAGGGTATTTAGAGTCAATGGCCTTGTTGTCACTTTTCCTTCATATCTTACCATATCTTCCTCCCTCTCAAACTCCAGCAGAATTTTCCTGGTTGCTTACAAAGATCCAGCACTCAATCATCCATGACAGGGTTTGTTGGGTTTTTGATTTTTGGTTTTGTTCTGTGAATCCATGTAACAATGAAACACAAAATATTTTATACAGGGTGAGAGATAGAGGTTTAATTTCATTGTGTTACATATGGATTTCCAGTTTTCCCAGCACAATTTGTTGAACAGGCTATCTTGTCTACAATGTATGTTTTTGGTGCCTTTCTCTAGTATGAGGTAACCGTATTTATGTGGGTTTGTCTCTGTGTCTTCTATTTTGTACCATTGGTCTACATGTCTATTTTGGTGCCAATACCATGCTTTTTTTGTTACTATTGCTCTTTATTATAGTTTAAGGTCTGGTATTGTGATACCTCCTGCTTAACTCTTCTGCTAAAGATTACCTTGGCTATTCTGAATCTCTTATTTTTCCAAATGAATTTCATGATTGCTTTTTCTAGTTCCATGAAGAATGGCACTGGGATTTTAATAGGAATTGCACTGAATCTGTATAACACTTTTGTAGTGTGGCCATTTTGACAATATTAATTCTATCTATCCAAGGTACCTATTAATTCTACCTATGAGAGGTCTTTCCATCTTCTAAGATCTTCTTCAGTTTCTTTCTTTGGTGTTCTGCAGTTTTCATTGTAGAGGTCTTTCACATCTTTTGTTGTACAAAATGAAATTAAACCTTTATCTCTCATCCTAAAAAATCAACTCAAAGTGGATCAAAGACTTAGGCACTAAAACAGAGACCCTGTGCCTAATAGAAGAAATAGTAGACCTAAATCTTTATCATGTCAGCTTAGGAAATGACTTCCTTAACAAGACTCCTAAAGCACAAGAAGTAAAGTTAAGAATCTGTAATGGAATGGATTCAAAATAAAAAAACTTCTTCACAGCAGAGTAAGCAATCAAGAATGTGAAGAGAGAGTCTACGAAATGGGAGAAAATCATTACCAAACACACCCAGATAAAGCACTAATCTCTAGAATATATAAAGAACTCAAAAAACTTAACACCAAAAAAACAAAAAACCCAACCAATAAATGGGCTAAGGAACTGAACAGACACTTCACAGAAGAATAAATACAATTAATTAACAAACATAAGGAAAAATGTCTTGCAATTAGAGAAATGCAAATCAAAATTGCTCTAAGATTTCATCTCACTTCAGTTAGAATGGCAATTATCAAGAATATAAGCAATAATAAGTGTTAGTGAGGATGTGGGGGAAAAGGTACACTCATACATTGATGGTAGGACTGCAAATTTGTGCAACCACTATGGAAAGCAATATGGATATTCCTCAGAAAACTTGGAATGTAATCACCATTTGACCTAGCTATTCCACTCCTCAGTTTATACCCAAATGACTTAAAATCAGCATACTACAGTAATAAAGCCATATCAATGTTTACAGCAGCTCAATTCACAATAGCTAAACTATGCAACCAAACTAGATGCCCTTCAACAGATGAATGGATAAAGAAAATGGGGTATATGTACACAATGGAATATTACTCAGACTTAAAGATGAAAGAAATTATGGAATTTTCAGGTACATAGATGGAACTAGAGAATATCATGTTAAGTGAAAGAAGCCAATCCCAAAATCCAAAGGTCAAATGTTTTCTCTGATAAGCTGATGCTGATCCACAGTGAGGGGTATGTAGGGAAGAATGAAGAAACTTTGGATTATGCAGTGGGGAGTGAGGGGAGGGGTGGGGTGGTAGGGATGGGAAGGATGGTAGAATGAGACAGACATTATTACCCTATATACATATGATTACACTACTGGTGTGACTCAGCACCATGTACAGTCAGAGGAATGAGAAGTTATGCTCCATTTGTGTACAATGTGTCAAAATGCATTCTACTGTCATGTATAACCAATTAGAACAAATAAAAAAATTTTAACACAAAATATTGACCATTATACCTTCAGATCTATATTTCCCTGTTGTTGGTGGTATCATGGCGGCTGCTGTTTGTAAGTGTGAAATACACAAGTCTTCAAATATCTAAACATTGCTTCTTGAAGTATAACTATCCTTCAGAATTTAAATGAGACTTCAATCTAGAATTTTCTTTTCTTCTTAAGATGCCAAGTCTGAGAGTTCTGAAACTAACTGAAATAAAGATATTAAGTTTTCTGCAAAAGCTATGATTCCCCAACCACTGTTAAGATTTGAGATGTGGCTCAAGTGGCTGCTGCTTTTTGCCTTGGCCAGTCTCTTCCAACCACGAGAGAGAGGACCATGGCTGTCCGGGGAATCAACTGCTCCACCATGTCCTGTCGCAAATCTCAGCAACTACTTTTTACTCAAATTTATTCTGTTCAGGCCCTGCCTTCTTGATTAGCTCCTGAGTCTCCTCCTTATTATGAATAGTTTAAAAACCAACCAAACTAAACAACTCTAGAGATTTATTTCACACTGTTTTAAAGGACAGGCTAATGATCTCATGTAAACCTATTCACTTTCCAAATGTCCACCTCCTGATAACATCTGATTTCCCAGTTCCAAACTGAGGTCTTAGGTCCACTCAGTCTACCTCACCATTGTTTCTCACCTCCATCCAGTGATCATATTGAATATGATCCTCAGAACTTGGAGGAGGATCCTGCACTCCTGCAGAGCTCAGCTCACCCAAAGTGAGGTTGTGACTCAGGCTCCTGGTTTACAGTTTCAAATGGTCAATGATTCCTGCCCCAGACACACCAGTCTTCAAAGAGTCAGTTGCCCCAAATCTGACATGTTATAAACTCTCACTGTTCTCCTGTTCTAGCTTCAATCACTACCAAAAAAAAAAAAAATCTCAAAAATTAATTTATAAATAGAATAGACTTTTTTGGCTCACAGTTTTGGAGGCTCATGATCAACTGGTCCCATTACTTTGGGCCTGTGGCAAGGTATCACATCATGACAAGAACATATGGAGGAGAAAAAAACATCTATATTACAAACCAAAGAGCAAAAGAGAGCAGAGAGGGTCTAGGGTTCCATAGTCTCCTTCAAAGCCATGTTCCCAATGACTTAAGGATTCCCAATGGGCTCTGCCTCCTAAAGCTTTCCCACCATCTCTACTATTGCCAACCTGGGTACCAAACTTTTAGCACATGGGCCTTTGGGGGACATTCAAGATCCAAACTATAGTCGTCCTTACCTTCACTTTATGCATTTATATCTTCAAGGATTCACACTTCTTGTCAATCCTGAAACTCAAATGGTCTCATTACAAAGGGTCTTTTTCACTCAACAATAAAACTATAACAATAGCCTTAAAGGATCTGTCTTCATCAGTCTGGAATGACAGCAAAATATCACATACTGGGTGGCTTAAGTGGCAGGCATTGATCTCATAGGTCTTGGAGGCTGGGAAGTCTGAGATCAAAGTCCTGGCAGATCGGGTTCTTGGTGAGGGCTCTCTTCCTGGCTGACAGATGCCACCTTCTCACGGTATCCTCTCCTGGCGAAGAAAACAAACTCTGGTCTCTCTTCTTCTTATCAGGGTATTAATCCCATTATGGGGGTTCCTCCCTCATGGTTGCCTCTAAACCTAATCATTTTCCAAGGCTCCTACCTCATAATACCTTCATTTTGGGGGTTAGGATTTCAACATATGAACTTGAACTTGGGGAAGAACATTCAGCCCAAGACAGCATTCGCAAATAAAAAGTTCTGGTCATCTCTTTCCCCTAGGGGAGAATTTTTCAAAGCTAAAAGATTTGTTTTCCTTCAAAGCTGACATGGTTGACCGCAGGGATCTCCCTTGTGGAACAAATATGAGAAGCACACACATAACTACAAGTTAAATCTTCAGCAGGGTGAGCTGCCGCCCATCTTGATAAGCTGTGGTGATAAGGGCCATGAGCCTCATTTTTTTCCATTATCTACACAGATGACTATCTCCCACCATGTGTTGTAGAAGATTCCATGAAGATAGAAATACATGCAAATTCTTTTCATGTTTACGTAGAAGTTGAATCTCAATGTTGAAATGGCTTCTGATATCACTATCAGCTCCCCACCCATGCTTTAATCCCCTCTTTCTCATTTCTCATTTTTCTGGGCTAGATTCTGAACACAGAGAGAGAGAGAGAGAGAGAGAGAGAGAGAGAGAGAGAGAGAGAGTTTTAAGAAGTGGAAAGTATAGTGTAGGAGAAAAGTCCTAGACTTCAGTGTTAAATGGACCTTCAATCCCAACTCTGCCACCTGTTGTCTGCCCTTAAGGAAATGTTTTAACATTTTTTAGCTTTAAAGTTGTCATCTGCTAAAAAGAAAGGAAAGATAATAATAGCTGCTTCCTGTCTTGTGGATGTACTAGATAATGAAGCCCCAGCATTAAGTAGTTCTCAGTTAACGTCAGTTCCCCTCCCGCTTTCTCATCACCCCTCCCTCCCTTTTAGCCTTTCATTCATTTGCTGAGGTACGGAGAGCTTGATTGATGATTTGGGTTAATATTGAAATACTGTAGCCAATGGACTATTGATGAAAACATCACAAAAAGCCATCAAGGAGTCATTATGTTGAAAAAAGGAGATCCCTTCCCTGGCAAGTAGAGCCATAATTCCATGACGACAATTAGTGTCCTCTCTTGATTGTAAATTATTCAAGGGCAGGGATCTTGTCTTATATCCCCCATAGAATCTACCATAGGTCTTTGTGTTTAGGAAAACTCAATTAATGTTTCTTAATTGAATTATGTTTTCTGTTATATATTTAATTTCATATATGTATGTAGATTATAGCAAAAATACAAATACTATTTGGATGTCTGCTACTTTTATATTTCCAGCTCTTATATAGGAAAGTAGAGGCTTGTTTTTGCATTTTAGCAGTCAAAAAGAAAGTTTATGTTCCCTAAGACTAGTAGAAACCTTGAGGGCTATTGCATTAAGGACTATGCAGCAGGTATTAATCAAACTTCTATAAAATTTAGAGATTTTTTTTTTCTCTATATGCATGATTGAACTACATTACTCTGTTTGGGAGACTGAAAGATTTGAAAAGTTTATACTTAATTAGGCTTACATTTCTAGTACCTGACTCAGTGACTGGCAACATTTCATGGATGAATAGACAGCTGAATGGTTCTATAGATTCCAGAATTTCTACTCTATGTTGAGTATATTTACTGAAAAATGAAATGTAAGATGAAAAATGAAATGAAATGAAAAAAGAAATGTAATTCTACTTTCTAATGAAAGTAGAATTTAGGAGTGAATTTAAAGATCTAATCTATGTATTATTTACTTTTAAGTAATCTAAATATTCATATTCTGATTTATAATTTAATATTATATTCTTTTTCATTGGATTATTTTATATGGTATTATCAGAAATAAGTCACTCCAAAATCATGGAGATATGTCACTCTGTCAATGAATTTGGCACAAATCAACCTACTGATGTGCTTCAACCATTGCATAATTAACCTTTCCCAAGAGATAGTTTGTAAATGTTTTGCTGTTACACACTTAAGACTTGCCTAAATCCAATAAATGTAATTAAAATGTGACTACAGAGAGTTAGTAAAAAAGAAAAAAAAAATGTTAGAAGTGAGGTAGTCAGCAGTCTTCTCAGCACTTTGACAATGCTCTCAGCACCTTAATTATCTTCTTAATATTTGTGCATCCTCCACCCCCATTAAATTACAAGCTCCATGAGAGCAGAGCCTTTCTTTTTCACTATGGAATCCCCAGATTCTAGCATAGAGCCTGGCACACCAAGCGTGTTGGGATTTCTAAAAGAGCACAGCTGTTCTCTTAATCCCTCTAGATTTCAAATCACGAGGGAATAACCCATACATATGGGAAGCAGTACAACAGCTCTCTTAAAGATATAGAGCTGGATAGCAAAAATGGTTCTTAGTATTTCCTCCCTCAATGAGATCCTGAAGTACAGAGTTTGGTCTCTAAGTCAGACACTCACACAGCCAGGTTGGTTGCATGGAGGCGGCAGTGAAGTTGCAAGTGTGGAAAAAATACTCTCACCTGCAGGAAGTCAAAGCCTCTTACTGTCAAGAAATTATGAAAGGGCTGAGAGTGTAGCTTTCTTGCATGCTAACAAACTAACTTGTAACTATTTCATGGATACTGGAAGAAGATATGAGATTCTTGGATCAGAAACAAATGACTTTTTTACTCACAGCAAATGCAGTAGCCAAGGTGTCAACAAAATGTTTATACCAGTTTCCCATGCCTTACCCACAAGTCCCATGGGAAAACACAGTGGTCCATGATGGACCCTGAACATGCAGAGAGTTAAACTATAGGAGAGTAAGTCTGTGCTGGGGCAACTCACTCCTTTTATAACAAGTGGAAGTTAGCCTGCTCTTTTCTTGGGGGTGGGAGGTGGGTACTAGGGACTAAATCCAGGGGCGCTTTACCACTGAACTACATCCCCAACCCTTTTTTAAAATTTATTATTGTAAGACAAGGTCTCACTAAGTTGCTTAGGACTTCAGTAAGTTGCTGAGGCTGGCTTTGAACTTACAATCATCCTGCCTCAGCCTCCCAAGTCGCTGGGATTACAGGTGTGCACAACCACACCTGGAAAGCCTGCTCTTTATACAGGCTGCTGAAAATACCACCTGAGGATGGCCTGGAAAAAGCATGTGGAGTCTTCCCTTGGTGGATACATAGGAAGATGATGTAGAAAGGCTCAGAGCCCATGGAAGATCACCTCTCCCAACACCAATCAGCTCCAGTTGAAGGGGAAGAGGAAGGTAAAGACAGGCAGTTATTCCAAAACCTCTTTCTGGGGAATAGAGCAGCAGTTCCCTCATGCAGGAAACACATCCTAGCATCTTGCTCACTCAACCCATTGAATTTACCAAGCAGGTTAACAGGGATACAACTGCCCCTCTTTGGGTAGGAGAATATTTTAGATAATCCTGCCCCCACATTTACTACGATATGTCCAAATCTGGTATGGTTCCTTTGTATTACCTCTTGAGACAAGTTATAGGCAGTTCCAAGTTTGCCTCCTATGATGGTTAGCTTTATGTGTTAACCTGGCTAAGCGATAGCACCCATTTATTTAATCAAACACAAATGTGGGTGTTTCCATGGAGGTATTTTGTAGATATAGTTAACATCTGCCATTAATCGATTCTTAAGTAAAGGAGATGACTTTTGATAATGTGAATGGGCCTCATCTAATCAGGCTCATTCAGAGCAAAACTGAAGTTTCTCTAAGGAAGAAAAAAAATGTCTTTCAAGACGGCAACATCCAGTCCTGCCTGAGAATTTTTAGCCTGCCAGCCTGCCCTTTAGATTTTAGGTTTTCAGTCCTACAATTGCAGAAGCAAATTCCTTAAAATACCTCCTACTTTCTGTTTCTCTGCAGAACCCTGATGGATATAGCCACATATCAAAAACAGGTCAGAACCAGATGTTAATTAAATAAGCCTAGAGCTCTGTGCATCCTTGCTCATCACACAATCTTGCCATGGTTTATTCAGGGTCTCAAGTTTCTTGATACCTGAGAGAGAACAGACATCAATACTCCAGCCACTGTGAGATAACAACTTATAATCTTTCCTGTGCTGCCTACTTTTCTAAACCAAAATATCAGAGCACATTGACAGATATGAGTGTACATGTAGGAGAAAGTGAAGATAATAATGTACTTGAAACCAGCCTGTTCACAAAGGCGAGGTCATGTAAATGTTCTGTTTGCATATCATGTGAGTTTACTTCACCCCAATTGTGTCCCTGGCCAGATAAGTTTTTGCATAGCAAAGAAAATAATCAACACAGTGAAGATACGACATACAAAATGGGAGGAAATACCTTCAAAAGATTCAGAATACATCATTAACTCAAAAAACTCAACAGCAAAACAATGAATAATCTAATTTACAAGTGGACAATAAACCTGAATACATATTTCTCAAAAGAAGGCATACAAGGCCAATAGGTATATGAAAAAACTGCTCAACACCACTAATCATTATGGAAATGAATATCAAACCATGATGAGATGCCATCATGAATGTCTAACAAATAGACAAAGATAACAGGAGCTCGAGAGAACATGGATTAATTGGAACCCTTACACACATTGTCAATGGGAATGTAAATTAGTGTAGCCATTATGGAAAATAGTGAAGAAGTTCCTCAAAAAACTAAAAATGAACTACCATATGATCTATCATTCTCACTTTAGGGTATACATCCAAAACAAATTAAGTCAGACTGTCAAGGAGACATCTGGACCTCCATGTTCTTGCAGCAGTATTAATAATAACCAAGAAATGAAAACAACCCATGTGCCTATCAACAGATGAATGGATTTTTGTTTGTTTGTTTGATTCATTCTGCTATTTTTTCCCTTCCCCCCACCCCTCCCACCCCTCCCACCCCTCTTTTCCCTCTATACAATCCTTCCTTCCTCCATTCTTACCACCCTCCTTATCCCTAACCCTAAACCTAACCGTAACCCTAACGCTAACCCCTCCTACCCCCCATTATATGTCCTCATCCACTTATCAGCGAGATCATTCATCCTTTAGTTTTTTGAGATTAGCTTATCTCACTTAAAATGATATTCTCCAGTTTCATCCATTTGCCTGCAAATGCCATAATTTTATCATTCTTCATGGTGGAGTAATATTCCATTGTATATATATGCCACAGATTCTTTATCCATTCATCAACTGAAGGGCATTTAGGTTGATTCCACAATCTGGCTATGGTGAATTGAGCAGCTATGAACATTGATGTATCTGTATCTCTGTAGTATGCTGATTTTAAGTCCTTTGGGTATAGGCCAAGCAGTGGGATAGCTGGGTCAAATGGTGGGTCCATTCCAAGCTTTCTGAGGAATCTCCATACTGCTTTCCAGAGTGGCTGCACTAATTTGCAACCCCACCAGCAATGTATGAGTGTACCTTTTTCTCCACATCCTCAACAACACCTATTGTTGCTTGTGTTCTTGATAATCGCCATTCTAATTGGGGTGAGATGAAATCTTAGGGTAGTTTTGATTTGCATTTCTCTTATTACTAAAGATGTTGAACATTTTTTCATATATCTGTTGATTGCTTGTACATCTTCTTCTGTGAAGTGTCTGTTCATTTCCTTAGCCCATTTGTTGATTGGATTATTTGTATTCTTGGTGTAGAGTTTTTTGAGTTCTTTATAGATTCTGGAAATTAGTGCTCTATCTGAAGTATGAGTGGCAAAGATATTCTCCCACTCTGTAGGCTCTCTCTTCACATTACTGATAGTTTCCTTTGCTGAGAGAAAGCTTTTTAGTTTGAATCTATCCCAGTTGCTTTTATTTCTTGGGCTATGGGAGTCTTGTTAAGGAAGTCTGATCCTAAGTCAACAAGTTGAAGGTTTGGACCTACTTTTCCTTCTATAATATGCAGGGTCTCTAGTCTGATTCCGAGGTCCTTGATCCATTTTGAGTTGAGTTTTGTGCAGGGTGAGAGATGGGGGTTTAATTTCATTCTGTTGCATATGGTTTTCCAATTTTCCCAGCACCATTTGTTGAAGAGGCTATCTTTTCTCCATTGCATATTTTTGGCACTTTTGTCTAGTATGAGAAAATTGTATTTATTTGGGTTTGTGTCCATGTCCTCTATTCTGTACCATTGATCTACCTGTCTATTTTGGTACCAATACCATGCCATTTTTGTTACTATTGCTTTGTAATAGAGTTGAAGATCTGGTATTGCGATACCCCCTGCTTCACTCTTTCTACTGAGGATTGCTTTAGCTATTCTGGGTTTCTTATTCTTCCAGTTGAATTTCATAATTGCTTGCTCTATTTCTGTAAGGTACATCATTGGGATTTTAATTGGATTTGCATTGAATCTGTATAGAACTTTTGGTAGTATGGCCATTTTGACAATATTAATTCTGCCTATCCAAAAACATGGGAGATCTTTCCATCTTCTAACGTTTTCTTTCATTTTTCTTTAGTGTTCTGTAGTTCTCATTGTGAGAACTACACTTTCACCTCTTTTGTGAGATTGATTCCCAAGTATTTTATTTTTTTCAAGGCTATTGTGAATGGGGTAGTTTTCCTAATTTCTCTTTCTGAAGATTCATCACTTATGTATACAAATGCATTGGATTTATGAACATTGATCTTGTAACCTGCTACTTTACTGAATTCACTTATGAGTTCTAAGAGTTTTCTGGTGGAATTTCCAGGTTCCTCTAAATATATAATCATGTCATCAGCAAATAGGGATAGTTTGAGTTCTTCTTTTCCAATGCGTATCCCTTTAATTTCTTTGGTTTGTCTAATTGCTCTGGCTAGAGTCTCAAGGACGATGTTGACTAGAAATGGTGAAAGAGGGCATCCCTGCCTTGTTCCAGTTTTTAGGGGGAATGCTTTCAGTTTTTCACCATTTAGAATGATATTAGCCATGGGCTTAGCATAGATGGCCTTTACAATGTTAAGGAATGATCCCACTAACCCAATTTTTTCTAGTGTTTTGAGCATGAAGGGATGCTGTATTTTATCGAATGCTTTTTCTGCATCTATTGAAATAATCATGTGATTCTTAACTTTCAGTCTGTTGATATGGTGAATGACATTTATTGATTTCCGGATGTTGAACCAACCTTGCATCCCTGGGATAAAACCCACTTGATCGTGATGCACTATCTTTTTAATATATTTTTGTATGTGATTTGCTAAAATTTTGTTGAGAATTTTTGCGTCGATGTTCATTAAGGATATTGGTCTGAAATTTTCTTTCCTCGATGTATCTCTGTCTGGTTTAGGTATTAGGTATTTGGTATTAGGTATTTAGGTATTAGGTATATTGGCTTCATAGAATGAGTTTGGGAGGGTTCCCTCCTCTTCTATTTCATGGAACACTTTGAGAAGTATTGGAATAAGCTCTTCTTTAAAGGTTTTGTAGAACTCGGCTGAGAACCCATCTGGTCCTGGACTTTTCTTTGTTGGTAGGCTTTGGATGACCTCTTCTATTTCATTGCTTGAAATTGATTTATTTAAGTTGTGTATGTCCTCCTCATTCAGTTTAGGTAATTCATATGTCTCTAGAAACTTGTTGATGTCTTCGAGGTTTTCTGTTTTGTTGGAGTATAGATTTTCAAAATAGCTTCTAATTATGTTTTGTATTTCACTCATGTCTGTTGTGATATTTCCTTGTGCATTCCGAATTTTAGTAATTTGAGTTTTCTCCCTCTTTCTCTTTGTTAGTGTGGCTAAGGGTTTATCAATTTTGTTTATTTTTTCAAAGAACCAACTATTTATTTTGTTAATTTTTCCAATTGTTTCTTTTGTTTCAGTTTCGTTGATTTCGGCTCTGATTTTAACTATTTCCTGTCTTCTACTACTTTTGGTGTTGGTCTGCTCTTCTTTTTTTAGGGCTTTGAGCTGTAGTGTTAAGTCGTTTATTTGTTGATTTCTATAGACTTCTTTTGTTGAATGTGCCCCATGAAATAAATCTTCCTCTCAGTACTGCTTTCATAGTGTCCCAGAGATTTTGATATGATGTGTCTTTGTTCTCATTTACTTCTAAGAATTTTTTAATTTCCCTCCTGATGTCTTCTGTTATCCATTCATCATATAATAGTGTATTATTTAATCTCCAAGTATGGGAGAAGTTTCTGTTTTTTATTCTGTCATTTATTTCTAATTTCAATCCATTATGATTTGATAGAGTACGAGGTAGTATCTCTATCTTCTTGTATTTGCTAACAGTAGCTTTGTGGCATAAAACATGGTCTATTTTAGAGAAGGATCCATGTGCTGCTGAGAAGAAAGTGTATTCGTTCTTTGTTGGATGGTATATTCTATATAAGTCGGTTAAGTCTAAATTGTTGATTGTGTTATTGAGATCTATGGTTTCTTTATTCAATTTTTGTTTGGACAATCTATCCAGGGGTGAGAGAGGTGTGTTAAAATCACCTAGTATTATTGTGTTGTGGTCTATTTGATTTCTGGAATTGAGAAGGATTTGTTTGACGTACATGGATGAGCCTATGTTCGGGGCATAGATATTTATGATTGTTATGTCTTGCTGATTTATGCTTCCCTTCAGCAGTATGTAACATCCTTCTTTATCCCTTCTGACTAGTTTTGGCTTGAAGTCCACATTATCTGAAATGAGGATGGATACTCCAGCTTTTTTGCTGTGTCCGTGTGCATGGTATGTTTTTTCCCATCCTTTCACCTTTAGTCTATGGGTATCTCTCTCTATGAGATGAGTCTCTTGCAGGCAGCATATTTTTGGATATTTCTTTTTAATCCATTCTGCCAGTCTATGTCTTTTGATTGATGAGTTCAGGCCATTAACATTCAGGTTTATTATCGTGATATGACTTGTATTCCCAGTCATTTGACTCATTTTTGTTTTTTGACATGATTCGGTTTCTCCTTTATTTGGCTATTCCTTTAGGCTAGTTCCTCCCATTGCTGATTTGCATCGTTGTTTTTCATCTCTTCCTCATGGAATATTTTGCTGAGAATGTTCTGTAATGCCGGCTTTCTTTTTGTAAATTCTTTTAGCTTTTGTTTATCATGGAAGGATCTTATCTCATCGTCAAATCTGAAAGTAAGTTTTGCTGGGTATAAGATTCTTCGTTGGCATCCATTTTCTTTCAGGGCTTGGTAAATGTTGTTCCAGGCCCTTCTAGCTTTTAGGGTCTGGATTGAAAAATCTGCTGATATTCTTACTGATTTCCCCCTGAATGTAATTTGATTCTTTTCTCTCGTGGCCTTTAAAATTCTGTCTTTATTTTGTATGTTAGGTATTTTCATAATAATGTGCCTTGGTGTGGGTCTATTGTAATTTTGTATATTTGGAGTGCTTGATTTTCCATTTCATTCTTCAGATTTGGAAAATTTTCTGAAATTATTTTTTTAATAGATTGTTCATTCCTTTGGTTTGTTTCTAAGCCTTCCTCAATCCCAATAATTCTTAAATTTGGCCTTTTCATGATATCCCAAAATTCTTGTAGATTCTGTTCATGATTTCTTACCATCTTTTCTGTTTGGCCAACTTTGTTTTCAAGATTAAATATTTTGTCTTCAATATCTGAAGTTCTGTCTTCCAGGTGTTCTCTCCTATTGGTTATGCTTTCTATAGAGTTTCTAACTTAGTTTATTGTTTCCTTCATTTCAAGGATTTCTGTTTGGTTTTTTTTTTTTTTTTCAGTATCTCTAACTCTTTATTGAAATGATCTCTTGCTTCCCGTATTTGCTCTTTTAACTGTTGATTGGTGCAATCATTTAATGCCTGCATTTGCTTTTTCATCTCCTTGTTTGCTTCCCTGATTGTTTTAATTATGTACATTCTGAACTCCTTTCTGACATTTCTTCTGCTGTGCTGTCATTGGGTTTTATTGATATAGTATCTAGGTTTGTTTGGGACATTTTCTTCCCTTCATATTGGTCAGATGTCAGTGGGACTCTGTGATATTGCAGATTTCCTCTATTGGCTTATAGTGTCCCTGTAGATTTCCAGTATATCACCTCCCAGCCTTCAGTAGCCTGAAGTCTTGGGGTAATGCAGTGCTTCCGAAGAAAGCTGCCCCTAGCCCGCTACTGGTTCCAGGGAGAGAGACCTGGAGAGGTCTCTGGCTGCCCTGCCCTGGTCCCAGAGGCTGCTTGCAGGTCGGAGTTCTCCGCTGGCTTGGGGACTGTGGCTGGCTCTGTGTAGAAAGGCTCTCACTGGGCGGTCTGCTCTGAGAAGCTAGCCTAGAAAGGCGCTTCCCACCAGAGGGAGCTGGGCTGCTTGGAGAAGTCCCTGGCTGCCCTGTCCTGGTCTCTGAAGCAACCTGTGGGCAGGCCAGAGCTCGCTGTGCGCTGGCTCAGGGACTTGGAGCTGGTTCTGTGCAGAAAGGTTCTCACTGGGGGGCCTGCTCCGAGAAGCTGGAGAATCTGGATCTGTGGGAGGAGCCCACTGGAGTGCTCAGAGCTGCCTGTGGGAGACTCTAGCTGCCCTGCCCTACTCTAATAAGCCACCTGAATCCGGGCCTGCTGCCCAGGCCAAGCTTCACCGGGTGGGGGAGACTCACCCCGTGGTTCTATTTTAGTCTGAGTCTCTCAATGCCTCCCCTTCTTGAATCCTGGGTTCTGGAGCGACTGGAGATGCAGTCACCCTCTAGTTCGCCATCTTGGATCGCCCAGATGAATGGATTAAAAAAAAAAAAAGAACAAGTTACATTTACACCATGGAATACTATGGAGCCATAAAAAGGAGGGAATCCTGTCATTTGGGAAAACATGGATGGAATTAGAGAACATTATATTAAGTGGAATAAGTCAAGCACAAAAAGACAAAACCAAATCACTCATATGTAGAATCTAAAATGTTAATCTCATAAAAATATCATCCATGATCAGCCTGGCCTTTCAGCTTTCTCAGACAGCCCTCCTACTCACCAATAATGGCCCCAAGCCTCTGGGTCCAGGGCACCTGTCTCACATGCTGCTTTTGGGGAGCACTGGAGCTAAGAAACATTAAGTCTAACATTCCTCTCTCCTGCATTTGCCTCCCTCATTGGCTATTAGCTCTGGAATGCAGGAAGTGGCTTTCCTAGATCCTGGGGCCAGGCCTGGTCCAGTGGAAGGGCTCAGTGCCCTGTTTGAAAAGAGGAAAGAAAGAAGGTAGGGCAAGAGTGAAAGAGACTTGCAGATGTGAAAGCCCAGTGTCAAAGACAAAGAACCTTCAACTTGACTACAATCAGCTCTTAACATTTAGATGACTTTGTGCAAGTGACTTAGCTTTAATAATCTACAGTTTCCTCTTCTATAATCATGTCTACTTCATAAGGAGAAAATCAGACAATGTCTGTAGCATTTAGCACAGTGTCTGACAGATATTTCATACTGGATATAAGCTAGCTTGATGATGATGATGCCACCACTCTTGTCATGAAATTCCTCAACTATAAAATGAGGGGTCAAACCGTCTGACCCTCCGCTCTCTTCCAGGTCAACAGTGCTATAACTTGGCAAGGCAGAAACCAGCTCCATTTCACAAATGACAGTGTAGACCAAGAGAATGGCAGTGTTGGAGCCCAACTTTGAATCGTGGCCCTGAGGCCAGCTCCAGCACCCAGTTCTAGGTGACGCTGCTGCTGTTAAGCAGCTAAAAGACTTCCACACTTGGTTCTGCCCTCCCTAAGTTGACTTGTGTCTTTCCTCTTGTTGCAACTCTAAGCTAATATTGAATCTTTCATTCAGCACACATTGAATTGCTATTGATTGTCACACTGTGTCTCAGATTAGCTTTATTGCATTATATATTCACACACATAGCTTACTAAAACCAGCATACAGAGTCACCTTGCAATACCCTGCAGACTTCAGAACGTTTTCAGGACCATGAATTTCTCAGAGAATTGAACAAATTCTTTGTTGAACAACTGGCAACTTTTATTGGATAACTGACATTGAACAACTAAGGAAAAGAATCTCCAAAAGCACCGTCCGCAAGGAACATAAATCATTTCTGATCAATTTCAATGACTTCCAATGCAAGAATCATTTCAGTAATAAAACTGTTTGGGAAAAGACTGAAGGATTGTGTCTCTTAATCTTACACTTCCAGAATCTGTTATTAAATATGTCCAGAGCAACAATAGATCATAGATTCATTTGAAGAACCATTTAATTTCTCAAAACTATCAAGACTCAAGTGGAATTTATAAGAGGAATTGGACAGAAGATTTGTCATTCACTAGAATTAGTCAGTAGCGCTGAGACATATGGCTGATTTTTCTCCCATTAATGAATCTTTCCATACTTGAAAAGTAATAACTTCTTAAGAATTGCACTTATCTGGGACTCACAGGGGAGAGCAGTGATGATTTTTCTCACTTCAATATTCCACATCTCCTCCAATGAAAGAAATCCTCTACCTTTTTAAATAAAGGTTTCTATTTCTCTCTACCCCTGCCCCCCAAAAAAGAAAATTACAAGTTTAAAAATTAGATGACCATGTGTTTCCAAATTTAGTACTTACTGGTCCATATACTAACTCATGACTACTAAGTAGACTATGAGATAATTAACTGTAGGCACATCCTCAGAAGCTTCCCTGGTTTCTCCCACATATCCAAAATAGTATTTCTTCACCAGGGACACTTTATCCTCCAGGGGACATTTGGCAATATGTAGAGATATGTGGATTGCCATTTCTGGGACGTGGCTGGTGCTAGCAGCATCAAGTGGTTGATAAATGTCCTACAATGCACAGGACAGCCCCTCCAACATAACATTATCCTCTCAAATTGCCAACCAATCTTGATCTAGAATCACTTTAGGCACATAACAAACACTTAAAATGTTTGTTGCCTGGCATGGGGGTGCATGCCTATAATTACAGCCACTCAGGAGGCTGAGGCAGGAGGATCACAAGTTCCATGCCAGCCTGGGCAACATAATGAGACCTTGTACCAAAACAAAACAAAACAAAAATATTGGAATGATGGAATACTATTAGCTGGTGTTCACATTAAAACAAAGGAGACCTCAAAGTTGGATGGAGTAGTCAGGGGATTCATGCAGGAGAAGGACTTTAGTGGAAATTTATAATGATGGGCAGAAATTGGGTGGACATTCTAGAATTGGATGAGAATAGGAATTCTTAGAAGCATAACACTTTTGAGAAATCAGAGAGGACTAACCCCATTGGCTAAAACCCTAAAGATGTACTCCAGAACATGGGACCTTAGTAGGACAGAACCCAATATCAAATTTAAATGAATGATATGGTTTTGGCTTGAAAACAATTGATATCATGTATTTTGAGGAAGGGGAATAGGAAAAAAATATTTAGCACCATTTATGTTTATATAAGTAGCATCATTAATAAATCTTAACACCGTTATACAAATGAAGGAACTGAGACACAAAGACATTAACCATAAAATTTGGAATTTTGTGCTTTAAAATTAGGTAACTTTGCTTGCTTATGTTTTTAATGCATATTAATTATACAAAAGAACAAGTTTCATTGAGGCATATTCATACATGGATATAACACACTTTGATCATATTATTTATGTCTTTTGAAAGACAATACATTAATTACAGACAATAGCATTAATACACGGTACCATGTGGTATTTATAGCACAGGCTCTGGAACCAAAGTGGGTAGGATCATACTATTTTCCCATACCACAGTTGTTCATCCCCTGCTTTCAGAACTCTAATTGTGGGGAGGGGTCACTACTCCCCAATAGTGAATTGCCGCTTAGACTACTCTCAGCAGCAGAAAGACCATCAGTGTGGTGTACTGAAACCCACTCTAGGCAACTGGCTCCTACATGAACACATTTAGTAGCTCATGACTTTGGGCAAGGAGCTGAACTTAACCAATATTAAATAAGTTCATAGATGTAAAGCAGACAGAACAGGGCTACGTGCATAGAATATGCCTCACGTGGGCTGCTCTTATTATTGTCGTTATTTTTAACAGTTCTTCCTTAACCCCAGCACACAAGTTTCTGCTGAACTTGATACCCAAAGAGCATTAACTCATCTGGTGTGGAAAATGGAAGAGGAATTGGCAAGAGACTTTCTGGACTTTCCCAACTCATTTCAATGAGATATTTTCAGGGATCTCTCAAAACAGTCATTTAAATGGCACTATTTGAGCTGAAAACATGTTATCCAATAGCCTATTAAACCTGAAGTTTGTGGACGAGGAAACAGTAAAATAAATACACACAGGCCTGCTCCTTTGTGTAGTCAACTGAAAGTTGATTCCCACTAGAGGGAAGGCACGTAAGGGGGAGGGTTTGGGAGAGGGAGATGGGATGCACACCAAAAAACCTGGTGTTTCTTAGACCATAGCAACAGGCTGAAGTGGAAGGGACCCTTAAACACTCCAGTAATCAGAACGTTTACATGCAATTTCTGCTTTCAGTTTTCAAAAAGCAATGAGTATGGTGTTCCTTCATTGTTATCAGCTTTATATTACTATAACAAATACTTGAAATAATCTGCTTGTAAAGAACAAAAAGGTTGTTTTGGTTCACAGTTTTGATTCCAGTCCATGATCGGTTGACCTAATTGTTTTTGGGCCCATGGCAGTGCAGCACAACATGGCAGCAGCATGGGGCAAAACCATACACCTCATGGCCAGGACAAGAAAGAGGAAAGGATCAGGGTTCCAAGATTTCCTTCAAGGGTACTTTCCTAATAACCAGAAGACCCCTCATTAGGCCCCATCTCTTAAAGATTCCACCGCCTCCCAGTTCAGCATGAGCTGAAACAAAGCTTTAACACATGGGTCTCTGGGGAGGGAACACTTGTCCAAACCACAGTCCATAAAAGTTACCTCCCTCACTTTTAATGCCTCATTAAATGAGAGAAGAGTCACCAATCTGATAGACAAAGCCAGGTTTCTGCATTGGAAAGAACAGGGAAGGCCTCAGAGAAGAAAACTCATGAGGGCAATGATGACTACCATCAAATATCCGAAGGTTGGCAGGGTAAATGGGGAATGAAATGTGTTCATGTAGGAGCCAGTTGCCTAGAGTGGGTTTCAGTACAGCACATTGATGGTCTTTCTGCTGCTGAGAGTAGTCTAAGCGGCAATTCACTGTTAGGGAGTAGTGACCCCTCCCCACAATTAGAGTTCTGGAAGCAGGGGATGAACAACTGTAGTATGGGGAAATAGTAAAGATTTCAAACTTTAAAGTAATTTCCAATTATATAATACCTAGATTTGAAACTTGCATTGTCTATCTGGAGATATGTGTAGATCCTGCTCCTTTTCTTTACTTTCTCCAGGCTTGATTTCATCTCCAAAGTCACCTCTCATGGATTGTTCCTGGCTGAATGGAACACTGTGTGAAGAAGATTTTCCAGGCTACACAAGGTGATAGGCTGGTAGTGTCTGCCAAGGATAAGGAAAGGAGCAAAGGAGACACATTTTCTTTCCTGTTTTACATGCAGCAATAATGTTAAGAATATTTTTTAATATTTTAAATCTAATTGCCCATCTCAGTAGGGAAAGAAAGGGGAGAGAGAGAGAGAGAGAGAGAGAAAGAGAGAGAGAGAGAGAGAGAGGAAGGAAGGAAGGAAGGAAGGAAGGAAGGAAGGAAGGAAGGAAGGAAGGAAGGAAGGAAGGGAGGGAGGGAGGGAGGGAGGGAGGGAGGGAGGGAGGGAGGGGAAGGAAGGGAGGAAATTCCCTTTCCTTTTTCATCATTATGGTTGGAACACGGGACTTATTGCCTGGGAAAAGGCAGTGGGATATTCCTAGAATGAAGAGACCGTGGAACAAGAAAGAAGAAAGATAAATGTAGAACAATTTCCACAAACAGAAGGAAAAATAGAAGACCTTCCTGGGAGGAAGTAGAGAGTTTGGAAAGGATGGATCTGGGCAGAAGTAGCTGCCTGGACCCCTCTGTGCCTCTGAGCCTCAGGTGTGGGCAGAGAGGGGACAGATAGGAACCCTGGGTGGGATAAAGGGGAAAACTGAACTCAAAGGAGGCTCCACCACACTCTCTGCTTGGAATTCTAGAGGGAAACCACCTCACCATGTCCCTGTGCCCAAACACGGTGGCCACAGTAGGTGGGAAAGACGGGTGGCATGTTTAGGAAGGGAGAGGACTGAAGTTGGTGCCCTAAGTGTCTCCATTCACATGTGTTGTGGAAGTGTCCAAAAGTTCTCAAGAACATGGACATAGAGGAGGGAACAAGGGACCTGCCTTAGGTGACCATCACGAGATGTCAAATGACCCCAACAGAAGGCATAGTGGATTATCAGAAGTTCTATATAGTCAGGTAGTTCTGAGATGGCATCGAGTTAACAGGGAGTGACCCCAAGCCCCAAAGTGCCAAGAAAACAGGCCCCGCATTATACCACTGTGGATGTGTCCGTGGTGGAGGCTAGAAAGAGTCCAGCCAGAGGCTAGAGGAAGCTAACAAAGAGGAAGCTAACAACACTCACGGGGAGGCTCTTCCTGAAGCTGTGAGGACAGAGATGCTTCCCTGGCTTGAAGGTGCAGGGGAATGGAGAAGGAAGGGAAGATCCTCTGAAAACTCTCACAGGGAGCCTCAGCTTTAAATCAAGTAATCACTCCAAAGGCCATCGAAACCCAGACAAGACTGAGCTACTTTTAGTTGGCAGGCGTAGGGCGTGCTGTATGGCATGGTAGAGACGCAGCCGTTTCTGCATCTCCACCATCTCCCTTGCACGTATGCTTACCATAAGTACGGGTGTGGTCAAGCACAAGAACTAACAAGGTATGACTGGTGCAGAGGGTCTGGATGACTCCAAAAAATGGAAAGGAAGCAGCAATCAGCAGTGTGGGAGGAAAGAAGGAGAGGGATAGAGCCTCCTGAGGGATAACAGAAATAGCTAAGCCCGTTGATTAGATGCTTCTCAAGAAGCAGGTCCTTTGAATCCCCACTAGCCCAAGTGTGGCCAGAGAGCAGCAGGCACCACCCAGAGTTTGTTAGAAATCCAGAGTATCAGGCCACAACCTGGACCTTCTACAGAAGAGTCTGCATTTTAATGTAATCCCAGGTGATCTGTGTGCAGATTAGAGCTTGAAAGTTGCTTCATTTAACACAATCAGTTGAACATAATTCTGAAGTTTGAGAATATTCTCCCATTATACAGATGAGGAAGCTGTAAGTGGTGGAACCAAGAAAGGAATCCAAGCAATCTGACAGCAGAGCCCACCTCTTCATGGCACCCAAAACTGAGGCCACTTCCCTGGTTTGTTTCTGTTCAAATGTGTGTTTACAATTTTGTTTGATGCAGGCCAGGAATCTTTTGGAGTGCCCTGTGGAGGTACAGCAGTGATGGGATTTCCACTTCCCGTATGTTTTCCCAAATAAAACATCAGATAGTCAAGATTCAATTCATGTCCAGGATTCTGCATGATCAAGTGCCTCCAGTATTTTAAGTTTGGGGGCAATTCATAGCCATCATGTCTAAATTGTTCTACTTGTTCTAAATTTGCCCGGCATGTATACCTTTCAAGAATAGCTCTTTTAGCTGATAAGCCCCTGTTTTCAAATGCAAATGTGTATTGAAATGTATCTGCTCAATCACTTCTCCCTTAAAATCATACTATAGTCGAATTACTCAAAAGGAATCCATAGTGAAGCATGAACATTTTCAAGCATAAGCCTGTGGTGCTTTTCATCTAAAAAGGTGACTAACAGCTTGCATAAGCTTATAACCAGACTTAAAGCTTAAAATCCCCGTGGAGTTTGCAAAGGGCATTGAGGAAGTGAGCCAAACCTGGGAAACATAAATGTCTTCGCATGCTGACTTATCTACCAGTCGTGAAACTGGTCTGATTTAAAATTGTTACCCTGTTCAGCCCCATGACCCCTATTTTCATGACAGCAAATGGATAAAGCCCTCTGTTAAGAAAAATAAAAACTGGATCCTATCTAACAAATGTTAATTAGGTCATGCAGTGTTGCCAAGAGCTTTGAAGTGACACAAACCCATGCACCACTATTTGACACCGAGTAGGTAATTATAAACATACATTTGAGGAAAATGAGTGACCTCTAGTCCCAAGTCTGGAATTAACTAGCTCTGTGACCTTGGGAAGGTGTTCTCCTATCTGAGTTCTTTTTCTTTGGACTCAGTACTTTCCTACAATTCCTTTACACTCCATAGTCTCAAATTTAAAATCAGATCTTAATTACGTGCTAAGTAAAGTACAGCATATTTAATTTGAAGGATGGCATACTGATAAAGATAGTTAAGAAGATGACAAGGCAGCATGGAAATTACTCATTACATAATACAGAACACAAAGTGTTGTTTATACTCTAAAACTATGTAAGAGTCTGTATGCTGGAAAAAGCTGGAAGAGGGGACGAAGGAAACAGTGAGATCATAGGTGGGTACGATGTTCCCGTACATTTTGATTTCCATTAATTTGTTGTTTGTCTGATGTTCCAAAACCATACTTTTAGGGAGGCATTTCTTCATGTTATACCAAAGAACTGTTTGGTACTTTGCTGTCGTTCATTTCCTCAGCTTCCAAAGTGGTGTCAGCCAGGTTAATCTCATTGCTATTTATGGACGATGTCACTCTCCAGAACTCAATATTGTTTCCAGAGTCATCACAAGCCTGTGTCCCAGGAGCCAGGCACATTCCATCCCCTCACCCCAAACCTGTACCTCCACCACAGATTTCAGGCTTGCTTTTCCCTTCACTGCTGACTGAGAAAAAACAGGTATTGGACACAAAGGTCAAATCAGAGAACCTCAGGCGAGAAGGGACCTTGCAGTTTCCCCAGTCCTTCCTCAGGGACTGTCCATTTGGAGCATTTGCCTGTCTCGCAAGTAAGCTCTTCACTCCCTCACAACTCATGGCCAGGGCAGCCATGTTGGAGTGTCGGGCGGTATATCTGAACTTCCTACCATGGCAACATTGACTGGACCATGCGGACCACCCAATCCCAGATGGCTACTCAGAGCCTCTTCCCCAGAAATTTGAAATTGAGACAAAGAGTCAGTCACTCCCTATGTGGTAAAATTCAGAGAATGTTAGCATGGGTGCTGAGGTAGGCATTTTTATCACCCTTGTGAACTGTAAAAGCAGAGGAAGTTCATCTAGGGGTCAGTAGTCAGTGAAGAGAGGAAGTGTCCAGATGCCTTCTTGCTCCAGCATTTTGCTATAGGACTGCTGCTCCACGTCCTTGGGTTCTGTGAAACAGCTTGAATCTTTATAACAAAATCCCCTTTCAGCTTAAACTAAGGCAAGTTGGTTTCTGTTTTTAGCAATCAAAAGCATCCTAACTAAGAGTCTCCCTCCCTCAACTATGGGAACCTCCCAGCAGGCCGCAGGAAACCCTGTGAGATCAGGCCCTGACCAGAGCCGAGCTTTGTCTTCCACTCCACATTTCAGCCATGCTGGGCCCCACCTGGTAGTGCCCACAGGCCTTACCGCCTCTTGTCCCGGGGCTTTGCTGGCTGCTCTGCCTGAAATGCTCGCAGGCCCACCAAGCTCCTTCCCCATCCTCCCTAGGCAGGTGAAAAGCCTGGCCACAGGGGTCTACTTACTTCCTCCCTTTACTTGCAGCCTTGCATATGATTAAAGCACTCAGACAGAGTGCCGCCTGGGATGCTGGGAAGCTCTTTCTAATCCATGCTAGCCAGAGCTCTTTGAGCTTTCAGAGAGCAGCCCCCACCCCCAGGAAGCTGGGGGAGATGAATCTCATTGCTGCAGTCTGAGCTGATGTTGTTCTCATTAGGTTTGTCTGCATTCTTTATTTATAAGGATTTCCTGAACATCCAGGTTAAAGGCAGGCATTGCCCAGCATCCCCATGCTTAATGAGGATTCAGCAGCATGGAGGAGTTAAAAAAAAAAAAAACAGAACTGGGGACTTTGTGTCTCCAAGGGCACCGCAACTGAAGAAGAGAGCTCCTCTAATATGCCTGGGGAGAGAAATGTCTCCACTCGAAAGATTTTCCAAACAGCAGCAAATGTGCATATTTCAGTCCTCAACCTGACTGAAAAGAATTTCAAATAATGATTGTAACATTATAATAGTACATGCATGGGGTCTCACAAAAGGCATCTGTCCTGCGTGGTATTATCATCTCTGATTTATAGATAAGCACAGTGAGGTCACAGGTTAAGAAAGGTTATACAGGGACAAAGCTACTTCTCTTGGTTCCAATGACTCCTTTAAGTGGTTCACAAAGTGTGCACCTGGACCAGCAGCTCAGCATCACTTAGGAGGAACTTGTTAAATACGAATTCTTGGCCCTGCCCAGACCTACAAAATCATTCTGGGATTTAGCAAGGCCTCCAGGTGATGCTGATGCAAATCCTAGGCCCTCACTATTCAATGTGGTCTTGGACCAGCAGCATCAGCATCACCTGGGAACTGATTAGAAATGCAGACTCTCAGGCCCCGCCCCAGACCTAGTGAGTCAGAGCCTGCATTTTAATGTCGGAGTGATTTTTAAAAAAAGCTGCTCTTCACTGTAAAAAAGCTAATAGTTGGCATTTAATGAAGTATAATTTTAATCCCGTTTGAAATCCAGAAAAAGAGAAAAAGGAAGAGAGGTTGGTTCTACTGTGAATTAAATTAACAAAATACAAATGAACTGGAGAAAAGACATACAAATTTTATTGATATTTTTATTTTATATGCATGGGGATATCACAGGAAAGAAGTGAAAAATCCAAAAAAGTGGTTAGACTCAGGGACTTCATCCCATTTTAACAAAAGGTGATAAATCGTGGAGAAGAAACTAGACAAAGGAAAGGAACATTGAGCTTTTAGGAGTGATAAATTGTGCAAAAATGACTAGGAAATATATCAGGACAACTAATGGAAGATAAAGGTTATTTTAGTAAGTCTGTTTATGCAAATTCATCTTAGTGCCAACTCCCCACTTCTAGTGATAAGGTTGCTCTTCTTATCCTGTTGCCTGGAGATGGGTGGGGGAGGGAGGAGGGATGCTCTGCTTTTAGGCAAATAACAGAAGGAGAGAAAACTTTTCCTGTATCTATTGATTTTGCCTTCAGCTCAAAATAATCCTTATGCTACAGGAGAATATTTTAGAGTAGCATATTCTGGACACCTTCACCAACAAGAGACAAGCCACCAGTATGGTTCATAAAAACAAAAGTTCCAGTTTTGCAGCTGTCAATTCTGTTACTATAGTGGTAAAATTGTCTGATAGTGGGTAAAGTGGAAATTTCCATGCCCTACTGGCTCATGATAACCACTTTTATTTTCTGGAAATTGCTGGTCAATATGTGCTTTTATAGATTATCATTAAATTGACATAACCCCTTGGAATAATTACCCATATCTTGGAATACAGTGCAACTACTAAATTCATACTGAGCTTTCTTTATTAACATGAAAACCTCCTTAATGGGAGTAAATGCAAAGTAAATGCAAAGTCACAAAGTGGTGTGATCCAACTTTTTAAGTATAGTTCTAACTATCATAAAGAGGTATGAGGGCAGATGATAGATAAACAGTTATAAATATACAAATATATATGTAGCACAAGCAAGAAAGCCAAAAAAAATTAACACTGAATATTTACTGGAGATAAGGGTAATAGCTATGTTTTATTTTCTTATTTTTGCTTACATGGTTTTCAAAATTTTCTGCAATGATTCTACTTTATTTTATAATAAAGAATAAAATATAAAAATATTATGTGATATTTTAGTTCACTCTATTCCTGAAGACATGATTGTCTCAAATAACCTAGTTTTAATTCCCTGTGTGTCTAATCTTTTCATTTCAACCATTTGGAGAGGGCATCTGTATGACTTGGCCTGTGCCTCCGAAATGGTCTCTACTGGTTAACAACGCTGATGATACAGTTACAAATGCCATTGTTGTATTGTGGTATCCCTGGGTAAGTTGAAGGGCTACAGCACACTTTGTCCCTTACCAAAGGACCTCAGTTGCTAAGTCTGGGTTCTTGGATCTCGGATCTGTTTAATGGTTTTAGCATCTTTAGTCAGTCCTCGTTATTTGTCCATCTGTTGTTACACACTCTCTCCTTCCTCTAACCTGTGGCTTCCAATATTCTGAATCCTTGGAAATCAGATGAACTCTGTTATCCCTGAGTGTAAAGAGAAATGCTGTTTGAGTCAAGGATCAAGGAAGCCATGCTGCAAGGAAGTCCCCATGAGCTTTTGTATAGGGCTTCCTTGCCGTCTCAGCTGTGCTCAGTTCCTTTTGGTTTACTCTTGGTTCCTGAGTGTGTTCTAGACTAATGAAGTTGCTGAGGACAGAGTCCTACATAAGTGAAGTGGTGGTGTTTCTGATAACAAATAGCTACTTGATTAAGAAAGAGCATGACTCTGAGTCTCTGGACATCTCCCTCCAAGAGAAGGAGGCTGCAGATGGTCAAAACAAAGCCAACTGGGTCTCTTCTATCCCTATCGAAAGGAGGTTATTTAGGTTCACCACCTGGTTAGTAGATTTGCCAGATGGCAAGGCTGAGTAACTGCTCAGAAAGAGAGTAAGTATCCAATCCATCACTCCAGCTCAGCGGACACTGTTTAACATGGGAAGCACATAGCAGGACATAACATGGGCAATGAGGCATCGAGGAGCCACCATAAAGGCAGCCATCTGGGCTCATGTTGAACAGCCCTGTGCACAGTGGCCATGGGAATGACTCAGCTGAGATTTGTGGGGCAGGGATGAGGAGGAGGCTGGGGCCCCGGGGGTAGAGAGTGGGTGGGGGAGGCAGGAAGTAGGGCCCACATGCTCCTCTCCTTACCACTGATAGCTTTTGGCCACCAGAAAGTTAGCCGCTTCCATCTCTGGGGCATTGCTGACTCCTACCAACCTCTCCTAGTTCTCAGTTTTTCTTTATTGTTATTTTCGATTTCGATGAAAAAGTAACATTTTGATACCAAAGCAGGAAAAATAAAACTATAACTAAAAGTGGTTGTGAGTACTTTTGACATTTCCTTCTCACCCTGACGGTGACGTAAAGGCTTTCCCTCAGGAAATGGGATGTGTGGCTGCGAGAGGCGGGTCAGGGGAGGGTTCAGGCACCTTGTTCTCCTCTGGAAAACAGGCTGATACCAGCAAAGCTCCAGTTATTTCCACTGGGGCTCTAAGTTGTGATGTTGACAGACACAGGAACAGGACATTGCAGAGTGAGACCAAGAAAGAAAAGCAGGTGAACCAGGCCATGTCTGGGCTGGGCATTGTAGGCTACGTGGACACAAAGCATTTTGTCTTTGTTCGTATCCCTTGGTGGTCTCAGGCCCCACAGTTCCCAACACAGTACTGCCCAAATCAGGCAGTCAGTTTCAGGTGTGTGGTAGTCCATTCATTTATTCAGCAAGCATTCACTGCTTGTTGGGTACTGGGAATACAATGGTAAACAAAACAGAAACAATCCTTTCCTTCCTGAAACTGTTACAAAATGAGGACTTAACTGCCAGAATAGTTGCAAGGAAGAAAAATAGGGGATTGTCCAAGTACCATGAATTCTTCATAGATTATGAGTGAGTGGGAGCTCTTCTGCCCACTTTGCAGACAAAATTGATGTCCCTCTGATACAACATTCTTACTTAACAGAACAGTCTAAAGAAAGGTTCTTAATGTGGTTGAGATTTTAGACACAAAGATGTTCACTGGTGAGTTATTTATAATAGACAAAAAATTAAATCGACCCTACTAAGTATTATATAAATGGTTAAATTGACCATGAATTTCCCTACGGTAGCATATTTTGTAGCAATATTTGTAAAGAATTTTAACTACCTACACAAAAGTTTACCATATAATACTTAGTGGAAAAGCAATATAAAAAATTTGCTGCAGAAAATAAACCAGTAGAATAGAAGAAATAATATCTAACTGCTAACAATTACAGTGTTGGATGAGAGTCCTGCTCTGTACACTCTTCTACGTTGTCCACATTTCCCCCTTTCCCCCATCTTGCCTCATCCCATCACTCATTTTATAAAAGAAGTGACCAAGACTTCACTTTTCACATTGTCAGGTCCTTCAGAAATCATGAAAAATAAGTAAGCACACCTAATAAATATTTTGCTGCCTGGCATTTTTCTCTCCACTTGGCTTTATCAAAATAGATATATTGGGATACATTTTCATAACACAGATTTTTTTAATGTCCTAAAAATAATGCTAACAGCAGTAAAATTTCTATTTCAGCATCCAGATGAAGGCAGGATGTGTTTTGGTTAGACCACATATGGTGCCTCAGTTGAAAATTAAATTGGAGGCTTCTGCTCTAAGAAGATGGAGTAGAGGCCTGGCACAGTGACCCATGCCTGTAATTCCAGCAGCTCCAAAGGTTGAGGCAGGAGAACAGCACATCCGATGCCAGCCTCAGCAACCTAGTGAGACTCTCAGCAACTTAGCTCAACCCTATCTCTTAAAGAAAGGACTGGGGATATAGCTCACTGGAAAAGCCCCTGGGTTCAATCCCCACCAAAAAAAAAAAGATGGCGTAAACAGACTTCTCGCTCATCTTCTCACTAAGTTCAACTAAAAACCATAGGATTTCTATTAAAAAAAAAAAAAAAAAGATAAGAATACTTGAAAGATGGAGTGAAGAGGGCAGGCTGGCTAGAGACCTCAGGACCTGAGCAACAACATAGTGATGAGACCCCTGGGTTTTCTTTTTGCTTCAGCTATCACAGACTTGGAGTTCAAGAAGCCAGCAACCCAGAAACAGTAACAGACACGAACAAAAAAATCCCAACAAAAGACTGCTCTCTCTAACCAAAACAGCAGGAAAAAAGCAGCCTAGAAAACAAGAAAACTTTTAAAAAATAATCACTCCGCTTCAGCAACAGAAAGGCCATGGTCCCAATCTCAGCAAAAACCGAGTGGGGAGCCTAGACTTCCACCTTCCCAAGGCTGCAACAAACTGCCTCACCAGCCCTGCCACGATGGTGTCAGAGAAGCCCAAGGAGGGTTATCAGTGACAAGCCTCCTCCAACAGTGTCAGTGGAGATCACGTGAAGATCCTGGACTTGCATTTTCACCCAGGAGAACAAGGATCCCCTTCCCCCTCCCTAGAGGGGCTGCACTACAGGAAGCCTAGTGGAAAATCAGGATCTTGCCATCACCTGCAGTGACAAATCCACCTGTACTGTGGCATCAGTACAAACCATTGGAGGAGCCTAGATTCCCACCTGCCTAGCAGTAAGAGGGATCCCCTACTTCAGGTGTCAGCAGAGAATGAATGGGGAAACCAGACTTCTACCTCCACCCAAGAGAGATAAGGCAGTGACCTCTCTTTCCCCTGTCAGAGTAGTATCAGAGAAAGGCAGCTAAAACAGAATTTTAAACAGGCTTTTAGAATGTTAAAATTAGATCCAGAGTCTCAGAATATGAAAATGCCCAGGTTTTAATTTTTTAAAATGCACTCATTATATCAAGAACTTGGAAGATCTATAACTGAATGAAAGAAGACAATGAATGGATGCCACACCAAGATGGAAAAGATGTCAAAATTATCTGACAAGTATTTTAAAGCAATCATGATAAACATGCTTCAATTAACTATTATACTTTAAGAAATGAAAGAATGGAAGTAGAGGAGAACTCCCTCAACTTTATAAAGATTATCTATGAAAAAATCCTACAGCCAACATTATACTGAATAGCAAAATACTAAATGCTCCCCCCAACTATTGAAAAAAAGGCAAGATTGTCCATTATGACTAATCATATTGAAAATATTGTTGGAAGTTCCATTTGGTGCACAGGGTTACAGGTGAGAAAAGAAGTGAAGCTGTTTGCAGATTACATGATTATGTATGTAGAAAGTTCTAAGGAATTCGCAAAAAGCAAAAATCAGAACAAAACAAAAACTCCTAAAACTGATGCATGAGTTTAGCAAGGTATCAGGCTAAGGGATAAACATACAAAATCAATTTAATCTATATTCACTACCAATAAACACATGGTCACTGAAATTAAAGCACAATACATTTCCAAATACAAAATAAAATGCCAATCTTGGGTATAAACCTAACAAAACACGTTCAGGATTTGAATGCTGAAAACTATACAACACCAATGAAAGAAATCAAACATGATCTAAATACATGATGAAACACCATGTTCATGAATTGGAAGACTCAACCTAGCAAAAATTCTCCCCAAATTTCTATGCAGGTTTAATGGAATTTCTATCAAAGTCCCAGCAATATTTTTATAGAAATAGATAAGATTATTCTACAATTTATATGAGAAGACAAAGAAAATGATTTTTTAAAATAATAAAGTGTGAGGGATGGGTCTACCCAATTGTAAGGCCAACAATATAGCTACAGCTACCCAATTAGGATGCTAGGGTAGTGGAGGAGGGATTAACGCATAGATCAATTAAACAGAAAAAAGAACCCAGATATAGACCCACAAAATATGCCCAAATGATCCTTGCAAAGATGCAAATGCAATCTAATGGAGAAAAGATAGCATTTTTTAAAACAGTGCTTAAACAATTTGATATCTTAGCTGCCCCCACAAAAACAAGTAAGAAAAGAAACTTCTTGACCCAAGTTTTCACACTTCATGAAAATTTAATTCAAAATTGATCACAGACCAAGTAATGCATACAATTATAAAACTTTCAGAAAAAAAAAAAAAACAGAAGAATAATCTTCAGAATCTAGGGCTAGGCAAAGACTTGGACTTGTCAAAGGCACAATCTATAAAAGGAAACATTGATATGTTGAACTTCATCAAAACTGAAAATTTTTGCTTTGCTAAAGACCTTGCTAAGGAATAAAAGATAAGACACAGATTGAGAGAAAAAAATTTACAAACTAGCAATCCGACCAAGGATGAGTATCTAACATACACAAAGGACTCTCAAAACTCAAAATTAAGAAAATAAACAACCCAATTAAGACATGTGCAAAAGACTTGAAGAAAGAGTTCACAACATAAAATACATGGATAGCAAATAAGTACCTGAAAAGATGTTCAAAATCATTAACCATTAGAAAAAAAATCCAAATTAAAACTATGATGAGATAGTAATACATATTTATTAGAATGACTGAAATTAAAACAGTACCAATACCAATTGCTGGCAAGGATATAGAGAAACTGTCCACTTATACATTGCTACTGGGAAAAAAATATATACAACTATTTTTGTCAACTTTGCATGCTGTGACCAAAAAGCCTGACAAAAAAATCTTGGAAGAGAAAAAGTTTGTTTTGGCATAGTTTCAGAGGTTCAGCCCATGGTTGTTGAACTCCATAACTCTGGGCCTGAGGTTGTGCAGAAGATCATGGCAGAAGGGCATAAATGAGGAAAGCAGCTCAGGACATGGTAACCAGGAAGCAGAGAGAGAAGGAGAGAGCACCCCACTCACCAAGAACAAAATACAAACCCCAAAACATGCCCAAGTGACCTGTTTCTGCCAGCCACATCATACCTGCCTACAGTTACTACCCAATTCATCCATATCAGTGGATTAATCCACCTCGTAGATTACACCTCTCATAATCTAATCATTTCAGCTATGAAAATTCTTGCATTGTTTCACACATCACTTTAGGGGGGACACCTCATATCTAAACCATCACAAGAGCTATTCTAGAAAACACTCTTGACAGTTTCTTTAAACAGTAAACAGGTAACTACCATACAACCTAACAACTACACTTCTGGGCATTTATCTTAGAGAAATAGAAACTATATTCACACAGAAAACTGTACATATTGTTTATAGTAACTTTATTCTTAAGAGCCCTAAACCAGAAGAAGCCCAGATATCCTTCAGTGGGTGAGTGAAGTAGAATCCATGTCACAGAATACTACTCAGCAGTACAGAACATGCTGCTAATACTCGTAATAACTTGGATGAAACTCCAGACAATGATGCTGTGTAGAAAAAAGCAAATCCCAAAAGGTTATGGAATATGTGATTTCATTTAGATAGAATTCTTGAAATGGCAAAATTGTAGAGATGGAAAACATATTATTGATGGCCAGCGGATGAGGAGGGGATAAAGGGTAAGAGGGAAGTGGTCGTTGCTGTAAAACGGATCACAAAGGATTCTGGTGATGCAAAGGCTTGTATCTTGACTACCCATGTGAGTCTGCTGGCTGTGACACTGTATTGTACTTTTCAAGATGTTACCATTGGGAAAAATTAGATACAGGGCATTCCAAGTCTCTTTGTATTATTTCTTACAATTGGTTGCAAATGTTCTACAAAAATTATCTCAAAATAAAAAGCTTAATTGAAAAATTAAATTAGAAAAGCTTGAAGGTGTGTAAATGAGAGTGGTTAAGGAGAAATGAAGAGACAGAAATCGGAAATATAGAAAAGCGAACATTTGATGAATGCTGTCACACAGGCTGTAGGGTCCCAGAGGTAGGAAGGACAGGAGGAAGTCAAGGCAGGAGGCTGAGGCCCCAGGGTAGGAGGGATGGGGCAGGATCAGAGCTGCCCAGCAGCGGAGCTGCACCCAAAGGCAGGAATTCAGTCAGACCCCACCCATCGGGCACCTTCAAAGCATCCTACCAAATCTAGGAATATATGAGGTACTACTCTACTTTGAAAACTAATTTTCCTCTCTGGCTCCTTTTCTTTTCCAAACTAACCATAAATTAAAATGGTCCACGCTCTGCCATTAGTCCAGCTCTTTGGGAGCTGAGTGGTTTTCATGACTAAATGGCTGAGACTGTCATTTGGGGTGGCGGATGCTCTTGTGACCCACCGCCAGGAGCTGTCACCATTCCTGATGCTGTCTAAGGAACGTCCTCCACCAGGAGCAGCTTTATTTCCTCCTGGAGGCCATGCCCTTTACTCTCGTCCCTGCCACATGCAAGGAGAGGTGGCAGGCTTAGGAGTGAAAACAAAGGGCTTAGGAGACTCCTCACCCTTGATTTATGTCACACTGAGTTTACTTTCTTACCACGTACAAAGAAATACACCGGAAACACCAGGGACAATTCAACACGCATTACTTTCAACTATGATTTTCTATTGTCGTGTACATTTTAGCTCAACTCTAATGCGCAGTAACCTGTGAGCCCAGGAGTCCCTTGATAGCTGAGGAGTCCCAGCCACAAGGAGTCCTGCATCACAGGAGGAGCAGAGAACAGGTCTTGACTGTCCATCAGCTGGCTTAGGTTTAGGCCCACGTTTTGCCTCCTCTATATCAAAGTGTCCCTTGCTTCCCCTTGACTTGGCCTTGCTCTCTTCCTTGACTACACCCTTTCATCCCGTTTTCATCACGTTACACCTCCTTTGTCTCAGTACTTAAAGATTCTGTTTAACATCTACGTTAGCTCTTTGTTTCTCATTGTGTGAGTCAGAGTTTCACCAAGGTGGCAAAACATCTGAGAAAAACAGCTTGAAGGAGGAAAGGTTTATTTGGGCTCATAGCTTCAGAGGTTCCACTTCAGAGTCAGTCAACCCCATTGCTTCTGGGCTGAGGTGAGGCTGAACACCATGGTCAAAAGGTGTGGCAGAACAAAGCTACTCACCTCAAGGTCTCTGGGAAAGAAAAAGAAAAGAAGGATCCAAGAATAAAACACACCGTTCAGAGGTACATCGCCCAGTGACCCGCTTCTTCCCACCAGGCTCCACCTCCTAATGTTTCCAACACCTCCCAATAGTGCCACCAGCTGGCACATGAGCTTTGGGGGGCATTCCAGATCCAAAGTATAATATTCATCAAATCATGGCGGTGCAGTGTCTCCAGTCTTATGGTCAAGGATATCTAGCTCCTGGTGACTGATCTTACTTCAAAATTATCTGCTGTACAGGGGAACCTGGAGCAGGTCTCTCCTGCATGCCAGTGTGACAGCTTCACTGGAGTCAGTGTGATATGCATTCAGTGTGGCATGGAGCACAGAAGACCAAGGCCAGGGAGAGCTTAATGCAGACAATCCATAGCAAGCAACAACCCAACAAGTCCAACTAGGAAAGACCAAGAGTCAACGAGACCTGCAAGTGAAGGCCATGAAATAGGGAAAGTGGACGATGTCACAGGGAGCAAGACCAAAGTCAATCATCTCCTGGGTTGTCTGGCACGGGGAAGAATTGAAAGGCCAGGTGTGACAGTCTCATTTTGCTCTCATTTTGCTCCACGATGTCTCAAAGACACCACCTGTCACCTGGCAGATGACTGACTCAGCAGCCTGGGGACTCACAGGAGGGCAGCCTGTCTTGGACACAGCCCTGCAGAGTAGTGCCAAGGCATCACACAGCACTAAGAGGCTAAAGCCAACAGATGTCTTTACATGCTACATCATAGTGCTGGGATCAGAGAAGAATAATTGACGGTGCCCCTGATCAAAACAGGTTTCTTGTCACAGCATATTTAGTGGAAAATACATAGAAAACAAAAGCTGAATTCTCCATCCAAGCTGCAGTGTTCAATACATCACTGCCAAGAAGAAAGCATTTAATACAGTCTTTTAAGTTTTATCTGGAGTCGGTTCTATATGGTGCAATGAGACAGCAGCCCAACCCTGTGACTCACGGTGAAGTACAAACAACTCTGATGAGGACAAACAGGTGCATCATATTAACCCAATAAATCTTTACTGAGCACACCTACTATGTGCCAGTACCAACCTAGTTGTTCATCCATATATGAATGAACAAAGAAAATGTGGTATATATGCATAATGGAATATTATTCAGGCATAAAATATTTAATCATCTGTGGCAACATGGATGGAACTGGATCAGAGTTAAGTGAAATAAGCCAGGCACAGAAGACAAATATTGCATTTCCTCACTCACATGTGGAAGCCAAAATAGTTGATTTCACTCAGATAGAGAGAAGGAGAGTAGCAAGGAGGATAGAGGGAGGTTGGATAATTGGTGACAAAAGAAAGGAGAAGTTCTAGTGTTCTACAGCATAGTAGGGTGACTACAAGTTACAGCAATTTGTTATGTATTTCATAAAAAATATAGAAGATTTCAAAGTTCCCCAACACAAAATAAATGATAAACATTTAAGGAGATGGAAATGTTAATGACCCTGAGTTGATTATCTAACATTGTGTACATGTATTGAATTATGAACACTGTATCCCACAAACATGTATGATTTCATGTTAACCGTAATTTTTCTTAATTATAGAAAAAATGGGGCTCTGGCAAGCAAAAATTGAAGGAGGGAATGACTGCTGAGTGGCCAACTAAGAATGTATGATTTGGTTAACTTTTTTTCTGTAAAACTGGGCTGTTAACTCCACAGCTTCTAGCTGGTGGGTGTTTGCTTTTTCTTTTTTTATTGAGAACATGGTGTGTAAGAACCACTGCTCAGGACAAGGATGCCCATGTCATTTGACTTTCCCTCCCTGTCCCCTCCATCCCTCAGTTTCACTTTGCTTCCCTATGGATTCTGAGGACAGCTGACTCAGAGAGTTTGGTAATATTTTCTTACAAAATATGTCATGTGGCTAGATTCCTCGTGTTGATTTTGTAAGAGTTTATGGGAAGAGGAGGCACATCTCTCAGAACTTAGAGCAGGTCCCAACATTGCCCATGGTGTTTATAATAAGCTTTCACAGGGATGTCTGCTTTAAAACAGTGGTCAAGACTCCATGGATGATCTTTCCAATAGTGAGGAACAGCATGCGTGTCCCTAGACGGAGATGCCTCAAACCACACTCAGATCTTCTATGGTCTTTATTTCAATTAGCACTGCCTGCTTTGTAACATCCATTTGAATTTACCTTCTTTTCCCCTTCCACCAAAAAGTCTAACATCCGAGGTCAGATGTCTCCACGGAGTTTATGTGTTTGCACAAATAACGCACAAATCCTTAAGAACTGTGAATTACCAAGCGGGATCAGCTGGGTGCCTTTTGGAGTTCTTTACTTTTGTGGAGCTGGTGTTTACCTTTTATTTTAAGCACTTTCAAGTCCATCCCCTTGAAGTACCTTGTCTTACCGGGAGCCCTGCTCATTTGTTCTCGTTGCCTCCTTCATTGAGAAGAACCATCAATCAGCATCTAAAACACAGCAGTTCCTGTGCAGCATCAAAAGCCACCGGTGGCAGCTGATGGCAAGAGGATGCAGTGGGCATTGTTGTTTGTACACAGGCCTTCATCTCTTTGAGAAGTGTCTCTGTTTGAAATGAATGAGGCAGACAAGAGCGGTGGCTTCAAAAGCAGCTATCCTCTGGGCTTTTCCTATTGAAAGTCCTGTGCAACACCATTACTAGAAAGTAGAGAATGAAAGGTGAATCTGAGACAGGCTGCAGGTTTCCTGACAAGAGACTTATACCTGGACTTAGCCAGGCTGGACTGCTGGACATTTGTTTTCATTTTGTGGATTTGGGTTTACAAGGTTAACATGAAAGAGTTTTTTATTCTTTCCCAGTGATTATGCTTAAAAGTTACATAAACCTCCTTCACCAAGTGCCTATCTCAGAAGTAAGACCGGCTTCCTTCTTTGCCTGTGCCTCTTTAAGGGTGTCAATGCTGAAAGGAGTCGAACTGCCAACAATACGTTGTCATGGTTACAGCCTCTGGACCAGAGGATTAGCTGATCCCTGGCCCAGTTCTTCCATCCAGCCATCATCTCCTCTATAGCAAGAGGCCCCCCTACTCCCTGATCCATTCTGTGAGATTGGAGTGCACATAGTTTTCTGTGATACTTCATGACTTTTCTGCAGATTCTTAACGACCATAATGTTGAGGATGACTTCAAGTCTTGGGCTAAGTGGGAAAGTCAAAACAATGTTCAAGACTCACTAGGTGATCATCCTAATAACGGGCTTGAGGATCATCACCCTCATGTTTTGTCAGCAGAGGGTTTGCAGTGAGTAGCAGAGGGCTCAGACACAAGTGTCTGACTCACAACTGGGAAGTGGGGAGGACTTGCAACATGTATTTGATGAGCAGTTTTATTTATGAATTCACTCTATTTTTTCCATCCTAATATTCCCTACCTACATTTTAAATTTATCTTGCATTGATTGTATCTTTAAAAAGTGGCTTACATCCTTTTGAAGCAAGACTAAATACACAGAAAACACAAATATATTTATCAAAAATCCATTGAATTCTAATAGGATGGGAGAGAAAAAAGTACAAAGGCTTTTGGGTCCAGGAAGGGAAATTTACATAATTCAAAGTACCTACAACATATTCTGTGTAACATCAAATAGAATAACTTTACTTGATATTCTTTGTTGAAAAATACATACATACATGATTGATTTCAAGAAAACTGGAATTTCTAGTACAAAAGAGGGATAATGACTTGGTACTCCTAACCAAAAAGTGACCTGAATAATTAGGGGACAACTAGATGAACTTGCTCACAATGGATGTGGGTAGTCCTTGTAAAATCCTGGGGTGCCATGAAGACACACCATCTGGGAAGTACTTAGTGGTTTCTAAGAGAACTCCTCCGTCCTGCACACTGCAAAAGCTTTGCAAAATATGCCAAATAAATGGGGAAAAACAAGTAAGAGGCACTATGCCTACATTTTCAATAATTTTGCAGGTAATTCTCAAGTTAACCCAGAAAGAAATTATTTAAGTACTCAGAAAAGTGAATATTATCCAGGGCTTTAGAGTTTTTTTAATCAATAACACTTTGAGGTAGATGTTTTAATCTCTACTTTTTTTCAGATAAGGTTGAGAAAGGTTAACCAATTTATGCAAGACCATATAACTACTGAGTAAAGGAATTTAAGTCCAGTACTGTCTGTTTCTAAAAGCAGATTATTACTTCAGTCTATTCCAATATTTCCCAAGCTCAAAGAACACAAAGTCTGAGGCTACATCCCAGACCCTCAGGATCAGAATCGCTGAGGAGCAAGACAGTTGCAGTGGTGCACACATATTATCCCAGCAACTCAGGAGCTGAGGCAGGAGGATTAAAAGTTCGAGGCCAGACTCAGTAACTTTTTGAGGCCCTAAACAACTTATTGAGATCCTGTCTCAAAATAAAAAATGAAAAGGACTAAGGATGTGAATCAGTTGTGAAGCACTCTGGGATCAATGGAAGTGTGATGTTTAACAAGAAACCGATGATGATGATTATCAGAGAAGTTTAAGAAAACTAGCTGATGGGGTGACATCAGCTCCAAGTGGCCAGAGGCCAGAGGATCGCAAGTTCAAGACCAGCCTCAGCACCTTAGCAAGGCCCTAAGCAACTTAGCGAGACACTCTCTTAAAATAAAAAATTTAAAAACGGTTGGGATGTAGCTCAGTGGTTAAGTACCCCTGGATTCAATCCCTGGCACAAAAAAGAAAAGAAAAAAAAAAAAGTAAAAAAGTAAACTGCTTTATTGTATCAGATGGAAAAATGAACCCTTATCTTCCTCTGAGTGATCAAATAGAAGCCATCAGAGATTCAAAGCATATGCAACTAAAAATAGGCCATGTCATTCTGGAGTTTATCTGATTATATTATGGGCTGTTTATTCCTAGGTTTGATAATATAGTATTTTCTGATTGAAGGTTATCTAGATTCTAAAATACCAAGAACATTTTGAAAAGTTAAAAATGGGCTTTAGTTTAAACCTCAGACTTTTTTAGCTTTCTTCTCTACCTCACTGGATCTTGAGGAGCAGCAGTGAATAAGCATCCAATTTGAATCTCTAACAGTTTTAATGGATGCTGCAGATCTGGGTGTGCAGGGGCTGGAGGGCTACTGGAAAGAGGCACAGTCCTGAACCTGCTTGTCCCTCCAAATCACCTTTCCATGGACGAGCAAGTTACACAGTGCAGGAAGTAAAAAATCCACCATCGCTTGTTTTGTTTTTCCTGGTTTCAGTTTTTGCAAGCCTGATGAGAAGAGCCAAGGCACAACAAAGCCTGTGGTCTCAATCTCCAACACAAGAGCAGGCGACCTACTTGTACAACCTAAACATTTAGTTAACTAAATGGAAAGCAAAGCCGTGGTTCCCGACAAGACTGCATTTAAATCAAGCTGCGCAGGGTTGTGGTGCAGCCGGAAGTGGAGATGGACAAACTGACCTGAAACCTGAGGACATCCAAGGGGCTTTGGACCTCTGCTTCTCGGCAGTTCTGTTGTAAGTTATTCCCATGATCTCAGAGAGAATCTTGAGAGATTACTCCCATTTCGAGCATAGATCTTTGTGTAACACACTTGCTTTTGATGCTCTTGCCAAGAAACTTGCTTTGAATGAGATCCCAGACATGCTGCCAATACTAAGCAAGTAACGACAATTACATTTCACAAATAATCGAATATGCTTTAAAATGCTTCCATTCCTGACTGTTCTTGATTTCATTTAATTTTCACCAAAACTCTGAGGTTGATATGCTCATCAACATGATTTTATAGATGAGGAAATTGGTTGCTTCTTCACAGGGTAACTTGTAGAATGCCCACAGCTCGAGGCCAGGAGCCCATCTCATGGCACAATGCTACCTGCATCCCAGAGGACTCACAGATTTAGGCCATTCACCTTTCAAAAGATGAGCTCTCACACCGGATTAAAATGTAAGGCCCAACAATGCAATATGCTTACTGCTTAAAAATAGATATCTATAACAAAAAGATGAAGAAATGCTAAAACAAAAAAGTTTTATAATTTTTCAGGTAAAAAGACAACAAGAAAGCAGTTGGGAAAGGGAAGTTGGTATCATATAAAAGAGATTTTGAAGCCAAAAATATGGTGGGGTGCAGAAAAGTTCTGATTATGATGAAAATTGAAAATCAAAAGCTAAGGATTACCAAAGTGGCAGATACACAGAGAAACAATGAATAAACAAGTACTTGCAGTGAGAGGTCCTCATTTTTATTTTTTTCTTATCAAAAAATTAGGCAACCTTAAAAATTAAAGAAAAAATTCAATAGATAGAAATTCTGAAGACATTGAAAATGTGACAAAAATAGTTACAAAATTGAAAAAAAAAAAAAACAGTGGTTATGAATACAATTAATAAACTAGAACCCACAGACATATATTGAAATCAGGGCCAATATACATTGTAAACTTTTTTCAATATATAGGACATTAGTACCTACATGCTACCACCCACATAAGATTCCCAAAATGAATTAATGGGAAAAAAATACATTTTCTCACCATGTACAATAAAACTAAATGTTCATAATATAAGTAAAACCAATGAAAGAAGCCTTGGGTAAAATGGTGACCTGATGTACAGATTAGGCAGGTGGCCCAGGGTAGACTGTAACTCCATTATTTACTGCTGTGTGACCTGGGTGATTTATTGAACCTCTCTGAACCTTGGATTCTTCATCTAGAGATGTGACTCTGTTTTGCAAAGTATGTGTGTAAGTATGTAAAGTAAAGACAAAAGAGGTAAAATAAGTCACATGATATGATCCCACTTTTTAAGATACTTACATTTTAACTAGAAAGAAAGTGTCGAGAATTTGTGTTGTTTGACTGCAAAAGCTAGACGATACATGCCTAAATGCTAATAGAGGTTATCTCTGTGCCTGAGACTTCTGACAATTTTGTTATTTTGCGCTCTTTATCTGTAATTTTTCCACTAGGAATCTATAGTAAATGCATAATAACATGATAAGAAACATGAACATAAGTAAGGACTTTTAAGAATAGAAAATAAATATTAATATATTGTGTGCTCTGCAGACAGAGGCTTCCACAGACTGGCAGTTATGTGGATTGCTGCCACTGTCACCTCATAGCAAATTCTGTGTACTCTCTGTCTCCCCCTCTCTCTCCCCTGCCACCCCATCTATATAACATAACACCGGGATAACTGACAATCAGAATATGCACCACAAGATGAGATCATCATATTGTATCAGTATGCAATTCCTTATTTTAACTGTTAAATTTCTTGATTTTTGTAAGAAAAATGTCTGTCTCAGGATACACATTGAAGTATGTAGGTCTGGATGTAGGTAGGTATGAACTTATTTTCAAATGATTCACAAGGTAATTCATCTTCATAGAGTGAACGATAAAGCAATCAAGGAGAAATATAAACAAAAGGTGCATCCGAGTAAAGTGTGTACAGGAGTTCTTTAGTCTTTTAACATTTCTGTAAGTTTAGAATTATTTAAAAATAAAAATTTACAACAACAGCAAACAAACAAATGAGTATCAACTTCTAATAACAAGAATTCCCCTAAGCAACTAGGTCATGTAGGAAATTAAAAATATAATAATAACTTATGGAATGCTATAAAATTTAAAACAGTGAGAAGGTGTGGATGAATCTAAAGATGTAAATCTATGAGTTTTTGGTTTAGAAGTATGAAAAAGAAAAATAAACATCTAACTTGAAATCTTATGTACAGAGGCAACATGAAAAGAGAAAGAAAATAATAATAATAAGTACAAAGTAGAAAAAAGAAAATCAGTGGATATAATAAATTTTAATGCTCATTCTCTGAAAAATGTATGAGATAGATTAAACCCTTAGAAATATAATAGATAAAAGAAAAGGTATAAATCAACAAAATTATAAATAAGATATAATTTCACAACCGATAAAAAGAATTTTTAAATATAAATGATTGCAATGTTCAATTTATGATAACTTATTTAAAATGGTTTTAGTCAAACAGACAACACAAAATATAACATTGGCAGACCAGATGTAGAAAACATGAGAACAATGATGAAGGAGAAAGAAACTGAGAAAGTTATCAAAGAAACATCTCATCCACCAAAAGAAATATAAGGACCTGAACAAACTAACTAAGCAATATTTCTAACTATTCAAGAACAGATTTTTTCCATGTACTCAGTTCCAATTATGGAAAAACATTACCTCACATGCTATTAATTCTAAGAAACAAGCATCATCCTCATCCACAAACCTGTGGAAAATGCCACTCAGGCACACATACATAAGCACACAGTTCTGGGATGGCAAGTATGCACTAGTAGCAATTCCCATAAAAGTAGTTTTAAATATTAGAAGCAGGCTCAGATACATAGTAGATTTTCCAAAAGTGGGAAATATTAGAAGCAGGCTCAAGCACATAGTAGATTTTCCAAAAATGGTTGCTGGATAAGTGAATAAAGAAAACACAATTAGCAATGTCCACTAAGGACAGGAGAGGCAGGAATGGCTTGGCGTACCATTTATTTGCTGACTTTTATAGATCACTTACTCCGTGTCAGGCCTAAAGAGCAGAAGCAGGAAAATTATTTTCAACTGAGCTTATATAATTCATGGATAAATTAAAGCCATAGCATATGGGGACCAATAAATGTAAATTCTAGAAATACCAAAAGACTACAACCAAACACACAATACCTTTTATTAAAGAATTACTTTTTGTGTTTGTTTGGTTTGGTTTGGTTTGGTTTTGGTGAGACTTAACAGAAAGAAAAAATATGAAGAAACTAGGGATACCCCTGAAGGAAAAGACTATACATATGACTACATGGAAAGTTAAAACTGTTCAACGAAAGTCACCACAGGTGATGTGAGAAGAAAAAAAAATGTAAGAAGACGGTATTTGCTGTGGAGGACTTAAAATCAGTAATAAAAACCAGTGAACTAATAGAAATATGGCTAAAAAATATAAACAGAAGAGGACATCTGAAAGACCAATGACACATAAAAAGAAGTTCAACCTCACTACTAGTAAGAAAGTTGAAAATTAAAATAATGAAATACCATTTTAGATTCATTGAACTGGTGAAAATGAAGGAATTTCACATATGCTAGAAGTTCTCACTTGTAGATCATGAATGTTCACTGCAACAAATAAAAATAGCAACACGAAAAATATGAATAAACAAGTACCTATTAACCCAGTGAACAATCGTGATATACTCACACAATGGGGCCATTTATAGCAGTTTTACTAACACAATAAATTTTGAAACTATAATAGTAGAAAAAACAAGTTGCAAATAAAGATGTAGAATGTAAAAGTTTGAAAACACATAAAATGAAGTATATATTTTATAGATTCATACATATGTTGCAAAAAAATACTAAGTGATGAGAACTATAGACATCAAATTCAGGATACAATTGCCTCTGAATAGGAAAAAAAATAGAGTAGGTCTGGGATGAAGCACATAATTACACAGGTATTCTACTTCTTAGAAATAGGAAGCATTTAGGGGAAAACAGGATTTGGTGGAGCTGAGAAGCAGGTGGTAGGCATACATACTCATTATATTTATGTGTTTGAAATCATTAAAATGCTTAAATATTTGCTCCCCAATTTTAAAAATACATAAAAAGTATAAAAACATATAAGTAGTATACTAAATATGTCAATCTCATGAATGGGTAATTCATAAAGAAAATATGCAATAAAATGGGGGTGGTGTAAATTCAATTTTAATCTTTTTTTAAAAAAGTAAATTAAAATGTGCGTATACCATTTTGGCTTATCAATTTAGCATGAATTACAAAAATGTTAATAAGCATAAAGAGTGGGAACAGAAGAGAGGACACACCCATTTCCTGTTGATGGGAACTTAAAATGATAGGAATTGGAAGATTCAAGATGGCAGACTAGAGGACGGCTGCACTCCTGGTCTCTCTGTGGCTTGGTATTCAAGCAGCAGGAATACTACTTCTCAGGAAGGTAGGTGAAAGAGGGATTCCATCAAAATTACAGTGTCAGAAACTCAAGGTCCATTGAACAAAGAAAGAGTGTATTGCAGAAGCAGCAGCAGCAGGGTGCTGGTTCACCACAGAAGCAAGGGAGAAAATAGCAAGAAGCTCAGGGACAGATTTGATAGGGGAAATCCTGAGATCAGAAAAGCAGCCTGTTCTTAGCTGATCCAGAGACTGCACCACAAACTGGAATTTGAAAAGTGCTCTGTGTTTCTCAACTGGCAGCAGAGAGCTGAGGTGGGAGCCATCTTGAGGAGGTCGTGCTGCAGCTTGCTACTTCAGGAGCTGGGAGATCACAGCAAACATTGCTGTACAGTTCTCATGAGCACCTAATATGTGGCCTAGGGCATACCTAGCAGAACATGAGTGAAACAGGCACAAAGAAGAGTATATCTGGGAGGTTAAAGCCAAAAAATTGAAGGGGAGCCCAGCTGGCTTCTCCTTTGAGTCTTACCAAAGTGGGCTGGGAATCTGAATAGATGGATGTGGTTACACTCAGGGACTAAGCCTGGGAAGACTGTGTTTGTGGACAGCAGAGTATGCAGAGAATTGGTTCCCTTGCCCCACAAGTAGAATTCTTGGGAGGCTCCTGAGGTCCAGACTCCCAGCAGAGATCTGCAACTGCTAGACCCTAAGGGTGTGTTGATCTAATCTCTCCAGAGCAGACAACCCAACAAAGATCCTAAGGCCTGATGAGACTGAAGCCCCAGTTGCTAAAACTCCCCTCAGAGAACTTTGCAGCAACCTCCCCCTGGGAGTATGTGGATATGATCTGTGCCATCAAAACTCCAATCCACAGTGCTGCCCATTCCATCCTACCTTATAATGCTGAGAAGGGAAGCTGAGAGATATTTCAGCCAGCTTCAGTTTGAGGCCACCCCAACTGGCAGCTTGGTGAGCAGCACAAAAAGAGAAAGGTGTTAACAATACCCAGCGTGTTTGCGCTCCCCGTGCCACCCACCATCCCATCCCTCTCTTTACAAAGCTCAAGAAGAAATGGAAAGAATGAAAGTTGGGTATAGGTGGTGACCATCCATTCTCATTAACTCTCATAACCACCTCAATGGAGACAATTCCTTCAATTTTCATTAAGAATCCTTTTTCCTTTTTTTTTTTTTTTTTTTTTTTTTTTTTGGTGTGTATGCGTGTGTTCTTGCTGTGCTGATTGGTTCAAGACATATATACATTTTTTAAATTTTTTTTGCTTTTTCTTTCAAGGGTTAGGGGTTGAGGTTTGTTGATTTTGGTTTTGTTTTGTTTCTGTTTGCTTCTCTTTTTCTCTTGTCTTCTCCCACCCACAGCCAAATTCTCTTGCTCTTTCTTTCTCTCTTCCTGTACTTTGTTTTTCCTGTTTTTTCTCCTCCTTCCTTACAACCATCACCTATGACATCTCTTCTACATTCTTTCTTCACATTTTGAACATTGTAAACTCTTTTCTACTTTCCTATCACATTTTCTTTTCTCCTAGCGAACTGTAACTTAACCATCTTCAGAACTAATTAATTGGTTTGTATAACTTCTCCCCTGCCATTCATGTTGGAGCAATTATTATGGCTATGGAAAACATAGTGGACAAGTGCTGTTGGCTTCAATGCCAAATCTAGGTTATCATTAGTTGTTGTTTCTGCTGTGACAGTGATTGACCCCATGATTCCTGGTTTTTGTTTTTGTTGCTGCTGCTGTTGTTTTTTTGTTTTTGTTTTTGTTTCTGTTTTTGTAATTAATGTTGTAGGTGGCATTGAGACAACTGGGTATTTATTTTAATGCTGCATATTGTTTGCACCAGTTGCTGCTATTGTTTGTTTCTCCCTATTCTGTGCAGGGCTGGGAACCTACAGGGACATTACAAGTTCACCAGGTAGAGACTATGTTTCTGATAAGTTCAGTCAAAAGATAGCACACCCTGCTCTGTACACAAATTAACAATGCTCATACTTCAGCTATACTTTAATACAAAGAATAGAAGAGATTAAAACCCAAATTAGAAATCATATTCCAAGTAGGAAAGGCTAGGAGCAGGACTCAGGTCCTACTCAACGACGTCCCCTACTACAGCAAAAACAGAGCACCAAGACAGAGGCTGCAGACACCATACCTGTGTCGGGGCCTCCATCTAGATCACTCTAGGACACTTTGGCAAGAGTAACCTGTGCTCTAAAAAGGCCACATATAAGAGTGTAAAAGAAATCCACACAAAAGATTAATAAAAACCAACAAAGGAATACAAGAAACATGAAAAAAAAATAAAGTAACACCTCCTGAAGTTCATGATTCACCTGTGATTGACCCCAACTACATAACAGTGGGTGAAAAAGCAAATAAAAAATTCAAAAGAATGATTGTAAAAATAATCAATGAATTCCAAGAAAACACAGAAAAATAGCTGAGTGAATTAAGGAAGTCAGTACAGGACATAAATGAGAAATTAAATGAGGAGAGAGAGATATTTTTAAAAGAACCAGTCAGAAATCTTGGAAATGAGAGACCCAATAAAGCATACAAAATGTTCAGTTGAAAGTCTCTTTAATAGAGTAGACCATACTGAAGACAGAATCTCAGAGCTGGAAGACAAAGTGGCCAGGCTTGAACATTCAGACAGTATTAAAAAAAAGAAAATAAGTAACCATGATCAGAGCATACAAGAGCTCTGCGACAACATTAAGAGACAAATTTAAGAATCATTGGAGGGCTGGGGTCATGGTTCAGCGGCAGAGAGCTTGCCCAGCAGGTGCCAGGCACCGGGTTCAATTCTCAACACCACATAGAAATAAAATAAAGGTCCATTGCTAACTTAAAAAAAAATTTTTTTTAAAAATCACTGGAATTGAGGGTTGTGAGATGCAAGCTGGTGGAATGGATAACTTTTTCAGGGAAATAATAACAGAAATTTTTCCAAACCTTGAAAATGAGGTTAACATCCTGATACAGGAGGCATTCAGAATCCCACAAAGATAAAATCAAAAAAGAATCTCTCCATGACACTTCATAATTAAAATGCCTAACGTACAGAACAAGGATGGAATTTTAAAGGCCTCAAGAGAAAAACCTCACATCACATCACATTTAGGGGCAAGCCAACCAGAATTACTTCTTATTTCTCAGCACAAATTCTAAAAGATTGGAATGAAATGGTCCGAGTTCTGAAAGACAGTAACTGTCACCAGGAGCAGTGATGCCTGCCTATAATCCCAGCAACAGGGAAAGTTGAGGCAGCAGGATCACAAGTTTGGGGTCAGCCTTAACAATTTTGCAAGGCCCTAAGCAACTTAGTGAAAGCCTGTCTCAAAATTAAAAAAAATTAAAATTCTGAGGATGTGGCTCAGTGGTAAAGTGCTCTTGGGTTCAATCCCCAGTAAAAGAAAGAAAGGAAAAGAAAAGAAAAGAAAGAGAGAGAGAGAGGAGAGAGAGAGAGAGAGAGAAGGGAGGGAGGGAGAGAGGGAAGGAAGGAAGGAAGGAAGGAAGGAAGGAAGGAAGGAAGGAAGGAAGGAAGGAAGGAAGGAAGGAAGGAAGGAAGGAAGGAGGGAAGGAAGGAAGGAAAGAAGGAAGGAAGGAGAGAGAGATATGACCAAGATTGCTATATCCAGCAAAGCTATCCTTCAAAAATCTAAGAGAAATAAAAACTTTCCGAGATATATAGAAACTAAAAGAATTCATGACTACTAAACTGAGACTACAGAACTTACTTAAAGGAATACTCCACACAGAAGAAATAAAAAAAAACAAACCCCAGAGTAGCTAAGTAAATGAGAATCAGGACCAAATTAAACATGATAAATAAATCAAAATGGCAGGAATTAATAAACATCTCTATGATAACATTGAATGCAAATGGTCTTAACTCTTCAACTAAAAAACATAGGCTGGCAGAATGGATTAAAAAGCAAGACCCAACTATATGCTGTTTGCAAGAGACTTGCCTTACCAGCAAAGACAGTCACAGGCTTCAAGTGAAAGTATGGAAATTGATATACCATGTGAATGGACCTTGAAAACAAGGAGGAGTAACAACCCTCTTGTCTGAAAAAGCAGACTTCAAACCAAAATTAATCAGAAGAGACTAAGAAAGTCACAATATACTGGTAAAGGGAATAATCCAACAAGAAGATATATGATAGTAAATATTTATGCTGCAAACATCAGTGCAACTAATTACATAAAACAGACACTACTCCTCAGATAGACCCCACTGCAATAATTTGGGGTGATTTCAACACATCTCTCTCACCATTAGACAGGTCATCCAGATATAAACTCAGAAAAGGCTCATTGGACCTGAAAAACATTATAAGTTAAATGAACTTAACAGACATCTATATAATATTTCAATAGCTGAATATGCTTTCTTCTCAGTGACTTATGGAACCTTCTCCAAAGTAGACCATATATTAGGCCACAAAGCAACTCTTAGCAAATTCAAAATTTTTTTTGATAAAATTCCTTGCATCTTATTATATCATAGTAGGATGAAATTAAAAATCAACACCAAAAAACCCTACAGAAACTGTATAAACACATGGAGATTGAACATACACTTTTGAACTTGATAGAAGAAATCAGGGGAGAAATTTTAAAATTCTTAGACTCAACTGAGAATAGTGATACAACATACCAGAACTTCTGGGACACTATAAAGTTCAAAGAGAAAAGTTGATAGATATGAGTGCCTACATAAGAAAATCTGAGGGCTGGGGGTACAACTCTGTTGGTAGAGTGTTTGCCTTGCAAGTACAAGGCCCTGGGTTCAATCCTCTGCAGCACAAAAACAAAAACAAAAAAATTTGAAAGATTTCAAATAAAAAACCTAATGTTGTTAAACTCAAGTACCTTGAAAGAAAATAAACACAAGTCAATTCCAAACCAGCCAGAAGGAAGGATATAATTAAGATCAGAGATAATATCAATGATACTGAGAATAAAAAGTAATACAAAGGATCAAGGAAACGAAGAATTGGTTCTTTGACAAGAAAAACAATATTGATAAGCCCTCAGCCAAAGTAACAAAAAGAAAAAGAGAGAAGACACAAATTGATAAAATTAAGAGATGAAAATGGAAAAATTACCACAGACATCATAGCAGGTCATTGGGAACTATTTTGAAAATTATAATTCAATACATCAGAAACCTAAAATGAATTGCTTATTTCTAGACATGTATGACCTGCCAAAATTGAATCAAGAAGACATAGAAAACCTAAACAGACCAATAATTAGTAATGAGATAGACATAGTAATAAGAAGTCTTTCAACAAAGAAAAGTCTAAGGCCAGATGAATTATCAGCTGAATTCTATCACACCTTTAAAGGAGAATCAATGCCAACGTTCCTCAAATTATTTCATGAATGGGGATGGAATACTTCCAAATTCATTCTATGAAGTCAATATCACATTCATACCAAAAATAGATAAGGACGAATGAGAGAAAGAAAACTACTGACCAATTTCCCTGATGAATGGAAGCAAAAAGCCTTAAAAAATATTAGCAAATTGCATTCAATGCAATCCCCATCAAGATACCAAATGAAATTCTTCACAGAACTAGAAAAAACAGTCATAAAATTCATTTGGAAGAATAAAAGACTCAGAATAGCCAAAACAATTCTAAGACAAAAAAAAAAAAAATGCTAGAGGCATCACAGTAACTGACTTCAAATTACATGACAGAGTTATAGTAATAAAAACTGCAGGGTACTAGTATAAAATCAGACAGACAAATGGAAGAGGAAAGAAGACACAGAGACAAACCCACATATCTATAGTCATCTGATCCTTGACAGAGGATACAAAAACATACATTGTAGAAAAGACAGTCTTTTTAACAAATGGTGCTGGGAAAATTGATCATCCATATGTAGAAGAATGAGACTAGACCCTTACCTCTCACCTTGTACGAAAGTCAACTCCAAATACATGAAAGACCTAGAAATTATATCAGAAACTGTTCAACCCCTAGAAGAAAATGTAGGGTCAACCCTCCAAAATGTAGGTGCAGGCAATGACTTTCTCAATAGGCCCCTTAAAGCTCAGGAATAATGCCAACAGTTAATAAACAGAATTAATCAAATTAAAAAGCAGCTCAGCAAAGAAAATAAATAAAAATGTGAAGAGAGAACTACAAAATGAGAGTAAATCTTTGCTAGCTACTCTTCTGACAGAGGATCCATATCTAGAATATATAAAGAACTCAAAAAACTTAACACAAAAAATAAACCAAATAAGCCAATTAATAAATTGGCAAATGAACTAAACAGACACTTCTCAAAAGAAGAAATACATATGGCCAATAAATATATAAAAAATGTTTAACATCACTAGCAATTAAGGAAATGCAAATCAAAACTATACTGAGATTTCATCTCACACCAATCAGAATGGCAGTGATCAAGAATACAATCATACATGCAGGACAGGATATAGAGAGAAAAGGACATTTTTACACTGTTGGTGAAATTATACATTAGTACAACCCCAGTGGAAATCATACGGAGTTTCCTCAAAAATTGGACATGAAACCAATTATACTACTCCTCACAATATGATCCAATTATATTAATATGATCCGATTATACTACTCCTCAGAATTTTTCCTAAAGAGTTAAAGCCAATAGACTAAAGTGAAACATGTATACCCATGTTTATAGCAACACAATTTACAATAACCAAACTATGAAGCCAGCCTAAGTGTCCATCAACAGATGAATGAATAAAGAAAATATGGCACATAAACACAATGGAGTTTTATTCAACCATAAAAAAAAATAAAATTATGCAATTTGCAGGAAAATGGATGAAACATAATGAGACCATTATGTTAAGTGAAATAAGCCAGACTCAGAAGGTTAAAGGTCATATGAGAAAATTTGAAAATTATAATTTAATACATCAGAAACCTCATATGTGGAATCTAGAGAGGAAAAAGAAAAAGAAAGGTTGAGGTGGGGAGTCTCATGAAAATCAAAGGGAGATTAGTAGAATAGAGGAAAGGGCGGGGGATAGGGGAGAAGGGAAGGGAACTGCTGGGGAGTTATATTGACCAAATTTTATTGTTATGCTCTATGCATGTATGAATATATAGCAAATGCTCCATAATGTACAACTATAATGCACCAATAAAAAATATGGGGGAAAAAAAAGCCAGGAAGAAGGTCAATTGAGAAACCAAATCAAAATCAGTCCTCCTTTCCAATTTTCTAAAGACTGGCCCTGAAGTCCTTTGAAAAAGGAAAATAAAACTATAGCACTCATTTTCTCTTCTAAAAAAATGAAAGGAATTTACTTATTATAGCAATATAATGGAAAGGGAAAATAGATATAAGCGTAGATATGGATAGGTGAATGGGTAAGATAGACATATAGATATGAAAACTTTGCCCCAGCCATTCAATTTTAAGAATTTATGTTAAAGAAGCAGTCAGAAATGTAGATCAAGATTTATGTGTATGTTTACAGCAACTTTGTTCATAATAGTGATATATGAGATATATTAAAGTTAATAAAAACAATAGGCCTCATTCTATGAAGCCAATATCACACTGATACCTAAACCAGACAGAGACTCATCAAGGAAAGAAAATTTCAGACCAATATCCTTAATGAACATCGACGCAAAAATTCTCAACAAAATTTTAGCAAATTGCATACAAAAACATATTAAAAAGATAGTGCACCATGATCAAGTGGGTTTCATCCCAGGGATGCAAGATTGGTTCAACATCAGGAAATCAATAAATGTAATTCACCATATCAATAGACTTAAAGTCAAGAATCACATGATTATTTCAATAGATGCAGAAAAAGCATTTGATAAAATACAGCACCCCTTCATGCTCAAAACACTAGAAAAAATAGGGATAGTGGGAACATTCCTTAACATTGTAAAGGCCATATATGCTAAGCCCATGGCTAATATCATTCTAAATGGTGAAAAACTGAAAGCATTCCCCCTAAAAACTGGAACAAGGCAGGGATGCCCTCTTTCACCACTTCTATTCAACATCGTTCTTGAGACTCTGGCCAGAGCAATTAGACAAACCAAAGAAATTAAAGGGATACGAATTGGAAAAGAAGAACTCAAACTATCCCTGTTCGCTGATGACATGATTATATATTTAGAGGAACCTGGAAATTCCACCAGAAAACTCTTAGAACTCATAAGTGATTTCAGTAAAGTAGCAGGTTACAAGATCAATGCTCATAAATCCAACGCATTTTTATACATAAGTGATGAATCTTCAGAAAGAGAAATTAGGAAAACTACCCCATTCACAATAGCCTCGAAAAAAATAAAATACTTGGGAATCAATCTCACAAAGGAGGTGAAAGACCTCTACAATGAGAACTATACAACACTAAAGAAAGAAATTAAAGAACACCTTAGAAGATGGAAAGATCTTCCATGTTCTTGGATAGGAAGAATTAATATTGTCAAAATGGCCATACTACCTAAAGTGCTATACAAATTCAATGCAATTCCAATTAAAATCCCAATGACGTACCTTACAGAAATAGAGCAAGCAATTATGAAATTCATCTGGAAGAATAAGAAACCCAGAATAGCTAAAGCAATCCTTAGCAGGAAGAGTGAAACAGGGGGTATTGCAATACCAGATCTTCAACTCTACTACAAAGCAATAATAACAAAAACGGCATGGTATTGGTACCAAAATAGAAAGGTAGATCAATGGTACAGAATAGAAGACATGGACACAAACCCAAATAAATACAACTTTCTCATACTAGACAAAGGTGCCAAAAATATGCAATGGAGAAAAGATAGCCTCTTCAACAAATGGTGCTGGGAGAATTGGAAATCCATATGCAACAGAATGAAACTAAACCCATATCTCTCACCATGCACGAAACTAAACTCAAAATGGATTAAGGACCTCGGAATCAGACCAGAGACCCTGCAGATTATAGAAGAAAAAGTAGGTCCAAATCTTCACCTTGTTGGTCTAGGATCAGACTTCCTTAACAGGACTCCCATAGCACAAGAAATAAAAGCTAGAATCAACCACTGGGATAGATTCAAACTAAAAAGCTTTCTCTCAGCAAAGGAAACTATCAGCAATGCGAAGAAAGAGCCTACAGAGTGGGAGAATATCTTTGCCAATCATACTTCAGATAGAGCACTAATCTCCAGAATCTATAAAGAACTCAAAAAACTCTACTCCAAGAATTCAAATAATCCAGTCGACAAATGGGCTAAGGAAATGAATAGACACTTCACAGAAGAAGATCTACAAGCAATCAACAAACATATGGAAAAATGTTCAACATCTCTAGTAATAAGAGAAATGCAAATCAAAATCACCCTAAGATTCCATCTCACCCCAATTAGAATGGCAATTATCAAGAATACGAGCAACAACAGGTGTTGGCGAGGATGTGGGGAGAAAGGTACACTCATACATTGCTGGTGGAGCTGCAAATTAGTGCAGCCACTCTGGAAAGCAGTGTGGAGATTCCTTAGAAAACTTGGAATGGACCCTCCATTTGACCCAGCTATCCCACTCCTTGGCCTATACCCAAAGGACTTAAAATCAGCATACTACAGAGATACAGCCACATCAATGTTCATAGCTGCTCAATTCACAATAGCCAGACTGTGGAACCAACCTAGATGCCCTTCAATTGATGAGTGGATAAAGAAACTGTGGTATATATATACAATGGAATATTACTCAGCCATAAAGAATGATAAAATTATGGCATTTGCAGGCAAATGGATGAAATTGGAGAATATCATGCTAAGTGAGATAAGCCAATCTCAAAAAGCCAAAGGATGAATGATATCGCTAATAAGTGGAGGATGACACATAATGGGGGGGAGAGAAGGGTTAGTGTTAGGGTTAGAGTTAGGGTTAGGGAGGGGGGCAAGTATGGAGGAAGGAACTACTGTGTAGAGGGTAAAGAGGGGTGGGAGGGGTGGGGGGAAGGGAAAAAATAACAATGAATCAAACAACATTACTCTATGTAAATTTATGATTACACAAATGGTATGCCTTTATGCCATGTACAAGCAGAGAAACAACATGTATCCCATTTGTTTACACTTAAAAAAAAAAGAAAAAAAAACAATAGGCAATTAAGTCAATCATGGTTCATCTCTCGAATGCAATACTCTATAGTTATTTTTTAAATATTTAATGCTACTAAAACGTGTCATTAATAAATTGCTAGCATATGGGTGTGCAAGGACTCATACACCTTGTTTAAAAATAACTATATACACAAAAAAAATGATTTGGTTGTATCCACATCAAAATACCAATAGTAGTTTTCTCTGCATATAAAATTGTGGATCTACTTATGCTTTTCTTTTTGTTTTTCTCTATCTTCCTATTTTTTAATAAACATTTATTGATTTTTATGATAGAAAAAGTTATTAAAAATAAAACACTCACCAAAATAAGATTTGGCTGATTAAAGACTTACATATAAAATCTAATTATGGAAGAACTAGCAGAAAATAGAAAAAAGTGTTTATCAACTCTCTGGGGGAATTTTAACTGTCTCAGCTTTGAAGTAATTGAAATGATTGCACTATAAAAATTAGCATTACTAAAGATTTTTTAAAAAGGGAAAGTATTTCTATCAAACATTATAAAGAACTAAGATGTATCATAAATAGCTAATTCAATTTTGTAAAACAGATGTCAAGATTCCAAAAGATAAATGGGTAAAAAACAGGACCTTTCCCATAAGGGAAATACAATTAGTAGACAAACATAATGGGAAATATATTCTCACTAGAAATCAAAGAAATGTAAATGAAAGCAGTCTAAAAATGACAATTTACATATTTAAAAGAAACTACAAAAAATGTTAAATGTTAATATCTAATGATGGTGAAGCTGCCCAGAAAATTATCTGTACATTCATTTATAACCATATTGTTCATACAATTTTATCAGAAATATTACCATTAAGTGTTCATTCTGAAGAAATAATTTGGCAAAATCAGAAAGGTCACTCCGTATTTCCTTGACTTCTAATTGTTAGAATGCTCAAGGCTCAGTTCTTTGACATCTTTTCTCTATCCATTGCTCTGTCTGGAGATCACCCATACCCTCTCTCCTCATGGGTCTCCAGGGAGAAAGCAGGCCAGAGCAGAGGTATTAGTGGAAGTGGGGTAGTAGGCTCTTGTAGATAGTTCAGGGGCTCTGAACTCAGCCAGAGAGAGGCCAGCAAAGACAGTCAGAGAAATGCCTAAGGTGGACTTTATGTCTAGGAAGTACCAGTGAGGTCCCCAGGAATTCCTTCCTCCATGCCATCTCAGAAAGCCCTGCCCTGAAAGGAACTGTCCTGTCTCTCTGCCGGAGATCACCCTGGTCCTGGAAGAGAAGGTAAAAGTCTGCTCTCAAGCCAAGTCTAGAGATCTCTGTGTTCCACAGATGGACTCATCCACTCAACCCAGACTGGGGCCTGTGCTTCACCGAGGTCCTTCTATGGCTTAGGGATGTTTGGACATTTGCCATCTCCTCATTCTCATGACCTTGTGAGATAGGAATCCTAGGATTCATTATCTGCATTAGTCATTATCCATTGCATAAAAGTTAGAACTTAGCTGAGGCAGAGCTAAACTCAACCCTGACTTTTCTGCCCTCAAATCCATGTCCCTCTCCATGGTCCTGTAACCAAACACTCCTTAGTGAGGGCAAAGCCAATCAACACTACCAGGAGATGAAAAGCGGGAAGAAAAGTTCTTTACTTGCCACAGGTGAGGAGAGCACCACCAGGGATGACTCCCCAGCAGTGCCTCTCTGAACAAAGGAGCAAGAGGATTTTTCTGGGGACACTCACACACACCCAGCCATGTCAGTGCACAGAGAGGTGGGTACATTCCCCACGTGGCATGCTCAGAAATGGCAGATGAAAAGCCTGGGGAGGGGGAGAATTCAGCTCAATGGTGAGACTGCAGCATGCAAAGTTTACTCTGGGTCACCTAGAAGAGAGACTGGTGGCTTCGGCAGGATTAAACCAGTTCCTTGTGGTCTTTTCAGGAGGACCTTATCTGAATCAAAACAACTTGAAGAATTGCAGCAGCTTCTCCATTGCCCTCCCCACCTGGTCCCCAGAAGCACAAGTGCTTAGTCCTGAATCTGCCAAGCAGCTAGCAGTCCCAGGTTTGGCAAGAGATCTTACTACACTTGTCAACAGACCTTCACCTCCTTCCTGGCTTATGCCTGTGAAAAATGGACAGGGGAAGTTGTTTTTCTATCAAGAGCTTAAACAAGCAGTTTTGCTCTAGAGATGGTGTGATAACAAAAAGAAATTGTCCCCAGAGTCAAGGAGCCCTGTGTAAATCTGTGTTTTCCTCTATTCCACACTGGTTGACCTCTGAGTCCACCCATGGCTGTTTTCTACTGTGTGAAAAGGATGTTGGGCTCTCCCAGGGTCTTCCATGCAGCCTGACAGTCAGATTGGAAGATGGGGTGGAACCCTAGAATAACAGCCTTCTCTCCAGGGTCTGGCTCCAGGCGCCATGAATTTAAAAGAAGCCTAATCACAGCAATATTTTTGTCTTCCTATCTCTGAGTATTGCTCCTTCCCCAGCCCAGCTTCCTGGGGCAAACCTTGACTCTGTGCCTCCCCCACATTGTGCAGGCCTCCCCTGAATCATCTGCAAGTTTTTCAGTGTGTAGGGATTAAAATTGAAGTTAATGGGATCAATCCACGCAAGCACCCTCACCCTAGACATACAGGAACGCCCCCTAGGGTTGATGAAATCCCCCATTCACCCAACCCAAAGGGAAAAAGTAAATTTCTTGACAGTGGATTTGCATCTATTCCTCCGGGTTGGGTTGTGTGGACATTTACATTTTTTTCTGCTGCTGGGCACACACTGCCCCGGAGGCGCACAGACTCCCTGACTCTTGGATATGGTCCCTGGACTCTGAGAGTCAGACAGGGGAGAGACTCACCCATGAGTTCTGGATTACCTGGCTGCAATGCGTCACCTCCAGGCCTTGGGGTCCAGTCCCCACCACCCATTTCCCACTCCACCAGCCTGTTTTCACCATTAACTATAGAACATGAGAAAATGAACCGGTTGCCTCAATTTAAATTCAGGGTTAGCTGGTCTTTGGTAGATGATGAGAATCACTCAAAAAAAAAAAAAAAAAAAAAAAAAAAAAAAAAAACCCAAAGCAAGTACTGGAGTGTGAGTACCCATTTTTACATATACATAAAGAAGTACACAACAGCTTGCATGGTGAATTTTAAAATATATAGAAAACATAAACCCTATCTATGCATTTTTTAAAAAACACTGCGAATAATTCTCCTCCTTTTCATTATTTTAGTTAAATGAGCAGAACAGAAGGAAGGGAAGGAAGATGTGAGGGACAGAAAATCAGAAAGAAGACAAAAGATTGCAGTGAGCAAAAGCAGCAATAGCTGCCGTGTGCTGAGCACAATCCGTGGTTTTTCGGATTTAATCCTATGAGGCAAATAATTCTACTGCTCTTAGTGTAGAGTGAGGAAACTGAGGCACAAAGACTAAATAATCCAGATTCCCGCTTAATGGGACTAAAAAAGAAGGAGCCAGCTTAAACATCCACTTCTGTGATCACAGTCTCTCCCAAGAGACAGACACAGAAAGAGACTGCCGTTCCTCTGGAAGGAACTCTACCGTCTTATCATTAGAATTCTGTATCTAAGTACTCCCTTATCATTTCCTAACAATAGGAATTAGAGGGGAAATGCTGCGCTTCAGTGGAAAGCAACGCCCCGTCTTCTCCAGCACAGCCCTCCCGGGTTATCTGATTCTAGTGCTCGCCGCCCTTGAAGCATTTTACCACTGTGTAACTTGTAGATAACTAATAGCAACACAAAATGCAGATTTTGTCCTATCCTGTAGGCCTTCCGTTGGCTTCACGTTTGCTTCCATTTTCACATTCATTTCAACATTCTTTTATCCAGGTTAATTCGTGGGGTTGTTGGCTTCTCCCTGGAACGGATTATAACTTCCTTCCCTGTTTCCTCATTAATGGGTGTAATAAAATATTTAGCATCTGCTCATTTTTATATTTGACTAAGAGTCATGATTTTTACTTTCAAAATTTTATGCCAAGGGAGTAATTAAATCAAAACCTACCAAAGCTACCCCTGGCTTTCTGGAGGTCCCTAGGCATGCTCTAACACCAGTGGTTTCAAGGGTACCTGGACGGCCATTGATGGCACATGAGCTAGGTCTTTTGTGGCATAACCATGCCCTGATGACTTCCTGTCAAACACAAAGCTTCAGGGGCCTTTGCTCTGGTACCCTCCTCTTGGCTGGTCTTCTTTACTATTGACTGGGGGAAAATAACCTGTTTATAAATTACATTATTCTGTCATACTATAAAGTCTCCTTTATTTCCATCTTCTGCTAAATCTCATGATCTATTTTAAGACTGGTTTCATTAAATAGCTGAGAAGGGGCTTAAGAACATTTGTTTTTAAAATAACAACAACAGCAGCAGCAACAGCAATAATAATAATAATAATAATAAATAGGTGTTTATGAGTCTTTTATTTTCTTTGTCCCCTAACATAGATAAGGAGAAGATTAAACTCCAGTCTAACTCCTTTCCAAATGAGGACATGGTCCAAGCCAACACTTTAATGAGGTTTCCCTACTTGTTTTTATCATATTCCACTTGTTTTTGCCATATTCCCATGAAGGATAAGTATGTCCACACAGATCAGTTGGTGACCCAATAAAAACATGGTCCCTTTCCTATGGCAGCCTGGCCCTGGGCAAGAGTAAAAGCAAACTGAATCACTTTTCTATGACATAATCCTGCGAACTTCATAAATTTCATCTTAGAAGTGGAATAAGAGAGTGTAGAAGTCCAGTTCAGTCCAGGGAAAACCAGCCATGGAGGGATTAAGGGCTTGGGGCTTATTAGAAGTGACCCTGGGACTCAGAAACCCTGATGTCCCCACTCTCTGAGCCTTTTCCTAGTGAGATACAACTTTTTGCCAATCCTTAACCTAAATATCAACTGTAAACTTAGAGAAATAATACTGCCAATCCAAATGCTATTGTTTTGATTATTCTCTGGTTAGAATGCCAGCAAGGACCACCATTTTCAGGTAAGGTGTAAATGGAAGCAAGATGAAAGCAAGGAAGTCTGATTGTGAATACAAACTGCTTCTCTCCTCGGTGAACTCCACCTTGGTCCCAGTCTTTTCCTCCTCCCCTCAGTCCCAGGATTTGCCCTCTTTATCCCTATAGAGTATTTATTTCTCTTCTTCTGATTCCCTTTCTTATCACCGTGACTCTAAAGGAAAAGGTTACATTCAGGTCACCAAATGCCAGGCTCTGGAAATCTCTATTTCTTCAAGAAGCTCTTCAAATTAAAAGAGATCAAGCACTGGGCAATTTTTTTAAAAATCTAATTATAAAACCATTATTATTTTAGTCTGAGGATTATAAACCAGAGTGCAGTGTTACCCAAATTAGAAAAGGCTTTGAAGAATCACACAGGAAGGAACCACAGGGCTCTGGCACAATCCATGCTGATGACTCTGCAGGCTCCAACCTTCAGGCCTCCAGCCAGCCCCCCTTTAGTCCATGGGAAAAGGAGAGTCCTCAGTAAACTGATGGGCTTTGCTGGCCTTGGAGATGAGCAAAGACCCCACTACTGGATCTACTGACTATATAGCCCTGAAAACTTGCACAAGATGAAGGTTCTCTAGGCCCTGACCTAGAGGCTGTGACTCACTTGTTCTCAGAGTAAACATGTAACTTGTCCGTTTACAAAGTTGCCCAGGTGACTCTGATTCAAATGTTCAATTGGATTCTGGACCACTGGTCCAGACCCTTCTGGCTTCCTGCCACTTTTATTTTTTGCTAAAATTGTATTGCTCTGGTCTTGTTTATACCTCCTGGACACTCTCTTGATCCCCTAGGTGAATTTAAAAGAATAAAAATAATAAAAACATCTACATTTAGCATTAGGATTGCTGAGGGCTTTGTGTGCATCTCCTCCTGTAGTTGGATCAAATGAGTATTTTCAGTGTCACTGTATAGTTGAGGAAAACTACAGTTCAGAACATTAGTGTCTTATCCAAAGACACCCAGCTAGTAAGTGATAGACCAGGGATTTGAACCAAGATCTGTGTTATTGCAAAGCCTGGACTCTAGACCATGGAGTATATGCCTCCAGAATCAGTCATTGTAATTTATGGAACTTCTATGATGAATAGGCACTTGGCTGGACACCTCCCATACAAATCTCCAATACTCGTGAAGACTTGTGTTTCTAAAATGTGACTCTTGGTCCCTGGATTCTGATGTACAGAAAAGGTCTTTGTTTTCCATAAGCCATCTGAATTACTGACTCCAAACTACTATCTCCAGGACTCCCTGGGTTCCTTCTCTTACCCCCAACCTGTTATCCATAGTTCTGGACCAGACACACACCCATGCATGGGGCTGGGGCAAGCACCTGGTCCTCTGTCATCAGTCCACATAGGTGATCACCGACTGGACCCGTCGGCATGGAAGTCTTGCTGTGGCTCCAATCCCTAATTTGAACCATCTGCTGACATACACAGGGTCATTTCTTCTCTGAGTTCTTACCTTCTAGCAGGGCTTCTGGGAAGCAAGGGACCATCTGTTCTGCTCTCAGACCCAGGGAAAATTCTCTCTCCCCACCTCCTCAAAACAAAAGAAACATTCTTTCTATTGATGTAAAGTTACAGGGTTCTTTCTCCCCTCACCTCTCTTTGATATATTCTAGCTGTTAGCTGATCTTCTTTGGCTAGAATTCACTTACCCTAAGGTTCTATGCTTCTGGAAGACAGAGTTCTGTAGACTTCTCTCCACTTTGCCCCTCTTTCATAGGGAAAAGACCAAGAGGACAGGTTGGGAGAGAAATAGTAAGTCGATATCTCAAACACCATCTCAGGCACGTGCTATCTCCTTTTAGGTGAGGAGATAGGACCCATTTCACATAGCTAGTGGACAGTAAACCCCAGATCCCAGGCTCTGGAAACCTTCTATTCAAACTCTAAGAAGTCCTGACCTCTTGCCTTCCAGGACTCTTTCTGACCAGTTCCAGGGAAACACAACAGAACTTGTGCCCTAACTCCCCACAGGAAGGGGGGGGGGGCCCACAGCAGGCAGGAAGACCCTGGGTGGAGGTAGAAGTAGGCAGCATCCCCAAAAGGGGACAGACACCCACTCCTCTTTGTCCTGTTCCAGGAAAGCCTCACAGAACCTGAGTTGGCATGAGTTGGTGGTAGAGGTTGGGGTGGGCAGGTAAGGGAATTATAAAAGCTAGAACAACTTTGAAGGTCTCATCCCATGTAAAAAGTGGTAAGAAAATTTACTCTGCCAAAAAACACAAAATATTTTTGGACAGGTTGGTATCTCAGAGTCACTTGGACTCACCAATGTCTTGGTGAGTTAATCTGCAGAGCCAGGAGGGGGGTTGACATTTGTCATTGGCAGCACCCTGAGGAGAAGAGCTGAGAGTAGGCTCAGGGAAGAGAAGCCCACGGGGATCATCAGCTGGTTTTAGGCCCCAGCTTTATAGGGAAAAGCATGTGAAACAGGACTTTCAGATCCTGCTTCACTGTGCAGGGTAAGAAGGAGCCAGTCAGGCATCCAGGGCAGAGACTGTGCATTTGACAGGATGGTCTCCATATTGCAGCCCTTGGAAGGAGATACAGCTGTGGGACGAAGTGTAGTCAAGCTTTGACTTGGAGTCAAGACCATCCAAATCTGCTGGTGGCCCCAAAGTTCCCTTAAGTCGGGCTTATCCAAACATCGTATAACCAGCTCCACAACATGCCCACTTGGCTAAGCGCCATCTCAAACTCCACACAGCCGAAGCTGAACTCCCAATCTTCCTCCACCAAACCTGCTCCACCAATGGCTTTGCCTACCTCAGCTGATAGCAGCCCCATTCATCTACTCACTCAACCCAAAAACCTTGACGTCACTCTTCACTCCTGTCTGTCTCCCACCATCCCGCATCCTAGCAGGCAGCAAATCTATTCATTGTACCTTCAAGGTACATGCAACACCATCCAGCCACACTGTTATCATGCTGGGCCCAGCCACCATCCCCTCTCATGGGGTCAACTGCAATGCCCTCCTAAGAGATCTCTCCACCTCCACCTTTGCTCACTTGCAGATCAGAGTTAGCTTTTAAAAATGATTCAACTCATGTTACTTCTCTGCACAGAATGGCTCCTCATGTCTCATATAAAGGCCAAAAGTTTATGATGATCTCTCTCTTACTGTACTCCTTGCTATTCTTAGAGCATACTTAACATGCTCTGACCTCAGGGCCTTTGCACTGACTGCCTAAAGCACTTTTCCCCCAGGATTTCCATGGGGGCAATTCCCTCAACTCCCTCAAACCTTTGTTCTAAGTTCAACTTCCCAACGAGATTCCCTCTGTCCACTTTGTTTAAAATCACTACCTCTTCCCTCCTCAACCCTTTTCTTTTTCCACAGTTCTTACTGCATCTACCAATCTACATCAATCTCTTCTTTATTATGTCTATGGTCTATTATTTGACTCCTCCTACCCTTATTGATACATAAACTCCACAAGGACTAAAATCTTTGTTTTATTCATGACTGTATTCCAAATGCCTAGAACAGTGCCTGGCACCAAACAGATGAATAAAGTTTAAATAGTGCTACAGAGCCAAGGAAGGTGACCAGTGTCCTGCACTGCCACATTCCCATCCCCCTACCTGGTTTTGCTGAGTGGCCTTTCTTCTCAGTCCTTCCCTCAGTTGAGCACTAATTAACACAGAGGAGGAAAGAGCTGTTTACTCTGGGGCTATCGCTCAATGGGATCCTCAGCAAGGACATCTTTGCTTGATTCTCTCAACTCCTTGCACTGAAGTCCAGGACGTTCTGCCCCTTTCAGCTGTAGAAACATTTCCTTACCACTCTTTGGCCACAGGCATCAGCAATTTTGCCAAACTCAAGAGAGGATGGACCCTCTGGGGTTCTCAGCAGGCAGGGTGTTTTCCTGCTCTATGAGCTTAATCTGCAATTTGAAATCCGTGAGAGGCATCCCCCCACTGCAGTGCTGCCAGAGAGAGACTTGAGCAATGCAGAGGCCACCTACTCCTGACTTTTGACAGAATTTCCAAACACAACACGTTAACTTTAAATTGACTAATTTGGAACTATGACCTTCGCCCAAGAAGATAAGAAAACATGACAAGGTATTTTATTTTCAAAATATATCAGAATTAAAAGACACTTTTGTGAATGGATCTTTTTGGTATTAGATATAAGTAGATTTGGGGTTGGGGCCATCAAAGAAAATATCCACACACGAAACAACATGTTAAAGGTTAATAATTAATGGCAGCCTTCCCTAGCAAAGTATTAATAGACATTCTGGTCTCATTAGCTCCAGAAATTAGCAAGAAGACCTCAGACCCTGGGTGAGAGAGGAGAAAAATGGGAAATCCCCTGCGTGTCTCCATTTTCTTGGTTTTATGCATCTTTACCCAATCAAGTGCCCCTGGACAGAGCCTGGAACCAGGTAAGAGCCAATCTTTTCTCTGGAGATGGGCCTGGATTTTTCTTTGTTAAGTGTGTGTCACAGAGATTGATCGCAAGGGCTAGAGCTTGCTTTAGAGCATAGGAGGTGGTTCATAGGAGTGGCACCACAGGTTCAAGGGACATGTAGCACTTTGTAAACAGGACTAAAATTTTAGAAAACTACTCTGGAAGTCAACATAAAAGTGCCTGCAGCTAGTAGCTGAGTCTCTCACACATCTGATGTGGACCCAGTCGTGCTAAGATTTCTTCAGTGGAGAATGATGTGAAAGATTTGGGATCTTCCTGAGAGTTAATTTGGCATCTCATTTGCAGCTGGGGAGCACAGCATGCAATGAAAGGCTCTGTCTTGCTGGGGTTGTCGAGTTGCCTGGCTCTCTCCACAGAGAGGGATTTCAGTCCTAGTTCTCGTCAGGTCTACAGTAGGGATAGCACTGCACATTTCCTAGTCTTGACTTTTCTGCCTAAGTTTTCCTTGAAGCCTGAAGAATCCAACAGCAGCCCCTTATGTTTTGTCTGTAATTTTATCAACTAGACTGATGGCTAAAAACAAATCCAAAAGCTTAATCAGGTAGGTGGAGTCCCAGGTTCCTGCCTGAACAGTGCAAGGGATCAATAAGTGACAGGTTTGAAATTACCTGAAATTATCTGAATAACTTGTCCAAACAATGGGTATTTGTCAGGAACTAGTAGCAATATAGAAACTGCTTAGTATTTTCTTTCCTCAAAGACTGTGCTTGAAGGGAGTTACAAAAACTTTGGGAATCAGGAATTTACTAACAGGATATATAATTGAAAACTCCAGAAAAAATTTCCCCTTTAAGGAAAAGGGCTGTTCCTTTGCATTTGATTATTGTTCTATATTCTAGGTCAGTTACTTATTAGTAGTATTATTAGTACCATTCACTGAGCATTTCATGGGCCAAGCACTATGCTAATTATTTAACATTCATCACCTCATTTTAAAGCTACATCCAAAAATGGACTGTACATAGTAAGAGCAGGTAAAATTGCTGGTGACTTTTATTCCCTGGGTTCACAGTGATTGCACTAAATCTCTGCCTCTTGGCCCACCATGTTGTGTTCGTTTAATGTTCTTATTGAAATATAACATGTCTGGAAAAGAACCTGTACCCTAAGTCCTCAACGAATTTTCACAAATGGAACCAGCACCCACAGCCACCTCTGTTCCCCCTTGAGCCTTCACATACATGGCTTGGCCCATCAGGGACTTGTTAGTGGAAGCACATACTATGTGCTCCCTGGCACCTGGCTTCTTTTATTCACCTTTGCGTTTGTGAGCGGCACCCTGAGATTCCGGGTAGTGGTAGCTCCTACGCTAGCTGCTGCGGCATGTCATTGGGTGAACACACCTCACTTCATTCATCGTTTCTACTATTGATTGGCCTGAACTGTTTCTGCAAACGGGATTTGAGCCTTTGAAGCCACCAGTGCTGAAGCAGAGGTTGAAGCGAGGCACAGCCCCTCACACACACCCATGTCTGGGTATTGTCCAGATTTTTCTCAAAAATCTCATCATCCTGCTGTTTTCCCAAGTTTATTCAAAAGCAGAGGGAATTGTCGATGATTAGCAGGAGGGCCCCTGAGGAAAGAGGACCAGAGTCAGGAGGCCTCTTGCTCCCTTGAAACCAGACTCTCTTGGCAGAATTTTTTCTGCAAGGCGTGAGCCCCTTCTGTGTGCATGTGCCTAGTGCCATGTCCTCCGGGAAATTGCAGAGATGCCAGCATCTTTCGGTGGAGCCCTTGGCACATGAGCTTCTATACAGTGGCTCCCAGTGGGGGCACTTTTACCCTGCAGGGGACAATTCACAATGCATGGAGATGTTTTGGGTTGTCACAAGCAGAGAGAGTGCTTCCCCTCCATCTGTAGTGGGTGAAGCCAGGAAAGCTGCCAAACATCCTACAGTGCGCAGGAGAGCCCACGACAATGAGGTATCCCACCCGAGATGCCACAACTGAGAAACCGTGGTGTCTGCCAAGCCTCAGCATCACTAGTCAAAGCCAGGATGAACTCCCTTCCCCCTGCCCCCACCTCTCCCAGGCTACTTCTTCTATTACTGATAATACTTCACTAATGGATTTGCTCGTCTACTGTATACCCAGTATGTGTCGGGTACCGTGTCGTTTTATCTCACGCTCACCTAGCAGTTGAATAACCCAGCAATTAAGAGTCTTGCCCAAGTGTCCATGGATGATCAGGGAAGAGCTGGTGGAGGTTCCTGGAGTCTCGGTCCGTCTCCTGAGGCTCCAGCTCTCTCCATTGTGCCTGTGCCCAGTGACTTGATAGCCAAAGGGCTCTAGAAAACCTCAGTGCCTCTCACAGGGAGGCAGATTTAGACAGTTCTTCCTGCCTGTCAGCACCAAGGGGGACCAGATGCTGTGAACCTCTTGAAGGCCAGCGGCATTGGCTCCATGGCCAGCCCTCACTGCCAAGTCCCGGGTCTACCCCACTGGTGTTGCCTCCAGACTAACACTGTTCCAAGTGGTAGCTGGAGCTGCTCTGGGACCTTGCCAGACCCCACTTCCTCTGCCTCAGGTGTCTTCCACTGCCATCAGTCTCAGTCACAGATGCCAAAGCCTAGAAGCAGCTGCAGCCCATCCACACAGTCACTCAGTAACATGACAGTGTACACGACCACAGGCCACACACAAGGCAGGGTGTACCCAGACATTCTGTCTTGGGAAACCTCAAGAAGCTACTTTTTATGTGAGATTCAGCTATCGATATTTGTCATATTAGAAATTGAAACAGAACTCTTAAAAAGAGTTTGATAGTGCTTTTAAAAATAACAATAAGCCCATCACATGTTAACATATATAACAATTTTATAAAAAATAACTTGCATTTTCCAAATAATAACCCAAAAGATAAATCAAAAGAGTGACTTTTAAAAAAAATTTTTGTTTTTTTATTTTATTTTTAAAGACTGCAATTTGATTCATTGTACACAAATGGGGTACAACTTTTCGTTTCTATGGTTATACACAATGTAGATTCACATCATTCATGTAATCCTATAAATACATAGGGTAATACTATCTCATTCTGCTATCTTTTCATACCCCACCTCCTCCCACCCCATTTTCCTCTACACCATCCAAAGTTCCTCCATTCTTTTCTTGCCTCCACATCCACCCCCACTTCCTGTTATGCATCATCATCCTTATCAGAGAAAACATTCAGCCTTTGGTTTTTTGGGCTTGGCTTATTTCACATAGCATGATATTCTCCAACTCCATTAATTTACCTGCAAATGCCATAATTTCATTCTTCTTTATGACTGAGTAATATTCCATTGTGTATATATATTACAGTTTCTTTATCCATTCATCATTTGAAGGGCATCTAGGTTGGTTCCACAATCTAGCTATTGTGAATTGAGCAGCTATGAACATTGATGTGGCTGCATCACTGTAGTATGCTGATTTTAAGTCCTTTGCGTACAGACCCAGGAATGGAATAGCTGGGTCAAATGGTGGGTCCATTCCAAGATTTTTGAGGAATCTCCATACTACTTTCCACAGTGGCTGCACCAATTTGCAACTCTATCAGCAATGTATAAGTGTACCTTTTCCCCCACATCCATGCCAACACTTATTATTGCTTGTGTTCTTGATAATAGCCATTCTAATTGGAGTTAGATAAAATCTTAGGGTGATTTTAATTTTCATTTCTCTAATTACTAGAGAGGATGAGCACTTTTTCATATATTTATTGATCACCTGTATATCTTCTTCTGTGAACTATCTGCCCAGTTCCTTATCCCATTTATTGATTGGGTTATTTGCATTTTTGGTGTAAAGTTTTTAAAATTCTTTATAAATTCTGGAGGTTAGTGCTCTAATATGTATATGGAAAAGATTTTCTCCCACTCTGTGGGCTCTTTTTTCACATTGTTGATTGTTTCCGTGGCTGAGAAAAACTTTAGTTTGAATCCATCACATTTATTGATTCTTGCTTTTATTTCTTGTGCTATTGGGGGTCTTGTTAAGGAAGTCTGGTCCTAAGTCAACATGATGAAGATTCAGGCCTACTTTTTCTTCTATTTGGTGAAGGGTCTCAGGTCTAATTCCTAGATCCTTGATCCATTTCAGGTTGAGTTTTGTACAGGGTGAGAGATAGGGGTTTAATTTCATTTTACCACATATGGATTTCCGGTTTTGCCAGCACCATCTGTTGAACAGGCTATCTTTTCTCCATAAGTTTGTGGCATCTTTGTCTAGTATGAGATAATTGTACTTATGTGGGTATGTCTCCATGTCTTCTATCCTGTACCATTGGTCTACCTGTCGATTTTGGTGTCAATACCATGCCATTTTTGTTACTATTGCTCTATAGTAGAGTTTAAGGTCTGGTATTGGGATACCTGCTGCATCAAGGAGAGACTTTTTTTTTTTAACCAAGAAATTATGTGAATCGATTTAATGTCTGGCTTAATAGAAGACGGCTGGGTTCTCTTATCTGTTTCTAGAGTTTATTGTGATATGTTGCTTTGTTTGACATCTATGAAGAAAATCTGGTCCCCCATGTAGGAATAAGGGGGACATGCTTGGAAATTCCTTGGGGCCTTGGTCCACATTGAGAACTGCTGCATTTGTGCAAGCAACACTTACAGTAGTGGACTCCCCAGCCTGCCCCTGCCCCACTGGGACTTCCCAGCCAATCAAGGGTGGACCAGGGCAGGAGAAGTTGGCAATAAGTGAGTGTTTGTCCCCGGAGCTTTAGGACCAAAAGTTGGTCTGTCTTCCATTATCACAATTCTAAATAATGTCTTTGACAAAACAAAATTCCTCCCAGCAACAATAGTTTCTTGATCTAAGTTCTAAATAACTTCTATGGTTATTGTTGGGTTTTATTAATATACATTTAAACTTCAAATTATCATATTTTTATTACTTATCCTTTAATAAGTTTGTTTTCTACACTAATGTTAATTTAAGAAATCTGCAGTTGGCACCAATACTCACAGACTAGAGAGAAATGCGCTCCTTGTTGGGGTAAGTGTAATGGTTCAAACTCTTTCCAATTTGCTTAGAAACATCTGATCCCCAGTGGTGCTTACTACCTGTTCCTGAATTTAAACAGCAGACTCAAAATTAAAAAATGACAGCATCGTGATTGCAAAGAAAAAAACACAGAACTTGACTTACTTCCACTGTTATCCTGTGATCCCCATCCCGAGATTTTTTGTGTGTGTTTAAAATTTAAAGCAATAAAGCAGAGTATGAACTGTGAAGTATAAGAATTGGTTTGTAAAGTAGAAATTTGGGCTTATACAAGAAAAAATTTTGCTGCATTTGAATATCTTAGACTTGAAATTTACTCTTCTTTTAATTGTTCATTTAAAACTAAAGAATGCATCAAGAAAATGATGATTATTGATCTTTGCATATATGTTACTGAAAAATAACTTTGTCTCATGGAACAGAGGCATATTATAATGATACAGTTTTAACGTCAAAAACAATGCATGTGGTACTGTGTCTAATCAAGGAGATTAAACACATATATAAAAAGTTTTTACAACAGAGCATGGAAAGTGATGGTGCCCACTAGAGAGGAGCAAGTGGAGGCAAAGAGTTCACTTCCTAGTGCAGGGTATGCAGAAGACTCCTAGGAGGAGGTAGCATGTGTGCAGAGGCTGGAGGGTTCACCTCCTAGTGCAGGGTATGCAGAAGACTCCTAGGAGGAGGTAGCATGTGTGCAGAGGCTGGAGGGTTCACCTCCTAGTGCAGGGTATGCAGAAGACTCCTGGGAGGAGGTAGCATGTGTGCAGAGGCTGGAGGGTTCACCTCCTAGTGCAAGGTATGCAGAAGACTCCTGGGAGGAGGTAGCATGTGTGCAGAGCCTGGAGGGATGGAATCTGGACAAAAGAGAAGGAGGCTTTCCTTGTGCAGAAGCAAAGGTACAGCTATGATAAAGTGCAAGTGATTTTCAAGCCCAAACACCTTCCAAAGGCCATCTGTGGGGGAGGAAGGGAAAAGAGGTGAGAGAAGGGGACCAGGAAAAGGAGGAAGAGGGTGAGGGAGGAGGAGAAAACAACTCAGAAAGGTGTTCATAGCTAAACAAACTAAACTGCAACAAACTGTAGACAACTCCATTGTCCAGCAATAAACCATTAAGGATGGGGAGTCTGGCTATTGCCAAGTCTGCCTTTAAAGCAAGCATTGTTTTAGATGCCTACTGCTGAAAGTTCCAGAAGTCTTTGGGGATGAAAATATGGGGTTCAGAAATAAAAGGCTGATTGCTGGCCCTGAGACACTTATAGTTTAACACAGGGAGCTGAATCCAGGCCAGATGGCAGGTTTCAGAGAATCATGGAACCTCCTGAAGCGACCCTGAGGTCATATGTAAGGGCATTTTGAGTAGGGGACAGAGGTTATAACTTTTGACAAATTATCCAAGGGACCTGTGACCCTCAAAAATGTTCAATAACAACAGATCTTATAGCTTTTAAATATAAATATAAAGATATTTTACAGGCAGTAATATGGCAGGAAAACAGGACTAAATAACCTACGTGTTGAATCATAACTATGAAAAAAGGGTATACAAGTATATTACCACAGATTAAAAGTATGTTAAAAGATATATAAAAGACTGGATGGTCCTGCAGGGATTTGGGGGAGGGGTGCTATTTAAATTTTTTGTTAAGTAAAAGACCCTGATTAGCCACTATTATATTACTCTCGGATTTGCCATCCCAAGAGGGCCACTGGAAAGACATCCTGCACTGACCACTCAGATCTGCACCTCTGCCCATCTATGCAGGCTGTCAGACTCATTGCTGCCCTGAGGGGTGGAGGGCAGGGGCGGGGAGCTGCTGATCATGACAGGCATCCACCATGGCAGAGAACATCATTCATGACTAATATTTGAGGAGGCATCCAGACATGAAACTAGTCTACCCTCGAGCGTATACAGATCCGGAACAGCTGAGAGCCAGCCCCCAGCACTCTAGTGAAATCCTCTTTCCTTTGCATGAAATCCTCCACCCACTGCTAGAATTCTTGGCCTTACAGCTGAGCAGGTCTCCAGCCCTCCTAAGGGGAGTCTCCACTGGAGAAGATGTACCTAAGGCCAGAAGACCCATCTGGTTTCCACCCTACCTGCCCCTGACAGGGACCCAGGACTTGAACTCACATTCTTCAATTCTGAACTAGGTAAACTGGAACTTCAGGGCAGATTGTTGAAAGCACAGGGTCTGGAAACTAACCTGAATACACAAGTTACCATGTGATCACCCAAGCCAAAAACCAGCCGGGAGTCTGCTATCTAGTTCCCATTGTGGCCATCCCCTGTCCTATATTTCACCAACTGCCACATGCTCCGAGGCTTGCTGGATGCTCACAGGTGACTGGGCAGTGAGAGAGGTCAGGAAGATGCTGGCCTGATTTTAGGCCTGGTCTACATACAGGGCTAAGAATTTCCAATTACATTATCCAAGGGAATATGAGCACCCCAACCTCAGCCCAGAGTGTCCCTGACATAGGGCACATAGGGCAGGGATACAGCAATTTTCACAGTCAGGAAGGTGACAGGGCACAGGTTCCAAAGAAGGAGTCCATTTTAAAGTGGGACCTTCTCTGCCAAGAACTCTTGTCCATCCTATTGGGAAAAAGGGTTAACCAAGAGCAGGCAGGACATCTGACCCCACCACAGGGCCACAGGAGCTTTGGCTGGACTTCACCCCAGTGAGAAAACCAAACAGCAGGACATAGCCCAGTCAATCCTGCAAGGGGTAGAGGAGTCATGGTAAAATTAATAGTTGGGCTCACACACAGGCACTGAACGTGGAGTGAAGGAGACAAACTCCCACCCTTCACACACTAGAGGGAGGATTCAGGGTACCCACCTGGCTTCTCCAGAGAAGATGCAATTCTTAGTCATGACCACTAGGTAGCGCAGTGATTTCTCAGCAGCTTCAGGATTCCAAGAGCGGGTTTCAAGTTGGGGAGAATCCTTTTCTAGATGACTCTGGAAAACTGAAGGCTGTTAGCCAATCTCCCTTCCTCTCCATTTGTAACTCCTTTTACAGAAACACTCGTAGTTTTGATCTTTCCTCAATGAGGCTTGGAAGGATGGGCAGGGAAAAGTGAAAAGAGACTCAGACGCGTGGAAGAGGCAGCCTCCCTCTGGATCCATGGCATTTTTGCCTGGATGAATACCAGTGGGGACCTGGGAAGCTCACTGTGGCATGGCTAGCCAAAGGAGGTGGGGGCAGCCACACACACACAAAAAAAAAGTAGTTTTTATGAAAATATGTAGGTGACAACGTCAAACAGAATGTATGTTCTGACATTGAGGAAAAAGCAGTAAACCTAATTATATGTGTCCTGTGATTAGGAGTGTATGAAAAATGTTAGTTTGAGGGGGGAAAATACTGAAAAAGATACAAAAATGTGTGTACTTCAGTTGCACTTGTGTTTGAAATTTTGTCTCTTCCAAATTTTGTGTATGCAATGCTTTAGCACTGTATGTATAGGGTATGTTTCATGATTTAAATTATTTTTAAAAATGTACTTCAAAACGAAGGTTTTGACTACAGCAGTCATTCTGGAACCTCACTGTGCAACAGAAGCAACTGAGAGACTTGTGAAAATAAGATATCTAGGCCTCATCTGCAGAGTTTCTAATTGGGTAGACCTGGGGTAGACCTAGAAATTGGCATTTCTCACAAGTTTCAAGTGATAATGCAGGTCTGGAAATCACAGAGAACCACTGGATAATCAAAAATAGTTCATGGAAGAACCTAGAGTTGAGCCTAGGTTTCCTGACTTCCAAACTCCGAAGATATCATATCTTCCCACAGAAACAAGTTTGAGCCTCCAGTCCAAACCTGCCTTCATTTCCAAATCTGGAGTGAGGGGATGGGAATCCACATGAATTGTTCCCTCCATGGCAGCTATAACCCAAACAATATTTTTTTAACACAAGATATTCATGAAAATGTATTCCTCCAAAATAAAATATCAGCATGCTAAAAAAAAAAAAGCAATTTGGTAAGAAAAATTCCCAAGCTGGCACTCCCTTATAATGGGTAAAAAAAAAAAAAAAAAAAAAAAAAAAAAAGTCATTGCAACAGCTAATTAACTATCCACTCTGAACTATTCCTTGGCACCCCTGAAAATATGATCAAGAAAATTCTTTTCGGGCTGGGGATATAGCTCAGTTGGTAGAGTGCCTGCCTCGCAAGCACAAGGCCCTGGGTTCAATCCCCAGCACCGCAAAAAAAAAAAAAAAAAAAAAAAAGAAAAAGAAAATTCTTTTCACATGAGCTGGGCATTACCAGGGTTGGGCAGGGCCTGTGGGTTCTCAGTTGACTAGGACTGACCATGACTGTGAAAAACTTTCCAGTTGACAAATGTTCCAATTTCCTTGTCCCAAGAGAAACCAACATGGTGGGGACAAAAAAAAAAAAAAAAAAAAAGAAACCACTACTCTATACTAAAACATAAGATCAACAGCAGCAATCAACAGCAGTTGTTAACCACCCACTAGATATAGGCCCCATGGTCAGTGCAAAAAACCCAATTCCATTTACCAAGAAGCTTCCGTTTGACAGGGTCTCCAGCACTTTGCAGGTGTGTGTGTGTGTGTGTGTGTGTGTGTGTGTGTGTGTGTGTGTGTGTGTGTGTGACATAATTTCAACACAGTGTTATAAGTGTGCAAGTAACTATGTACAAAACATGACAAGAGGCCTGAGGCCAGACAAGTCAGGCGAGAAAGCTTTATAGAAGAGTTGAGTCTGGAAGGAAAGGAAGCCAAAGGACATTGAAAACAGAAGGAAAAATATGAACCAGCCTTGACTTATAGGTCTGACAAATGATGGTGAAATTGGGAACCCATGAGAGTTTGGAATGACCCAGGGTAGGGCATGTAAAAAGAATTGACCAGAGGAGAGGGCCTCAGGGCCATCCTCAGGAGTTTGGCCTTCACCCTGGGGGCAGCTCAGGGCACCTTTAAACCTGGTTTTAGAGGAAGGGAGGGAAGCTGTGGCTACCATTCCAGGCTGGGTTGATAGCCTTAGCTCCCAGCCACTCCCTGATGGGGAGTAGTGTTATCGGCAGGAAAAGGCATGGGTGGAACTTGTCAGCCACCAGTTTTGCAAACTCACCTGGTCCTGCACCCAGACACCATCTACTCTTCCTCCAAGCCAGGCCCCAGCCTTGGGCAAGTCTCTTTCAAGTTTTCCTGTTAATTGCCATTTCAAACACTAAATCATAGGAGGGATTTACACCATGAAACTGAAACAGGAACGCATAGTAGAAACTGAAAGAGAAATCTTCCATCTTAAAATCTCTATTCTGAGCCTGAAAAGGGAGCCACCTGGAATTCCACATCATGTTAATTTATAGACCAACAGAAATTTTACCTGTAAAAATTCATTCCCACCTGCATTATCACTGGATTCTTACAATAACTTTGTAAACTGTGTTGGATGGGTATTACTAGCCTCATTTTATGAAGGTAAAGTTTTACCAACTAAAGACCACCAGGAACACACATGATGTTGCATGGAAATTAGTTTTCTTTGACTTACCACAGCAAGGGAGGGGGAGCCCCAGAGACATCCTGGCACCCCAGGGACTGAAGTGGAGAGCAGATGCTTAGAAGACCTGGGCTTAGGCTAGATGAGTCTAAGAAAGGCTGGAGAACAGTGGGGTGCTAGGTTGGATTCTGTCAAGAGGGAGAGCATTCAATGATTGGGTACCACACATAATCTGTGAATTACTTATTATTAAATAGTTATTACTTAGCTTAATCAGTAATATCTTGCAGGTGAGAGATGAAGCGGGGCTAAGGGGGCAAAACACAGGCAAATACAGAAGCCCAAAACACTTGATCCTATTGATCAGAAGAGGGGAAGGTGTAATCATGTTTTGGTCTCAGAGTAGCCTCCTCCATCTTGATGCAAACAGAGAGATGCAGAGTCCCGTGCTTATGTTCTGTGGTGATTGTCTAAGTTCAGCTGAAACATCACGGCCTGGCTGCCTCCAGGGTTGGTTTTGTGGTGTAGTGTTTCATGTTCTCTCACGCACAGTGCATTCAGGTAACGTCTTTGAGGTCTCTCGATGTCTGTGCACTTCCTGCACTGCCTGTCTGACTCCCTCTACCTCTGCTCTCTCGTGAGTAATACGCAGGGTCCCTTCCTCACTGACACTGTGGGCGTCAACAGCACTAATGTGCAAGGTCATCGCAGTGCCAGGAATCCTATAATGGTTACCTCCCCTGGTATTGGAACCTAACTGTTTTGGGGAAAGAGAAATATGGAAGTGGATCGGGCGGTTTACACAACAGAAATTTTATTTTCTTGTGATTCCAGAAGCTAGAAGCCCAAGATCAAGGTGTCCACAGTGTTGGTTTCTCCAGAGACCTCTCTGCTTGGTTTCATATGGCTGCCTTCTCTCTGTCTCTACGTGATGCTCCTCCTTGTCTGTGTCTGTGTCCTTATTTTCTCTTCTTATAAAGACACCAGTCATGTTGGTTTAGGGTCCACCCCCAATGACCTCATTTAACTTGAATCACCTCTGTAAAGACCTTCTGTCCAAAAACAGTCGTAGTCGGAGGTACTGAGGGTTAGAACTTCAAGATGTGAATTTAAGGGGGACAAAATTCAGCCTCTAACCCCCAGCAAACACTTTTCAAGGGCTTGCTCTGACCCAGCTCCTGGGCTACATACTGGGGATACTGTGGACACTGCAAATATATCTTTGTTCTATTTGAGCTGCAGCAACTCCTAAGGGCCTTCAGAGTTAGAAAAGAGGCTCATAAATATACATGAGATTGGAAGAAAGTAGTAAGTCCACACCAGGCCCAAACAGGGGCCTTTGCTAAGGGGGTGCAGGAAGCAAGGGCCCAGCCGAGGCTCACATGAGCCAGCTGGCAGCTAGCAGGGGGCTAAGCAGGGGAGGGGGCAGCAGCCCCTTTCAACAGAGTGATTAAGATTTTCTGGCAGCACAAGCAATAACTGGCAGGAAACCAAGAAGGAGCCATTTATCTGGCTCATGTTGTGAGTAAGTGATAAAATTCACCCTCTGGCGTGAAGCTGGAAGGAGCCATCATCTTTTCGGGATGATGTGCTCAGTATGAGTTCAAGGCGCACTTCTGTGCTGTGAGAAGTATTTTTCCCACACAACTGCCTTCAACAAGACCGTTGCCTAGGCTCACCGAGCCTAGGCCAAGGAGAGAGGGCCCAAGGCCAGCTGCCACCTTCTCTTGCCATGCCTGCCAAGCCTAAAAGGAAGAGCAGAATCAGCCAGCACCCAAGGACAGAGTGGGGACTGGAAGGACAGATTCCCATGCTCTACCTCATATCTGGACTCTGGGCTCCTGGCCTAGCAGGAGCTCCTGGCTTAGCTAAAGTAAACCATTAACTCCTGAGGGAGGCCCTGGATGGCATGAGAGAACTGGGTATGGAGTCTACAGACCTGGGTCTGAGGCCCAGCTACGCCACCTTATTCACAGGTGGTTCTTTAGATCTCAGTGAGTCATTAGTAGTGAGGTGACTAGTTGAAACCTCCCTGGGCTGTTTGAAGACAAAGTAAGAATAAATGAAACACTTGTCAACTCGTCACTGCTAGTCATATAACAAACATTTGTAAGCACCGATTACTAAGTAATCCTGTCATTACAATAGTCACCTGATTCATGTACTACTCCCAAGGTGCTTCCCTACATTTTACTACAAAAATATTCTAATATCAAAAGAAGTTTAAAGGAAGGTACAATGAATTGCCATATTCCCTCCAGATACACTCAGTAATTGTTAGCCTTGATGTATTTGCTTAACTCAAGTACATGCACTTTTATGAGTGTGTGCTATAGAACCCATTGAGAGGGAAAGGGAGAGATTCACACACATACCTATATATTCTGTTTGAAAGTTGTGGATATCACAATAATACAGTGTTAAATATTTATACATCAGCCTTCATCTTTTAATAAGAACATTCTCCTAAGTAGCTTCAGTACCACTGCCTAAAAAAATTAAAAATAATTTCATATTGTCCAATATCCAGAGTTCATGTCCTAATTTCCCCAATTGTCCCAAGACACTTATTTGTGGCATTTTTCAAACCAGGACCCAGTCAAAATTCTCCAACTCCCTTTCCTTTTTCTGTCCCTTTTGTTTCTCCCATGCTGAGGTTGTGAGTCCTCAGCACTTGGTGCCAACACCTGTGCTTGCCCCTGGCCCTGACCCCTTTCAGATTGCTCTTCTGTGTCACCTGGTTTGTTGCTTTTTCATTACCTGCCTTCATCTCTCTCCCTGCTGGAGTGAGAGGGCCTCCAGGCAGGGCTGTCCCCATCACCATTGCATCCCTAGGACCTGCTTAAGCTGGTGTAGAGTCTGCCCATCGCAAGAGAATGTTGAGTGTTTGCCTCCTTGTCAAAGTTCCAGGTCGTGTACACTTTTTAAAAGTGAGTGAGTTTTAAGTAATTTTATCTGTCAATTCCACAGCCCTGTTGGAAGTCATGGAAAATGTCCCTAAGGTATAGGAGACATAGGCCAGTTCTGCCCAACTTCCCCACCTGGAAACATATGGACTCTGGGGCTGGGGCTGGGGCTCAGTGGTAGAGCGCTTGCCTGGCACGTGTGAGGCACTGGGTTCAATCCTCAGTGCAACGTAAAATAAATAAATAAAATAAATGTATTGTGTCCATCTATGACTAAATATATATATAAAACATAGGGACTCTGAAGTCATCCGGGTTCCTCCTTAGAGTCTGCACCCCACCCCTGAGATAGTGCTAGCAAATAGAAAGCCAGAGATGCTGCCAGACCTCAGGCCTCTTCTGTAATACACAGGCACAGGGGCCCTTGAGAAGCTGGCTCTGTTCCCATTATGGATCTCAGGGAAGTGATTCTGAGTCCTTTGGGTTTCCATGGAGCCAGAAAACCACTTCCAGATCAGTGAGAGGGGAGAAGGGATGTATATCACACACACTGAGTTGGTGATGCCTTCTCCAGTATGAATTCCCCATGGTGCTCACTACCTTAATGGGAGTTTTAAGCTACCCCAGCTTCAGATGATCCTTTCTAAAGCAGAGCTTCTCAAACTTTAATGTGCATATGAGTCACATGGGAAGTTTGATAACATGAACATTCTTTACAGCAGATCTGGGATGGGCTTCAAGATCCTGCACTTCTAACAAGTGTCCACCTGATGCCAATACCACAGGCCCCAGCACCACACATTGAGAAACTATCTTTTAAAGGACACCAAAGAGCTCCTCATCTACTCAGTGAACTAATAATTAGCACCTATTACTAGACATAAGGCTGTGAGCTAGCACGGGAGGAATAGGGGATGGGAAGAAATACTAGGATGAATAAGATGCAGTCCTTTGACCCAAATCCAGCTGCATGTGCTTTATTACTATGTCTAGCATGTTGCATAAATTGACTGCATTCTTACAACAACCTATAATCTATAAAGGAAATTTTTATTCTTGTTTTATATATGAGAAACGGGGACTGACACAGCCTAGTTGCTGTCCAGACTAGTGAAAGGACAAGGTGGGGTGTGAATCGAGGTCTACCTGAGTCCAAGGTGTGGTCATTCCCCACGCTCCTTTCTCCCTTGATCACTTGGTCCTGATGCCTTCCCCCCCCCCCCCCCCCCCGATGGAGAAGGCACAGGGACCAACCCAACTAGTGTGGGCCTCATCTTTGAAGCAGACCTAGCAGTGGCCCCAGGGAGATGGGGTTGGGAGCAGTCAGGCAGCTCTAAGTAACCACAGAGAGGTGAATTAGTACCTGGACAGTTGCCCCAGGTTGCCTTCCCTGTTTTAGGTCACTGATTTTGCTGATGAGATCCAAGCCCTTTGTAACAAGTTCCTAATATGGTGTCAGACACAGCCCACACTATCAAACTTCAACCACAGATTATAGTCCAAACTTTGTCACCAAGTGGCTGTATGACTTTCGGTCCATCACTCCCTGGTAAGTGCTGGACTTGGAAGGCTTGGAGCTCTTCGTGGCCCTCCTCTCTAACAAAAGGTTTCGAAGCAACTCTTCCAGCTTCCTGCTCAGCAGGGATTTAAGGCATTCGTCACTTTCCCACTCCAGGCCCAGTTCTATCTTCTTAGTCTCAGGGTTCTCTGGGGCTCATGCCACAGTACTCCTTCCTAACCACCTTCACATACATTGGCTGAGCCCATGCTCTGCATCAGGCCCTGTGCTCAGGGCTGGGATCAAGGCAAACAAATGCCTTCCCTCCCTGGGGAAGGGAACTAGACCAGATTGCAGGCACTCAGGCCCAGGAAATGGAAGCCCTCCCTGACACAGCCCAGCAGAGGCAGGCAGGCCCAAGTGGGCATTGTCCCCACTGCGAGGCCTTGCTAAGTGCTTTTCCCAGGATATTCCATTTAATCTCCCCATAACACCATGGTATAGGTGCTATCATTGGTCCTATTTTTAAAATAGAGGGCTGGGCATGTAACTTACTGGGATGCTTGCCTAACATGCACGAGACCCTGGGTTTGATCCCCAACATCACCAAAGGAAAGAAAGAAAGAGAAAACAGACTTGCAAAGGACAAATGACTAGCCCAAAGCCACACAGTTAATAAGGGTTTAATGAAATAATGTATATAAAAACCCTTAGCAGTATGTCAGGCAAGTGTAAATAAATGATAACTAAAAAGCCTTTTCAAATGGCAGAGCAGGGAACAGGAGCCAAGTTATCTACAATTGTAGACAACAAACTGATGAGTGGGAGAAAGGCCTCTTGTCCCCCTGGAGGACAACAGTCAGGCTTGGGATTAGCCACATATAAGGAGAAAACTGCTGAGATGGGAAGTACAAGGAATCTTGTAGAGGGTTCGGTCAGCTCCAAAGTGCTTGGTGGGTGCACACTGGGCAGTGGAAGCACTAACAGGGTGAGTGCCCAGGGGAAAAGGGACAATTAGTCCTGCTTGAGAGGCTCCCCGGGGCCCCCATCCTTCCTAGATGGCTGCAGAAGCCAGTCTAGGCACAGCCCAGGCTCAGCTGCTCCATGTGTCAGCTGTCACACTCCTCGTCTGGGTAATGGAGTGTTAAGAAGCATGTTGGAAGCCATCAATTAGTGCTTAACTCCATGTTCGTTGGGTTGTATTTCCAAGAATGCACCACTAAGATCCACAGCAGAGGTAAATCTCTCTCCTTTCTCATTCGATGGCTTAGAATTAAAATGCCACCCAACAGTCTCTTCCAAAGAAATTGAGATTTATGGGTCACTGTCAATATCAACACATGTTAACCATTATTTGAAAGTCTCCTTGCTCCTTGGGACTGATTACTATTTACTTTGAAAGATAAATGTAGCTTTATAATCCATGTGGGTTGCTAGGAGAAATGGGTCTTAATGTTTCTTTTCTTGGAGATGTTTTTCATTTCATTTCATTTCATTCTGTTTTGTCTGGCAGTGTGAGCCCCACCCTGCCCATCATCTCTCAGAGAGTCCAGTGTTCTCTGAGGCTCTGGAAGAATGTCAAGAGAAACCAGCCTCTTCTAAGGTCATCAGCATGACAATCTGGAGAGACCCTTTGCTTCTCAACAGCCAAACTGCCCCGATCCCTGAGCTCAAGTCCTTGGTTTAAGCCAGGCTTAAGACACCCAAGGAGCTTGCTGGAGGAGCAAGAGGTGTCCCCTCTGGAACACTTCTGGCCCTTTGTGTTGCTTATGAAAACTGAGGCAGAAGCTGAACCATTTTGGTCAGTGGCTCTCAAATTTAGTGTGCTTCCAACTCCCTTGCCAAGCTTGTTGTACCACAGGGCCCCTCTCCAGAGTTCCTGGTTCAGTAGGCCCAGGGAGATCCCAGAAATGTGTATTTCCAACAAGGTTCCAGGTGATACTAATACTGGTGCCATATCTGGATTCCACCAGCTTAGAACAAGAGTGGGAAGTAGTAAAGGCCATGAGTGGGAGAGATGAGGCTGCCGGCAGTGTTTGGCACTCTGGGAAAAGAATAACACCCTCTAAAAGGGAACTTCATTAAATTTCACTGGGCAATGTATATTTTTAGTTCTTCTGTATGAAACATTCAGTTAAAGGTCAATTTCCATCAATACACTGTAAATCTGAATCTATTCTGGAAATGTGTCGAAGTACTAAACAAGTCACCCTTGACGGGGCGGTCAGCTATGCCCAAGTTGCTAGGAAGAGCAAGGTGCCGGTAGGTCAAACTATTAGGTGGAAGTTGTAGGGAGGTTCCTGGTGTTGATAACAGAGCCTGCAGTGCTAAAGTCCCCAAGAGAGTTTCCCTGCAGCAGTCAGGGCTTTCAGATGAAATTGGGCCCAAAGCAACAAAGGGTACAGTCTACAGATGCTGGGGTTCCATGTTGAACATCAGAAGGCCCTTGGAGACAGATGACAGCTTTCGCTTTGCACCGGGGACCTTACACAGCAATGAGCTGCAAGAATCCTCCAGGAAACGTGCTGGAAAGAACCGTGGTGCCCCAAAGCCAGGCTGCCCCAAACCCTCCCTATCAAAGTGCAGTGAACCACAGAAGTCGTCATTCAGGAGCCATTACTGGGCAGTGGGCAACCCCAGAGAAACCAAATGCCCCAGTGCTCACCAGGTCAGGAGACTGTTTCGGAGACTCAGTTCCAGTGACAGGAAAAGGCAGGTAAAAACACCCAATGATGGCATCCATTGGGACTTTGGGTCACAAGGACTGAAACCCAACTCAGATTAACTTTAGCAAAAAAGGGGAGTTTATTTCCTTACATAAAAGTGATGTCCTAAATATAAGTTTCAGCCTCAGCTGGATCTGTGACCCTAAAAAGTCATCATGTCCTTCCATTTTCTTTCTATCCCCTTGATCCATTTCCTCCACACCTCCTCTTCTCTCCCTCTATGGTAGCACTTGAGAATCTCACATTTCCTTGGTCCTTAGAACTTAAAACTTCAGAGAGGATGTACCTTATCATATACCTCTGACAAATGGTCCAGAGAGGACTCTGGCCAGGTGCTGACCCCTGGATAGATTCTCATGGGCAGGAGGATGGAACCTCTGATTAGTCTGGTTTGGGAACAATGCCTAAGCCTTTGGTAAGAGCTGCTTTACCCAAATAAGACTAAGCAGGATCCAGGAGAGGGAAGGGCACTTCTTCCAGCTGGACCACAGGGGACTTGTTGTGAGGCATGAGGACAAGGAGGGAAGCAAGGATGCTCCTGCTCCCACAGGGCAAAACTGGCTTACTTGTCCCTACTCACATGCCCCTAACCATGCACACTGGTCCCCTGCTCAAAGTCATGCTGTAGTAGTGAGTCTACCTGGCAGAGCTAGCTTCCTGGGGGGATCCTGGATGACATCCCATACTCAGCCATTTGAGAGCACTGGGATTCTCAATTTCTTCTGTAACACATAGGAGGACCAAGGCAACTCACAAGGACTGTTCCTTCCAAAGATAGCAGATGGGTGAAATACATAAAACCAGCATTTTTATTGGCCTCCTCGGATGCTCAGAGACCTGCTTTTAAGACTTTTGTGTGTTAAATACACACTTCAATAATACTTTAGTCTGTTTCACAGTGTTTTCCAAATTGTGGTCCCCAGACCAGTAGCATCAGTGTCACCTGAGAGCTTATTGAAATGCAAAGTCTCCACCTCACCCCAGACCTACTGAATCAGTAAGTCCAGCTGTGGGGCCCAACAAGTCCCCACTTGTTTCAACAAGTCCTCTGAGTGATTCAAGCATGCACCAAAGTTTGAGAACTGCTGCTCTATATCTGTGTTCGATCCAATTCACTCAGTTCGAAAGGACCACCCACTACAAAAAACTAAGATTTGCTTGATAGGTTTAATGAACAGTCTGAATTTTGAGGGGTATAAATTTGTGAAATAGTTTTCTATTTCTCCCACCCCCCACTTCAACCATGCAATATCAGATCATACTTCTCCATCCCTTAATAGTATCTTGGGCAGATTCCTTAATTTTTGGTAAATTCTGATATTAAAATCCTTTTATTTTCTTCTAAAGGCTCAACCTCCCATCTGGTGGACATTCTTCTTTTCTCCTTCATAACAGGGATGGAGTTGAAGTGGGGATAGACTAGGCTGGTCCTGCTTTTTCATTCCTCTGACCACTAGAGCCCTGTGGGTGAGGTGGGGTAGAGAGCTGGGAGTCCTACTTCTTGATCATGACCCTCCCTTTGCAGGGCCTAATCCTGGTAATAGAACAGAGACGGGGACACAGAGACCCTCCCTCCTTGGTTGTCTGGTTTGCTCTGGCTCACTCTGGTCCCATCTGTTACTGGTGGCCTTGGCCCACATGATGGTGCCTGTGAGGACAGTGTGTGTGGTTTTCCAAGGGCCTTTTAGTGTAATCCCAGCTCATTTCACACCAGGAAGGGCAGCCGTGACCCACCTTGTCCTCTCTGGTGGTCCATACCCCTCCTGTTAGTGGAGCCTCATAAATGACTGGGGTCTTCTTCCCCACCATGTGAAGGTTGATAAGAACTGAGGTGGGGGGATCCTACTAAGGTTCGAATGTCCTCTTCCCAAACTCATATTGAATTTAATTTCCACTGTAATGGTATTGGGAAGTGCAACTTTAAGAGGCCAGGAGGGATCTCCCCTCATGACAGATTGATGCCATTATTGAAGAAATGGGTTAGTTATCTCAGAAGTAGCTTTGTTATAAAAGTGAGCTCTCAGGCACACCTGTGTTCTCCTGCTCTTGCCCCCTCTGTCTCATGCAAGCTCACTCACCCTTCTGCCATGTCATACTGCTGCAAGAAGGCCCTCTCTAGATGCAGGCCCTCAGGCTCAGGCTTCACAGCCTCCAGAGCTAAGAGATAAATAAACTTCTTTTGATTATAATTCAATCAGTCTGGTATTCTCTTATAGCAGCAGGAAACAGACTGAAACAGATCCCACCCACGTCAGGCACACACCCCACGAGTTCTTCTCTTCCCCACTTGACTAAGCATCCTGTCTTCATATGGCTGCTGGAGGCACAGCTCACATTGATATACAGTTCCACAAACTCCCATGGATATAAGCCATACTCTCCTCAAAACCAAACCACCAAACCCATAGCACCAAATCCCAAATGGGGCCAAGAGTTTCAATATCTCAGCAAAGATCCAACTACACAACACCCCACTCCTGCCTCCTACAGGCACCCTCACCCTGCATTCTTCGTAAGTGATTCTGATGGCTCCCTCAACTTGATCTCAAGAGGAGAGTAACAATCAGGGGGACAGATGTAAATTGTTCCCCTAATATCTCCTTCTCTCTTTTCTCCCACTTGTCCATATATACTGGGGGAAAGTGGTGATGGTAATGGCCCTATTTCTTTGGGAGCCCTGGAGTCAGAAGAATCTTACTCCACTTGCTTGCAACTCTCTTTAGAGATTTTGGGTTGCTCAACACTTGGTGTTTTCAGCAGAGGTTCTGGTGCCAGTCCTTTTGACTGCCCTGTCAACATGTTTTCAGGTATATTACCTTAGTGGACCTCACAGTGATCCTGTGAGGCATTTAACTTACAAAGAAACAGACACAAAGAGGTTAAGTGATAAGGCCAAGGTCATAGAGTATAGAGGTGATGGTGGGAAGGGAAGCCAGCACAGTGGCTCCTGTGTACCTGTCCTCTCCCTGCTGTTTCATGCAGATGCCTCTGCTACACTTGTCTTCCAACTGTAAGTGAACTTGCAGTGCCTAATCAGAGATATAGTTTGTTTCCAAGGTCACTGGGAAGCTGGCAGGTGAGGGTTCAGGGCATGGGGTTTCCTTATAGAAAAACCAACTGTTGCAGATCAGTTGTGCCCGGAGGATGCCACACGGACACTGACCATTATCTTCCATGGCCGAGGTCACATGGTCCCAGGGAACTCTGACTTTGCTTCAGTTGGCTAGTCCTCTCCTAGGGTGAGGGCAGGAATGGGGTGGGAGTTGGCACTTCTGAAACAGAAAGCTGGGGTTTCTGGCTGAAAGGCTGACAGGCCAGCTCCATGGAGTACCCAGCCCAGGTCAAGTGGGGTCAGGGCACCATCTGTGCCTTCTGGCTGGTTCTGCCCAGAATGACTCAGTTCCACATGTGGTGGGTGGAGGGTCATGGTTATACTCCCTACAGTGTCCAGAGTACCCTGCAATTTTCTAGTCAACATATGGGTTGGAACCACTGCTACACAAGGGCCTCCTTTCTTCAAGATTAAGACTTCTGAGGAACACAAGCGCCTCCCCTGCCCTCATCCTGTGCAGAACCTCCCACAGGGCTGGGGTTCAGAGAGAAGTCCAGCCACACAGGCTGGGATCATATTTTCCCAAGTGAAAGTCAAAACCCTCACCCTCCACAGAGTCAATTGTTAAATTTTCAGAACTTTGCAAGCTGAGTTTTAAAAAGCCATTATTTTAAAATAAAATTATAAAACTTAAAATGAAATAAGATATGTTAAAAACAACAATTCAAAACTCCTCTGTTCCTAATTATTTTATTACAGTTTGCTATTATCTCTATCATTAGGGTTTTTACATTTATTGTAAAAATGCTCTGTAATGATGCTCTATATGGTAAAAATGCTCTATAATGATGTGCTAAAATGCATCCCTTCCCAACTCTATGTCCATTAGTGTTTCATCAGCAGCTTAATAACAGCCATAATGGTTGTATTTGCACATGGAAATTACAAATATTATAAATATTACAAATCAGGGTTTGATCTATTGTTTTACTGACTAAGTAGAACAAAGGTCAGCAAATTTTACTATAAAGAGCCAAACAGTAAATATTTTCCCCTTTGTAGATCATAAAGTCTCTGTTGTAAACAATAGATAAGCAAATGGACATAGCTGTGTTCCAATAAAGCTTTATTTACAAAAACATATGGGGGGCCAAATGTGTCAGGTCAAAGACTGCCAGCCCCTGATCTAGACTTAACAAAGCTGTGAAGAAAATGTTAATGAAGATTAAACTTAAAAGTGTTTCGTGCCTATAATTGTTCCTATTGTGAATAACAAAAAATAATAATTTGAGGAAATATCCTTCTAGTATTCAAAAATAATTTTCTAATTCAGAAAAGAAGTAACTCATTATTGTTGGACAAAGTTCTAATATACATCTTTGTTGCTTTATTTTTGTCTTGTTCATAAACATAAATGAAAATAGCAACCAATATTCACATCGGAACTACACGTCTCCTAGTAAATCAAGTAGAGCAAAAATCAACAAAAGCAATCTGTGAGAACCAACTGGCTATGTGGAGATTACCATAAAGAGTATTGTATATTTTATTACTATTTGTAAATTGTACAATACCAATCCTTGCAATAAAATGCATAATAAATGTATATATGTCTGTATGCATGTGTAATTGTGCATACATTTTTTTTTTCAGAGAGTCTGTTGTTAAATATTTATCATAACCTCACTGCCTGAAGGACATTGCCATAACAATCATCCTAACAGTACAGCACAGGACATGTTAAGGACCTGAAGCACAGTCCAGAGTCCAGGAATGAGGAGAGTAGCAGGGATGGGTGGACAATCAGGAGGGCCCTCCAACATGGTCCCAGAGGCTTCATGGAGGACATAGGACCTTAAAGAATGGTGGGACTGAGTGATGAATGGAGATGGCTGCACTTCCTGCAAGTACAGGAAGGAGTGGAGGTTGGAATTTCCTGACTTAGGGAAACAAAGAGAAGAGGACAAGGGAAGCAGTGGGAAAAGTGGAGCTAGATATAGTTAATTACATGGAAATGTACTGTGAGATTGAGTCAAAAAAAAAAAAAAAAAGCAGGTTGTAAAATGAGCATTTTTAAAGCGGGGAAATACCTAGAAGAAAATGCACTTAAATGTAAACAGCTCTAGGTGATAGGATTATGGCTGATTTTGTTTTCATCCTTCTTGACACTTTCTTGTCCCTTCCTATTGTTCTGAAGTGGTGTGTATTTATTTGATAAAAGTCATGAAAATAAATTTTTCTAGTTAATATAAAGGCACAAAGCACTGAACCAAACCTGAAGCCATAGTCAAGGATAGGGCACATCTGCCCTGATGCAGCCCAGAGACCCCTGCAGGGAGTGCTGGGGGTGAGTGGAGTGGAGACTAGGGTGATCACTCCCTCCTGGGAGGACTGCAGACGGGTGACCACTACTGATGGCCCCTCCCCATGGGTCTGAAGTAACCCTGACCACATAGGAGATCTGCTCCCTACCCCAGAGCCCAGGTAGATGGCCGCTCTCTCTTTTCTCCCCTAAGACTAGTTTGGAAAGGTTTCCCCCTCCACCTTCACAAAGGCAGAATAAATAGAGAAAAACAAGAGGTCCTCTTATTTTAGGACTCCTTTTGCTATATTACCAACTGAAGAAATCTACTTAAAAAAAAAAAAAAAAAGGTACACACTACCATGTGAGGAATTGGAAAATTATACAGGATCCTAGGAATGTCTTGTCCAACTCATTCATAATACAAATAAGAAAATAGAAACTAAGGAGGTCAAAGGGGCATACCTAAGGGCCTGTATCCAAGTGAAAACTCATCCCCAGCAGAGATGTCCCCGAGATGTCACCCAGAGCCTGGCACCAGCTTTCTTAGGATCTAGAAACTATCAGATAAGCACTGGGCCTCATTGCCAGGTGAGATGGACTGTGGAACCCAGGCTTCAGAGACACAGTGGACTGTAATCCTTTCCCATCTTACCCATGGAAAGCATGACTGCTCCTGAGGCACCCAGTTTAGAATGTATCACACAGTTTCTCCAGGACCAGCAGAAGGACTCACTTTTCTCTATGCTCCAAACACCTGGACTAACTCCTACCATGCATAAGACAATTTCTGCCCTATGTGCTGGTGGATGAGAGCTTCTAATGCCTTTGTACAACTAAGGCTATGCCATTTTGTGATCAGACATCTCTATTATTATTCTCTTTGCTCACCCCTGAGAATCAGTCGTTAGAGCCATTTGGTACTCAAAAGGGTTAGAGATACCAGCTTAGTCATTTCCTTCACATGAACTTGATTGAACTGGATATAAGTGAGGATTTCCACCTTGCAAGTGATCACCTGTCTGCATCTGTGATTCACACAATTCCTCTTCCTCCCTAGCCTGGACCTGTGGCTCCACTCTGCCACAAATGATGGCTCTTTGGGCATTTTCTGCACATCCTTCTGTATATAGGCCATGTTGTTATTCTTAAATTATGGTCCTAGAGTACCAGGGATAGACCAGCTTATACTTTTTCTGATCAGGAACATAGGTAGCTAGAGGATTAAGAAATACATTTTCATAAGCTGGATAATAGCAAAATATAATGGGAAAAGTTTTTGCTGTCCCCAGCAACTGGAGAGTTTAAAAATAAAATAAATGAGTACCTGCTTGTATTCTGTACTCCTATGGAGGCAGGGAAATTGTTGGAGAAAAGTTGTGTCCATATAGTCTGTATTGTCCCTCTTGGAGGAAGAATAATATCTTAAGTGAGGTCATTGGGAAGTGCTTACCGAATGTGAAGTTTGGAAGAAGACTTCCCCTGAGCAAGGCTGGTATATGCTCTGGTTAGACCAACAGCCCACCATGCCCTCCACCTCCTGCAATTAAAGCATAACAGGTAGATTTTCTTAAATAGATTGATTCTTTTTATTGGTGAATGTGCTATTATAATTAATAGCAGAAACATTGTCCTCATCTCTGGCTCTTCTCCCCAAGTCAAAAAACCGAGGACTACACCATCCAAAGAATAAGCTTCATGTGAGACTCCTGATTCTAGCCCTTTCCTACCTCTAACCTGTCTGTCATAGTTACTTTTCACTTTTAGACCAGCTTCCCACTAGAGCTAAATAACTGTCTATGGTTCCTTTCCCATGAGAAAAACTCAGAAACCAAAGAACTCCCTGTTTCCCAGCTCTGCCCAACCGAATCCAGTGACCCTTCTGCCCCAGTGCATAATCCCTCCACCACTTATGGCCCTGATGCTGGAGCCAGTTTTCCCAATAGAATAGGAAAAGGGGGGCCACAGCATCTTCTGAAACGTATCCCACTAACCATCTCTTGGGTCTTAAAAGATGATCTAAACTATGCCTTAGGTCACCCCAAAGTCTGCCATCAATAACATCTTAATATCCATGGCTTTGTTATTTCTTTGCAAATATTTAAGAGCAAAACATAACTGTGTTCATCAGTTTCCCCTTGCTTTAACAAATACCTGAGATAAATCAACTATTTGGCTTAGTTTTGAAGGTATCAGTCCATGGTCCGGAGGCCCTGTAGCTTTAGAGCCTAAGATAAGGCAGCACGTCATGGCAGGAGTGTGTGACAGAGCAGAATATTCATCTCCTGGCTGAGACAATGGGAAAGAGTGTAGAAACCAGGTCCTCCGATCATCGTCAAGGGCACACACCCCTACACCTTAAACCGCCACCAAGTCCCATCTCTTTAACTTTCCACCACCTTCCAATAGCACCAAGCTGAGAGCCAAACTTTAACACCTGGGCCTTCGGGCGGCATTCCAGATCTGAACTAGAGCAGTACAATCATAAAATACAGGGAGGGCTATAAATCTCCCTTTCTGTGGGTGCGATATGTTCTCAGAGGGAAATGGTGGACCTGCCTCATATTTTCTAGGTGAGGTATGGATTTTCAAGGTCTGCTGGAGCAAAAGCAACTTTTAGTCATTGAAAGACTGTAACTTGTGGACACTAGGTGGGGCTGGCTTCTCTCAGCCCAAGAAGACCACTGGGAAGTCATGTGAAAACCTACAGTGGACCTTTGACCTTTCTGAGCAAGCAAAAGGTAACACAGAAGTTTGTGTGTATTCTTAGAGATCCTCTGAATCTTTCTCATTGCAGGTGGGGGCAATATTTGCTGGTAAGGCTATATTTTAGTCCTTTGTTAAGTGCAAATGAAACTATCTTCGCAAAGCTTTTGGAAAAGCACCTCATTTTTTTTTCTCCTCCTTTTGTGGTCCCATTTAGGGAATTAACAATAAATACATAAATCAAATTAAAAGCTAAAAATATGGCTTGATCCAGGTTTTCAGGAAAGTACAGTTTCTGGAGGAATTCCCACCCACTCTTGAAAGCAGAAAAAAAACAAACAAGATGAGAGTTCACCAGCAAATGGATGTTTCATATTTTTTTCATTACAGAAGCAGACTTTTACATTTATAAGAAAGTGAACATTTCCTAAATTGATCCCACACCAACTCAGAAAACCTGTGCTCTCTGCACTGTGTTTTGGTTGCTTCCACAGAGGCCACGGGAAGGGAGCCCCACCCCTCCCCAAGGAGGCCTGGAATAGAGCAGATTCCACTCCCTGTGCCCTGTGGGAAATATGGAGCTATTCACAGCCTGTGACCTCCTCCTTGGCATGCAGTTCCCAGAGGGTCCTGGGCTGGGCCACTGGGTTCCTGAGATCAGAATGGCAATCAGATGGTGAGCCAGCCTCTCTCTTTCTCCTAAGAAGAGAGAATGACTCCCATGAGAGACTGTGTGGATCCATCAGTGGATGTCTGGGGTCAGTACTCTAGTGGTCCTCTCTAGTGCTCTCAGTTCCTAATGAACCCCACTTAAGCCAAAGTCAAAACACCCTACACTTTTCAATTCTCAGGCCTTTGGTCCACTGACAGTCTGGTTCCTATCTTAAAGAATGCTTAAAACATTGTTCTGGAATAGTTTTGACTTTTTCTTGACGTTCTAACTACATGTGAAGCAGTGAAGCTTTAGGGAATCTAGGAAGCAGAGAACAGCTCATGGGAAACAGAGGGACTGGGACTGAGCCACAGAGGCATCTTGGGATGTGAATGTGTAAACTGGAAAGAGAAGCGCCCAACCCAAGGCACACTTATAAACAATCATGGTGGGCTCTTGGGACCAGGCCGACTCACCTGACCAAGAAGAAAGAGGCTTCTGGTTTCAGAACCTTCTCCTGTGTGCCAGATCCTCTACAAAGCCCTTCACTTAGGTTATAATCTCTCCGCCATTCTGCAAGGGAGCTCTTATCTGTCTTCTGGGGAAACCCAACTCAGATAGGTTTGTTTATTGTCAGTCAACTAGCAAGGGCAGGACAGGGCTCAAACTGAGCATGACTGAGACTGTACAACCCATGCAAGTCCATTTCCCACTCTGCCATCATGTCTCCAAGGGGGCATTTGAAGAAGTTCTGGAATTGGGAAATAACAGGGTACTGGGATACAGAGTCAGGAAAACAGGCCTGTTAGATGAAGTCAGGAGACCTAGGAGCCAGTGCCAAACTTCGTGAGAGTATGGGCTAGTCCACTCACATGGCAGCCATAGTCCTCTCCAGGAGCAGCACAGGTACAAAGAGATAAGTGATGTTCAGAGAGGCTGAGCCTCCTCCCTGAGGTCACAGAGCTCACTGAAATGAACCCAGATGGCAGGCCCTGCCCTCATTCTTTGCTCTGAGCAAATGGCTGTCAGTAACCTGGAGTAAATGATACATGATTCCCCCTGCCATTTGAGTGGTCCATAGCAGATAAAAACAAGACAGTCAGGCCTGGGGACGTGTTGCCATGATGTGCAGTGAAAGTACAGCCTTGTCCTTCCCTGGGGAGCTGCCCCTGACTGCCACACTCTCTAGCTCCCAGCTATCACTGCAATAGCACTGATGTGGGGGTCCCTGACTGGGGAGGTGTGGGATTGGAGTCAACTACTTAGATTCTCCCAGACTTCAAAAGCAGGGTTGAATCTGCAGCCTTCTGGGGCCTACTTAGCAATGTAGGAAGAATTCGACAGCTTCTGCAAGTGCTAATGAGCACCAGGAATAACTTCGCTGACCTGTCTCTGCAGGCAGAACCCAGCTGAGGAACAGAGCTCGGCTGGCCTGGAAGGGCTCCTGCAGGCCTGCTCTCTCTGTGCAGCCCTGCAGAGGCCAGAGCTCAGCCCACAGGTTCCCTTAAGGGTTGCCTGGGAGGGGCAGATAACCAGAGGCAACCTCTGAGTCAAGGCCACCCTCCCCTGGAATAGGAGCGGAAATCAAGAGCTGCCATGAAGATGAGCAAACCAAACTGGCAATTAGCCTCTCCACAGAGCCCTGCTCCACAGAGCCTTGCTTCGAAGTGCTGGCTTTGGTTCAGCCCATCCCGTGTCCTGACCAGGTTCAGTTCTCTTGTGCTTAGAATCCATTTTTCTAAACAAATGGAGTGGGGGAAAAGACATTTATTTCTTGGTTTGGGTCTAAGGTCCAGTCAAGGAAGGAGAGAGTGTGTATATGTAAGTAAACTAACCGATGGGTTATGGACAAAGCAGAAAGTGGACCAGTGGTACCAGTCCTTCAGAAAGGCACTGAATATGGTCATGCTTAGTGTGACAGAATGGGGATGAAACCAGGATCAGCTCCTGGACCCAGATGCTCCTTCCTTCCTTCGTTCATTCATCCAATCAATTATTCATGTTAATTAATCAATCTACTGCCCCCACTAACTTGCCCCAACTCCTGTATCCCCTCTGAGGCCCTGCAACCAACCTGGGTCAGCCATGCTGCTCCTCTTGACAGGAAAGTCAGAAAGAAGCAGCCTCCAGTCTCCTTTTCTCCCTGCCCCAGACTGACTATGTGTTCTCAGCCTCCTGTTCCATCCCCCTCTGGGGCCAGGCTTTGGGGACAGACCAGCTTTCTAATTCTCTCTTGCTCCCTCAGGACCCCTCAATTGTTCTACTCATCTAGGGAGAAAAAAGTCCAATCAAAGTACTCATTATCTTTGAACATTTGATTTTATAGTACTTCTTGCATGGCTCTCAAATATGAGGTCAATACAAATAAAATCATTTAAATTGCCTGATATTAAACATTTCTGACCCAAAAAGCAAAAAGCCTTTTAAGTGATGGTTACATTGATACAAAAGTCACAATGACAGGTTTCAAAGATGAAAGTAATGGATCAGAAAATAGAACAGTAGAGAAAACACAGATGAAAGGCAAATAACCCCATTTGAAAATCCAAGGCTTTCATTTTTCTAGGAAAAAAAAATACCAAAAGCACTATTCTGTGTTAAAAAGACGGTGAAGAAAAGAACATGCACTTGCCACCTGCTAGGGTTCAAGTCCCATGTATACTTTCCTGTCTGTGGTTAAATACTGTGGTCTTTATTACGACTTCACTGGCTGAGTTTCCCAGGCTGGTCCCGAGCTCATCTATGTCCGACTAGGAGCTGCACCAGCAATGCCGAACACCTGGGGTAGGGGTGCCAGCCGAGCAGCTGAACGAGGCTCCTGTTCCTGTCCACATGGTTAGCCCAGTCTAGTACCAACTGGCTTTCCCACACAATCCGAGCACAGCAGGACTTTTCATTAAAACAACTTAATGAAATACTTAACTAGTACAAAGAGCATTTTACTTAGAGCAAGACTTAACAACATGTGAACATTAAGCATCAGAACCAGTGTTCTTGGGTTGCTCTTTTTCACAGCCAAAGTCTATCCTTGAGTTCTCTCAAACTTGAGTAGATTTTGATTTTATAACTCTTCTTCTACTTTCTTGGGGTCAGTCCTTTCCATGCCTCTTGTTTTTCTAGAACTTTCTGTGGCTCCACCACATATCAAGACATATTAGTTCTTTACCTTTAAAGTCCAACTATTACTATGAATGGTTTGTGCTGCAAATAAAAGCTTTCTCTAGGTGTTCAGGCTTCTGTTGCTCATCTGTCCAGAGACCAGGGGAAGAAGTTTTTCTGTCATGTATGCCTTTCACACACCTGTGTCACTTCCGTTCTTCCCATCAGAATAGTTCATTTCCCCTACTGTTCTGCCTCCCTAGCCTCCGGTGTTCGCACTTTGGAATAGGATATGTCTAGCATATTAATTGCTAGACATTTACTTCCAGTTGGTATCTCTTATGAGTGCCAGCAGTTTCTATACGCAGATATAGACAGATTGTGCTCCTATATAATCTTGATGCACATTAAAGATTTTAAAAATCACATCTATGGAGAATTTCATAGAGTTCCACATGAATAATGGAAAAATGTTAATAATAAAGTGATCAATTAAATAACAATTATAGAAAATTACTGACGTGTGGGGCTGAATTGGACAGTAAGTAACAATACTTCCTCATAAAGTTATTTAGAGGATTAAGTGTGCTGATGTGGTAAAGCTCTCCATGCTTTGCAACACTCACGTCATGTCAACGGCATTTGAAGTTTGCTCTTCATAGACCAAGTGTTCAAGGGTACAGAGCAGAGCCATAATGAATCCAACTTACTCCAACAGTAAGTTGGAGAGAGCAGGTGAAACTTTGGGTCAGGCAGTCACAGACCGGGGAAGTCAGTTAGGGCAGAATGACTCAGACAATTGCTGGGGGCTCAGGACTAGGAAGATAGTCAAAGAGGGCTGTCACCACCAGTCTCACAACAAGACCACCGACCCTCTCTGGCCTGTACCTTCTTACACTGTGTGTTGTCAGACAAGATATAGGTACACATGAAACTAGAGACAGGGTCATAGCTGAGATGTCTGTCATTTCTAACAAACACAGGAGCAGAGGAGATCTGAAAGTCCTCTCAGATTCTGTGGAGCTCCATCTCTTAATCATTTCATGCTTGATCCAAAATAGGAAGACTTACTCCAAAATCAACAGATGTTTGGGTTGTCATCATTACACTTATACCTGTTTGTGATTTCACCATGAAATTCAATATGTGTGCTTATTAGGAATAGCAATAATAATATATTTATTAGGAATTGCTTATATAAGATCATTTGGAAAATCTTACCTGTTGTAAAGTATCTTTCTATCTATCTCAATGATTTGCTTCTTACATCAATGCAATGGGACATTTTGAGGAAGCATTTTGTCAACCTTCTACTTTATCAACCTAAAAATGTTCTGAAAATTCCTCATAATCTTTAGGTCTCTTTTATCAGATAACTTTAGTTTCATGAAAGGTACACTAATGTATTTCTTCTTTTATACAATACCTTTTCTGAGTAGCTATAGGACCTTGGACAAGCCAGTTAGATCTCTGGGCCTCAGTTTCTCATCCATAAAATTAAAGTGATCAAGAGATTACCTGATCTCTATGGTTCCCTTGTTCTAAGGATCTAGAGTTATTCTAAATGCTTATTAGCTGTCCTGACCAAACTAACATCATAGGTAAGGAACAGGTTGCAAAGACCATAATTCTCCTCTGGTTTATACCCATTAGGTCTGAACCCACCATTTTATATGTTGTTTGGGTTACCTTGTCCCAAACACATCCTTCGTCTGCCACAAAGGTCATCTTCTATTGTTATGCCCATTACTATAGCCACATAAGAATTTCCATCATCACAATCAGCTGAGCATTTTAATTCCTGAAATGCATACAGATTCTTTTTTCCCTCGTTTATGGTGGTTATTGCAATTACTAAGGAAGGTCACTCTTCACGTATCTTCATGTGGACTGTTAGTCCAATTGTTGTGCATGCCTTTATTCTAATCAAGAACAATTAGTTTTCTAAAATACTTTCCAGGCATCCATTGTCTTGTCTGACTGATCACAACTTCATCTTCTATAATTTGCTATACAACATTCCTACCTATATGAAATGGTTATAGCAACATTTTTTCAAATGAGCTTTGGCATGACATTTCATCAAATTCTTTCTGATAGTTAAAAAATATATTTTCATTCATCACATTTCTATCCAAATAGTTATTTGCCCTGGGAAAGAAACCTGGTAGCCCAGTGAAGCTTAAATCCAACTTATAAAGAAGGGTTAGAACTAGGAGCTGAATTAGACTTCAGTGACCATATATCCCACCCCCAACTGACCATGGGATCTTGTTCACAATGACCAACAGGTACATATTCTCAGGGACTTCCTGGTTTGAGTAACTAAGCCTTTGAGTATGGGTTCCAAGTGACTGTAAGCTCCCCTGAGACTCTTGAGCTCACAAAGTCTGATTTTCCCATTTTAGGTTCCCACTATGTAGTTTCTCCTGGTCCTCTCACGTGAGCAGTGTTTTTCTTTCTTCAAAGCTGCCCTTTACCCAAGACAGTCACTTTGACTTTGTTAATGAATAAGCTGCAGAGTTTGTGATGCGGTGCCAGGTTCCCTGGGAGGCAGCTTCCCCAGGCTTCAGGCTTTGGGTGGGCTATTACAGAGGCCCCTGGTCTGCCTGCTGGCTGTTTGGTTTGCTCCTTTTTCCTCCTAATTAACACTCTCACCTTATCAGAGTGACCCATTCTCAGAGGGAGTTACTGAGTCATTGATGTGTTGTTATGTTTTCTTTTGAAACATTCCAGTTTTGTCCAGACCTGAATTAACTGGGCTTTGCTCACCGTTGCATAGTGATTTGCCCACCAGGTGTCCCTTGCATCAGATCCTGCCTATCACTTAGCAAAATCACAGTTATAAGATGTTTGGCAAGTCTCAGTGTTTGAAGGGTTTTTCCATCAAAAGTCAGGAACCGCACAGTGGTGGAAAGTGTAGGCTCTGGGGTCAACAGGAACTGCCTCTGACACAAAGACTGAAGCTTCCTTAATTTCAGTTGCTAAGACTATAAGATAAAAATACTAGGACCCACTTCCTAGAAATGCTGACAATATTTGTTGACATAATGCATGTAAAATGTACAGACCATGGTAAGAGTCCAGTGAGTCATTAATGGTTATCCCATCCAGTCCTTGGGGATAGGCAAAGTAGCTAATATTGCCCCAGATCATGGAAGACTACACTGGGCTGAAAAGAAACCACTTGACTCACTCCAGTCTACACTGCATCAATTGAGGCAGGACTGGAATCCAGGCCCCTGTCATCTCCTATATTCTCATACTCTCCTCTTTTCCAGCAGTTCCTCTCAGAACCAAGGCCTGTGTCCTCTGCAACAGTGGTTCCCAAAGCATGACCCCCAGAACAGCAAGATCAGCATCACCTGGAACTTTAAGACTTGTCAGTTTAGAATCCCACTCTAGACCTAAGGAACCGGACACTCTAAGGCTGAGACCCAACAATGAAGGTCCTAGCAAGCCCTCCAGGAGATTCTATTGCACTCTCAATTTAGAATCACTGCTCTGTGGGATAATAATTTGCCTTGTGATCTAACTCTGCTACCCACTTTTGAGATGAGCAGTCCACAGATCCTAGTGTGATCCCCAACATAAATGATATTCTTTGGCCCTGTGACACTATCAGGAGATTTGTGATTAATATACACTGATACTATTTAATAGAGGCAGTGGTTACCACCCCTGTAAACTCATTAGAACCACCTAGGGAATTTTTTAAATTACACAAAGCCCCACCCAGCCCAGTTTCAGCTCTGTGACATTATCAGATTTGTGATTAATACATACTGATACATTTAATAGAGACAGTGGTTCCCACCACTAAAAGCACATTAGAATCATCTAGGGAATTTTTTAAATTATACAAAGGTCCACCCAGTCCAGTTCTAAAGATGGCCCAGATTGACAACCACGGAACTATGGAGCCACAACCCTGACTCCATGGCTCTCTGCTAGTCTGCTAATACTTTTACCTCACTGAGGTTTGTGTGCTTTACAATTCAGTTCCAACGAGTTGAGTCTTCCCTTCCTGTGACCCTTTGATTCTGTCTGGTCAAGCCTCTGCCTCATGCCCACTTATTTGCATAGCTGCCAGCTTTCATGCAGAGGTGTTTATCTAATACACCTCAGCTTCTGCCCAAGGTTATCCTGCTTGATCTAGAAAGGTAATGACAAGGTACAGTAAACACCAGACATTGACTCACCGTAGTTCTTGTTTTTCTTCTAATTAACTTAGAAGGGCTTGAGGGAAAACAGTTTCATGGGCGTGTTGGAGTAGTAAGGATCCCAAGCCTCTTGGCCCACCAAAGTCACAAACACACATAGAGTGCTGATCACCAAACAAAGAGCACAGTGTCGGCTTCTCCTGCTGTCACAATGGACAGTGTACAATGAATGGAAGAATTTGGCTTGGGCCTGGGGCCACAGTGAGGCTTTCTTCTCTATCCCCTTTAAACGAAAGATCACCAGCTTTCAGAAAAGGACACCGAACTTGCCCACATGACTCAGGCAGGAAGGCTGAGCAGCTGGAGCTGCCTTATTCACCAAACACCAGCAAAATGGAGAGATAAGAGAAGGGGGACCTCTAGACCTGCAGCCCAAACGACCTTACATCCCAGAGCAGAGAAAGACTGGCTTTGCAGGACGCTATTGAGGGAAGCATCCTCACCCTCTAGTAAACACAGCCTGGTGGGTTCTAGTTAGTAACCCACAGGCTCCTGGGAAGAAGCAGGGACAGGGAAGAGAAAAGCCAGGTGCTCTTCCACAGCTCTTCCTCAGGAGAACAGAGGAGGTGGTGGAGGCCATATCCTGAGTGGCCCAGAGAGAAGAGCTTCCCTCTGCACACCCGTGGAGCCAGGCTTCATGGGGTCTGAAGCTTATAGCATTTGGGATGGAGGAAATGTAGAGGAGGCTCCCTTTAAGAAAAATCATACAAAGTTAGGTATAAAAGTATAAAAGGGGCCTTGCATGTGAAAGGCTAAATTAAAACTTAGTAAATTCACCTCTACCTAGACTCTGTCTTTTCAAAGTTGTTCTGGATTTTTTTTTTTAATTGACCACCCCAGGTGAATATTGTCCCCAGTGCTAGATAACTTCCCATCATTCCCATCATCTCTGTGGAATATGTTTTTTGAATTTCAAAAGATTCTAAGTGGAAGGTTTGTTCAGAGAAGAGGGTGCTTCACATGTACAAACATAAAGGCCAGCTTTTATCTACTTTATTTTTTATTAGATAGTACATTCACAAGTCCCATTGTTCAAAAGGTATGAAGGATATGCAGGAATAAATCTGAGTAACTTTTATAAACTTTTAAAAATAAAATGCTGTTTTCCTACTCAGAAAATACATGCTTAATACAGAACTTGTAAAAAAAAAAATATATATATATATATATATGTATGTATATACAGAATCATATTCAACCACAACATCCAAAGTCAAAACTTAAGCTTTTTCTGAACACCTTCCTTCCAAATAAATATTAGTAGATAAAGGTGGAGATATGTCCTCTTGCCTGCCTGCTTTTCATTTCCTGATGCCTAACACCTAATTCCTAATACCTAACACCTCTCTAATCTTTCAAGCTATGGGTGAGAAATGTACTTGCATAAGGAAAAGTGGAAATATTGAAGAATAGTAGTTATTTTGTGGGGAAAATTATAAGCTTTTGAAATTTATGGAGGCCTTAGGACCTACCCAATGATGTAAGGTCTAGACCACAGTCAGTTCAAGTAAGAATCCACTCCATCAGGAATGGCTGCTGTATGGACAAGGATTCTAAGATGACATCATGCTCAGTATGACAATGCTGTGATCCATAATCCATGACTGACATGGTCATGGGCAGAGGGAGGCTAGTCTGAGTGCTACACACATCATAGTAATCAAGGGACAGGATAAATAGAAAATTATTTGCCTAAAAGAACAATCTAGAGCCAATGCTCAAAAAACGTGAATCAGTGGAATGAATGAATTAAACCCAACAAAATTGTGACCATCCAGTCTTCGTTGTGTAGAGAGGCTTAGAACAGGCAGGTGTCTGGAGACTCCACCCTTCTTCCACCTCCCCAGTCACAACTGTCCTCACTGGCAATGCTTCCCTAGCCAGTCCAGTCACATTTCCTCATGTGAATGCCCCCACTCCCTGTGGAAGCACCCTCAGGGCAGGGTTCCTGCATATGCTTCCTCTCAGGACCTTCCTCTTGCCTGACCTAGACTTCCTGCCCATGCTGCCGGGCTTCCTGGACTTGAAGAGAGTAGTCAAGTTCTTTAGGGTCCTAAAGATATTGGGCCACACTCCTCGTCCTCTACACCTGTACTGGGTACTTTCTCTGCTCTTCCCCTCAAGGGGCTCACAGCCTGTGGAAGATGAAGAACACATCCATAAATAATTATAATTAAATAATAAATTATAAAAGTTATTAATTTAAAATATAATTAAAGCATCATTGTTATTTAAATTAGAAATAATAAGAGTAACTGAGCGCCAGGCAGAGGGCTCAACATTTTACTCACATACTATAATTCATATCTTTACAACAGCCCCATGAGGTTTACAGAGTATTATCCCATTTTGCAATTAAAGAAATTGAAGCTTTAAAAAACTCAGGAGTCAGTGGAGAAGGCATGATTCAGACCCAGGCTGACGTATGACTGCTAACAGGAGGTGAAGGGAGTCATATCAAATTGGGTTTGACTAAGAGAAGCACATGTTTGGGGCAACTTTGAAACCACCAGCACTGCCTCTCCCTACAACATTGGCAGAGGGGAGCTGGACGGTTGGGGAGGGGCAGGGCAGCTGTCAGAAGGGACTCAGACCCAAAGCCTCCTCAAAGACCGCCCAGGCTGGCTCAGCTCAAAGCAGGAAAGGCCAAGGGCCTTCAGCTCTTGCATTTCCTGTGCTCAGGCTGCTGGGGGTGGGTTTCTGTCACTGGCAAGAGGCTGGGGGGATACTGATGAGAAATCAGAGATCTGCCAGGGAATCAGAGAGGAGCCACAGGAAACACTTTGTCTAAAAATACGGCATTTTTGAAAGGAAAACAGTCATTAGAGGGTGTGAGAAGCCCCCATGGTGAGGGAAGCAAAACAGTAAGACTCACGGGGAGGCCAGTGGAACAACAGAGGAGCCCATTACCCACCCACTTCCTGTGCGATTAGCGAGGCAAGCAGACAAAACGACAACCCACAGACACAACTCCAGGGGAAGTGTCTGGGGACAGCATCCGACGATGCAGCAGGGAAGTGGGAGGGGAAGAAACGGTTCCAGTTAATATTTTTCTCACGTCAGCTGGCCCAGCTATAGATTTGGCTAACGTTTCCTGTGTGCTGACTACACACGGGGCATAGCCAGGGGCTTTTCATACGTCACCTCCTGCAATCCTTCAGGAGGAAAGGGAGTCTGGAGTTGGCTGGTCCAAGGCCACGTTGCTGGTAAGGGATGAAGACCTGGCTCCATCCCAAGTCCCAAGTCCAATGGACCAAGCCACTTCCCACAAGATCAAGAGTGCTGACCATCCCCAACCTATACAGGTCAGGGCCATTCCCTCCAATTTTCCGAACAGACCACAGTGGCTTTACATTCTTTATCTTATCTTGTGTTGAAGCGAGTCTGGTAGAGGAAACTTGCTATTTTTTTTATTAATGACTCATCGTCAGATAAATCATGTTGCAGTCACACCAGAAACAGTGGGAAAGTGCACTTGTGGAGTGATAAGGAAATGGCTAAGCCACAGATTCCTTCCATACCATCTGTGAAGCAAGCGGCCCACCTCTGCCGAAATCCCCAGGGACTGGGCAGGGAACAAGGGGACCTTAGGCAGAGGAAGAGGGGACAGTTCCCTCAGGGGTAGTCCAGTCACTAGGCTAGGGAATTCATCCTCTGTGCCAGGTAGAGAGAGGAGGCATTCCACGCATTTCTCCAGCCCTGCTCCTCCACCCTTGAAGCAGGAAATTTATCAGCATTTTATACATGAGCAAACAAAGACTCCCTCATCTCGAGCTCAAATCTAACTCTTTTTCACTTTGTAGGGAACAGTAAAACTTTCTCTCCATCCCCTCTGAAAGTTTGATAATTGAGTCTACAGAATGTACTGATAGACAAATTAATGGGTAAAAAGACAGAAATGTATTATGCATGCAAGGAAAGAGAGTACCCAAATACCCAGCAAGATTTAGAAGTTTATATGCCCTCTTCAGAGGAAAAGGGTGGGAGGTAGGCAACATACGGAGAGTCGGAGAGTAAATGATCCGGGTGGAGACAGGCGAAGGTCTGTGACGAAGTCCGCTAGGGTGTGTCAGCCTCCGCCAACTTTTCCTGTAATATAAGCCAATCTCCCCCCATCAGGAGGTTCTTGGGGAGAGGATCTTGACAATTGAATTATTTCTTGACAATCCAGTCACAAGGGAAATTCAGAGAAAAACCCTACCTCTGCTTCAGAGAAGAAAAGGGGTGAGATGCAGGAGGGCAGAAGGCAGAGAGCCAGGGCTCCCAGGCCGTCTCCGAGGTCTGTCGCCTTCAGCTCCAAGCACTCAGCATGCCGGGGCTCCACACAGCGGGCTGCTGTCTCCTGAGTCCCAGCAACTCACCTGTCAGTCTGGCATTTCAGAGCAAGAAGAACTAGATTTTCTCCCTGAAGACTTGAAGGATCCCTGTTGGGGATGATGACAGTGTCCCAGGTCCCTCTCAGTCCAGGCTAAACATGCTCAGACTCTGAGCTCTTCTCTCACACAGTCTCATTACCCACGGACTTCCCTGCCTCCCCTGGCTTCTCACTGAACTCTTGCACTGAACAGTCAGAACTAGCCACTGAGACTCCTACCACCACCCCAGGGGGAGAGGGACCCACAGTTACCTGCTCAGGGTCTCCATCCAATAGCAGAGCAGAGGACGGCCCCTCTCCATGTACCATCTCTCCATCTGTGTCTGAGGAAACTAACGATTTCCTGAATGCCATCGCCCTGGCCCTTCTCAGCCCTCACCTTCAGAGGCTTTCCCCAAGTCAGGGCCCCAGGAGTCACTGTGACTTCTCATCCCCTCCCTGCCACAGGCAGCCACTATGTTCAGCCAGCCATACTCCTGCATGTTCTGCAAATATGCTCCCTGCCTGTGCTGCCCACCCACTTACCTCTCACCACTGCCCTCTTCAGACTCTGGCCCATGCTCACTTCAGGCCTAAAGACCTAAAGATGCCCTTTCCCACCCCCTACCCCCTACGCCTGCACACTGCAAGCCTAGTCCTCTTTCTAAGAGGCAAGCCTCCTCATGTTTCTTCCCTGCTTAAAATCTGTCCATAATTCCTCAGTACCTCCAAAGAAAATGCCAATTCATCCTGGCCACCAAGTCCCTCTTCCCTCTGCTCCTGCCTGATTCCTGACCATCTCCACTGACTTACAGCTCCTAAACATGCCCTCTTTCCCCTCCTCTACCCAGAAAACTCCTGTTCTTCCTTCAATATCCAACTTGAGCTGGGTGGAGTGGTACACGCCTCCATTCCCAGCAGCTCAGGAGGTTGAGGCAGGAGGATCTCAAGTTCAAAACCAGACTCAGCAACTTAGCAAGGCCCTACACAACTTAGCAGGACCCTGTCTCTAAGTAAAATATTAAAAAGGGCTGGAGATGTGGCTCAGGGGTTAAGACCTGTGATGGGCCCCTGGGTTCATTTCCAGTACAAAAAAAAAAAAAAAAAAAAGACCCAATTTGAGCTTTATCTTCTCTCCACCATACCACCCTTAATCGTTCATCTTCAAACCAGAAGTGACTGTTCTCCTCTGGTTTTCCCTACCGTCCCTGCCCTGTACTCCTGGATCTCCGTTACAACTGCCAGCTCACACATGCATCTCCACTGGTAAACCACTGAACTGTAAGGAGGTGGCTTCTGAGCCAGACCCTGAACAGTGAGTGAATTGGATTCAAAGATAGCATTGAGGGACTACATGAACTGTCATGGCATTTGGTCTCCATGGAAGTTGCAGCTGAGGTCAGGGCCAGACATGATATGAACAATGGTATCACTCTGAGCACTTTCTATGTGCCAGGAACTATATGAAGCTATTTTCCTACATTGTCATTTAAAAGATCTGCATGACAAGTTAATTTATAGAATGTGGTCAGCACAGTGCCAGACACAGTATGAGCCCTAAACAAATGTGTGCAATAAAAGTCACAGATCATTTATGGGACAGTCCCAGCAGCATGTCAAGCGTGTTTCCCGGCTTGTCTCACTATTCACAACAAACCTGTCCCCCTTTCACAGTGAAGACAGTGAGTCTCAGTTAGGCTAAGTGATCCACTCAAAGTCTTCAGCTCGGAAACAGTGGGTTTGGGCGTCCAGCTCAGGTCCATCCACTCGGGTGCCCAGGTTCTCAGAGCCTCCGTCCTGGCAGAGTCCCAGGTGGTGCCCAGAGCCCAGCTGAGAAGAAAGCTGGCCAGGTTTTCTCAGGCAGAGCCTAATGAGATGTCCAGGGGAGCATGTGATACTAGAAGGCTTCCTTTCCTGTCCTACTTTGTCTACTACCCCACTTCACATACTGTCCTCTGAGGGACTCAGTTCACAGGAAGCCATGTAATCTGCTTCCTCCTGATGTTTTCTGTGTGCCAAGTAGCTATGCTTTCCCTCTGGGAAAGTGTAAAGTTGGAGTAAGTTAGTCCCCTCCTTCATGCATCTGGATAACCTGAGGCCTAAACAGGGGTAATGGTTCACACAGAGCCAGGCCAGTCACACAGAGCAAAAGCACTGGGGTGGGTCCTTCAGCAGTGTGGGCCTTACTCAGTTGGCTGTATTTATTCCAAATGACAGTGGCATGTGCCATGAAAGGAGCCTGGGATTTGCAGCAGAACCCTCAGAAGCCCGATTACGGTGAGGCCTAGCTCTGTGACCTCTGGGCAAGTCTATTAGCCTCCCTGAGCCTCAGTTTCCTCACCTATGAAACAAGACTGAGACCTCACTCCTCACAGGGCCGCGGGTGGTGCGTGCCACCATGCTGGGGGAGCTGGGACATGTTCCACAATTGCCACCTGTTCTCAGTGAGCTCAAAGAAAAGTTTGCTTGGCCCGAACTCCAGAGCCCTTCTGTTTCTGTTGAGTTGAACTGTGCCCGGGGCTCTTGCTGCCCTCTGACAACAATCAGTCTCATTCTACCCCAATCTGTGTGCCAACTGAGAGCGATCTTGTCTCAGAACCAGTCGGACCTGCAGCACCACATGGCATCACACTGAGTCTCACTCAGTAAGTGTCGGAGTGGAACCATCCCCCTCAAGCTGCTTCTGCAGCCACATTTTCCTATTAAAGACAACACTTTCCCTTTCAACTGCAGTCCACAGGCCTTGGATGGTGAAGCCAGCAGGTTGTCTATGTGTAGACATTCTGCCAGGGAGCAAAGTGTCTCTGCCATCGCCTACCTTTTCAAACAAAATTCATCTTGATTCAGTCTGCCAAGATTCATCTGTGGATAGGGTAAGGTGCTTCTGAGCTGCGTGAGTTGTGTTGGAGCTGAAGAGAGAAGTGAAAGAAGGAAGCAGGAGGAGACAGCTATGGTTGGGGGCTGGATCCCAGCTTTGCATGCCTGTCTAGAACTGGTCCCCTGTGGATCTGCTCTTGGAGACAGAACTGGAAAGAGTTGAGACAGGGGGGAAATGTGGGTAGAGCTCATAAACATTCAGGGAACCATGACACTTTTGAAGTCTGATCATTTGAGGGGAGGTAATTTCACCGAGTTGTTTTAAAGGACAAAAAACTCAACACAGAGGAAAATAAAAGAATTAGAGAATCATGATAACACTCCCTTGAGCATGTTTATTTATTCAGTGGTACTAGGGATGGAACCCAGAACCTTACACAGCCTAGGAAAGCACTCTACTATGGAGCCCTCTCCCCAGCCATTGCTTCTTCCATTGTTTATGGCAGCTGTGTCTCCATTTACCCTGACTGTTCTCTGCTGCAAGTTCCTACAGAGTCTTGGAGACAAATGATATAGAAGTTAGAAAATACCTATGTTTTCTGCTTGCTTTACTTTAAGGACTTGCCTGACTGAGCAGTGATTGAATTTCGCAGATAGGATAAAATAAGGGAGCCAGCCCCAGGGATTGGTTTCTGCTGTGTCATTTTCACTAGACCTATAAGGACCAGCCTAATTCTTGGGAAAATTCTGAACCACATACAGGTGTCCACAGTTCCTTCATGATCTGATTCACCTACCATCCCGATCTCATCTCACCTCCCTCCTCTCCTGCTAGAAGGGCCTGTACCCTCTTCCCGCCCCATGCTCACCTGTTGCAGGCTGTGGCTTTCAGTTCTGGCTCCCTGAAAGGGCCACCTCCTCCCCACAGCTCAGCACACCCATTGCTTGCTATGGGCCCACAATCTAGCCATCTCTCCAGCACCACCTGCCTTGCCTCCATGCTAGAGATAATAACAGAAATTCCCGAATAATATAACCATAACTCTGATTCCTTGAACTGAGAGCCAGGCACTTTACAAGCTCACTCTAATTTAATCCACTGACAACCTTATTGCATAGATATAACTGTGACTTACTCCCATTTCACAGATGAGAAACTTAGCACTGAAGGAGGTTATACGAATTACCCAAGATCATATTTTTGGTTGTATTAGAGCCAAGAGTTGAACTCAGAGTTGATTCTAAGCTCATGAACACAGCATTCCCCAAGAGCATTGCTTGTGCCTGCATGGTTATGGTGCACTTGTTTCGTCACCTCTACAGGACTGTAGTTCAGTGGGCAGACTATTCATGATTCTCCAAGCCTCCAAGATCACTCAATCCTCAGGAATAGATGAATAGATGAATGGATGAATGAATGAGAAAATGCCCATCAGACTATACAGTTAAGGTAACCTTAACTGTAAGGTAAACATTGAATGGATACTATGCCAACAAAGATTCATTACACATCAACCATGTGATCCACATTCTGATGAGCTCTGGGCCCCAGAACTGAAGCCAGAGTGCATTGGACATTCAGATGTACAATAAATTCCCACTTTCCAACACATAAGGCCAGTTTTTTATCACAGGCTGATTTTCAGTCTCTTAGCAGCTTCTCTGCTCATTATTGCTTGGCAAACAATGTAATTTATGCATGAGACATACACATTAAGATGCTATGTAGTTATTCCAACTGTCATAACTACTACATTGAATTGAATGGCAATCCACTGATAACTCAACCTCTGCAGGAAAAAAAATCAGACTGAAAATAATCAGCTCCATAATACTATAGAAACATTGCCAGAAACAACTGTACCAACAGTAGGAAAGGTGATGTCATGACTGTCATTTATTAACACACACATTTTGGTGTTCTGCACTGAGATGAAGGCCACTGAAATGTGAAGCTAATTTGTCCAAACAGAATTTCTAATAAATACCTTTGATTGTTCCTTTGTCTCTATCCTTTACTAAAGACAGGCAATTAACAGCATTTGCAATATTACAAGCAAGCGAAATTGGGTCTCTGCCCAGCCTGCCTACAAAGGACTTCTACAGCAATAAAAATAATCAATTGAATTCTTCATTTTCTTCTGGGTCCATGTGATTTCCTTAATAATGTCAATGCAGATTGTAATTTGCAGGAAAAAAATAAATACTGCTTGCATGAGGCGTGAAATTTCAGACCACAGAAATGTCATCTTTTCTTACAGAATCGTTGTGTTACAAGGATATTTGACTTGGACAATTACAATAGACCTCAGATCTGGTGCCCGATTCGTCCTTCAGAGACTGACCTATATTCTGTCTCCTGAATGCGCCTTGTTTTTCCTTTTGTACTTTTGCTCTCCAGCAGTTGGTGAGGAAATGTACAGCAATTAGGATGAGAAAATCAACATTAAACCCCAGGGTGGGCACTCACTATTTAGCCTCAGTTTGCTTCTCTGTAAAATGAAGCAGACAAAAGTTCTGGAGGCTCTGAGGATAGTGCCTGGCCCTCAGCAAGCAAAAGAACATGCTGCTTTTTAAATGAGTGGATGTCTTGCCCAGTTGCTGGCATGTGGTCAGCCCACATTAACTGTCACTTAAAAAATTAAGAATCTGTTCTTCGCCTGTAATATCCATCTTCTTCCCTTTGACCCAGGAAAGCCTTACCTGCCCTTCAAGACTAGCCTCACATCTACATTTCCTGAGCAGCCTTCTCAAGATCACACCAAGTAAAAGTGGTCCGACCCCCTGAACTTCCAAGATATTTGTTTGTCCATAAGCCTCAGTGAGAATTTAGGACTCATGGTTCTCTTCTCATATGGGATTTCTTAGCTGCCCAGTTAAAAGGCAGATTTCTTGGAGACAGATCCAGTATCTTTGATTCCTGGTAATTCCCACCGCTCCTGGTTACAAGCATGGCACACCCTAAATTGTACATAAAAACCCACAGATTAAGTGACTCCAGGAATGTGCAGTTCTGGTGGGAATGGGCAAATGCTCAGGAGTACCACAGTCCGCATCCCCACCCCCAGAGAGGCCACAGTGCCAATCCCCCAGGTTCCCAACTGAACGCAGTGTGTCTCTAAGGACCATTTTCCATAGAAAGTGCATTCCATTTTGCTAAAACTCTTTCCAGTCACAAGGAACCTGACATCCTCATGCCTTGTGGCAGGAGGGTAACTGTTCAACCTCTTCAGGGAACAATATGGTGATATCGCTCAAATTTTAAACTGCACGTACAATTTTTTTAAAAAATCAAAGATATACAAATATCCTTTGCATTTATAAAATGTTTATCTTACAGACTGACCTGCACATGTATGAAAAGAATCATTAAGAATATTCACTGTTGGGTTAGCTACAGTAGCAAAAGACTGGAAATAATTTAAATGTCCATTAACAAGGAACTGGCTGAATAAATCATCGTACATCCATGTAGAAAATCTCCAAGCACCTTTTTAAAAAAAAAAAAAATGAAGTAGAACTCTATGTACTCGAGTGGAATAATTTCCAAGATATATTAAGTGAAAAAAGCAAGGTGCCACCAAGCATGTATGACCTAATCTAACTTAAGTAAAAAGGGTACATGTGTGCATATTACTTGTTTGTGCATGAAATGTCTCTAGAACAATAGCAGTGGCTGAGTTGGGGTGCAGGAAGCCTTGGGGTCCAATGCAAAAGGAGGTTGTCACTGTATTCTATACTCCCCATTTGTATAGACTAATTTTTTTTCAGAAGTGCCTGCATTATCTTCCTCTTCTTTTCCTTCATGAAATTTTAATTTTATTTATTTTTAATAAGGCGAACCATTCACATGTACAAAATTATAAAAGACACAAAATCATATGTTTAAAAAAAAAAAACCTCCCTCTGGGTCCTATCCCCAGCCACCCAGATTCCACCTTAGAGGCAACTAATGGGATTCTTCGGCCCCTGTTAGAGACAATCCATGCGCGGCAGGTATTCTCTTCTAGAATAATCTTTACAAAACAAGCTGGGGAAAAGCTTCCTTGACCTACACTGGTCTCTAGCAGACATCGCCCCTCTCCACTGTCAAGCCAAGCTTTTGCACAGCACTGTGCACTTGTAAGGAGTGGTGAAAAGAGCTTCTTTGGATTTTAGAATCAGGCAGATCAAGTCTTCATAAGCTAGCTATTCTCTGTGGGCCTCACTGCTTCATCTGTGCAGTGGACATTGAATCCCCACCTTTTAGGTTGTGATAAGGGTAAAAAACAGGCCATGACAAGCACATGGATCCTTGCTGCTGCCACTCTGAGGCTCCCGGGACCAGCTCCCCCACACTTGGGCCCAGCCACAATGAGCAGAGTTCCTGAAAGCAGCAAGAGACCAGATGTCCCTCCAACCTCCTAAGTACTTTCCATATTCCTGAGGCAACATTTGCAGCTACAGAAAGTGAAATACTTTGTAGAGTTAAAGATCAAGACCAGTCCTTCACCCTGGGCTCAGGGACTTTTAAAATTGTCCAGGGTTAGACAGCGGGAAAGCTGTTTCTGAGGCCTGGCTTTGTGCTTACTGGGCCTCTGTGAATGACTCTCTTCTCATCTGAGTGTTGCACAGAATGAGTGGATGATTTCTGAGACCCAGACCCTGGCCAGCCTTAAACCCTCACATCTCAGGCACATGTTAGGCACCTCTTCACCCAGAGAGCAGGTAGGAGGGTGGGTCCCTTGGTGGTGGGTGTGATTTCCAATTCAAACCATGATCTCTCTACCACAAATTTACAAACTAAACAAGTGGATTCCTCAAAGCTAGATAACTTAAATTCTTCACAAAGGGGATATATATTTTAAATTATCTTTAATTCATTTTTATTGTTATTGCAATTAAATGCAAATCATATTAACTATATGAAGTTAAGATACAACACTCCCTCTGTCAAACGCCAAGTTTCTAAAATCATAGGGGTTAAGAAATGACCTTCAGCAACCAACAAAAATGGCAGGTGGGCAGAATTATTCTAGGATTTCTTCCAACTCCAGGGGGGCTTGGATCTGATAATTGGCAAATAAGCAATTATCACATTAACCCTGCAATTTACAGAGTGACTCCTATGATCCTGAAGGTGAAAGGGTATTATGCACCTGGCCAAAGCATTCCAGAAATAATAACATCACACACACACACACACACACACACACACACACATGCACACCCTATCAGAGGTGTGGCAGGGGTCAGAGGAGAGTCTGCTGTCAGGATGGCAAAAGATAACCTGCACCCCTTCACCTCTTCTCTCTTGCTGCCATGAGGTCATTCGGTATTCAGACTCCCTTCTCCACAATAAATCACTGATGTAAAATAGTTGACTCTTCATCTATTTTTTAAGTCAATCTGGGGAGTTAAAGAGCACAGGGGCCCCAATACAACCATGCTCATTGAGTAAAAATATCTCTTAGCAAGTTATCCTAAATCAATTTTTTTAATGAGTCCACTTTTTCCTTACTTAGTATTGGTAATTTAATAGCTCTGTGAAAAGTGTAATTGAAGCAAGAGAACTGAATATTACCTAATTTATTCTCCAGGAGATGTGTCTGCTAATCAAACATCTTAATTCCCACCATAATTAAAATAAGCCTTTTAAAGTGACATCCCCAGGCATTACAGATCACTCCTTGAGGTTTGTTATCTTTTTAAATTTATGTTGAAAGAAAGAAAGAAGGAGAGAAAGAAAGAAAGAAAGAAAGAAAGAAAGAAAGAAAGAAAGAAAGAAAGAAAGAAAGGAGGGAGGGAAGGAGGGAGGGAGGGAGAAAAGGGAAGGAAAGAAGGAAAGAAAGAAAGAAAGAAAGAAAGAAAGAAAGAAAGAAAGAAAGAAAGAAAGAAAGAAAGAAAGAAAGAAAGAAAGAAAGAAAGAAAGGGAGAGAGAGAGAAAGAAAGAAAAGAAAGGAAAGAAAAAATTAATTAATTAACTCATGCCCAACATGGGCTCTCTTCTTGAGGATGGAGCTATTTCAGAAAATCTGGATGGATATTTGGGCACATCCACCAGGGGTGTACAGTCTTCCCAAGAGGCAGTTCATGAAAAACTGGGAGCTTTGTACCCTTGCCCTATCTTTGGCCTCTCACACACTGGATCTGGTCAGAGTTGGCAGGCTGTTCTGACGCCCAGCTGCACCAGGCCTCCCCTTAGCAGGTTAGCTCTCCTCCTCACGTGTTGTTTCTTCCTACCTTGGTGTCCACTCCAACTATATCTGTTGATGGTCCACAGTGCACTCAGACCTTTCTGGGCACCAGCATATGTAAAGATGCCTAAGCATTCATTCCTTTTCTCAAAAGTGCCCTCCTAAATACAACGGGACGGATGCCCCAGCAGGGGTGTAAGCAAAATGCGGAGGACAATTCACTTTATACAACAAAGGCTTCTGTAGTACTTACCATGGGCCAGACAGGGAGCCAGCGAGGGCTTTACCAATGTTAGTTCATTTAATCCACTGTTCACCTAGATGGATACTATTCTTGTCCCTTTGTACTGGTGGGGAAACTGGGGCACAGAGTCGGAAAGTAACTTGACAGGATTCAGCAGCCAGTTAGTGCTGGTGCCAGGTTCTGAACCCGGGCACTCCTGCTCCAGGGAACCAGAATTTGGGCCACCCTGTCCTAAATGTAAAAATACTTATCCAAAGCCATCTGCAAATGCAATACACAGACTGAGAATGCTTTGGCGCATACTGGCGAAGTAACATTCACCCAAAAATGTAAATGGTGCAAAAGAGTTAACTAAGCTGATTGGGAGTAAGGGGGTGACAAGCCAGGGCTCTGGGTGGGGAAGGAGTGAGATGTGTGCTAGGAACTGAGCGAGTCCACTATGGCAGGTGAAGGAGGTAAAGGAGAATCACACCTGCAGCACCTATGGCCAAGGGTTGATTTGTGGCCAGGTTTCCCAAGAATGACAGGAATCTCTCCCACAGGCTTGGCAGGAAGTGACAGCATCAGCTTTGCATTATCCACCCATGCCTCAGGCTAGTGGTATAGAGAGCGGACTGGAAGTGGGAGACGCATGGGGAGGCAGCAGCCAGGCGAGAGAAGAGGCTCCCCTAATGGGCACACAACATCCTCCATGGGCTTGCGGGTTCCTGCAGGGCTCCACATCCATGCTGACCCCATCTAGCAGCTCCTCCTCTCCTCCTTCACCGACAGCCCCCTCAGCATAGTAAGATGCCACCTAAAGGTCTCTTCCTCCATATACATGTTGTCACCAGGCCTGGTACTTACGTGGACATACTCTTGTTTGGATCTCCCAACATCCCTGCAAGGAAGACATTGGCATGTCCATTTTACAGAGCACTGAAGATCAGAAAATTCCCAGAGTTGACGCAGTCATTCCAGTAGGAAGTAAGGGAGCCCACAGACAGCCCAGTGTTGCCTTCCCAGGTACACCAAGTAAAGATGAGCTTGGCATGGGGGTCCCTCCTCAAGGCATTTTGGTGACTAGTCATGGAGGTTAGAGGTGAGACAGTGAGGACACAGAAGCTCTCAGGTGGGGCGTGTGAGGACACCAGCAGGGGTACAGACGTGGACCGCTGGACCAAGGCAGGTGTGCACCCGAGAATATGCCACTCTTTTCATCTCCAGAATCCATTTAGGGAAACACCCCCCAACATCAGACGCCCAGGGTTCCCCTTTTCTTCCTATCGATACGTTCCAGTGGACAGACAACCCATAACATAAATAAGCACAAACTGCGCCTCAGCTTCCCTGCTGAGTCCATTTTGCGTCCTCTCCCACTTATCCTTGATATGGCCCTTCCTTCCAACCATGCCACTCTCCTGTTGCTTGTGTCCTCCCTCTTCCTTTCACTCGTGTAGAGAAGCCCTGCTGTGAGGATCAGTCTCAGATCAAGCATCCCTTTCACATCTCCTCAGACTGAGTGTGGGTGGCCAGCTCTCCTGATTTGCCTGGTTTGTGGTTTGTGGGACTTTGGGCGCTAAGTCAGGACAGTGCCCTGCAAATCAGGATGGTTTGCCACCCTGGCTAGGCACCCGGATTGCCTCTGCTTACTGGAAGCTGAGCAAGCGTCCAAGCTGCCTTCTACTCATAGTTCGTTTCTCTAAAGTAGATGTGACTCCCTCCTTGAGACAAGGTCCTGTGCCTTGGCCTGGTGCCTGACAGACCAGGTGGTGCAGTCAACATTTGCAGAACAAATGCAGGGCATGTGTGCAGAACGAGAGTGAGAGGGATAGAAAATGGCTCTCACCCCGCAGGCAGAGAGGGGGGGCCCTGCCAAGGAAGTGCACAGACCACACTCAAGGCCTGAGAAAAACCGAACTTTGGCCGGTGGAAGCCAAAGTTGTTTGGCTCTTTGTTTCATTTGCCGGTCAGCAGCTTGGAGGATCACCTAGAGGAACATCTAGACATGTTTCATTTGAAAGAATTCAGCTAGACAAACAACCAGAGAGCAAGAACCAGAGATGGTGGGGGTGGGGGGGTTAAATGGCAGGGTGGTTCCACTCCAAATGCCCTTGGTGACACAGTTGATGAGAAGTGGTAGGCACACCCTTCCCTCTTGTGTGCATCCCTCCTCGTTGAGCATCTTCCTGATTGGAGTGGAGTCTGGAACACACAGACCCTTATTTTTCACACAGTCCAGTCCCTAAGCCATCTGGTGATCAACTGGTCAAACGCTGGCTGAACCCCATGCTTGACGTGTGCTCAAGAGACTTTCAAAGGTAGTTCTGACAGTACATAGATGCCAGCATTAGAATCCCCATCCGTGGCACTCTGGGTCTTAGGATAGACCCCACTGGGTTCAAGTCCCAGCTGTATTATTTGGTTACTAAGTGATCATAAGTAGATAAATGACCTAAGCTTGCAGAACTTCAGTTCTCCTCATGTGTAAATGAGGAAAATATTTGTCCCTCACAGACTCATTGTGAGGATTAAATGAGGAAAATGCATGCTACAACACTTAGCAGAATGCCTGATACACAGTAAATGCTCAATAAACCAAAGCTATTATTCTTAGGAGCAGCAACAGCACTGCTTTTACTTGGCACTTAAAGCTGTGTAGCCAATCTGGGCATTCCACCAGGTTTCTGAAGCAAACAACAGCCCCTTAATAAATAGCTTCCAGACAGCTCGTCATCGAAAACTGACAGCATTTTTGTTTCTTGGTTATCAGTCATATTATTTCCTACCTGATGGTCTTGCTCTGGAACAGTGTGGCCCAAACAAGCTGACTAATTATAGCATTTCCAGAGTACATACCAGCTTTCCTAAGAACTGGGACTGAAGTAAATGAGTAATTAACAGGTTTTACAGGATTTTCTTTCCCCCACTCCACCTCCAGTACCTCTAACTCACTAAGCTGCTCACAACCGTTAATTTTAAGAACATTCAGCTGAAATGGGTGTGGGGTTTGAGATAATCTTGTGTCCACCACGGATGCATCATGTGGCCAGTAGCCACATAACCTCAGGCAGGTCACTCTCCAGCTCTGGCCCCAGCTTCCTGATAGAGTAAGGAAGTTAGGCTACGGTGATCCCTAAGGCTCCTTTCAACTCAGGAACTGGATTATTCTCAGAGACCAGTGTTCACACTGGTGTTGGCCACTGAATCACATATGGCCATGTGCCTCTGTTTCCTTATTTATGTCCTTCACCCAACAACTATTTATTAAGTTCCTGTAGGTGTGAGGTACTGTGCTAAGTGCTAGTCCCTCTCAGATCCATCCTAACTCAGCAACCTGTAGGAATGCCCTCACTTTGAGTAGGCTCCTTAGAAGGAAAACACTTTGTCCCAGGTTTGTGTCTCGGCCAGGAATCACAGAGGGAGGCCTCTCTGATCTGCCCCATTCTCTAAAATGTGTCAGAGGAGCAAAGCCCAGGTTAGGAGCCTTCAACATAAAGGGCCCAAGTCTTGGGATAGGGAGAAGTTCAGGACAGAAGAAACCCTGAGATTTGGGGGTGTTGTTATTGTTGTTGTTGTTTTGGGGTTTTTTTTTTTGTTTGGTTGGTTGGGTTTTGTTTTTTGTTTCGACCTCCCATTAGCAAATCTTAGAGTAAAATTATCCCCACAGATAAGCAAGTTTCTTTCCCTCCATAATTCCTTTTGGCAGGACTTCTTCTGGGAAGGCTATCCCGCAGCGACTCCTGACAACCCAGGGAAGAACTTCCTGCTGCATCTCATTAGGGGGGGAATCAAAATGTAGAAGTCCTAGTTCTATCACTTGAGAAAGAAACTTAATCTTTACTTGGGTTTTGTGACCTGCAAAATGTATGTGGCCTTGAGAAATCTGCTTTGGGCCAAACACATTTAAACTGCAAAAATGACTGTGGTTCCCTCTCGGCCACCTTCTGCTTCAGGACAACTCAGAGCTGACCTTAGAAGGGAGCAGAAGAGACGGTCACCTCTGCAATAGAATGTGAACACCACCAGAAAATCTCACCTTTCCAAAAATATCTTTCCCATGACCTGAAATTCAACTATTTATGATTCATTGGGGTATGGGGGAGGAGTTTACAATCTCCTCAGTGTTCAGGGGCATCCCATTAAGTCATTTTTCCAACTGTGACCTACTAATACTATGAAGAAAAATTATATTCCCTGGGGCTCTTGACCCAGGCCCTTTGGAATACTAACCTCTTTTTTATCCCCAAACTATCTGTGAGACAAGATTTATGATTCAGTACATTTTTAAAGCCAGAAAAATGAGTCTCGAGGACTTCAGGGAACTTGCTAAAGGACCACAGGAGTGATGGGGTTAAGACTTAAACATTGGGTGGGAAAGGTGGCAGACCCAGGTGACAGGCCAGGGAGGGAAGCCTGAAGGGGAGTAGTACAGTGCTGGCCACCCTCAGCCCACTTAACTTCTTCGAGCCCTGTGGTTCAAAGGCCTCGGTCACCCACCAACACAACTAGAGCTTCTGCCAGGAAGGAAATAAAGAATGTTGATATCGTCCATTTTCTGGAACAGTGTATCCCCTAGGGCTAATCTGGAAATCTTATTTACAGGGCTGTCAAATACCCCTTTTAGCTGAGTGGGTGGAGAGGCATCGCAAGTATTTGGCCTGGTTCCTCTGAGAGCCGGCACTGCTCATTGGATAATGATCCCGTTGTCTTCTTACCTCAGAAAAGAGGCAAGGAACCCTCTTTCTGAATCTGACCCATCACGCTAGCCACACTTGTGTTTTTAGAAACTGTTTTTCCCCTGATAGTTTCACAACCGCTGATCTGTCACTCTCCAGATGAATGTAAATTGACACACAACAATGAAATATGGAGACACGTTTTCTCCCATCATTGTCTCCAGTTCTCAGAACCCAGGGTGGGGAGTGGGTGGAGCCCCTGATTCGTCTCCCAAGCAACCAGGAAGGGGGGGGGGTGAAGAGAGGATTTACCTGGTCTCTTTCCGCTCTGATGAATGGCTGCCAACCAGTTATTAAGGACAGGAGGAACATTGCAAAAATTGCAGGCCTCTGAGAGCCCACAGCTGGAGAAGTGTGGAATATTCTAATTACACCAGGTGGAAGCCCGGCTGCAGCTCCCGGTTAAGGAAGAGTGATCCCGTTAAATAGCCAAGAAGGAATGGTGTGCACGGGGGTTTGGATTTCTACATTGTAGCCTCAAAGTCATTCTCAAAGTTATCTCCTAAAATCTGGAGGTGAAGGAATAAAAGAGCAATAGGTGAAGGGAGCCCTGTCCTAACCTTAGCTCCTGACAGCCAGGGCCTCAGGAGGACAGTCATCCTGCACATGCAGCACTGCCTAATGACCAAAGAAAGGCCCCAAACTAGAAGCTCTGAAGCTGGCAAGCAGACAGGAGACATCACAATGACTTAGTCCAAGCAGTGCCGTGGTGTGCCCGAGCCTGGGGTTTCAGCCAGGCAGCCAAAGGTTCTAGCTGACTCTAAATAGCTGTATTACCTTAGGGGAGTCACTCTGCTCCGAGCCTCAGCTTCCTGGCTTATCAAGTGGGGCTGATTATTACACTGCCTTGGTTGTGAAGTTTAAGAGACAACATGACTTTAAAGTCCCCGGCAGTCTACCTGGAACAATGAAGGTGCTAAAGCTAGTCTTAGCTGTCCTCCCCGCCCTGTTCCCATGCCCCAGAGAACAAATTCCTGATGCATTCCTAAGTGATATTTCTGCTAAATACTGGAGACAGGTGCTGGGCAGGACACAGTTTTGTAACCAGCTTTCAGACTGCAACAACTCTACAGCCCTGTCCCCTCTTCTCCAGTTGTTCAGGGTATGACACAACCTCTGGAATGAGACTCGGAGATCCAGAGGGAACCTGCCACTGCCTGACCAGAGACTCAAAGCCCTGGCCCTCCCCAACCCTGGACCCGACCACCGCAAGCTGTTAACCTCAGAGGCTGGGACACCACGGAGCTTCTGATCCCAGTGGCAGCTCAGTGGTGCCTAAAATGCTGCCTGCCACATTATGCTGGTTGCTCCTTCCAGGGCGCCAAAAGGCCTAAAAGCTGGGAGGCCTCTCTGCCTGTACTTTCACATGTAACCCAGGGGTGGGGACATATTCTTTATAGCTGCATTTCTGACCCAGTTAGCTACCTCAACTTGGTCCCAGCAAGCAACAGAGCACCCATTGTTCAGCCTTCAACAGCCACAGAGAGGGAATGCTTCTGCCAAGTGCGGAGGTACCACCCAGATTCTGGCAGCAGGGAGAGTCACCCAACCCTTCCACCCAGAAGCACAATCACCCCCACCCAGATGGCCTAGGGCCCACTCAGCACTCCTTTTCTGCAAGATCCTCAAATTTGTCTGCTTTCCTATTTGTGAAGGGGAGGTCAAGCCAGGAGATGAAACTAAACCGTGCTCTCTGCTTATGGTCATGGAGACTTTATAAGTATTTTTATTGTATAGTTCTATTACATTAATATTGCTACAGTTAATTAGCATTATTGTAATACTGCTGTAGTATATAGCTATAACATACTATAAACCTGTAAGAACTAACTTTCACTCTTGCTACATGGCAGGTCTGTGGTAAGCATTATCCCCTTCTTAACCTCCCACAAACATTTTAGGTAGCAACTTATCATTCAATCCCATTTTATAGATGAGGGCAATTCAGAAAGGCTAAATTACTTACCCAAGGCCACACAGTCCATGAAAGCCCAAATTCCCACTCAGGGCAGTCTGACCTCAGCCCTATTGTCTCAGCAACAACAATCCAGCTTTGTAAACGTGGCCACCCAAGCTCTAGAAGCTCACCATGCTGGTGGCAGACTTCTGAAAGCTAAATCTAGAGCCTAGGAAATCCCCCATCTCCCACATGTCACTCCATCCCAGCAACTTCACTTGGTGCTTGAATTCCTTTCTGTGCATATTTTGTTTAGAGTTTCATCTCCTCCTTAAACACAAATATCCCTTTGGATAGGGTTGAAGTAAATGAGCAGGACTGTAATTGCAAGGCCTTTTCCTCAGGACAGCTACCCAAGAGCAGGAGGGAGAGGTCCTGGGCAAATTGGCAATATCACATCAAATTTTATTTTTCCCCTTGTTCTCTTCTCATTTGTATTACTCTCCCATTCTCTCAGTGATCCAGAATTTTCATGCTGTAAAAAAAAAAAAAAAAAAAAAAAATTGACTTAATAAATAAACCCATAATAAGGGTGCTATTCATCCCCTAAATCCCCTGACATACCATCAGAATAACCTATGACCTCATTAGAAGTTTCTTAGCAAAATAAACTCCACATGAGAGCTTTCTAGCTCTCATGACCAGCAAGGCAAAGGGTTCTTTCTGCTTCCACGTCCTCCCGCTACTCTCCACAGATGCCTACTATCTGCTCACTTGGACTAGCATCTGGTGTTGTGGGATCTATCACATTGCTGCTCAACTTAAATTCCACTAAAATTATGTCAAAAAATTGGGGCATGATGGACAACTTAGGAAACGCAGACCAGCAGTAAAGATACCATATACACTTGACCCAAATTTGAGTCTGGCCCAATGTGCATACATTAAATACTATGCTCCTCAATTTATACCTCTTGCGCCCCTCTCTCTCTCTCTCTCTTTCTCTCTCTCTCTCTCTCTCTCTCTCTCTCTCTCTCTCTCTCTCTCTCTGTGACTTCATAACCCAGGAGCATTTTCTTTACAAGAGGCATGTGAGGATGACAACAGTTAACGCAAAGGGATAAATCACTTTAGGTGGAACTTTGTTCACTAGAACAACCCAGGATAAAGAGGTTTGGGGAGATGAAAGGGAGGATTTGGAAGGAGTTATCTTACTTCCCAGTACAGCGAGCAGAGTAGTTATCTATTGCCATATAACAAATTGCCCCCAGATTTAGTAGCTTAAAATGACAAATGTTTCTCATCACCAAGTTACAAAGGGTCAGAAATCTGAGAAGAGATTAGTTCAGTGGTTCTGGGGCTACGGTCATCTCGACACTTGACTGAGGTTGGAAAATTCACCTCAGCGCTCACTCAGGGCTTACTGGCAGGCTTTTGATCCTTGTTGTCTGTGCGGCCTCTCCCTAGAGGAGAGGCCACTGGCTTCCTCCACGGCAAAGCAGGGGGAGGCAAGATGGAAGGCACATCTTTTACAATCTAATCCTAGCTATATGTTATTAGCACACAGACCAACCCTGGCACAATGTGGGAGGGAACCATACAAGGGTATGAATACAGAAGTGAGGATATTGGGGCCATCTTGGAAGGTGGCCATTCCAAGAGAGTGCAGAGGTTGGTGGGGTCATGTTGGAGATGTCTAAACTGCAGCCATATGCAGGTCATCTAACCCCACTCAGGCTCAGTGTGAACTTAGGACAATAGAGTTGTCAGGGTCAGTACTGCCGGAAGGCATTCTGGACAGAGCAAAGCATTCCACAAGGAGAAGGCAGCCTTATTTTGATTACTAGTACTAGCAACAGTGGTGCACAGTTCTGGGGACTCAGTCCGTTGAGATCAGGTCCAACCCACCAGTATACATCAGGGCCAGTGTATATTTCAGATTGCCAATACCTAATGTCAGATAATGAAGCATGACAAGAGACAGATTGGGTGAGACCTCTTTACTGACCTGTTAGAGCTGATTTATAATTAGTCGTTTGCCTGAATGCAAACAAGGAGTTCGAAGCTCTTGCCAGTTCTTGCTTGGAAATGATCTGTTCTCTTCATTTGAATGTTCCCCCTTCATCTGATTTACTTAGCAACCCTGATTTGTTTTTTGTTTTGTTTTGTTTTGTTTTTTCTATTTTGATTGACAATATGGAATTAAGCATCAGCTCAGTTCCTCTCTGGATATCCTAGGTTCCAAACCTCTCAGCCCTAAGGTCACTGATTCCAACTAAGACCCTCCCAGCCAGCCTCCCCTCTTTTACCCCTTACCTTCCCTGAGAGCTCTCAAGACAGACCTGGCTCACTGGCTCTAGGACAGAGAGGCCTTTCTCACTAGGGAATTCCTTCTTCTGGAATCCCCTTAGTGTTGTCAGATAAGAGCACTGGACTAAGGCCCAGTGCTGTGGCGCACGCCAGCAATCCCAGTGACTCGCAAGGCTGAAGCAGGAGGACCGCAAGTTCAGCTAAGTGAGACCCTGTCTCAAAATAAAAAATAAAAAGGACTGGGGATGTGGCTCAGTGGTAAAGTCCCTCTGGGTTCAATCCCTGGTACCAAAAAAAAAAAAAAAAAAAAAGCACTAGACTAGGAGTCAAGAACCTAGGTTGCTATCCTGGCTCTCTCATCATCATCGTCCTCTTTGGTGTGACCTGGGCAGGTCCCTTCACTGCTCTGAGTCATTTAGTTCTGATTATCAAAGACTCAGTGCTATTCACTGAGCACTCTGGGCCTTCTCCAGCCCTGCAGCATCCCACCAAAAAAAAAAAAAAAAAAAAGTCTGTTTAATGCAGAGATAACTCTCATAGTTCTGTTTATCTTTCACTCTGTATTCTTTCCCTCTGAACACTGGTAGAACCTAACCATGTGTGTCACGCGCTGGGGGTGAAACTAACAACACCTCAGCTCTGTGAGGGTAGTTTAGTCTCATCTGCACAATCACCAAAGCTAACCCTTATCGGGTATTCACTCTGTGCCATGCAAGATTCAGACCTCACTAAACCTTCACAACAACCCTGAGGTCACTAACTATCACCATCTCCATTTTACAGATGAGAAAACTGAGGCTCAGAGAGGGTAAACAACTCATTCAAATCCACCCAGCCTCAGTGAGGCAGAGCCAGGATGCAAACAGGTAGTTTGGGAGGAAGAATGTACACTACGTAATGACAGACCCTATTTCTTTTACCCACAGTCAGCATCTGTTTGTATTTGTTGATTTATTATAGGGTTCTGTCCTGTGCACTTTAAGCATATGGTAAAGCATAAACCCTGTCCCTACCTTCCCAGAACATATGATCTAAAATGTTCTAACAGACAAATCCAAAATTTCCTAGACTTGTGGGACTGCAAAAGAACATTTTCTCAACTCTCAATCTGCAAATAAGAAAGGAGAAACCTGAGGAAATTAAGTAAGTTGCTTCTGATGCCAAGCTCACTGCAGCAGAGATGGCCAAGGGCTTCCGGTCCTTGTCAGTTCAGTCTGGGCAGTGGTTTTCAGCGATTCTCAAGTGGGATGCTTTTGTACCCTCACCCCTAAGACATTCGGCAATGTCTGGGGGCATGTTTGTCAGAACAGAGGAAGAGGGTGCTATTGTCATCTCACAAGTAGAAGCCAGGGAAACTGCTAAACCTTCTACAACACACAAGACAATCTGGCCCAAAGAATTGTCTGGCCCAAAATGTAAATAATTCTGAGTCTGAAAAACCTGTTCTATGGGACTTACCAGTTCCCTAAAAAAGCTCTTTGTTCCTTTTAATTTATATATAGTCCCCTATAGTTGGATACTTTGTCTTACTCACTTTTGGTTCCAATGTTCCACAAAGTACCTGGTGTGCACTGAGTTAACTGAACAAGAGGAGAAGAAAACAGGGAGGAAGAGAGGTAGAAAAGAAGGAAGAGAAAGAATGACACCAAAAGATATCAGGTTTCCCTGGCAGGCAAAGAAAGTCCAATGCTATAAATCAAGACTTCTGTTCATAAAACAGAAGACTATTGACTATTTGAAATCAATTCTTGTGTATCTTTCCAGAGAGATGACACTCTGAATGCCTTGATCATACTTTAGCATAATTTAGGCCAATACTAACAAAGTGAATTTAGCAGAGAACCCAAGACCTGCTGCAGAAAATTTCTCCCTCTGAAAGTAAATCCTGATTGATGGACATGATGGAGCCTGTGAGGTACAAATGCACTGCCCTTTACGAAAATAGCTGGTTCCTTAGAAGGTGTCCATTGGGAAAATTGCAGTAGTTACAGCTGCCACTGAGGAGGACATAATTGACAGCTCTCATTCCAAGGCAGCAGAGCCACAGAGGAGGGTTGAGCCCAAGTGGGCTGTAAATCCAAATATCCAAATGCAGTTCATGCTTCAGCCCCCTACCGAATGACAAATGGCTGCCCTGTCAGAGCAAGCTGGCAGGTGATGCACCAGTCCTTCCCTCGCCCACCCCCCTACAGTGATGACAATCTGTCAGCAGCCGCTACTTCTCAGGAATGGGTGGGGTTGAGAGGGGGAGTCAGGCTGTGGCTCTTGGGCAAGGAGAAAAGGGCCTCTGAGTACAGAGACCTTCTTGGGAAAGGCAGCTCCCGCCCTATGTGGCAAGTTAAGGCTCAATGGCCAGTCAGAGGAGAAGAGCACGTCTCTGTATTCTCGTCAAGCTTTGGGGAACGTCTAGAAAATGCCTTGGAACTTCAGACAGAAACCCAGAAAAGTCCTTGGAACTGCAGTGTGGTCATTCTCCCCAGTGCCCTTCCCCATCAGCAAATCTCTTCCAAAGCCCTGAGGACACCTTGCATGGGATGGCTTTCCCAGCTCCAGGACAGACCTGCTGTCCACTCCGCATGCCCCACCTGTACATGCATGTCCCTCGCGGGCCAGGGGCATGCTCTGGGCCCCCACGTTCTGCACCTGGGCTGTAGCTCAGCCCTGCCTACCTGCCCATCTTTGTTTCATCATCACCTGTAGTACAGTCACCACCACCTGCAGTACAGTCATCACCTTCTGGGTCCATCCTTGTGCTGGTTCACCATAGGCTGATTTGGCATGAAGCCAGAGGAGCTTAGGGTTCAAGACCCCTCACCTGTACAAGCCCCTTCCAAATGCCCCTACCTAAGCACATATTCATGATGTCATATATCTTTTCTTAAACAGGACCACATAATTATATCTAAGATTCACACCCCATAAAACCTGGCTCTATTCTGCCTAGAGCTACAATCTCTGCAGAGCCCTGTATGCCTTGCACATAACAGGTATTTAATAAGGGCTGGAGTATTGAGAAGAATGGATGCTGACCATGATTACAATTAATTAGGAGTCAGTGTATCATAGGAAAGAGAAGAGCTGTGTTCCCCTCAAGCAGCCTTTAATAATTCTATCATCAAGTCAGAAAGAACCTATATTCTCTGCTATCATCCAGTCCATTGTTCTCAAATTCCACCATGCCCACAGAACCTCCGGGAGGGCTTGTCCAAACACAGCCAGCTGGTTCCCACCTCCAGAGTATCAGGTACAGCATATCTGGGACAGGACTGAGAATTTGCATTACTAACAAATTCCCAGGTGCTGTTGGCTGCTGCTGGTGGTGGGAGGACCACACTTTGAGACTCACTTTGAGTCTGTATATTCTCAATGGAGGTCACATTGCCCCAAGAGGGTGAAATTGGTTTGGGGTGATCACAGTGGGGGGGGGTCTTAATCTTTTATTACAAAGTATATATATATGTGTATACACACACACACACACACACACACACACACATATATATGTATATATATATATGGAGAGAGAGAGAGAGAGATGTATATCTGCAGTATATCCATGGTACTAGAATTTCATGGATAGATAGGGAAAATGTGTGGAGATTCCTTAAGGGTCAATAATGAAAAACATTGAGAGACACTGAGCTAGCCCAGCTTCCTAGTTGATGCTCAGTCCCCAGCAGCCTGTGCCAGAAGCCCTCACCTCTAGTGACCTAGAGCCCACACCATATCTGATACTGTGGAAAAAGCTCTGGACATGCTGTCAAAAGGGCAGGTTCAAATCCCAGCTCTGCCCCTTAGTAACTATGAGCCCTTTCCACCCACACCTACATTAGCTTCTGTACTGAAATAGAAAATTATATTAACCAAAACCGCTCTCACAGGAACTGCTGTATGTGATTGGAAGAGATATTTCAGTGAGTTGTTTATGGGGGTAGAGATGAGCAAGACCCCAAAGGGCATGGTTGAGTAGCAAAAGCAGCACATTCAACTATCTCCCAAGGAAGGTGGGCCTGTAAATTGCCCTGCTTTGCTGAGCGCCAGGAGAGTGGGAACACACATTTTAGGCAGAGCAGGATTAGTCTGCACAGTGAGGCCAGGGTGGTGTGGCAAGCTGGAGAGAGCCAGTGCAGCAGCTTAGGAGTGCAAGAACACCATGCACATGGATTCTGATCTGGGCGCACATTCTGGGTGGCAGCTCTATAAACTCTTCATCATCCCTATGAGTTCTGCACCATGTTTTTTGTCTCTAAATAATGCTCATGGGGGCAGCAAATTATTTTAGGACCAAGCCAAGAGAAGTCAAGTCTATATTAATATGCTGACTCAAAGCAGACACTTGCGTGCAGAACCCACCAGACCCCTGGGTTATGTGTTTTACAGCTTACTGTGTGCCCTGTTCATCAGGCCCCACGCCTGAAAGTCACCACTGACTCCAATTCTCCCTCAGTCCTATGTCCAATCTCTCACCAAACCCTGTGGGTTCATCTGGAGAGGCCAGCTCTGTGGCTACAGGCTCTCTGCCTGAGGCCTGTTCCTCCATGTCTTGCCTGGGAGTTTCCCCTATTATCTAAAAACAACTCTAACTGTCCAGCCTAGGAATTAGCCCAGGCCCCAAAGTCATGTTCCTGCTGGACAGGTTGGATTGTACTAACTACACAAGCAAGGAAAGGGCCAGAAGTGGTCCAGGTTGGCTCTGTCCTGAGAAGGAAGTGAGGCATAAATAGGACATAACCATGGACTTCTAGGCAGCGGGTCCTCTCAACTCAGGTGAATGTCAGGGTCATGGATCAGAGATCTGCTTTGACACAAGAGATTCAGAAGTAGGGTCCCACTGGAGCAGGAAGAGGAGGAAGATTGGATTAGCAGAAGGTAGAGAAGGAGATTGGACCTCAGGGGCAAGGCAGGGGACAGACACTAGCTCCAACTCCATATTCCTCAACAGTCTCTCAGATGGTGGCTTGGGAGGTAGTGAGGATGGGTAGAAGAAGCATGAGTTTGAGATATTAATTCTCCCTGCAAATTTTGGAACCAGAGGTAATGATATCCCCCCTCCCTGTAAAACCAGTTTCCTAGTACATAAAATGGGGGTGATACTGTCTGCTTCACACGTGGACCGGTGACTGAGACAGAAGCGCTCAGCAGGGGTGGTGGTGATGTCCAGAGAGGGTGACTTTCTAGCCCCTTCACCGTTGTGCTTGCTCTTCTCTGAACACCATTTCTGATTTCCATGCTGCTCTTAGGATGTGCCCACACCCAAGTGCAATGCTCCATTGTCACTTAAGCATCACAGAACCAAACAGGGCTGTCACAGCCCTTCTCCAAAACACATGCATCTACAATGCAGTCCACGTGAGGTTGGGAGAAGACACTCCACAATATTTACTCCTGTTGAAAACTATGATCAATGAACACCTGAGTCTTTCCATATGTGCTACTGCTACTGAGCCACAGCTCCCTGTCCCTTCCTTGAACAGTTGGGTTTTGGAGACCTGCTAAGCTTTATTTTCTCATATTCAGTCTCCCTCCCTCTCTCCCTTTCCCCTCTCCCTCCCTCCCTCTTTTTCTCTCTCTCTCTCTCTCCCTCCTCCCCTCTACCTCTATACCTTCTTTTTACTTTTTGTGACCCCTTGTGAAATTTTTGAAAAAAAATTCTAAGAAAAACATTTTTCTAAGACAAAGCCCAGGATTGAACCCTATGTCCACACAGGCTCCCTCCCTTCAAGACATACCATTCCAGTCTTCTTTGGTTCTCCTTGGGGACACTGCTCTAATTAGTGACTCATCTGCCTCACCACTCCTGCAGCCAGTCCACATTTGGATATTAGTGAGAAAGATTACCCAGCAGGCTGCTCAAGCTTTTCTGTTCTGTTCTATCTTTCACCTCTTTGTTTGGTCAACCTCTGGGTCCTGTAGATTCCACCTCAAAATGTCTTCTGTAGCCCCCTCCTCTATATCTTGACAGCTACACACTCCACCGGGACCTTATCACCTCCCTTCGACCACTGCAGTAGCTTCCTTGTTGGTCTTCTCACCTTTAAAACTTGGCTCTTTCCAGAAAAGATTTAAGGCAACTCAGCTTCTGCATATTCAAATGCATCCACCTTACCCCAGCGTAATCATAACCTAGAAGCCACGGTTACTATTTGCTACATGCCTTCTGTTTTTGGTTTTCAATTCTACACTCTAGTATTTCCCTTGGTGATGACAGATTTCTCAAAAATGACAAAGAATTTAGAAATATTTTCAATTTATTTTTAACATCTGCATCAGTGAACAAAGAAATTATAGTTGGTGGCAAGGTGGGGAGGGAGGAAGAAGGGAATTTAATTAGCTTTAGCTCTTATAGGAACTTCCATCAAGGCTGGTTGAACTGGGATGTGACATCTGGTTGGTTCTAGTCACAAAAAGGAAGGGTACATTAAATTGTCATGAATATATTTACCAGTTTTTACAATACCATTTTTAAAACTCTACAGAAGCCAATTTCCTTATGAGGAAATTACCCTACAAAGTTTTTTGGTTTTTTTTTTTTTTTAGAATAAGCAAACCCAAAATTTCTTCCTCAGCCTAAATCAATTCATCTGGCTCTAACACTAATACTGAGTATAGACACTGGGGCTGTCTTGGAGCTTCTGGCTCTCCACCCTTCAGGAATTTTCTAAAGCCTGGAGGAGGCAGGGAAACTTGAGGGATTAAAAAAAAAGACATCTGTTATGTCTCTTGATGTAGGGGTGGGAGTGAAATCCTGGCCAGCCACGCTCTTGGGCAGGCTAGAATTTAAGGAGATCTTTGAGATATGTGGGCCAAAAGTGAGACATTAACTGAGGATGCTCAAGACTGTGCCCAAGAGCTGACTAAGTAACTAAAGGACAAGGTCAGTGAGGTCTGGTTGGAATGCATCAAATAGGGGCTGACACACCATCTTCTCATTTTCTTTCTTTTCCTGCTATCCTTGGATGCCCCACTTCCATCCATAACCGTCTGGCCCTTTCCCTCCACCAAAGCCCCACAGCATGTCTGCATCCCATGCTACTCTTCATGCACAGAATCCAGCTTCCCCACCAGGCTCCATGCACCTGGACAAGAAGACTGAGACTTACTCATATACATATCCTCAACAGTTCCTGCACATAGCAAATAGAGTCCTTTTAAAGAAGGAAAAGTTGGCATCATTACTCATCTCCTCCATTGGGTTTTCAAATTCTTTGTGGAATCTCATGTAATTTCTCCCCTTTTTTTGCAAAAGCATTATTATTTAGCTTGTCCTCATGATTGCTCTGAGGTCACAAATGCCAAGCAGTAAACTCCAAGTCATAATGCATGAGAACTGGGGCAAAGTGTTCCCAAATTAGACATAAGTTTTCTAAAACTAAGGCTTTCCATGCTAAAGACAAGGTGTAAAATGAGTAGGGGGTATTCACTCATCACTTATGAATTCAGTAAACAACTTGCTGAGTGCTTCCACGTACCGGAAAGCCTATAGGGCTTTGAGGGCACAAAGATCAATGACATGGCTAACACCACCCCAAGAAACTCTCAGCTCATAGACCTTCCCTAAGCATTTGACAGTGTCAAATCAGCCTAGAAGGTGCAGAAACAATTTACCTGGCCTTTTTTTTTTTTTTTTTTTTAATCTAACACTTCTGTCATAAGCCAGGCATGACTGAGGATTGTATATGTCATTGTCCATTTTCTGCTGCTCGAACAGAATACCACAGATTGGGTAATTTATAATGAATAGAAATGTATGGGCTGCTGATTCTGGAGAGTGGAAAGTCTGAGATGAAGAGGCCAATCTGGAGAGGGAACTTCTTGCATCATGACCTGGTATAAGGCATTACATGGTGAGAGACGACAAGAGGGAGCCAAACTCCCTTTTATAACAAACACGCTCCCATGATAACAACATTAATCCATTCCTGAGGACAGAACCCTCATGACCTCAAGAGGTCACATTAGACCTCACCTTCCAGCACCATTGCAGTAGGGATTAATTTTTCAACACATGAGCTTTAGGGGACAAATTTGAACCATTGCAGCATATGAACCTTATAATAATTTGAATAGGCACTTTATGAACTCACTTCATAACCACTCTATGAAGTACAATTAACTATCTATTATTATGGATAGATATAGTTGTCCCTCATTATCCCTGGGGGATTGATTCTAAAATTCCCTCACCAAAAGTTTCCAAATCTACAGATTTTTTTAAAAAGGCATAGTTTTGCCTATAACCTGCAAACATCTTCGTGTGTTTTAAATCATCTCTGGATTACTTATAATACCTAATACCATGTAAATTCTATGTGAACAATTGTTATACTGTATTGTTTAGTAAATAAAGATAAGAAAAAAGTCTGTACATGTTCCATACAAATACAACTGTTTAAAATATTTTTGATGTAGAACCTATGAAGACAGAGAATGAACTATAATCTTTTTTACCCGCTTTTTCTTCTTTGAACCTCTTTAATCCTCAAAATTAAATGAGGACAATATTGCTAATCCCATGACAAAAAGGAAGGCAAAGTTAACTAACTTGCCTAGTCACACTGTCTATTGAGTGATATAACCAGGATTTTTTTTTTCCTGAGTTAAGAGAACTCAGCAGGCCACTTACACCCTGGTCAAATCTATCACTGGATTTGACAGAGGCTGGTCCCTCAGGCTGGAGGAGAAGGACGGAGGCCAAGGCAGGAGAGTAGAAGGAAAGGTGGTTTGTTTTAGGGCAACACAGGCCCTTGAGTAGCAGGGATCTTGGGCAAAGACCCCACCTAGAAGGTGAGGGTTTGTTGCACAGGACAGAGGCTCGAACCTGATACCTACACACACCACCACTCAGGTGCCACGTTCACACAGGCACCACTCAGTGAGTGTCTCGCCACCAGCAACCAGACTTCCAATTCCCCTTTCATTTCAGAGTAAGGTAAGGAACAGGGTTCAACTGGGCCTTTCTGCCCAGTCCCTGGGTACCTGAGGGCAGAGGGCTTGTGAGTGCTATCAACACCTGTCTACATGAGCATATGTAGTAAGCTCCTGCCAGGGACAAAGCACAGAGAAAACACTGAGAGCAAGACACTTGGACAGGTGTTTTGCACAGGGAGCTGTGACAGAAACCAAGGAGAGATGGGCATGCCAGGAAGGTCTGCCCCAACCTGTGGCCTCCAGACCAAGACTCACCACCCAGATATGTGGATGGGCTTTCATATGCACACACAGATACACACACCAGTCCTGTTGCCTTGGGTGGGCATTTTCACACAAAAACCAGTGAGCCACACTGCCAAGCCAATGATCTATTTCAAGATCTGACAGGATATAATTTCCAAGTACAGAGTAGAAAAGAACTTCTCAGAAAATCCTGTTTGCCACAGAACTCCATGCACTTGTTTGAAATCTTACTGCAACAGATCATAGTGCAGGGCCACGTGGCACCCTGGCTAGGATAAACAAGCTCCCTCGGGATGCTCCACTGAAACTCCAGGCTTGCCAGCATAAAAGTCTCCTTGATGATGGAGTCCTTCAGTCCATTTGGGGTTATAACCTCTGAAAGCAGAGAAAAATAAGTATGCCATTGTCATACACCTCAAGGCAGAAAAGCAGTGACAGCTGCCCGTTCTAAACTTCTCCTTTTTATGCCTTTATGCCTCCTTTGGACCTTGCAGAAAAGAGATGTTTGCAGAGCCTCAAGCAGGCAATTCTTTAGACCCAACTACAAAGAAATTGCCGCCTAACCCGGTCCTATTTCTGGAGGTGGTCACCCCCCCTCAACATATAGACGGGGTCTTCCAGATGGTCAGGGGCAGGACTCAACAGGCTGAGGCAAGTCAGGGTGTTTTGAGAAATCCATCGCTCTGTTCAGCAGCTGGAGGCCGCGGAGCAGCCTGATCTCCAGCTACTTTCAACAACTCAGTTTCTAGTTTTTTGGTTGTTAAGAATAAATTTAGAATTCTTTTCTTCGTTCTCTCCTCCTGGCAATCTCAAATGTGTCAGAAGAAAGGAGATTTCTACCATTATTGTCAGAAACGAGACTGAAATAACATGCCACCATCAAACACCAGTGTTCTTTTCACCAGAAAGCAGCACACAGAGAGCAACAGCTTTCTAAGTACTACCCAGAGCTATAAATCCAAATAGCCCCATTATCCTAACGCAAGGAGAGCTGGGCAAGCCACACTCTGTTTTATAAGGTTGTTGTGATTCTGGTAGCAAAGAAATGATCTCCCCGTTCTTATGTGGCACTGGGGACACCAAGAACAGCCAGAGAAAGAACAGAACTCAACTAGCTCAAAGATGCTCGGTCATATCAGGCCTTGACAACCTGAGTCATGCAGAAGCCACAGGAAGGGGGATGGGGGGCGGTACCCATGAAGGAAAAGAAAATGAAAACTACCTGGATATGGGAGGTCCCCAATCAGAGGTCCCCAATGTTCTGGGGCATCTGAAACTTGATGTGACAACTCTGGAAGACAACCAGTCAGGGACCTAAGGGGTAAGGAATGCCACTATAAAGCCCACCTGCTGGGCCATAGGTGGGGCTGGCAGGAGCAGCCCTAGGCCCATATGCACTTTGTCCTAACCCCACTGCTCACTAGCTGTGTGGCCTCAAGCAAGTTATATAATCCTGTGCCTCAGTTTCCTCATCTTTAAGAGGTAGGCTAATAAAAGATTCATGAACTTTGTGGGGTTCTTGTGAGGATTAAATGTTTTCATGTACAAAACAGTATTGAACAGGGAAGTTTTGGCACTTAGTTCATGTTCAATAGTTGTCCTTGTTGAACAGTCAGCCTGGTTGGTAAGGATCCCTGGGAGGCAAGACAAACAGTTCATGAGTATAAAGGTACACTCTTTGGAGATACCAGTCAACTTCTGTGAAAATGTTCCTCCCTTTATTTTTCCAAGATTTCTTTCCTTCATGCTCCACTCAGCCTACACAACCCTTCTTTTCTTTGGACTAAATATCCTCAGATAACATGGTTTTCAGTCCCTCATCCTCTGGTCACTCTCCTTTAACAAGCTCAGTTGGCTAAACATCCATCCTTAAACCCAGATCCTACCATCTCCAGCATCCCAAGGCCAAGGCGTCTCTCCCTCTCACTGAGAGCAGCATTCCACATCCATGACTGGGGCCAGGGTCGCCTGTGAGGGGCTGCAGCTGCCTGCCAGCCCTGAGGCAGGCAGAGCCATGCGGCCCCCAAGCTCCCTCCTCACAGGAGAAGGCAGCTGGCCCCTCTCACCAGTGCTCCTGGGCCTCTGACAGAGAATCCACCTGCTTGGATTCTGTCAGCCAACTTGGAGGGACTTCCTTAGAGGGACGGCCGCCGCCTCTGCACAATCTGTCTCCCTTGCCCTTATCCTGTGGTGAATGCCCTGCCTGGGCTGTACCTTGACCCCTCTGTGGCACCCCTGTCTACACCATCCAGGTCTCAAACACCTGTGTGGGGCTCTTCCTCTAGCACCTGAGCCTTACAGTCAGCCTTTCGTTAGCCTAGTAACAGAGAGACTGTCCAGGAAGATCATTACACTTCCCACGGCATCTCTGGGGACGAGGGTGTTGTTTTGCTGCCTTCGTAAATCTTTAGAACTGCAGTTCTGCCAGAGTACAGAAATAGAAGCCACACCCAGCCAGCTTTGGCATGGGTGCATTGGAATGGGCTGTTCTTCTGCCACTGCTAAAAGGGCACCCTCCCACAGAAGGCAGGGACAGCACAGCCCAGGGAGGGGCTTTTGAACAGAGTGGGGGCTAACAAGAAGGCACCGCAAAGGTGATTCAGGTTCCTACTGCCCACTCCTTCTTCCTCCCCTTTCAACCCTGCTCACAAATCCTAATCCAGATCCCTTACTGCAGGAAACTCAAGCAGGCGGCAATATTTTCTTTCTCTGAATGATACCAACTGCTGAGAGGCTCTTCCAATAAAGCCCCAGTGTTCTCCCCAGAGACACAGGCTCAGATTGTGCTGTGCTCAAAGCCAGCTTGTTCCCTGACTTCCAAGCCTCTGGCTTTCTCCGCGCCCCCACCCCTACCCAGGGAAGGCGCAACAGGTGTGCTGGTAACCAGCAAGCACTAGGACATTTTCCAGTTCCGATCAGCTCAGAGATGGCTAAAGTGTTTGGAATTCTTTCTTCCTTTATACTCACAAAATAATAATGGAAAAATGAAAAAGAAAAAAAAATGTCTTTTCTTTTTGCTCTTTTTAGAAAAGAAAGGAAACCAAAATAAGTCAAACTGACTTGATTTACATTATTATTAAAGGTATAAATAGGATCACCCCTGTTCTTGCATGTGATCTTTCGTTTGCATACAGATTGTGTGTCATGTCTAGGTTTGAATTGCTTCTTTGAATCAGCACTTCCTCCTCCCCCCAAAAAAGTATTGGTACTTGCCTTACTTTGGATAACAAAAAGGGTTCACTAAAGTGGTCCCTTTGGGGAAAAAAGGGAGAGGGGTCCCCAGGACACATTTTAGCTCCTATAATTCTGGAATGTAGAAAGGCAATTGGCCAGCAATTCTAAAATCCAGAGTCTACCAGGCACTGAAAATCCATAGTCAAATGAAACTGATCATCCCCAAAGCAATGGTTAGCCCAGCCCAGTTTCTTTTATGCCAAGTAACCGAAACACAGGTTTCAGTGAGTTTTACCAGATGCTCTGTGGTCATTGTGGGAGTGGGGATATCCTTAACCCCACACTTTGATCAGATAGAAAAGGCCTTTTCTAGCCCAGGAAGGCTCCTGCCTTCCCTATAGGCCAATTCCCATTCCCTTTACTAGTATTGAACTAAATGAATTAGACAATATGGGGACAGTTCATGTATCGATTTTGCTCTGAAATAAAAATGTATTCATCCCCAAACACAGTGCCATAGGCTGAGGGACAGTTCTTGAAGGCTGAAGTTGCTCCCAAGGAGGTTCCAAGCTTCTCTGACACCTTTTCTTCTCCAGCCCAGCACGTGAAGAACCACTCAACTGACATTGACGAAAGGGCAATGGGGATGTCCCACCCTTCGCTGCTCTTGCTCCTTTTCCTGCATGTGCTACTCTTGCATAGAAGAATGCTAAGCTTCCTTCTTTCTTCCCTCCCAGTCTTCCTGCCCAGCTGTCTTTGGAGTGCCACTCACAGACAGAGCTCCTCCATTCACACCATCCCCATCATCCGTCTTGTTTCAAAGAAGAAATTATTTTAACACCTGCTAAAAGGACGAAGGAACAAAAACAAATCAAATGAAGTAAAATAAAGAGGCTATCCAGGGAATGGTGGAGGAGATGTGATCAGAATCATGTCTTTGTTATTCTATCCAAATCCACAAGCTCTCTTCGGTGTTGTCTGGGAAACACTCAGTCCACTGCAAATGGTTCAGAGAGAATGGAGTCCCCAAAGCCCACCAGCTGGGCTTCTCTCCAAATGATGAGCCACGTTCTCCGGCCTCACTCCCACTAGATATTCCACGAGTGCTAAGTTTTCTGAGTCAATGTAGAGTGGTGGGAAAACGATAGCTGGAGAATCAAGATTACTCTGATTGGAATCCTAGAGCAGCTACTAGATATCGGCAGGTCGCTTTCTCTGAGTCTCGGTTTCCCATTTGCAAAATGTAGCAATGCCTCTAATCCCAGGGAGGATAAAATAAGCATGTGCTAACTTGACAGGTGTTTGGCAAATATATTTTTCTGTTTTTCCCACCAAAATTCACTTCCCACCATCTCTGGCACTTTGCTTGTTATTTTATGCCTTTCTAAAGCCTAACAGCCATGATATTTCTTGCCAATTCTTCAACAAGTCAGGACCCTCTTGTATCCTAGTGCTTTGCCACATCATTTACATATATGTAACTCTATTTCCTAGCCTCCCAAATTTTATACTGTTTGGTGATCAAAAATCACTTATTACCAGTGATATCATGTCTGTGTTCAGCATCCTGTCTGAAAAGTGTAATTCGAAAGTTGTTATTTATAATCTGATGAGCATTCTATCAATGGGGATCTACTGTCATATTTAACGGTCCAAACGTGTCCTTATAATTGGTATCAACAATTAAACTAATATAGAACAAGGGAGTTTTTAGAAATAGCGAAAGCCATTTATGTGCTATTTTATTTCCATAAGACCTTAATCAGTTCCACAGTTAATAAAATGTACATGTGCAGAATTATATAGATTCCTCCATTCATTTGACACATATTTATTGACATCCTTCTGAATGCCAGCTTTGTGCTAGGTGCCAGGCACACTGTGGCAAACATAACTGACAAGGACTCAGCTCCCTAGAGAACACAGATACCATATTTTATCAATTTTAGAACCCCCTTTTGTTCATATTTAATATCTTTGAAATAGGGATATATCTTACAAGTGCTGTTGGCTAGGCCCTGGTTGTGACGATGATCAGAAGTGTTCACCTTGTCACCATTTCAACGAGGCACAGGTATTTTTGAATGGTACCACCTGGGTTAAGTTTAACTGCCAGTTAAAATGTTTTTGAAAGGACTAGCCTATAAATTGTACACACACACACAACACACATACAAATCCCTGGAGAAGAGGTAAGACCTAAATCTGATATTCATCAGCAGAGGAGTGACCGCCATCACATATTTTCTTACAAAAACAAACAAGCATTTTATGGAAAGATAACCACAACAGAAAAAGTCTAGCTTTACTGCTGCGTGAATAAAAGGATTGTCCATCATGCTCCAAGCAGAGAAACAGACCCTAGAGAAACTGCCAAACCCTCAAAGAGGATGAAAGAAATTTCCGAACAATGAGAAGCTTCTGTGACCAATTCATGCATGACACAGGACTATCATTAAGACGTCATGTCACTGTTTAATATGTAGCTTTCTTTTCTCCTTTTCAGTGGTGTAGATAACAATGGTGTATCGTACTATCCAGGGGATATTATATTAAGTGAAATACTGTAATAAACAAGTAAGCAAAACAGAAAATCACGACAAGGTCCTAAATGTGTCATGAGACAACAAAGACAATGCCATGATGGGGAATAAGAAAAGAACCTCACATACATAAAGGAGCCAAGAAAGTTCTCCCTGAGAAGTCAAGGAGAAACTGGCCCTGCCAAGAGTCAAAAAGAACATTCCAGGCAGTCAGAGGAAACCACTAGTGAAAGGCCCTGGGGCTGGAAAGTTCCATGTGTTCAGAGGGTTTTATTACTATTGCCTTTGAAGCACTGGCCTACCTAGAAGCACAGGCAACTTACCACAAGGTCACCAGACAGTCCTACACGTAGCTAATAGGACCCATGACAGACATTATAATAAAAATCACTTTAAATTTCTGAAAATATTTATTACATCTCATCCTGATAAATAGGTGGAGCCAAATATATTTTAATTATTCTTGTAAAAGCAAGCTGCCCATTGGCATCACCTCCTATTAAATTACTCAGCCATAAAGAATGATAAAATTATGGCATTTGCAGGCAAATGGATGAAATTGGAGAATATCATGCTAAGTGAGATAAGCCAATCTCAAAAAGCCAAAGGAAGAATGATATCGCTAATAAGTGGAGGATGACACATAATGGGGGGGAGGGAAGGGTAAATGTTAGGGTTAGAGTTAGGGTTAGGGAGGGGGGCAAGTATGGAGGAAGGAAGGACTGTATAGAGGGTAAAGAGGGGTGGGAGGGGTGGGGGGAAGGGAAAAAATAACAGAATGAATCAAACAACATTACTCTATGTAAATTTATGATTGCACAAATGGTATGCCTTTACGCCATGTACAAACAGAGAAACAATATGTATCCCATTTGTTTACAATAAAAAAAAAATGAAAAAAAAAAAATTCAATAGCCAATAACCATAAGGGGGAAATGAATACCCAGTTCAAATGTAGCAAATTTCACTTCTCTTCCCTCATTAGCATGAGTGTTTTATTCTCTGAAGTTGTGTCCTTGTCTTGGGGTCCTCTACAATATACATTTTGCCAAAATGTCTTAAATTCCTCTAAACCAATGAATGATTTCACTGAATGACTTTTTATAACAAGTACATCCAAAATATTTCATGAGACATACCTATACCAAAAAAGAGTTCATTGTTTATCAAAATTCAAATGTAACGGGATGTTCTACCCCATCAGTTAAAAAGATGTGGGTGTTTCTTTCCACCATGATGCACCATTGGACAAGTTCATGTAGTTAGTTACCATTTTTATTTGTTTTCCAAATTTCATCTAAATCAGGAATTCTTAACCTTGGGTCCATAGACCCTCTGGGTGTCTATAGATAGAATTCAGGGACTTCATGAACATGGATGGGAAAATTCAGCTCTTCACAAACCTCAAACTCAAATTGACATCTCTTCCCATTGAAAACATGGACAAGGAAGCACAGCATGCCTCTTCAAAGCCATTGCAGATATTTCAAAATCTCGCACTCATGACCACTTCAAATCACAGTAGCCATTAGAATGGCTGCAGGACCTTCTTTAGGGGTTGATGCAGTTTGGATTCCCTGGGATTCAGGTGCAAGACAGAGTGTAATGGGCAGGGAGCTTCCTAGGGGATACCTTGGGGGCCCACACCTGTGAAGGGTGGGCAGAGGGAGGCATCCAGTCAGAGCGAGGCCCAGCAGCCTCCACCAACCCAAGAGCGAGCTCCAGACCTGAAGCAGCCTGAAGAGTTCTCCCATGTGAGGCCCAGATGGCCAGGCTGTTCACAACTGATCCAGAGGCGACTGTGGGCAGCTGAAGGACAGCCTGAAGAACTACCAGCTGAGGGCTGCCTGTTGACCACATTCCCAGTGGTCAGGGCTCCAGGCCTTCCATGACCACCTCAATAGCATGCTAATTGAATATGATCAATATATTCACTGGTTTGAATGAAGCCAGCCCTGCACCGTAAGCCATGTCACCCACTCCTTGCACCATTCTTACTAGCGTATTCACAAAAAGGCCTGACGGCACTTGTCTCTGTGGTTGGTGATACAGAGTGAAATGGCCACTAGGACATCAGGAGAGAAATAAAGAACTAGACGATTCCTGGACAATTCACCAACTGGGTGCCATCCCCCAACAGACTGACTCAGCTTTGCTCTAAGAAACAGCACCTACTCACAGTGAAGGGCCACATACTATCAAAGCTCACTCCTCAAGATGCTACTGGAATAAGACAGGCCTGAGTTTGAATCCTGACTCCCCTGCTGCCTGGCCACAGGACATGAGCAAGTCTCTGAGCCTCTGCCCCTCCTATGTTAATATGAAGTGCAATGCCTCCGGAGGAAGACAGTTTGGGAATTGAATAAAATTACTCTGCAGCACCTGGCTCCCAGCAGCCCTCACTGTGGGCACTTTATTAAATCTCAGCCTTCCAACCTAGCCCTGCCTCCATAGGACAGCACAGACATGCCATACAGAGGACAGGCATCGCTCCCTTGGCTCACAACCCCTACAGCTTTCTAACCAGAAGCTTTGCTGGCACTTTTTAATTTTTTCCTGGCCAAATAATCGGCAGCCAAGCAGCAGAGAGATGCACCACTGCGTGTGAGAACCCACCCACCTGGGAGAGAGCAGAACAAGAGGATCCCTCTGAAGCCGCAGGTGCCATCACTCTCCAGCTCCGGCCCCAGCCAGGCCTCGGCTGCAGTTTGGGCAAGACTTTCAATAGCTAAGAAAACAGCTTTCCTACAAAGGATGGCTTCTGGCCTGCCAGCATTCCCATCGGGGAGGGATGAAGGCCCTGCAGCCTTCCTTGGATCTCCCCACTGCCCCAACCACAGAAAAAGTGACATGGGCTTCTTCAAGCTGTAAGTGTGCAAAATAACAGAAAACTGAACCCTCCATATACCAGGCACAGCACTATAGATTTTACAAGATTTTTCATTAATACAGAGCACTGTTATAAGGTACTGAGCACTAACCTGTTTTATCTTATTTTCTGGTTTATTCCTAGCATCTAGCCCAGAACACACACACACACACACACACACACACACACACACACATACACACACACACACACTAGAATCAATCAATGAATGGAGAATACGTTTATAGAATAAGTGGCACATAGCACTTGAAAAATAGGAGATTTTCCCATTGATCTTTTTCTTTTTTTTTTTCCTTCTAACTTGTCCCTGCCTCAGCAGGACATCTGGTTACACTCTACAGAGTGCAAAGATTCTGTTCACTCCATTTCACAGATGAGGAAGTTGAGGTTGAGATTCAATCATTTGGTTAGATGATTTGGCAAAGATTACAAGGTCACTGGGTAACATATCTGGAACCACATTCCCTCATCAGAAACCTCAGCATCTACAGATTTGACTGTGCTAACAGCTTCTAGAGGAGAAATTCATGTTCTCACTTTAGTTTCTGTTGAACTGCACTAGACAGATCCAAACGCACAGACCCAAAGGCCCACAGGCAGCTGACCTGAAATTCAGCAAGTCACACACTGCTAAATGATGCACACCATTTCAAATGGAGGTGGTGGGAATAGTAACACTTCCCTCCCTATCCAATTGTGCCCTGCATGGTGACTTTTCAATCAACAAAGGACCACATATTCCACAATGGTCCCATAAGATTGCAATGGAGATTTGGGCATGGTGGTGCAGTCCTGAATCCCAGCAATTCCAGAGGCTGAGGAAGGAGGATCACAAATTTGAAGTCAGCCTCAGCAACTTAGTGAGGCCCTCAACAACTAAATGAGAATCTGTCTCAAATTTGAATTTTTAAAAAAGGACTAGGGATGTATGTAAAGTGCCCCTGGGTTCAATCCCCGCTACCGAGGGAAAAAAAGATTATAATGTTATAAGGGAACTGAAAAATAATTCCTATCCCCTAGTGACATCATAGCACAGCACAGGTTGCTGGTATAAGCAACCCTGCTGTATTGCCAGTTGTATAAATGTCACATATAATACTTGATAATAAGAAGAAATGCCTGATACTGGTTTCTGTATTTACCATAACATACTTTTTTTTTTTTTACTTTTGAATATGTTCCTACTTATTAAAAACAAAGGTTTACTATAAAATAGTGTGTCATGTTGCACATTCAGCAGACTGCTACAGCTCACATTTACCATGTCTTGATCACATCATGCTCTCTTGTGCTTGATTTAATCTCATATTATTTTGTACACCATGGCCCTAGGAGCAACAGGCAGTAGGCCATGTGCAAATATACATACACCATACAGCCTAGGTGTGCAGTAGGCTATACCATCTAGGTTTGTGTAAGAACCCTCTGTGGTGTTTGCATAATAACAAAATCATCTGACAAAACATTTCTGAGAACATCCTGTTCATTAAGGAACATGTGACTGCACCATACTATGCCAAGTGCTGGCATGCTATGTCTTATTTCAGATCTCAACAACCCTACCTGGAAGACGTTATTATTGTGTTTATTTTATAGATGAAGAGACTGGGGCTCAAATAGCTAAAGGGACTTCCCCAAGGTCACTCAACTGCAGAATAACCTAAAATAACCAAAACTAGAATGCAGAACTCCTGATTCTGTTTTTTCTCTGCATTATGTGAAATGGTGCAAAATGCAAATTAAATAGTCATCCACGGTCTTTTGTAATTCTGGCATGTTTCTAGCTAAGATTTCTCAGCTACTGCTTCAACTCAGAGCTATCCTTCAGTCCTCTCTCATCCCTTTGCTATTTCTGGGCTCCACCTGAAAGCATTCTTACTAAATGCAAGACCCTGTCAAGGAGATGCAGGCAATGACTCATCCCATTGCAGCTAGCATGGGCTCTCCAGTGATCAAGGCAGGGCTGCAGGATCACAAATAATAAATACCAAATCTCCAAGGAGTGGGTCCTAGGCAGGTTCTCTTGGGAGAACTAAGGGTCTAGCTGGCAAGACCCACGTGCCCAGAAGGACAAAGCACTCCATTGTTGGTTTACATCAGTAAAGACTAGATGGAGTTAATGGGCAACCAATAATACGTCACTAAACCTTGTAAATCCACTTCCAGGAGTTCATTTAATAAAGTATTAATCTGTGACCTATGAATAGAATTGCATCACAGTGTTTTTTATATTTGAAAAAAAATAGTGAATTTGAAAAAAAAAAAGTGAATGCAACTTAAATTACTATAGTAGACAACTGGTCAAATAATTCTGGTATAATAAGTCTCTGTGATCATCAAAACCAATTATTGATGTCATAGAGAAATGTCCAAGACATTATAAGTTATAAAATCAGGAATCTAAATGAGATACACACACACACACACACACACACACACACAAACACATTTTAACTCATATAAACACATGTAGACACATACCATGTTTTTAAAACTAGAAAGAAACCATAATGCAATGATCATCTCTGACTATGGCATTATATTTAATTTTGGTTGTTTTCTTTATATTTTAGTGGGGGTTTTCTATTTTTAAAGGTTTATACAATACACATTTAGTCCTTTTTGAATTCAATAAAATTGTTTTGTTTCAATATTTGGCTTTGTTGTTGTTATTGTTGGGAGTTTTTTTGTTGTTTGCTTTTTAAGAGAAAAAGACCATCCAAGTCAAAGGCAGGGATACATGTGAAAAATGAGGACAGGCCTTTGAACCAGGATCAATGTTGGGAAGGAAGGAGAATGACCCATGCTAATGTTCTAGGAAAAGCCGTGATATCAAAGCCCATGAGGTGACTTCTCTAGCTTCAAGTCTCTTAAGGAGGCAAATGGAGTCTCAGACCTGTCCCACCCCATCTTGGCCCAATCATGGTTCAGAGCCTGAGCAGATGTGTGTGCCCTGTAATGAGGTACCAAAGACAGGCTGAGCATCAGCTGCGCTGGTTTTGGTGTGTGAGACAAGGCAGGGGTGAGGTGGAGGTAAAATCCTGGCCACTGTCCTCAAGGTACATACAGCCAATATGAGGAAGCAAGACAGCTTTGACAGGATGCCCTATCACAATCAGGGTCGTTCACAAACATCCTCCACCCCAGAACACAACTCTGTCTTTCAGTGCTGTTAAACTAATCAAAACACAAAACACCAACAAAAATAAACAAATAAATAAAATAAAAGTGCATAGAAAAGGAGAAGGAGAACAACACAGAAAAGTAAAAATCTCCTCCGAACTGATGAATGTTTCATCCCTAAGGACGTTCGACCTTTCTGAGGCATCCTGCCACCGAGGAAGTCAATTATTCACAGCCCACAGTCCCCAGATTCTAGGCAGCACAGTCTGGAAATCAAGGAGTTCATTTAATGAAAGCTTAACAGATTCAGACTTCTCTAAAATTCCACATCCTTTTCTGCCAAGAAGCTGTTTTGAAAGATGACACTCCCTTGATGTGAATTTGCAGCCTGCCCCATTAAACGAGGCTTCACTCCGAAAACATTTTTAGAGCAACCCTGTTCCAGACACTTGCTCCCAAGGACAAACGAGAAGACACTGCACCAGCTCAAACCTTTCTGAGCCCTTTGATGATCAAAAATGAGAGAAAAATACTAGAACAAATGTTATTAATCTAAATATCCTCAACAGCCTTCAAAGCAGACCGCTCCTGTGTGCTGGCGGAAACATGGCTCACGCAGAGCTGGCCCTGTTGGCCCTAACGCCTATGAGCCCAGCCAAGCCCAAGAAAACAAACAGCCCTCAGAACAATGGGGGGAAATGCTAAACATCAAAGGTGAGGAAAGGAAAAGGGAAGAGGAAGCAAGTAAATTGAAGATGGGGAACAAGGATTGGAAACCAACAATCGTCATGTGCTTCATTTTATTTTTTAAAAAAAAGGATAAGACCCCACATTATGTAAAGCTAACACACAATAATAAAATGAAAAGAGAGAAAGAGAGAGGAGGAAGGATGGTTAAGGCATTCTAGAGATGCAACCTATAAAAAGAAGCCCCCCCCCTCCCCCAATTAACTTTTGTGCCCCTGGGAACCTGGAGCATCTAGCCTGGCTCCATTCATTAGTGGATGAGAGCAGCAGACCTCTCCTCACCATATGCAAAACTGCCTGGCTCCCGGTGCAGTAGGAGGGACGTTTCCAAACCTCCAGCAGTTTGCTCACAGATAAACAAACATCTTCTCAGCCTTTGCCAACTCTGCCCAGCCAGGAAGTCGTAATGCTGAATTAGTAGCATTTCAATCACTTCTGTGACAAGCTGGTGACAGGCTGGAATATGATGAGTGAAGCAATCAGATGGTGTTACGGGAAAGAGGCACAAGGAGAGGGTAATAACAGAGTGGTACAGTAATCACCATCATCATCACAGCCACATTCACATCAAGTTTAAAATCGCCAGTAAAACAGAATGAACAAGGGCGCCTGTTCAGAGTCACACGGCAGGCCAGCCCCTTCACTTCCAGGGGGTGTGACTCTGAGACCTTCTGCACCTTCTCTGTTCCATCTACTAAAGGTGGATGGGGATCTCTGGGGCATAAGACTGTTTAAAGTTTGAATGAAACTGTGCCTGCAAGGCATTGCACAGCATTAGAAATACCACGAGTAGAAGTAGTAATAGTGCTGGTATTGCAAGCAGCACTTTCCATCATTTCAAATAGTTTTCTGGACCATTTTTTTTTTAAATCCACCTGCTCTAGGATGGAGTTTCAGGCTTTTTGAAGAAACCATAAATTCAAGAGGTTTGATGGAGGAAATATCTTAACTCCACCATAATACTCTGCTATTATTACACAAATATAAGACATATTATGTACATTTTTAAACCTGTGAAACATTGTCATTGTCATCATTACAATCTTCCAGTCAAACATCTGGACATTTCTCACAATGTCTGACACATACTGTGTGTTTGGAAAAAAAAAAAAAAAAATTTTTGTTTTTATTAGTGCATTGTAGTTATACATAATATTGGGGTTCATTTTGACATAATCTTACTTGCATGAAATAAATTTACCTCTACCTCATATAGGAGAAATAAGCAGATATTTATATATATAAATATACATATTTATATATATAAATATATGCATATACAAATAAATAAATATATATATATATATATATATATATGTTTGGGGGGGTACTGGACCTTGAACACAGGGGCACTGAACAACTAAGCTACATCCCTCAGCATTTTTTTTTTTTTTTTAGTTGTAGGTGGACACAATACCGTTATTTTATTTTTTTATGTGGTGCTGAGGATCAAACCCAGGGTCCCACACAATCCTAGGCGAGCGCTCTACCACTGAGCCTCAACCCCAGACCCCCATCACTTTTTATTTTTATTTTGAGACAGGGTCTTACTAAATTGCTACGGCTGGCCTTAAACTTGAGATCCTCCTGCCTCAGCCTCCTGAGTCACTGGGATTGCAGGTGTGCACACTGCACCGGCCCCTAGGAGAAATATTTTTAACTCCCTTTGATGGAAAGTAAAACAGAGACCCAGAAAAATCAAACATGTTCCTTGATATATGTAAGAAGTTAATGGGGAAACAAGAGTGTGCTTTTGTTTCCTACTGCTTCTATAACAAAGTAATACAAATTTAATGACTTAAAATATGTTATCATCTTACTGTCCTGGAAGTCAAAATTATAAAACCAAGGTGTCAACAGGGCTGTGTGCCTCTGGAGACTCTAGGAGAATCATTTTCCTTGCTTCTTTCCTTTTCTGGAAGCTGCCCACATTCCTTGACTTGTGACCTTTCCTCCGTCTTCAAATCCAGTGGTGTAGCATCTTCCAGTTTCTCTAACTCTCCTGCTGCTCTCTTATAACGACCTTTATAATGACATTGGGCCCATTCACATAACCCAGGGTAACTTCCCCATCTCAAGTCCCTTAACTTAAGCACAACTGCACAATCCCTTTTGCCACATAAGTTCTGAGGATTGGGATGTGAACATCTCTGAGAAGGTGTCAGCCTACTATAGACAATAACTATTTGGGGTTGGGGTTGGGTTGGGGACTTTTAGTCTCTTTGTTGCTTTTTTTTTTCTTTTTTCTTTTTTTTTTTTTTTTTTTTTCTACTTTGAACTCTTTCACTTATTCACCCAGCAAATTCTGTAGAGAAGCTATCATGTGCAGGGCACATTTATAACTTCTAACCTGCACCTCTCTGGATATAACCACATCAGAATCAAGCTTTATTAGTGTGAAATAAAAGAGATCTATACATATATGCCCTGAAATCTCACTGAAACCTAGACTTTAAAAGCAAAAAAGAGCCTTGGGGGATCATTAGCCAATCCCCTTCTTCTATAAAGGGCCAACTCAGACCCAGAGGAGTGATGTGATTTCCCCAATGTCAAATACGAGTTTGTGAGAGGTCATGGGGCTGAATTAGAACTGGAAGAAGAAAAGCAAACTGGAAAACATTCTGGGGACAAAAATCACAGGAGTTTAGAAAATACCTGGCAGTAGGGTGAAAGAGGTATAGGGGTCTAGGGTGCCTAAAGTTCATAGCTTGGAGTATCATTCATTGAACTGGGGAAAATAATGTATTCAATGTGTCTGGAGCACAGACCTATTTTTGAAGGACCAACTTGGCATTGCTGTGAAATTTTCCACTACTCTTTCTCTTCTCACTTCCCATTCTCACAAATGTGAGCACAGGGTTATCATCTTCATGTGACCACTGCATGTCAGTGCTTCTTCTTTCTTGCTGACACTGAGCTAGGCTCTAAGGATGAGTTTGTTTCAACACCTACTGGCTTTAACTTGACCCCAAAGCAATGGGATTTGCTGTACACCTTGGTTTGAAAATCAAAAAGATTGCACTGTCTGGGTTTTCGGGAGAGATGCTTTCAATAAACCAGTTTTGGCGCAGGACAGTGATGGTGAGGAGGGGAAAACAGATGAGAAAAGCTCTACAACTGTGCCAGTTTGCAACCTAGAGAGTTTCCACAAGCCTCTTCCATTGGAGTCGAAAACAGCTTGGAATTCAGACAGGCCAAAGCAGTCAGAGCTGACAGAGAGGAGAGCACAGGAGGGGAGAGAGCTTCAGAGAGCTGCAGAGTCCCCTTGCTTCTTCAGCTGAGTAGAGATTAGTGCAGGCATGTGATGAAACTACCCAAGGTCAGGAAAAGAACCACCTGAAAGAAGAAGATACAACAGTCCCTTGGCACTCACATGCCAAGAAAGAGCGTGTCCCCACCACCTGAGTGAAGACTATTTGTAAACATGGATCATAGGCTAGGGTACTCAGAAGGCAAGCACCTCAGAAGTAGGGCAAATTAGCCCTAGAATAAAAGTTATTTTAGTGCCACCTACCAAAGTTTTAAAGCCAGCCTCAAAAGGATCAAACTGTTCCTGGGCAACTTAACTGCATCCCAGAGCAAAGCTAAAGAATACTCAAGATAATGCAAGAATACACAATCCCAAGAAGGTAAGATCCAAAATATCTGATATCTAATTAAAAATCACCATGCACACAAAGAATGTGACAAATACAATCCATAATGAAGAGATAAATTAATCAATTGAAACCTGGCTAGGAATGATACAGATGATAAAAATCAGTAAACAATACTATAAGAGTTCTAGTGACTTTATTCCATATGTTCAAAAAGGTAGAGGAAAGAGTAAGCATGTTAAGAAATATAAAAATATCTAAATTAAACTTCTAGAGACTGAAAAAACCAGTATCTAAGGTGAACAATATGCATTGGGTGGGATTGAAAACAGACTGGATATTGCAGAGGAAAAGCTTAGTAAAGTGGAAGGCATAGCAATAGAAACTATACAAAATGAAAGATACAGAGAGAAAAGACAAGTAATTAACAGAGCAACGGTGGGGGGGGGGGGACTTTAAGAGACCTTATCTATATGTTAACAGGGGATTCCAGAGAGGATAGAAAAAATTGTGTGAAAAAATCATGGCAGAAAAGTGTCTAAAGTTGATGAAAACTATCTAGATCCAAGAAGCCCACTAATCTGTAAGTTCAAGAAACATGGAGGGAACCACGCCAAGTCAGAGAATCATCAAAGTGCTTAAAATCCGTGAGAAAAAGAAAACCTTAAAAGAAATCAGAGTAAAAAGTCACACTGCATCCAAAAAGAACAAAGATGAGTTTAACAGACCCAAGATGTCTCATATATATTGTACCATTGTCAAAGTGAGAAGATAAATGTGAGCACCTACACTCCATCCTGGCTGGAGGCAGAAGTCTTCTGCAACCCAATTCTGGGTACTAGAATTTGGGGTGGCTCACTTCACAGGATTAAGCCCACCTCAATCCTATCAAATTACTCGGAAACAGTTTGGTTCCTTTGAGGCTTGCTTTGAAATTTTGTTAGGTTGGATCAGAATAGCTTTTAGTCTAGGGTTAATTTGTCCCCAGATTCCAAGCAACACTGCTTGTGTGGTTAGCAGTTACAATGTGATGCCATAATATCCCTGTTCTGCACTGTTCAAGGCTAAGTCTCAACAGCTGTCAAGGAGAACTATCTACAGCCTCACCTCAATCTCTTATGTGCTCACAGAGCAAAGTTCCCCAATGTTTTCATAAATACCCAGTGCTTCTTTTGCACCAGCCATGCACAGCACCAGGTTCTTGCCTCTTCCAGAGAGTTGTCCCTGTCTACATGACCAGACATAGCACACTGGACTTCACAATGTTCTTTTAGACTAGTTGTCACAACCTTACATATCCTCACTCAGAAGGGCCTAGAGCCTCAAACCTTTTATGTGAGAAAATCAAACACAAGATTTAGCACCAAAAAAAAAAAAAAACCTGCTCTCCTAGACCGAAGTCTACAAGAATCTAAAAGAGAACTTCTAGACCAAAAGTTCCAGTGTCAAGAACTCAAGAACTACAGCCTCAGAGAATTGCAGGGATGTTTGAACCCACAGTTCCAGGAAACGCACTTTATGTATGAACTCCTTTCCCACACAAATGACCCGGAAATGGAACACAGGGAAACAAACTCTGTTGAAACTATTCTCCCTACTGACATCAGACACAGAAACACCCATATAAACTTGACTTGCTGCCACCATCAGATAAAACATTGCACACGTAAGCATTTCTAAGAGATTCCACTGACATTCTCACTTGCGATCCTAACAACAGGCCTGTAAGTAGAGAGGCAGGTGTCTCAGCTCCCTGGCAACAGATGAAGAAACAAGACTGCACAGGTTGGGTGGCTTGAACAAGCTCAGACAACTAGCAGGTAACAGAGTAGGCCCTGAAGCCAGGTCTTCTAACTCCAGGGTAAAAGAGCTTTTTACCCCACCCTGCTTTTCTTCCTCTATCAGAAAAAGAAACCACCACCAACTTCCTGGCATTGGCAGTTACCAAGGTTTCTCAATAACAGCATGACTGACATGAGGGAGTAGATCATTCTTTGCTGGGGGTGGGGCTGTTGTGTGCATTGTAGGATGTCTAGCAGCACCTTGGGCCTCTACCCACTAGATGCCAGTAGCACCCCACTTGCCCCACTTTTGACAACTGAACTATCTCTAGATATTGCCACATTGCCAAATATCCCCAGGGTGATAAGGAAGCCGCTAATTTCTCATTTGGTTGAAAGTCACCATCCTCAGTGAGGCCTGAGAATGCTCTCCACGTGTTTACGAGAGCAGCAGTGATGAAGTCAGTTCTGTACAAGGAGAAACAATAGGAAAAGAGTAACTTGTGATCATGCCCATGTATCTGCGCCCAGGGAACTGGGCAAGGAGAGACAGAAGTGTACAGCACAAGGCATCATCTCAAAAGGTCTCTTCTTGGCCCTCCTCTGAACTTACCCTTCATGTTCTCCCTCTGCTAACTCAGGTTCGCCAACTCTGCATCACCCAAAACACTTTCCAGGGAGAAGTTTCTGGAAGGCAGCATGGAGTGAGTTAGTGAGAGGCGATATGGTATAGCAGTTAAGACTTGGGCTCTGCACGTACAACACTATGGTTGAACATCACATGGTGCTGAGTAAGAGGAGCCAGGCACAAAAGAGCACCTACTATGTGAATCCTCTTACATGAAGCTCAAGAACAGGAGAAATGAGCTGGGCGCCAGTGCATACCTATAATCCCAGGATCAGGAGACCAAGGAAGGAGGACGGCAAGTTCAAAGCCAGCTTCGGCAACTTAGTGAGGCCCTGAGCAACTTAGCAAGACTCTGTCTCTAATAAAATATTTTAAAAGGACTGGGGATGTGACTCAGTGGTTAAGTGCCCCCGACTTCACTCCCCAACACCAGAAAGCAAACAAACAAACAAAAAAAGAACAGACAAAATGAATCCAGGGTGATGAAAGCCAGAGAGTGATTATGTCTTGTGTGGAGACAAGCTTAGGGAGCCCTCTGGATGTGGAAACGTTCTCTGAAGTGATCCTGGTGGTAGTCATATTGGTTAAAAACATATGTAAAAACCCACAGATCTGTGCATTTAGGGTTTGTGCCCCATCCTGTGTGTGAATTATACTTCTTATAAATAAATGAACTTCATCCCCTTAAAAAAAGACTGTTGACTCTGGAGCCAAACTGCCTGGGTGTGAGCCCCAGCCCTGCATTTTGTGAGAGGTTAATGAACTGTGCAAGGCAGACAGGAAGTGCATGGTAAGCATGAGCATCATGATAATTAAAGAAGCCATGCGGCTAACCAGTTAGGCAAACAGAAGTTTGCAAGAGGAGCTTTCAGAACCCCTGTGTTGTGCCCTCCAGCTCACCTGCCACTGCACTGTGCACAGGGTGCACATGTGGGATGTTTGACGGCCCAGCCAAGTCCCCTCCTCAGCGGGTGCCCCACCCCCAACATCCAGACAGGCAACATCCGCCATTATTCTCTGTCTCCTTTAGTTCCTCCTGGGTTCTTTGTGAGGCTTGCTTAGGAGCTGCCCCTATTTGCAGAGCTCTTCATCAATACATGGAATATTTACAGAATACAGCAGTTTTGATTAAGCAGTTCATTTCACTGGAGACTGGGGTATTGTACTGTGACTCCTCCTGAGTTATTCTTGGCAAGGCAGCTCTTACTCTTAGCATACAATTCTTTACATTATAAGACCTAGCATAAGAAGAACTGTAGAGAGCAGAGCAGATGAGGAACAGATGGGATTTCACTTTACCTTTCCCCCAACTGCTGCTGGGTGGATCCACCACAGTGTCTTTGCTATTTGTTTCTTGCTATCTTTTATTTTTCTCTTTGGAAACTGCCTGAGTCACAGGAAATAAACAAATGCAAGAAAGGAGCATTTGAAGGTGTGTTGAGAAACCCGGATTTTAGATTCATTATCCAATAATTGACAAATGTTTTAACTTTGTGGGGCAGTTTATTTTCTAATTTATTAAAAGGGGAGATTGGCTGTAAAGTGTCCCATTACTATTCATTCCATAGATTTAAACCAAAGACCCTGTGTACTTTAAGAAAACCCCTAAGTAAAATCATGCATGACATATATCTGCACAGAACAGAGTGGAAGGAAATACACCAGAGAGTCGAGAGGTCACCTCTGGGGGGATGGGAATTGGTGACACTGCTGAGTGCAACAGGACATCACATGGTTCTCTCCTTTCCTGCACACCGCCTCTCTCTTTTCCTGCTTCTGCGTACTCTAGTTCCTCAAGGTTGAAGGCTGATGTGCAGGAAGGTGAGAGAGGTCCCAGGAGAGGAAATTGTAAGAGCAAAGGCCTGGGGCAAAGCACGTGGGCCTTGCCTTCCTCAGGGCAGTGAGGACTAGGCTTCACGACTCACTCCCCAGCGAAGAGTAGGGCTGAAGTTCTGCAGGATGTGGGCGCCGTGGAAATCTGTCTGTGAACAGGATCTCAAGTGCGTTCCACGGAACATCAGTCCCAGAAATGCCTGGGGGTAAAGAATGCAGAGGATCAGCTTGCTCCAAAGTCATTGAGTCTGCAGCCCCCGTTAGAGATTTAAACACACAGTAGCTTCCTAGGGGGACTTTCTGGCCAGCAGGAAACCTGATGAATGTTGTTTAATACAACCCCCAACTTTATGTGGCCACAAAACTCCTTTTCCTGTATAATTCCTATTAATATCTCAAGAAACAGTGTGGAATCAGGAAAGACTTCACAAAGGCAATTTTTTAAAACTGAAGTTTAAAAGCTTAAAATAAAGGCAGAATTACAGAGGAAGGGAAAAGAGGAAAGAAAACTGGTTTGGGATCTGGAGTCCTTCGAGGAAGAGAACAAAAGGACCACCCATGGCTCCAAACAAAGTCCAGAACCTTCTTTTTGTCTGTAGTACCTTTCTTTCCAGCTCATCCCTAGAGGGTAGACAGAGGCAGGGATAGCTGTGATAGTGGCCCAATGGCTCAGAACCACAGGAAGGGGACTGTGAGGATTAGAAGTGAAAGAGTGCAGTCCCCGCCCCTGTTTTCCCCATCCCCCTGCTATTGACTCACCGTGACAAATTTTTCCCTAGGAAAGCAGAAAGATGAAATGATCCTGTTAATTCAATTCAGCAAAGAGCCCACCACTGTGCAGGCTGTGTGCTGGGTGCTGGGACCAGGCAGATGCATAGGACATGTACAGCTAATAGAAAGAAGCCCACCTCAGAGGTCCACACAGGGGCTTGGATGGCACGGAGAAAGGCCCTCCCCTGACCAGCTTTCAGGAGAGCTTTCCACACACTCCCTTTCCTCAGGATTGAGGGCTGATGTGCAGGAAGGCAAGACAGGTTCTAGGCAAGGAGATGCAAGGGCAAAGGGCTGGGGACAGGAGCGTGTGGGCAGCCAGGGACTTTCAGGCAGCTCAGGTTGGAGCAGCACCTTGCAGGATGGGGAGAGTATGAACAGAGCAGGCTAGAAGCAGATCCTGCAGGAACACAGTGCGCATATTCCTGCTACAGTGAGCTGCAATCGCCCATAGTAGGAGGGGAGGGGTGAAGGAGGAGTAGGAAATGATTCAGTGGGGGTGAGCAGGTCTGGAAGAAGACGGATCCATGAACTGGATGAGGAAGTCAGACAGAGTCCTTTGGAGGTAGGTAGGACTGGAAAGGCAAGTCCAGTCCTCAACCAGCTAAATAGGTTATTTAAGAAGACCAGGCATGATGATGACTATGATCGGGGTCTTGATAATGAAGAAGATGACTATGACTCTGTCTTCTCTCCCTCTTTCTCTCCTGCTTGTGGGAGTTCTGGTCAGGGTTGGGGTGGCAGACAATGATTAGAGGACAGAGTTGTTTCGTCTTCTGTACAAGGCACCTGGGGCAGGCAGGGTGGTGCAGGTCTCTCCATCTATCCCTGACACCCCTGCACCATTCATCCTTCTTCAAAAGACTGGATGGGCTTGTCCCGCTGGGCCTTGCACCACTACCTGCACCCAGAACCCCAGTAGAAGAATCAGGGTCCCTGATTCTCCCTTATTCTCCTCTCCCCGCAGACTCACACTGCCTGACCCTACGGTCCTACCCAGCTGCTGCCTCAACATCCCCTACCCCAGTTTCCAAGTAGCCAGGGGTGAGACATCTCCCTACAAAGACAGAGAAGCAGTGACACTACAAGCAAACAAGTCCACACTGAAAATAGGACACCAAGACACGGTCCCCGTAGGATGCACAATCTTTAGGGCAGATGTTGAATTCTAGTAACATGATCCCTGGAGCATTTTCAAATCCAGACAAACAGGAGCCTTGTTCCAGCCTCACTGTGGGCCAAGGCTCCTGGCTTACCTTGCACTGGCTCTAACGGCTGCCCTGCTCAGTCCTGGCAGGCAGCGCCCAACAGGCCTGGGCTTTGCAGCCCCAGAGTGCCATCTGCAAGCTCTTCCCACTCCAGCCTCAGGTTCTTGCTTGCTTGCTCCTGCTCCTTCCTGCCCCTGCTGACCTCTCTGGGTGCCATTTCCTTTTGCTAAGAGCTCAGGCATTGCCAGGGCCCACCCCCATCTTCAGTGATCTTTGTCCCACAGCAGAGCCCACATCACAGTCACTTACATCTGGGATGACTAGATAGGAGCTGCTTGTTTTAAAGACTTCCCAGTTTCCTCCTGAGTTCCATTTCTTCCAAAGAGCCCGGCACATCTTAGTTGCCAGTGTGAACTGTGAGTTCCCAGAGATGCCGATGGCACTTTCCAACATTTGTCACTTTTGACACATCTAAAATATGCTTGCTCCCAACACTCCATGAACACCAACCAGCCCATATGGCTGCCAGGAAAGCCTCAGTTGCTCAAAGGCCTCCAAGAAGCCCTGGGGAGGGGAGCTAACAAGGCTTCCTGACCAAGAGGCACCAGCTTCTCTCCCCGTCCTTGCACCCCTTCCAAAGCTAAGCCAACAGAGGGGGCACCACTGGATTTCAGCACAGCCCTGGCAACCTGGCTTCTGAGCCCCATGCCAGCTTCCTTCCTTCGAATTCTTTGCTCCTTGGCTCCTCATGGCTCCAAGCACTTTGTCATCTTCCAGGTCTGGTTCTGCCAGAGAAGAAATTGCCCTTGTGGGAATGTCCCTATAAGGCCACCATCACCCTCTTGAGTCATCTTTACTCTTGCAAGTCAATCTTGAAAGGAGACTAACCCAATAACCAGCTATTCAACAGCAGAGGTCAAAAGTCCCTGGGGCCAAGGTGAGTGAAGGTAGAGCTCAAGGCTTGAGGTCCAGATATCTAGCTAGGCAAGTAGCTAAGAAGACAGACAGGCTGAGTGGCACCTGTTGCCCCACTGGGGATTGAACCAAAGGCACTCTAACACTGAGCTACATCCCCAGCCCTTCTTATTTCTGAGACAGGTCTAGCTAAATTGCTGAGACTGACCTCAAACTTGCAATCCTCCTGCCTTAGCCTCCTGAGTTGCTGGGGTTACAGGCATGTGCCACTGCACCTGGCTTTTAATTATTTCTTTAAAGAGTCAAGTATTCACAATGGTTTATAGATTGAAAGAATATATAACAGACTATATTTGCAAAGTCTTATCCCTCACAATGTCTTCATCCACTCCACTCCCCGTTCTCTACTGGTGGTAACAACTTGTATCTTTCCAATGTTTCCTTATGCAGATGAAAACAAATTTGAATTCATTCACTTATCCTCCCACCCTTCCACAAAAGGTATCATGCTCTAGATAACATTCTACACATTATTTTTGTCACTTCCACAACATGTTCTAAAGATCTTTGTAAATCAGTACAGGGTGTTTCCTCAGTCAAACTGCAAAGTGGTTCCATTGAGGGATGTGTCCCAATTTAGTTATCAGGACTCTACATGGACATTGGGATGTATTTTACCATTACAGATGATATTGCTATAAATGATCTGACATTCGTTTTATTTCATAATGTGCAGACAGAGCCACAGGGTAAATTCCCAGGAGGTGAATACTGGGTGAAGAGTAAGTGCACTTAGACCTTCCATGATTCTTGTTCTCCACCAATATTGTGCCACTTTGCACTCCTGCCTGTCTCGCCATCAAGGTGTGTGGCATTTTTTAACATTCGCCAAGTGGATAGGTGAGACCTGTACCTCCGTATAATTCTAACTTGTATGTTTCCTCTTAGGACTGGGCCAAGGATCTCTTCATGTGTTCAAGAGTCACTTGTATTTCCTTTTCTGTGAAATGTCTCTCTGTGTCCTTGGCTCATTTTTCTATGGGTTATCAGGTTTTTTTCCCTTGACCTCTAGGTATTCTTTATGTATCAGGGAGATTATAGCCCTTCATATTATGAGTTGAAATTATTTTTCTCACTTTATTATTCATCTTTTGGATGTACTTATGGTGTTTATTTTATTTGGAAGTTTTTTATTTGCTTTAATGTAGTCTAACTTATTAATCTTTTACAAGTTCTGGATTTTGAGTAACAGAGGTTCATGCTCGAAAGGTTACAAAAAAGTTCACCTATGTTTTCCTCTAGTTGTGTTATGGTTTCCATTGTTTCATTTTAAAATTTGAGCATTTGGTGTTTTTCCTGATGTATAATGTGAGGTATGGATTCAACTTAGATCTTTCTGTCTTTTTCCAGGTCTCCCAATACTATTTTTTAAAGCCCATCTTTACCCCATCCTATTAATTTGAGATGATATGTCTATCAAAGATTGAATTTCAATATAGGTGTTTGGGAGTTCTCTATATATGTTCTGCTTCTACTCTGTCATCAGAACCAGTATACAGTTAGAATCATTTAATCTTTGAGTTGTCTTAACATGAAATAGACCAAGTCTTCTCCCATAGTTATTTTTTGTTTTGTTTTTTGTTTGTTTGGGGGTTTTTGGGGTTTGGGGGCTTTTTTTTAGTCTTTCTTTTTTTTTTTTTTTTTTTTTTCCAGAGCTTCCCTGTACATTACTGACAAGTTGACCTCTGTCACTGGAGTTCCATCTTGCTTCTTGTCATGTTTTAATTCTCTCTCCTACAAGGAAGCCAATCCAAAATCAACCTATACCTGTAGACTTTCTACCAGAAATAGAGGCAAGCAGTTTTCTCCCCAAAAAAGGCAAGAGGAAGAGATACAAAATCTTCAGGGATAGTCTCAGTTGGGCTTGTCCACATACCCACTGGAGACTGCTATGTTGGAGAAAGTCCAAGTGGGAGATCTATGTCTTCTAGAAGCTTGGGCTTTGCCCTGAAGATGCTCATCACTGATCTTCTGGTCCATGAAAGTGATTCCATATTACCTTGATAGAGTTATCCTGTCTGATGTTCTATCTCCTCATCGCCTGTGACTGACGGGGTGGGAAGAACCCTTCAATACGGAAGATGTTGGAATAGCAATATCAATCACCTCTTCCAGCACCACCACTACCACACCTCTGTTCATTGAGCACCTACTAGATACCAGGCATTGTGAAATGTGCTTTGCACCTTTTTCTCATTTACTTATCACCCTCTGAGAAAGCTTCTGTAAACTTGCCCAAAATTATACCTCATTAGTGGCAAAGCCAAGCTTTGGATCCTAGCCCAGTTCCAAAGCTCATATTCATAACCACTGGATAAGTTATTCTCAGAATGATCTGCCATTCTGGGATAATGCAGATTCCAAGACACCCGCCCCTGGCCTGTGCCAGGAATCAGTTGCCCTGGGCATGGTGCCCAGGAGCCTTCATTTTAAGCGCATGAATACATGAGAACCTCTGCTCTCAGATGTAGATTAGGTAAAGTATAAGGGTGACTGAAAGGGAACTTATTCACTTAGCAAGTGATATAAGGGCAGAAAGATGGCTGGGTGAGTTTTGCAATCAGATCTATCTTTATTTCCCCTTAGCAGAGAGGGTTGGCCCATAGCCTGGTTTGGCTCCTGGAGCTTCCTCATTTGGACAGAGCACCCATGACTGGAGCATCCTAGATGGTAGAGGCAGGGACTCAGCAGAGTAAGCCTCCAATCTGCCACATAAGGTCAATTGTCTAGAAGAAACAGGCCTGATAGGAGATGGATGGCTGAAATCCTCACCCCAAAAGGGGCCTCCTTTTCCCAGCACAAAGGCACAGTACCACATAGGGACTACCTAAAGGGGGTGCACATAATTCACACAAAGGTACTAAATAGGCCAGCAAAGGCCTTGATGGATAACTACCTATGAGTATCTGGAAGAAACTATGGGTTATGCAAGGGAAGAGACCTTAGGTGAGTTTTTAAAGGAAAGGAAAACAATACATTAAATGCCATGCTCTGGACTGGATATTTCACCAAGTTTCATTCAGTTCTCGCAGCAACTTTATGAGCTAGGTCTTCATATATCCAAATAGGAGAAAGAAATTGAGGCTTTCACAGGTCTCAAACAAGTTTCTCAAGGTCATACAGCTAACAAGTGCTACAGAATCAAACAGAGAGCCAACTAGCTCCACAGCCATTGTCCACTCTACTACACGATCCTGCCTCTGCCATTTGCTCCCCGTGTGGCCTGGAAATAGTTGGGGTACATATCCATGGTCTGAGGGGGTCAGGCAGCAGTCAGCTGGGTCTCCAGACACAGGCAGTGAAGGGAAGACATAGGTCCAAAAGAATACCTTAGATATAAGTAGAGCAAGTGTCCAAGAAATGTGTAGTCTCAGAACTTGGACTTATGGAGAAAGAGGTAGAGAATTGGTATCCTGGTCCTGGTTTGATGTTTTTGTGAGCTGTGGGCCTTGGGTCAGTCACTGACATCTTATTTCTTCGTCAGGAAATGAACATGTACAGGGTAAGAACAGCTATGCTCTAGACCCCAGGGTCTGGCAAGTCTCCAGAGAGATGAGAGGTTCCAAGGGCCTCTAGAAAGCCAGGGTACAGGCTATGACCATGACTCTATGAGTCTAGGGGTGACCACACTGGTCACACACAGGATCATTTCCCCCCCACATTTCATAGTCCTTACCTCCATCAGGAACAGCCTTTGATTGGAATCCCTAAGATTATCTGGGGACCAGGTACACTGCCTACCAAAAGGATCCCCTGGATGCCTTCATATGAGACACCTATGGCCAGACAGGTGCATTCTCATTCTTCAGCCGTGGTAACAGTTACCAAACTGTGGAACAGTTGTTTATTTACTTGTCTCCACAATAAGACCATGAGCTCGAAGGTATGGCCTATCTCACTCACTATTGTATTACAATCCCTGCCACATGGTAGGTGCTCATAAATGTTGGATGAATGAAAGAATAATGGAATCATGGCGGGGCTCCAGTACCTGAGAGCATACTCAATAACCAGCCCTCTCGGCCCAGGCCCCTAGCAGAGAAGCCCTAGGAAGGCTCACAGGATGGATCAGGCCCTTTGCCTCATCGGGCAGCCCCTGAGGATGCCTCAAAGAGCACATCCCATGGGCTTCAGCTTACGTGTTCCATGGGTTGCTTCTGTCTTAAAGACTAACCTTGAGGCTGTTTATCCAAGGTAATGCCTGAAGTTTCCTCGTGCCACAGGAAAGCACAGGACCAGCTTCCAACTCAGAGCAGAGGACATTCCTGAGGAACAAAGCCAGGTGTTCAGACTCTCACTTTTCTTTTAGCCTAATTAAATACTCAAAACAACACTTCTCCATGGCATCTTTAACTTACTGAAGGTCTGTAGTGGGTTGGTCCAGGACTTGGATATCTCTGAATTAAAGGGACTCTGGGAGCTTTGCCCAACTTCTTGGTTTTCCAGAGGTAGAAACTGAGACCCAGCTGGTTTGGAGAAATCCAGGGCTAGAGCCCTGCTTTAGCTGACTCAAGAGCTGAGGCTGTCTCGCCAGACCACTGTGGAGACTCAGAGTGGCCGATCCAACCCCATATGGTTCCAATGAGGAAACAGACCTGGAACTCGAAATGGCTTGCTCAAGGTCAACCAGGGAAAGTTAGTGAACAACACAGTCCTCAGGTAACTACAGAGGAATGGAATCATTTTGACTGTCTAAGCCATATTGCCCATGAGGGAAGATGCAGTAGCCCCCAAAAAGAACTTGTTCAGTGCTTGCCTCATGTAAAATGCCTTCAGGTCAGGTTCTTTGTTCTTCTCTTACTAAGTTACCATGCATGCAGTGCAACACAGTCACATTATACCACATAGCACCATAGTAAAAAGACTGATTTCAGCAACTCCATGGTCAGCGTACCTCCTTCAGGGACTGAAGTCCTGGTGGAGAAGGTTTATGTGTCTGTTCCAGCAGGGGACTTAACATCTAGACTGCAAAGGAGATGCCTTCAGCTCCCAAAGGCTTTGGGTTGTGCTATAGGGTGGTGCTTGGGTCCAAATCCCACCTGTGCCTCCACCCCACAGGCCACCTAACCTCCCTGAGCATTGGTGTCCTCCCTGTAGGAAGGAGATGAGCACAGCACTGACCTCCAGCACTGAGCGTGAAATGGGTTGTCTGTGCAGATGGGTTAGTAAAAAGCAGGGTTGAGAACAGATCTTAGTCAGACTGGGCTGAGCTGGAGGTCCAACTCACTGGCATCCTGTGACCTGGGCAAAAACATTTAGCCTCTTTGAGACCCAAGTTCCTTTGGGGATAAGACATACCTCAAAGAGGTGTTAAGAGGACAGATTAAAGAAGGCATGCCCAGGGACTAGACAAAGAGAACTCCACAAACAGCCCTTTACTCTGAATTGAGCCTGGCCTCCCCAGTTCCGCCCATCCCAGGAGCACCTTTAAAGAAACCTCATAGGGTCTGCATGGGTTTCCTGGGTTGATGGTATGTGTGGCCAACACCCTGTCAAGGACTTGCTTATAAGATGTCTTTGACTCTTACAGGCAAACATGATCACCATTTAACCAAGAAACCTCCCACCTAGTCATTCATCCTAGTGAACATCCTGGTAATTCCTACAAGGAAAGATCCCTTTGTAAAGTTCAATGTGGCTTTGTTTATAAAGGTGGAAGATTAGAAATGCTGCTTGTCCTGTGATAGGGAAGTGGATATATAAATTATCACACATTCCCTCTGTGGAATATTACTCAGCCTTTACAAATGATGAGCATGAACACCTTAGGAACATGGAGAGATTTTCATTGTGTCATGTGAAGTGAAAAAAACAAAAATCATTATGTCTGCACAGTTGTGTGAAAGTACACTTGCTTCTGGACACAGAATAGGAAGAGAAAATTAAAAGTCAGCCCATTGGGATGATGAGCTTGTGAATGTGTTTTTTAAACTGTTTCTCTGCTTTTATGCAACATATACGTTTTCAAAAAGAATAAGGGAAAAATCCTGATGCTTGCTTCAGAAATGATTTAGCTGAAGGCAAGTTTCATCTGTGGAAAAGAGCCCAGTACAGAGAAGTTATTCAGGAAGCGCTAATGGAGAGAAGAGTGAATGAATAAATAAGAGAATAAATGGGTGAAGAGAACACACCCACCCCAGTGGGGCACTGCAGACCTCAGACCTAAGATAAAGTATGTTCGGGGTTTAGTAGAGTGTGTGGCATAGAGGGAACAGTTGACATATGTCAACCACTTGTGTGATCACCAGGCATGGACTGAAGTAGAGCCAGCCTAGGAGAAGCCACCAGGGCCTCTGCTAAAAAAGATACAGTGTCATGGACAGGGGCTGCTCTTGGGTGCTCTAATTTCCTCTCTGTCCCTAAAGAGCTGCATGGGTGTGGGTGGGCGTGTCTGCCTCTTGGGCTCGGTGTCTTCATCTTTTCCCAGCATGGTCATTCATCCAGGTGTTACTTTCCCACCCCCACCACTGCTTAATCTGGAGATGTTTTCAGGACTGAAAGCAGAAGGCATTTGAATCCAACCTATTTTCCCATCTTCCCTGAAAACCTAAACCTGCCAAAACAATTATCCTAAGACAATCTGGGCAGGGTATGGGGGAAGGAATGAGAAAGAATGGATGCTTAACTCCCCGCCTGGGAAGGGACAGGGGCTGGTACGACCCAGGGTAGCAAGAACCAGCCAGGCTTCTAAATTGCTCCTGGGGGAGGAGGGGTGTGGCTTCACCGGCCCACCACACTGCACTTCTCACACCTCAAGCACCAGCCCAAGGAATGGGATTTCTGAAGGAAGCATGCAGCAGGGGTATCCCAGAGCCAGGCCTAATGGAAACAGTGACCAGCACAGAAGGACCTTTGTGCAAGGCAAGGGTGAAGAAACCGGTGGAAACCTACAGTCCCTGGCAGGTTGATATACAGAAGAGTTAAAGACATGTGTTACCTGTCACTTGCCAAAAGCATTGTGAGCTAAAATCTCACACAGTGGTGAGTTTAATTTCTAACAGGCACTTTCTCTCCAAAAAAGTCAAATTAAAATAAGTAGTCAAATTAAATTGAAAGCCTGATTTTTAGCTTATGCCAATTTCTAAGGTGTAAATATTTCCACATGCCAATTTCAAACTCCCAATGTTAAGTTATGGAACATGGGGAATTGGGAAGAAATGCTCACAGTTGGCCCCTCTGAGCCAGTGACAGCCAGCTTCTGCCCACCATTGAGATTTCTACATCAGAGCTCTATCTAGAAAGCTCTCAAAGATCTTTTCCAGCACTAGAATTCCGTGATGCTAAATTGCAGCTAATTAGTAATAGAGAAAGTCATTCACTTTTTCTAGTGTGGTCTGCTTGACAAGTGGACCTGTTGGACCCTCCTACTCTTAAAGAACACCCCTCCTCAAAAAGAAGCCAGCTCCTTTGTCAATAAATAAAAAAAACAGATTCTGGATTAAATCCACTCCCTCCTTTCATTAAATGGTCTTATGACCAAAGACAAACCATACTTTGTCCCTAAGGATTTCCAAGAAGAATCTATAAATCTTTCCTTCAGGTTGTTTTAAAACAATATATTTTAGTCTATAACTCATAATAATTCTATAAGGTAGGTGTTACTGTTAGTCTCATTTTATAAGTGAGACACAGAGAAGTTAAGTAGCTATCCCAATGGCACCCAGCCTAAGAAACAGAACTGTGATTCAAACCAAACAAACTGACTCCAGAGACTTGGCTCCTAACCTCCCAACAGCAGTGTGTCTAACTGTGCAGTAACAAGTCACACACAGGATATGGGTCCATTTGGGTCTCTTCATCCATGGGGCCAGATTGGAAAGGAGACAGCAGTCTTCTCTTCTTTCCTCATTTGGGTGTAAGGTACCAGTGCATCTTCTGACAGCTATCCATGGAGAGGGAAGTGGCTCTCATTCTCCTTTTATAGGCACAAGCACCACCAATACTAAAGCAGTACTCTCCTCTACCCACCAACTCCCCCCATGGATTTGTCTCCAGCAGCAAGTCCATGAGGAGGCAGTGCTGGGCTGAGTAGGACTCGTGTGCTCCTAGATTCCTTGATTGCTAGACCATCTGACAACACCTTGAACTCCATAATTAGGTCCTCTGCCTCGGCCCTCCTCTGCTCCTTGGAAGTCTCTCCTGGGAATTGTGTAGGTCATGCCTGAGATGAGGGGGAGATAAAGGTCAAATGAAACTCACAATCAGGAGCTGGACAGTCATTAAACATCCAAATAAAAATCTGAAACAAGAACTCAAATTAATTTGCTAATCCAAACAGCACTTGGCAACCTGACTTTAAGCCAAGATCCTCTACTCCAAGAGCAGGTGAAGGACTGTGATGACCCAGCTCCTGTGGAGTTTCCCCTGATTGACTGTGGTCAGACGCTGGCACACGGCCCCTTGGCTGGACAAGAATCCTCCTGGAGCAACATCTGGGGCGGGAGGTCTCATCTGAGGATAAATCTGGCAGAAAACAGTTCTGTCAAGTGTGTCAGGAGTGAGGTTTTTTAGTTGTTGTTGTCCTGGTCCCTTCATTACTTTAGGGGTATTTCCCATAGGCAGCTGTCCTCTGTGATTCAGGACATATTTCCCTTCAACAACCATGGACCTTAGTTGGCAGCATCAGCCTTTATGGGGCATGGAACGTCAGTCCTCTGAGCTTTACACAGGGATAGGAAGAGTCACAAAACACAGAAGGGACGTGGATTGAGACTTCTGTCCTCCATCACAGTAGAAAGATGTCAGCCTGAAAGTCAGGAAAGGTTAGTTGTTTTAATCTGCCATTAATTCAATGTATGGGGAGCAGGAGACATTAGAAAATTAAGTAACTACATTGTCCAAATTGAGAAATGAGGCAGAGAAATGTTTTCAAGATCTGAAGTAGGAGGCTGAAACCTTCAGATCAAGCCAAAATTCAAGATGGTGGGAGTAAGAAACATTCCTCACCATTCATATCCTTGGGCAGAATCTGCTTATCACTAAGCACAGTTCAGCAGCAGCTCGAAGCTAAATCCATGAAGGTTCAGCAGAGACTAAATTCTCACATGAGCTTTTTCCCTCCTGCCAAAGTCCAAGAAGTCCTGAAGTCACCATTGCCTACCTACAAATCTTTGGCCTGACCACAGCAGCTAGGGACAGAGAAGCAGCTACATTAATCTCATCGGATTATTCCATCACAAGCAGAGGACATGACTTGGACAGTGTTCAGGGAAATTATGAAATTATGGTCTTCCAGAGGCCCCTTGCCAGGTCTGGGAATATTTTCAGCAGTGCATGTTTACAAAGCAAAAGCGTGCATGCACAGACACATACACACACACACACACACACACACACACACACACACACAAATTAGCAAATTAAATAATGAATGTAAAGATGTTCTACAAACAACTCTGTGAGGGGCATATTAACACCTGAGGCTCCTGTCTCATGTGCTTGTGTCCTCTGTATCAGTCAATATATGGCAAGCACTTGACAGAATTCAACGGAGCAGAAGCATCCAGCACAGGCCTCACCAGCAGAAGGCAGAGTCCGACTCCAGACAGGGTCTCAATGCCAGGTGGCCCAGCTCATTTGCCTGCAGTCACCCACCTGATGATGTCCTTACCCAAAAGAAAATGAAATAATTTGTTCTTGTATGAAATAGACAAGCCCTCAAACCTGAGAGCTGACTTAGGAATAGAGAAATCATTTGCTGCAAGGAATCTTAGATTAGAAATGGAATAACTGGGCCCAGCTTCTCCTTCTGACTAATTTTGAGGGTAATTTTTCTGCCCTAGGAATTTGCTGTCATACAGAGCACAATCCAAGCCTTCCTGGCCTGATAATTCCTTTTCCTGATTCCCTTGAAGCATCTAACCTCTTACCTTAGTTAATAGACCCCTCTCAAAATCACGGCATCATCCCCAAATTCTTCCCATTGGTGTGTCTTTATCTTTATGAAGACATGAGGAAAATGACAATTTCAGAAGATATGCCTGAAGAAGGCGCAGTTCCCATCTCCCACAATATAGAACCAATGTCTTCACTCCTAACCGAATCATTTGTTTTCCTCACAGCTTTTCACAGTGTTATTGTGAGGTTTAAATGAGTCAATACAAAGAAGATTATTAGAAAAGTATCTGGCACAGGGAAAGCACTTGATATACATTAGCTTTAAAAATGCTGAAAACCAATGTGGATATGTGTGTGTATGTGCGTCTAAGTGTATAAGGAGATATGAATAGGATCATACCTAATGAACTAATGATTCTATATATACTAAGAAAATACTCATAGATTCAGACAAAGCCTTATTTATAAAGATGGTCATCAGTGCATCAGAGTATTGTAATAGAGGAAAAAATCAAACAACCAAAATTTCCAACAATAATGAAACAGGTAAATCCATTATGCTGCTTTTCAAAAGCATGTTTATGATTAATTTTGGGTGCTCTAAGAAAATTATCATTATAGGTAAAGAGGGATTAAATGCATTCATATACAATGATCTCAGTTTTAGACTCTCCAGATAAATACCTCTGGAACAATACCTCCATAAAAAGACAGAATGAAAAGTCCCAAAAATTACTTGGGTTCTGTCTAACAAATACAGATATTTATTCATTTCAGCACTTAGATATTTATAATATACAATAAATGTTTTAATTATACAAAGAGAAAAATTAATTGTAGAACAGTCGAGAGTCTATTGCAACACCACAATTTTTTTAGGAAAAAAAAAAAAAAAAAGGATAAATTTTTAGACCAGGCCAGGTCAGCGGGTGGAGAAGATCATTGTGAGGTAGAGTCCTCAGTAGTTGTGACCCACTGGACGGGGGAGAGATGACAGAAACTCCTCTGAGCTTTCTTGCTTGAGTGACAGCATGGATAGATGATGGTTTTATGAACCACAATAGGGAACATAAGAAGAAAGGAGGAAGAATGGGTTGGGAGGAAGGAGCATAAATTGGTCGGCTTGCTGAGTTTGCAGCATGCTAAGGATCCTCAGGTGGAGAAGCCAGGCCCAGAGCTGGCCGGATAAAGGGCGAAGGCTTAGGGAAGAGACCTCAATAAAGGCCTGGGTGTGGGCCTGGGTACTTAGCTGAAGATGTGCAAGTGCTCTGTGAGTTCCAAGAAGGGAACACTCGGGTTCTGCTCCTGTGGAAGATGAGACACTTGGGCTCCAGGTCACCACCCCTTCTGCCCAGCCTGGGGCTGCTTCCTTCTGAGCTAGCAAAGAGTCCCTCTGAGACTTACGGTGACTGAAATGCATTTTTACTGTGGCTGCTGCTCCCATTGAGGCTTGCTAGGCTCTCTGAGTCAACCACATCAACCTCACTACTGTACATTTTGTAGAAATGGTGCTCAAAATAGTGGCCACTGCCTCATGCAGGGTCCTCTTTGAAAAGCGCCTTAGGGATACCATCCCAGGTTTCAGGGCCAAGAAAGTGGGAGGTCCTGGACATCAGAAATCCTGTAACTGCTCCAGTTTTCCTCTTCATCAGAAAAGCGCCTGGCACAGAGAAAGCGCTCGATGTATGCTAGCTTAAACCATGCCGAAAACCAGCGTGGATATGTGTGCATCTTTGGCCAATAGGAAGCCCAGAACAATATCCGTGGCCCATCTTCAGCAGCCTTGTAGGATAACACAGTTTCATTCACAGCATTAATATCATTTCTGTCTTTGTTGTTTTACTGCCCTTATTTTCTCTTATTTTTCAGTTTCTTCAACTATGAATGTTCGTGAACTACTTACAGTCAAATTTTTTTCTTCCATACCATTCCCACCCGTCCATTCTCCTTCTCACTCCTGGAGTTGCTGGGAATTATTCTTGTCCTCTTCTTCACAACAGCCCTCCAACTCTGATGTCCACCAAATCTTAATTTTTTTGGCCCCAGAGCCCCAATTTCTTCAAAAATTTTTCATGGATATGAGCTCCTAAAGAATCTTTCATCCTTCTAGATTTGACAGGTGCCTCCTGGTCTCCAGGTGTCTCCTTAAAGCCCTGCTCAGGGCCATCCCCCTCTGCGGCAGTGGTCAATGGCTGAGTTTCATGCCTGCCTCACCCACAGGGCTGGGGACTCCTGAAGACAGAGGTCACGCCCCTTGGCCTCCAGCCAGTACAATGCCAGGGCCTGGGCCTAATGGATACCTAATAGTGTTTATTGAGGAAATGAATGAGCCAATGAGCACATACTTAAACACATTGTATGTGCAGCTTCCTCACACACATTCAAGAAAGCCAAAGGCCCCAGGAAGGGCCCTGCTCTGCCGAGTTGTCTGTGGCCTTTCCAACTGACAATTCTTTCCATTGTCTCTTTGAACAGCCTTGAGACCTTTCAGAGCTTGTTCTCACAGCTAAATCCAGAGTAAATACACATAAGACAGAATTTGTCCTGTGAGGGGCCCCAGGGTAAATTTTCACAGAAAGGAAGGATTTCACAGATCAAAAATGCAAGATGCTGGGTGCTCCAATCAGCATGTGTTTTCACAACACACCTTTACACAGGTGCTAATTATGTGCCAGGCATTGTTCTGAGCTCTTTACAAATATCTTATTTAATCCTCATAACAACCCCATGAGTTAGGTACTATTTTTATCCCCAATTTATTTTCATATGGTCCTCTTAGCATTCAAAAAAGCTGCCATGAAATGAAGGAGTCATTTTTCCATAACTGAAAAAAGAAACTTAGTTACAGTAGATCCAATGTACTGAATGTGAGCCTTTGATCTGAGACCTGAATCCCATAAAATACCACATCACTCATCCATTGAGGGTTGAACATCTACCATGTGTTCAGGGCTGCTTCCCATGAGTTCCTACCTAGGTGAAGGAAACTCAAACTTAAGCAAACCAGCCCAGAGCTAGGCCAAGTGGTGCACACCTGTAATCCAAGCAACTCCAGAAGCTGAGGCAGGAGGATTGAAAGTTCGAAGCCAGCAGCAGCAACTTGGTGAGACTTTGTTTCTAAATAAACAAAGAAATAAGCAGCCTGCACGGCAAGTACATTAGAACCAGGCACACAGTAGAGTACTGGCAGCAAGAGGGAAAAATTATCTCTGGGTTCTTGGAGGGTATGATGCTTCAGCTCTGTTTTAATGGATGGACCAGAGTTCCAGGCGGAGAAACAAAGGTGGGGGAAGCGAGAGTGCCAGGTACGAGGGTGTGAAACAGCACGGGGGGAACTGTTGGCAGCAAAGAGAGAGGAAGAGTTGGGAGTGAGGGACAGTCATTCAGATGATGGCCTTGGCTGCAATACCATGAAACTTACAGTCACTGAAGGATACAGTCCTTTCTATTCTAGAAAGAAATATGAAGAATCTGCATGAGGGAAGATGGAGAGATCCAAAGAGGGAGAGACCAGTGAGTAGGGTGTTTCAATAACCCAAGCAAAGGACTTTGTGTGGAAATGAAGGCACTAGATTCTAGGGATTTTTAGGAACACCAGGCTTTGGACTGATTGGGAAGCTGGCAGAGATATCAAGGTGACACTTGGGCTTTTGTCTCAGGCATCCAAAGGGAAGGGGAGTAGACCTAGAAGCTGGCTTTCAGGGGTTGAGGACAAGCCAGGCCGTGAATAAGCTTGGAGAAGCCCAGCTGGGCCACAGACATTTTCTTTCATTCTCTCAGAATAGTTAATTCAGATTCTCGCTCACATCTCTTTAAATAAAATATGATGCATTTCATTCTGTCATCATAGTGAAAAATCATTGCCCTTTGCTGGGAATTAATAACCTTTGGAATTAATAACCTTTGGGTAGGAAAATTGGTTTCATTAATACCTCCCCTTGCACTTTGTAGGTTCATCATCTCTTGGCCCTGCTGTCCCCTGAAACCAAAAGCCCAAGACTTATTATTTGAGTAGCCTGCATGATTTTATGCTCAGAAAGAATGATCAGGGTCCTTAGTAATTGGACTGAATTAAGTCACTGACTAAAAATGTCAGCATGGCTACATGTCCGCCCCTCAGCCACAGGGGAGCCCACCCCCTACCAGAAGACAGGGTGAGAGCTTTCTCCTCTAGTTCTGGGCCTGATCTTGGCAGGAAGATGTCACCCATTTATGTGCCACTCCATGGAAACATGGCACTTCCCTGTCATCTAGAGCAGAGATCGGAGGCACCCCAGCCCTCTAGGTCTGCATGCTACCCTGCCCGCCGGCTTCCCGCCTTCTTAGGGCCACAGATTTTCACACTTCTGAGCCTTTCCTCTTGCTGTTCCCTCTGCTCAGAAAGCCCACTGCTCTTCCTCAAACACACACAATGCCTCTATCACCCTTCAAGGCAGGATCAGCTCTGCGCCCTGAAAAGTCCTCCCTGAATGCCATCTCCTCTACCAATCTACCACCTCCTCGGTGATGCTCCTCACCCCCGCCCCAGCCAGGCTCGTCTATGCCAGGCTTATGTGATATGATGTGTCTGCAATGAAAACATGTGAGGTAATACCCAGAGTCATCTAATTAAGATGATCTCGCCACTCTTCCTAGCATTGGGAGACAGACCTGCAATCCCATGCTAACTCTACTAGTTCTGGGCAGTGAGATTTGGGGAGGGGCTCGTCCTCTTCAAACCTGGGTCCCAATGCCTCATCTACAAGCCCCATCCCCCAGAGCTGTTCCTCTACTCCTGACTGACTGACTGGTCACTGGGATGGCAGGTTGGAGGATTAAAGGATCTGACCCCCTCCAGCCCCTGTGTTGGATCCTTATAGATCAACCTCCATCACCTGGCTATTGGGCTGCAAAGGCTCTGTTGGGTTCCCCAAACCTGCAGCTCCTTCTGATCTCTGGCACCTAACAGTAACCTCTCCGAGCTGTGCTCTTAGCAGCCTGTGGGTGACCCCAAGGCTGGCAGAGGTGGAACAGAAGCCAGGCTGAGCACAGTCCCCAATTTTATATTCCAGAGCTGATTGGGAGAAGATCTCGAGCTGTAGAAACAAAGAAATCGTTGCAGGAGACAGAGACCAGATTCCTGCTCTTCAAAGATGAAACCAACAAGCGCTGTCAGATCCGGCTCAATCACCCAGACACGCTGCGGGAGTGCGGCTTCAACTCCTCGCTGCCTTTGGTGATGATAATCCACGGGTGGTCGGTAGGAAACGCGGACGTGCCTTTTTCTCTTTGCTTTCTCGTTGGCTTTTTTCTTCCTAGTATGTTCAATTTTTAATAAAAAGATAGGGCTCTGATGATAACAATGTAGTGTTTGTAAAGAACGTGCTAGTTTTCCAAGGGCTTCCCTACTCTTTATCTCACTGGTTATCTCAATTCCATGAGTGAACAAGACAGGAAAATATAATTATCTCCATGTTTCAGATAAAATGTCACTCAAAGGAGTCACGCGGCTCATTAGGGCCCTGAAGGGACTGCAGCCCATGCAGGTGTGCAGGTGGAAGGTCCTGCCTGAATCTGCATCTTCACCAGGAAAGGCAGGAAGCAACTCCGGATGAAATGTAATGCCATAAGGGCAACAAACAACAGACCCAAATTAGTAGTGATTCAAATAAAACAGGAGTTTGTGTCCTTTTCACACAATGATCCAGAGAGATGCAATTCAAAACTGGCTAGACAGCTTTGGTCAATGAACTCCTCAAGGTTCCAGGCCCTTCTGGCTCACTGCTCTGCCAGCTCAGAATGTGGCCCTTGCTTTCATGGTCCAAACTAGCAGTCTGTGCTCTCAGCAGCCTATGGGTGACCCCAGGGCTGGCAGAGGAGCAGATGTCACCAGGAACACTAGCCATCACATCTTGATTCCAGGCAGCCATATAGAAAAGGATATACACAGGCTCAAGAAGCAACGTTTTTTAAAAAATAGCTCTATTGAAATATAATTCACATGGCACATAAATCATCTGTTTGAAGTTAACAATTCAGTGGTTTTGGTACTAAAGAGGTTTTTTTTTTTTTTTTTTTTTTTTTTTTTTTTTTTAAATTTGCCTCCCAGAAGCACCTGTGCAATGCTTCCAATTCTAACCACTTGGCCATACCTGGGTGGAAATGTGACTAAGAAGTGCAGCCTCTTGGAGAAAGTGTAGCCTGCCAGGCATAACTATGCATGCCTGTAATCCTAGCAACTCAGGAGGCTGAGGCAAGAGGATTGCAAGTTCAAGGTCAGCCTCAGCATTTTTATTGAGGCCTTAAGCAATTTAGTGAGATCAATGGTAAAGCACCCCTGGGTTCAATTCCCAGCAACAAAAAGAAAAAAATAGAAAGTGTAGCTTTTAGGTGATGCTAAAAATCCCATTACTATAAAGGAGAGAAAGGATATCATGGGCAGAGTAAAGTCAAACCCTGGGGGGCACCTGCCCCCCTGCCACCAGCCCACCAGTGATTTGAAGTTCAGCTCACACATCGAAGCCCCTAGACATTCTGGTATCTCTTCCACAACTTGGAAAACTGTTTATGCCATTTTGTTGAAAAAATGCCCTTAAAACCCTCATCTAGCCCTTCCTGAAGGACAAACAGACTCGTCTATCCCCTTCCTCTCTCCTCCAGCCCACCCTTGCCCCTGCCTGCCCCTTACCTCCCTGATCTGCCCCCCATCTCTCCCTGTCCCCCCTCACCTCCCTGCCTTCCATGGCAGGGTCCAGCCACACTCACTGCTTATAGTTTCCTGCTCGGCCTTGTTTGAGCTGTACCTTCTACTTAGAGCATCCTTTCTCCTCCCCTTCTCCTGATTAATTCCCACTTTTCCTGCAGGACACAGTTGCAAACAGGTCTTCCTGCAGGTCTTCACCACCTCCAGCCCAGCCCTTCCCCAGAGTTCCCACACCCTCCTGAGCACCTTCCAGCTCTGCCCTGCTGCTGGGCTTTGTCATTGTCTGCCAGTGTTTCTCTGTCCTTGCTGAAAAGATTCTGTCCTATTCTTGTGTAATTGACCACAGTGGGACAATACCTATTACATAGTAAGTGCTCCAAAATATTTGTTAACTGACTTAATGACCAAATGAGTGAGTCTTATTTACAAATGCAACATGAAGATAGCAGGTTCCCCTTACCAAAATGTGTCCTTCATTCTCAAAATCCTATTCAGCCTGGAATACAGCTACTGCTACTAATTCTAACATTAAAAGCAACAACTGCCACAATAATGGACATTTAATGAATCTGTACTATATTCCAGGCAGTGTTCCAAGTGCTTCCCAACCATTCTGGAAAAAGGGCATTATTATCCCCACGTTCCAGATGAGGAAACAGAGACACAGAGGTATTAAATAACTTGCCTGAGCTCATTCAGTTAGTTAAGTGGGAAAACCTGGATTTGGAGCAGGACAATACATGCACATCGAAGGTACTTGGTAAACGTTTATTATAAATGACTGCATCTTGCTGGATGTCATGGCACACTCCTGTAATCCCAGGAACTCAGGAGACTGAGATGGGAAAATCACAAGTTCAAGGTCAGCCTTAGCAACTTAATGAAGGCCTAAGCAATTTAGACAAACCCGGTCTCAAAATAAAAAGGGCTGAGGCTATAGCTCAGTGGTAAAGCACACCTGGGTTCAATCCCCAATATAAATATAAATAAATAAATAACTGCATCTTCTCCCCGAAGGACATGCAAGGCCACAGCAGAGCCCTCCAACTTCACCTCCTGCAGTCTGGCCTTCAACTCACCCAGATCTTCTCCCACCCCTAGACATACCACACTGCCCTTTCATGATTCTGTGATGTTTCTTCTGCCTGGAACACCCTTACCCCAGCTGCTACCACACTCACTGGCACACCTCTTCCCTCCCACTGAAATCTGGTTATCCTTCAAGACAAAATGCAAATGCCTTGCTCCGTGAATGCTTTCGGAGCACCCTGCAGACTGGTGCCTGAACAAGGTGCATACACAGGACAATTCTCTATGCCCCTGCTAGTCCCATCAAAGCCAGCAGAAGGCTGCCAGCAGGGTAGAGCCAACTGGGGATTCAGAGGTGCACTAAAGCAGCCTGCAAGTGGGGGTGATCTGGAACTGACCTCAAAGGACAGGTCAGATTTTGGGACCTGATTTATACAGACTTTTCCATTGTTCAAGGATTCAGAAAGCCCAAAAGGGAAAGTTCAGACAGTGTTTCTCAGGTGGGGAATATCTGGCAAAGTCTGGAGATGTTTTTGGTTTGTAAAACCTGGGGTAGAAGATGCTGCTGGCATTGTAGTGGGTGGACCAGGGATGCTACTAACCAACATACAGGATAGTCCCCACAACAGAGACCGCTCTGGCACCCAGGCTGAGAAGCCCTGTGTCTAGACCTCTCTCTTGGAAAAAGTAATCCAGGGCTGGAGTTGTGGCTCATTGGTGGAGCACTTGCCTAGCACATGTGCAGCACTATGTTGGATTCTCAGCACCACATAAAAATAAATACACAAATTAAAAAAGATATTGTGTCCATCTACAACAAAAAGGTAAATGCTTTTTTTAAAAAGGGATCTAGCATTATACAAGAGCTGGAGAAGGAAGGGGGGAAGCGAGGAGAAGGGGTCCTAGCACGGCCCTCCCTCGGTCCTCAAGCGAGTTTAACCATCTGTGGGCCACTCAGGTGGACGGCATGCTGGAAAGCTGGATCTGGCAGATGGCGGCCGCACTCAAGTCCCGGCCAGCCCAGCCGGTGAATGTGGGGGTGGCAGACTGGATCACCCTGGCTCACCGCCACTACGCCATCGCAGTGCGCAACACCCGAATCGTGGGCCAGGAGGTCGCTGCTCTTATCCGGTGGCTAGAGGTAAGCCCCACCCTCCTGAAGCTGGTCTCCAACAGCAACCCAGGTGGAGATCCTGAGTGCTAAGCTCACAGGACTAAGGCCAGACCCCACGCCTCCCTCTGATGCCCCACTTGATTCCCTATTCTGTAGAGACTTTATCTCCCCACTCTCCACCCACTACCCCTTTTACGCTCACCCTTTTGGAGGTGTTAAGGGATTTAAATGCACCCTGGAAACCATCAGTCCCCACCCAGATGAGTGCAGTCACTTCTGTAGAGCATTAATGGCCAAGTAAAGACAGGCAGGTGGGAGGCACCAGCCACATGCAGAGTCCCAGGCACCTGACCAGAAAAGAGGACAGAGGTCTTGAGGTGAGAAACCAGCTTCAGTTGGACCTCCTCATTTGTGAGCAGATACAAAGCACAGGGTAGGTTCTCAGAGCAAGATGGACCCACCCAGGTAGGCAAAGCTTTGCCTCTTGCAAGGATCTTGCTGCTGTCTTCCAGGAATCTGTTCAGCTTTCTCGAAGTAATGTTCACCTAATTGGGTACAGCCTGGGTGCTCACGTCTCAGGATTTGCAGGCAGCTACATTGGTGGAAGGCACAAGATTGGAAGAATTACAGGTAACCATTCCTCATGACTCACTCGCCATAGTCCCTGCTTCTCCACAGTCTCATCATCAAAACACCCGACTTCTTCTCTGACAGGTTCCAGTTCATGGGAGGACTCATAATGCTCTCTCAGACATGACCACTGTCATGAATTGCTATTCCAAGAGAGAATTCAGAGCAAATTACAACCTCCATTCCTATTACCTTTCCTCGAATGAATGCGTCTCATAGATGTGCCAAATAGGACTAGAAACAGGACTTTCAGTATACTTTTGCAGCAAGACAGGCTTATTTTTTAATCTATAGTTTAAGAAGTCCAATGCAGACAAGTTAGGGAATGACAAATACAGCTTAATTTGCTGGAACATACCAGCTACATTAGTGCCTCAGTTTCTGCAAACTTGTGAAATACATGGGCCTTACTCTGGACCCCACTGGAGTTGAAGGAGGGAGTCTGTACCAAATATCTCACCCCAAACTCCACACCACTCATAAATGGCCCTACTGCTCAGGAAGAGCTGCATGTGTACAGTCATCCCTGACATTGACCTCACCCTGCCACTCACACTGCCTGGATTCCAAAAAGCACACACTTGGCCAGATTGTTCCCCAGCAAAGTCACTGCAACCCACTGACACCTACAGAGAAATCCAGGAGGCACGAGCCAGGTCCTTAGTGTCATGTCCCCAGAGCCCTCCAGCTTCTCCTCCTGCCATCTCCTTTCTGGAACTCTAGGCGTCCATAACCCTGGATTTTTCTCTACAAACACTTGGTGACCTCTTTGTGCCTCTGAACTCTGCATATGGTGTTCTCTGTGCCCACGACTCATCCAACCAGGCCTATCCTGCCTACCTAACTCCTACTCAGCCATCAAGACCCAGCAGGCTAAAACAAACAATTTAAGATGAAAAACAGGGACATTGTGACTTTCTTTTATCAAGTAACAATAGTTTTAAAACAACTACTTTTCTACAATTACCACTCCTTCATAAAAACTATTTTAACATGAAAAAGAATAAATGTCAGAAATTGAAACTGAATACATGTCATTATGAGAACTTATCTGCTCATCCTTTTCCTCTTTTTCTCCATCGTGTTGGTAATGGGAGGCCTGGCCCTGACTGTGGAAGCAGGACCAGAAGGCTGAGTTAGAATTCAGCAAGGTGGCCTCAGGCCTGAGCCCCCAGCCCTCTCCATTCTGGATGGTGTTGGGGTCACATCCGGCATGATTAGCCAGGCCTGCCTGACCAGAGGCAGCCCGAGAGCTCACTGCACTGCTGTCATCTTACAGTCAGCTGCAGAAAAAAAGGGAGTCTGTGGGTGATGCTGGAGAGCAGGTGTTCTCAGAGCCCAGTATCAGTGCCTTCCCCCTAGTAAAGGATAGAAGCCAGGGCTGATGGGGGATATCAAAGGTCTCCAGAGAAGGCAGCGGAAAGAAAGCTGGAAAAACACTTGAATGCATGGACACTCTCCAGTCAGCCATCCAAGAGCTGCTGCTCGTCTCACGCAAAACATCTGTCACTTGTGGACCAGAGCTTCGTGCAGCCATTTGCTCAGAACATTTTCACCCTGGAACAGTGATGTCCTAAGGCTGTCTGGACATTCCAGTGAGATGACATTAGTGTAGGAGAAAAGCCAGCTTGTTTAGGAAATTATTGACAACATCCAGCAAATAAATTCTTTCTTTGATGGGTAGGTTCAAACTATATGTAATGAGCACATAGGTTTTTTTAAAGCAAACAAATGCGCTTGAAAGTAGCTTGAGAGGTACTCAAGATTGATTTGCTTAAATAAATCAAGCATTCCCTCATAACCTTATCTCTACTATTGGATAGTCTCCGCAAACCTCTTCCCCACCAGGTAATGCCCAGCCTGTCTAATTTTCAGCACCGTGAATTACTGTGGTTTTATTGCAGAAAGGTTATGGTAAAATTTTCTGGAGAAAGATTATACCCTGGGTTTCTCTTCTTCCTGCCAGCTCATAAATGTATAATATCAAACAAATAAAAAGTACATTTCTCCTCCTGACCTTACCCTTGCTTTCCCCTCAGGGCTGGATGCTGCGGGCCCTTTGTTTGAAGGAACGTCCCCCAGTGACCGCCTTTCTCCAGATGACGCCAATTTCGTGGACGCCATTCACACCTTTACCCGGGAGCACATGGGCCTGAGCGTGGGCATCAAACAGCCCGTGGCACACTATGACTTCTACCCCAATGGAGGCTCCTTCCAGCCCGGCTGCCACTTCATAGAACTCTACAAACACATTGCACAGCATGGCTTAAATGGTGAGAAAGAGGCCGAGAGCACTGACCTGCTTCCCACGCCCCCAGGGGCCTCTGGAACCCAAGGACATCTACCAACCCTGTGGGATTCGGGGCAGAGCTCAGCCAGGGTTGGGGCCAGGGTTTATGATCACCAAGTCTAATCAGAAAGAAGACCTGTGGGAGTGGGTAAGGACTGATGGTCCCTGAGGATGAGCAGAGGGACACCATCAGGGAAGCCCAACCTCTTACCCCTGCCCAGTATGCCCCAGCAAAGCCTTTTCAGGGGTACCAGCCCTTCTGAAAGTTGAGTCCTGATGCTGCTGGATATTCCTTCTTCTCAGGAAGTTTCCTCACTCTGGGGACTTCCACAGGAGGCTCTATTTTAATAGGTCTTGGCATTCTGATCCTTGGTCACACAAGAGTGAGAATAACTCTTCACCCACCTTGATCAGTGGATCCCAAGGACAGTGCTGAGATTCTTCCAGTGTGAAATCCAGTTGCAAATCTGTTCTGTTACACCCTTCACCTCAGTGCAGAAACTGAATTTATCTGGCTTTATCTGGGTTGTCATCCCACTTCTGTCTCAGATCCCAAAACCCAAACATTAACGTGCACATGGATAACATGCACAGGATCAGAGCACAACACTGAGCAGGGACCACGCCTTCCACAGGCATTCCACATTTCTCCTTACTACAAAACATCCTGATTAAAACATGCCGACTCATTCCAAGCCAACTGGAGCCCCCCACCTTCCACCCACCCCAGTCATCCAAAACTGAGCTGAATGCCCCGCTCTCAGGATTACATCACCACCCTGGCCTCTCACATACCAGCATGACCTTCACACTCCACATCATGTCCTTGGCTGAACTCCCAGCCTTCCACCCGCCCATGCCTCAGAGAGCCTTTTGGGAACTTCCCCTTATCATTGCTTCCGTCTCCCTGGTCACCACCCACCAGTAGTTCCTGCTGATGGCCCAACCCTCCTCCCACATTGCCACCCTCTCTGAGCTCAAAACAGACCACAGGCTACTGTGTAGTAACTACTTGCCTGGTAAACACGTCTCTGGCCAATCACTGCCATTTGCTCTTTTGTGCTAAACTTCAAAATGATACAAGCAAGCATATGTACACAGCTTGCAGGACTTTGAAGGGGGACTCAGTTTTCTTCACCCCTAGGTTCGAAAGTGTTCCCATTCCAGGGCAGTTCTCCCAGCCACTCCTGAACAGAGTATAACCTGATAATTGTCTTCCCCACCCTCACTACCTCCTGGCTGGGTGAGCTTCATGAGTTAATGAATGCCTTCCCCCCAACACACCTCCCCTGGTGCTGGGGATTGAATCCAGGGCCTCGCACTTACTAGGCAAGTGCTCTACCACTGAGCTACCTCCCCAGGCCTTTTAATTTTATTTTGAGACAGCGTCTCACTAAGTTGCCCCAGCTGGCCTAGAACTTGGCTATCTTCCTGCCTCAGCCTCCTGAGAAGCTGGGATTACAGGTGTGCGCCACTATAGCAAGCTGTGAATGTCTTTGAGGCTCAGTATTCTCATTGACAGCAGAAGCCCCAGGGTGCAGGGAGTGGATTAGTGGAAGGCAGCAGCTCGACCTGCCTCCTGGTAGGTGCTCAACCAATGCAGCCATTGGTGACCCAAAGCTGAGATGAAGGGTCTTGGTGTTCGGCCTTGAAATGCTTGGGGAAACAGCTTGTGGCAAATTCACCTGTGCTCTACCTTCATATTAGGTACTTTATGTCTTGTGGTGGTTCCTTAACATTCCTTGAGAATAGTTTGAGAATAATTCACTACAAGGTAGGTTAAGATTTGCAGTGGTATTTTTTTTAAGGTCAAAATTCATGGAAGAACCTCTTAATTTTTAATAGATTCCTCCCAACCTATGACTGACTGATAGTTAACAGCCCAAAAAAAGCAGATAAATCCTGTTGAGGTCAATTCAGCCTATGATCTTAGAGGTTCAGTAGACAATTTCATTATTTAATGTTGGATGCTCAATGGATGCTTTAACGAGGGGTTGCTGTTGATTTATTGAGATTTTGGTAACTATTTTTCTGAATAAAGATTGTTATTTTCATGTTCAAAAAAATTCATGGAAGATAAAACTAGTAAGTTGACTTTGGGAGAGGTAGTCCTGTTTAGTCCTGGTGACTGGGACATGTCTTTTTTTTTTCTTTTGAGATGGGGTTTCACTAAGTTGCTGATGCTTATCCTCAAACCCATTATCCTCCTGCCTCAACCTCCTAAGTAGCTCTGAGATGGACCCCCAACAACATTTACAGGCCTGCATCACAATGCCCTACCATGGCGCATTCTTCTTAATCCAGTGCCACTGCTGGCTTCACAGACCCAAGGGATGAGGTGGCCACTTTGGGACATGAGGCAGGCATTATAAGGGAGGCTTCAGTCACAGGAATGCCTCACTGATCTACCTTTATTAACAGAAGAGGCAGTCTAGTAGAGTAGAGGCAGGAGAAAAGGAGAGGAGAGGGAGGGAAGAGGGAGGATGGGAGGAAAAAGGTGGAAGGAAAAGGGGGGATCTTGAACTGGAATTGATTTCCATGCATATTTGAGTTTGTCAGAATGAACCCTACTACTATGTATCACCATAAAGTTTTAATCAAAGAGAGAGAGAGAGAGAGAGAGAGAGAGAGAGAGAGAGAGAGAGAGAGGGAGAGAGGGAGAGAGAGAGAGAGAGAGAGAGAGAGCCCGTACAACCTGATCCAGCTAACCCACTCCAGGCCCCCACGCTTGGGCTTAGGCATTTTTAACCATTTGAGAAATATCTCTAAAATGAATCACACTACTCTGCTTTCTTAATTTGACTTTTCCTAGTGATGTGAGTTACACATGAAAACACCTACTGTGTGCCTAGGATTTTTCCCTGACACTAAATGACCGAAAGGGATCTACTTCCTTTAATGTTTGTCAGTTCTTCCATCCTGCTGTTGTTAGGGGGCCAACCTTAGCAAACCCACCCCTACGGCTGCAGGGTGCTACCAGTAATCTCCTGTGGGCAGAGAAACAAGATGACCCTTTGAATTGAGAGGCACTTGGGGTTCAGCACTTGGGGTTCAGCCTCTGATCTTAGAGGTTCAGTAGACAATTCCATTATTTAATGTTGGATGCTCAATGGATGCTTTAACGAGGGGTTGCTGTTGATTTATTGATAATAAAGATAATTGAGATGATAATGTTCTACTTGCCCTATGTTCCAGCCATCGCCCAGACCATAAAGTGTGCCCATGAGCGGTCAGTGCACCTCTTCATCGACTCCTTGCTGCACGATCACATGCAGAGCACAGCCTACCAGTGCAGCGACATGGACAGCTTCAGCCAGGGTCTGTGCCTGAGCTGCAAGAAGGGCCGCTGCAATAAGCTGGGCTACCATGTCCGCCAGGAGCGACAGAGCAAGAGCAAGACACTCTTCCTAGTGACCAGAGCCCAGTCCCCCTTCAGAGGTGAGTGCATCCTGGGTCCCTGGTGTGCAAGGCTCAGAAGCTCCTTCCACACTGTTCCCTGGGTTTCTTCAGCTCTGTTAGCACAAAAAGACCAGGCAGGGTGCAAACTTTATGGATCATCTCAGCTTTTTATCCAGAAGTGGGATTACACCTCCAATGGACCCATTCTCCTGGTGGAAAATGAGCCACTGGCCAAAGGAGGAGTTTGGGCTTATATAGGTTACACTGAGAGGTGATTTAGTGAGCATGTTAGTTTGGCACTCAGGAGTTTGGGTTTTGGGGTTGGGGGCTGGTGGTCAGCACCTGGAGAGGATTTATCTTGGAAGAGATGAATGTTTCCTAGAGACTCTCATTCTAGGTTTGCTGAAACACTTTCTCCCCACTAGTGGCCAGCATCTGAAAAGGATTTATCTTGAAAGAGATGAAAGTTATCAATGTATGGCTTTCTTTCTCACTCCCTTTTCCCAGGACACACCATCTTGGGGTTTTTCATTTTCTGTGTCTAACCAGCTCTGCACTCTAGTGTTGCTGCGACTGTACACACTCCAGGCGGCAGCAGCACCAGGCTTCCCCCTTTTCCAAGAATGACCACCTTGCTGTCAAGGATCAGGAGGAGAAACCTTGATAATTTCTGGAGCAATACTTGGTTTGGCATCTCTTCTTTCATTTTCTGTGTTCCCTGGAACATTCGATGTGGAAGGCTCCCAGTGGTCACCTGGACCACATGGCTCTCTCTCATTGTCCAAGGACCTGGAGGGTCTCCAAACCCAGATCTGAACCTAATTCTTCCACTTCCACTCAGGATCCCCGTGAAGAAACAGGGTTCTCAGCTGCATTTTCAGCTCCTCATTTCCACCCCTTAGGTTTGAGTCCACCTTCTTACAGGATATTCTTGTCGTATGGTGATCTTCCCAGGACATGATTCAGCTTCCAGTGTTTCCCAGCCAGATCCCTAACCTTGGGCAGAAATGGAGGACTTGCTCTCTGATTGAAGGAGAAAGGGCTGTGGCCACTTCCTGAGCCTGAGCTGGAGCCGAGGCCAGCAGAGAAACACTCCTTTGAAGCCTAAATCCTCCTGGAGGGAACAAGCCATCTGTTGCCATTAACATTTCTGCCTAATCCTTAAAACAGTTCAGGAGTGATTTTGCATCTTCCAGTTTCACAGCACCCTCTCCACAGTGAGGCCTGGAGGACTTGGTGGTGTGCCCTTCCTTCCTTTATGACTATGCAGATGCTGTGAGGGAGGGGACATGAACTTGGCACTTGCACAGCGTTTTATACAAACAGTACACACAACCTTGGAATACTTGTGGCTCTCAGAGCAGGTAGCAAAGCCAGTAGGGCTGGTTATTTCCCGCTTTATTTATTTTAACTTTTTTTCTATTTATCTATTTATTTTGGTTCTGAGGATAGAACCCAGAACACTTTACCATTGAGCTACATCTCCAGTCCTTTTCATTTTTTATTTAGAGACAGGGTCTTGCTAAGTTACTGAGGACCTTGCTAAGTTGCTAAGACTGGCTTTGAACTTGTGGTCTTCTTGCCTCGGCCTCCGGAGTCCCTGGGATCACAGTACCCAAGTATTTCCCCATTTTAAAGAGGAGAAAGGTATAACGTGGATGGAATGCCCACAGCCACACAGCTTGTGAAGCCTGGAACAGAGTCACCTGATTCCCAGTCGAGTGCTCCTTTGTCATTCCACTTCCCAGTTCAGACTCTCAAGAGAGACTTGTTTTTTAGGCATAGGATTCCTCTGTTTATCTGAAATTAGGTTACCAGCCAGAATTCCTTGATTTGAACCAAGCAGGTCCAGAACTACAGAATCCATTGTGGGCAACAGATAGGCCTCTGAAGCAGTTGGCCTGAGGGGTCAGAGGCTCTCCTCTGTCTGATTCTTAGGGTTGGAGGAGGCAGCTTCCAGAAGCAGGTGAGGGAATTTGGAAGGCCTCTGGCTTTGGGGACCTCCCCCACTACAGGCTGCCAACTGGGAACTCCTTGGGTTAACCCATTCCTGTTCTCAGTGACCTCACCACCTGGATGATGAAGCCTCTCACATAATCACATTCCACTGGATCTACTTTCATCGTGGAATGTCAGTATCGCAGCCATTTTACAGAGGGAGAGATGCAGGCCCAGACAGGGCAAATCATTCGCAGGAACACTGAGTGAATCCTTGGCAAAGCCAGCATTTAGGCTGTGGGCCTTCAATGAGTTGAGCGATTTTTGCTTCAGTAACGTGTCCCTGATCTGTGCAGGAGAGGGGAAGGGAATGCTTTCTGCTTCAGGGCAGTAGAAAGAAAGGAGGCAATTTTTCACCTTCATGGAATGAACTGGAAACTTTATCTGAATGGGGGCTTGACCCAAGTGGAGGATGTCTCCTGAGGGCTTAGAAGTAGAAAGGAGAGATAGAAATCAAAAGAAGGAGTCGGGGGCTGGGGCTGGGGCTCAGTGGCAGAGCGCTTGCCTAACGTGTGAGGCACTGGGTTTGATCCTTAGTACCATAAAAAAATAAACAAATAAAATAAAGGCATGCTGTCTATCTACAACCACAAAAAAAAATTTTTTTTAAAGGAAGTGGAAGCCAAGCATGGTGGTGCACTCCTGCAATCCCAGCAACTTGGGAGGCTGAGGCAGGCGGATCGCAAGTTCAAAGACAGCCTCAGCAATTTAGCAAGGCCCTAAGCAACTTAGTGAGACCCTCTCTCAAAACAAAAAATAAAAATAGCTGGGGATGTGGCTCAGTGGTTAAGTGCTCCTGAGTTCGAACCCCAGTACTAAAAATTAAAAAGGACCAGGAAGTATTTCAATGTATAGCACCCCTGGATTCAATCCCCAATGCCAAAAAAAAAAGAAGAAGAAGGAGGAGGAGGAGGAGGAGGAGGAGGAAGAGTAAAAGGTGAGAGTCAGGTTGTAAGGACCCAACTAGCACTCTTTCAGGATCTCTTTCTTGTAGAGGAGGACCAAGGTCACTCCCTGCTGAGGTTCCAGTGCTGACCCAGGGCCTGCTCTGCACCCACCTGTCTGCTCCTCCCAGAATCCCCCGTTCTATTTATCCTTCCAGTGAGCAAAGTCCTAATCTGCTCCGCCTAGTTTCACACCCCAGTGGGCAGCAGCACTTCTGTGGTAACATGAAGCTGCCCTGGGAGAGCTGGAAACGACACCCTACCACACACGCCTATTTGGAAGCAGTTGCTTATGGGGTGCTGAAATCTGTATCATGCTGTGTTGTCAAGTATGGTACCCACTAACTAACTGTATGTGGCTATTTAAATACAAATTTAAATACTTTAAAGGAAACCAAAAATTTGACTCCTCAGTCATACAAGGCACCTTTCAAATATGTGGCTGCTCTGTCCAAGAGCACAGAAAACATTTCCATCCTTTCAGAAAGTTCTCCACGGTGCCAGCGCGAAGCCTCTAATCCGGGCCACGTAACTACACCATTCTCCACCCATCGTGGCCACAATCATCTCCTACTTGGACCCCAGACTTGTTCCCCTGGCCGTCTCCCGCATGTTGATGACTACTTGTGGATCCTTTACAAAGCAGAGAAACCACAATCTGTATTTTCCAAGGACATCTAATTGTACTATCTATTTTAGCGCAGGGTCTGTTTGGGCAAGATAAACATCGCCTCCTGATTGTAGTTTCACACAGGATGACTAAGTTGGCCTGCATTCCCCTGGCTCCCAAGATGTTTCCACAAAACCATCAAAGGATCTATTTTCTACCACCATCCGCCTGAGTGCGGGTAAACACCCTCTAGGGTGCAGCGGTAGCGCAAGAGAACTGGGAAACGGTCTCCGAGTGAAACGAGGCAATTTATCGCCCACTTCCATTCTCACTCCCTCAGGAGGAAACTTGACCAGCTCGGGAGCCTGTCTGGAAGCAGGGGAGGGGCACTAATCTGTATTGGGTAAGCTCTGTTTAGCAAGTGTCTGGACTAATGCCACTCTCAGAGCAGTGGGAGGAGGTAACAGGGTGGAGGGGGCACTCTGCCCAGGCACCGCACTGGATGTGCAGCAGGAATGACCTCAGTTATCATTCGATCCTCACAGCAACTGAGAGAGAGGCCAAGAGGAAGGTACAGAGACAGAAATGGGGGGCGTGCTAAATTTTCCCATGAATACATTAGGATTCTGAAAGGTTGGATCATCCTTCCAGGGTCACACAATCTATGAATGGTAAGCACCCCATTTAATGGCAGCTGGCCTGGATTCCACACCCTTGCTCCTTTCCCTCCTAAGTGGGGGACCAAGGCCTGCTCGCTGAGTGACCTCACACTCCTCAGTTGTTCCAGTGTGTAATCCGCCTCTTCCCACACTCCTTCCTGGCTCTCTGGGTTCTTCCCCTGGGTTCGCCTTGCCGGAACTTTCTCCCAGCACCCTGGGCCTCCTCCAGCTGAGGAGAGCACTCTGTCGTGCTGGTTGGTGAGATGACTAGCCAAAGTACAACCTGGAGAGGAAGTAGGTGACACAGATGAACACCTTCTAGAAGGTGGGCACCTTTGCATAGCCTTTTGTCACATCCTCACCACCCTGTGAGAGAGCTTTTCAACCCCATTTCACAGATGGGGAAATTGAGCTCCAGAGAAGCTCTGTGTGCACCAGACCACAAGACAGCAGGTGGCAGAGAGGACTCAAACAAACCCAAGTTCCATCTCCCAGTCGAGGACTCTTATCATCATCCCTCAAGAAGCAGCCGGGAGGGGCAAGCATCCAGTCCTGAGACATCATGGATTTATGCAAATGGGGCAGTGCTGTAAGCCCTAACGTGGCCATCAGAGCAGGCACATGCCTACCAGGTCCTCATGCCTCTCCTTCACAGGCGCCTGATCTTGTTCGCCTGCGTATGCCTGCCTCCTGCAGCCACACTCCAGACCGCACCAGCCCTGGACCTCAGTCCCCTGATCATCAGCTTCCCGGAAGTCAGAGCATTTCAATTCTAGTAGCAAATCCTTGGTGCTTCAGGAAACACGAGGGCGCTCATTCCTACCATCTCCACTAGAGAAAATCCATACACTGAGCGGGGCGCGTCCTCTTTGATGTCTGAGACCAGAGGCATAAGATCTCCCAGAGCCAACATCTAATGATTCAGATCTTTTTTTTTTTTTTTTTCTGTGAGAAAAAAAAGAAAAAAGAAGCAAAACATTCTCTTTTCATAAATTCCACAACCTGATGCTCACAGTAGCTGCCATGTGAAAAGAAATTTAATTTTTTTCTTTATGAAGTGTGGCTGGCAGGGTCCACATGGACTAGATCCAGGTTTTTTCCTGGTGAGGAGGATCTCTGGAGGTCTCACATCTCTGCTCCAGATGGAGTCGCCTGATCTCATTCATGTCAACAGACTCTTTCATGCCTTCATCTGTAAGACCGGAAATAATTTCTTCTGCGAGAACTTGGCCTGTGTTGTATGTGTCTCTGCAGCCACAGGATCAGAAGTGTTTTCCCCAGATCATTTTTTAACATCCAAACTAAACATGTCATAAGGCAAAGTGAGCAAAACCATTCACGCTTCTGTCCTTAATCTTCGCAAGAAAATCACTGCATTTTTGTTGTTGTTTTTTGGTGTCAGGTGGGGAAGCAGTAGAGGATGGTAACTTCCTTTTTAAAAAGAAAAATACTTATGCAAATCCAAATAAGAGCAAATAACTAACTCTCTGTATGAAAGGTCCTTTCATGTTGAAAAAAAAATGGATTATATTTCAAGATTTCTGTGACTGTCCCAGCACAGTAGTGACACGGATTCGCTGTGCAGATATGGAGCTGTTCAGGAATTTCCCTGAAAACACAGGTGCTGCGGCTATCATTCCTTTGTGAGCTCTGGGGGTACACACTTACCCAGGCTCCTCAGAGTCTACGCGCCACTGCAGGTTCAGACCTCCTGCATGGGCCCCACACTAGGTGACAAGCCAGGGCCTTGGTAACCATCTGATCCCAACTTCCAGGTTTCACACAAGCAACTTCCCCCAGAACCACAGCATCTCAGACGGGGAATTCCATCTCCTCCTACTCACAGTTTAAGAAAAGGGGAAGACGAATGCACATCCCCAGTACAGGGACATGAAACATTTATCCATACTCAGGGTAGACATTCAGGAGACAGGAGGGTGGACTCTGCTGCAGGGCTGACCCAGGATGCATGTCAAAGGCTCAGAGCAGGCACTTTGTCTTGGCAGCTTCTTTGGAGGCAGATTTGACAGCAGCTTTTCTTCAGGGCCGAGCTTTGAAAGGGCAGGCTCAGTTTGCAGGACCCAAACACCCAGGAGACATGGAAGGGTCTTTTGGAATTAGATACCGAGGTTCAAATTCTGCTCCACCCCAAATGACTTCCTTGTCCGTAATTCAGCAGGATCATTAGCATGGTGTCAGTCTCAGCAAAAAACACTTCACTTCCCTGGGTCAGCAGAAAGAGCAAGTGGGAGAGGGCAGGAAGGTATGAAGAAAATCAACAAGGGCTCTTTCCGCACCTTGAATCCAGCAGCAGGATGGAAGAAGCAGGGAAGGGACTGGTCCCTGGAGAGACCATGCTGTGGAGGTGGGGCTGCTGCTAATCCTGGGGCAGCTGCTGCACAGTCAGCCCCTAACACAGGAGGGAGCAGAGGAGAGATCCCTCCCTTCTTTGCTCTGTCCTAATCTCCACTGGTGCCTCCCCAGTGACCAAACCCAACCAGAAACCAGTTGGGAAGGGAGCCCAGAGAAACAGCCAGTAAGGTCACATCATCCTGGGGCTCAGAGCAGGGCAGAGAAGGGTGAAGCGTGGATGTCTAGGTAGAGGTAGGAAATGCAGACTGGCCAGCATGCTACCATTAGTTTTACTATAAGGACCAAAAACAAGGTAGGTAAAATGCTGAGTATGTAACCTGATGCATAGTGGGATCTCAGCAAACGGAAGCTCTTTTTCACTCTTCCTAGTTACAATCAGGATCTGGGATGCAGTATACATCCTATGTGGTTCATCACACAAAGATCCCATTAAGTACTCCTTGGATGCCTTGGGAATGCTGGGCATTTGTGGAGATGCAGTGACGTCTCCCCAAGACTGTCTCCCCTGATAAGGCAGAATGTGGCAGGGTCCCATGAGTGACTCTGTCCCTTGGCTGTAAGCTCCTTCAAGGCCAAGACACAGCAGCTTCTAGGTCTCTTGTTTTCTTTTTAAATATTTTAAAAAGTTCTTTCTTTTCCTAGTTAAAATATTATGCTTTTGTAGAAAATATGGATCTTGCAGAAAAGCATAAAGAAGAGAATGAAAATCACCTCTCTGCCCTCTCCAGGGCTAAGTGCTGTTAATATTTTTGTGAATATCCCTGCTTCTATGCATTGTTTGGTAGAGTTGGTCTCATACTAGATATGCAATTTCATATCCTGGTGGGGCTTTTTTGTGGGGGGAGAGATGTTCTTTTCTGTTCTTTTTCATAAGCATTGAAAGCATACCCAAAATATCTTTTAATGGTTTCGTAAGAGTAATCACACCGCTGGGCATGTGAACTCAATCAGCAGACTAACTTCTGATCCCAGCCTCACCAGTTACTAGCCACATGACAGTAGGCTCGTGGCCTAACTTTGTAAAATAACATGGGAGGGAAGACAAAGCAAGCATCTTATAAAATGTAAAGGCAAGTGAGATGATCCTGTGAAGCATTTAGCTCTGTCTGTGACATAGTAAAACACTAAAATGTGGTTATCAAAATTGTCACTATTAGTGGTGTGGTGGCAGGTGTATTGCGTTCCAGCTACTTAGGAGGCTGAGGCAAGAGGAGAGCTTGAACGCAGGAGTTTGGAGCTGGCCTGGGCAACACAGCAGGATCCCATCTCAAAAAAAAAAAAAAAAAAAAGAATTGTCATTATCAGTTTCATAGCCACTCCTCTTTGACTGAATATTTAGGGCATTTCTGGTATATTTTTAAATAAATAATTGGTATGACATTTTAAAATTTACATCTCTTGCAGGCCATATAGCCCACCTCGTAGAGTGCCTGCCTCTCATGCTGGAGGCCCAGGTTCGAGTCCCCAGCACTGTGTGATTATGGAAATCACAAACAAACAAAACCGAAAATTTACATCTCTTTTCACATTTCAACTTTTTCTTTAGGAGATATAAAACTATTGGTCCTGCGTATAGACATTTAAATGGTCAAGTTCTGGAACTAGGCTGCCTGGGCTTACCTCCCAGTTACGCTGCTTATAACTAGCTGTGTGATCTTTAGAAAGTCACTTAACCTCTCTGTGCTTCAGTATTCTCTTCTCTAAAATGAAATAGTAACAGTATCAGTTGTTGTGGGGGTTAAATGAGATAATAGATGCAAAGCATATGACAGAAAGTAAATACATGCATAAGAGCCCATGGTATTATCATGCATACTGCCAATTATACAGTTTCATTCATTCATCCCCAATAGCCAAATAGCACTGAGCTGAGCACCCAGAATTCCAACTAGTACATTAGACTGAATTGAAAATCCATGTCTGTGGGGTCCTTGAGTTTACCTGAATTCAACTTATTACACTGGTCACTTGTTACAGGCTTCCCCAAATGCTGTAAGACCTCCCCAGAGGCTTCTGGGATGAAGGCCTCCCCAGGGTTCAGGGACCCTTCCTGGCACTTGGGCCCTCAGCACCTTTCTTATTTCTTGCCACAGCCTTTGGTGATGTCTTAAGGTCATTAGGCTAGTTTGTGTAGGCTCAAGAATTTGAGCACTTACTCATCCAGGGCTCCGTGCTCAGTGCCCGACATTACCCAGGTTAGCTCTCCCCAAGCATCTGGACCCCTGGCATACAAATCAACTCTTAGCGGTCCGTCCTTGTTAACAACATAAACATTTGGTGCTTCAAAAACAGCCCCATAAGTAAACCTAGAGATAGAATCTGTAGGCGCAGGAGCAAATCTGCCACAAAATCCAAATGGGAGACGGTCGATGCCCACGGATAGATTGGGTAAATCATCTAGAGGCGCAGAAACATCTGCACACCAGACTGAGCCAGCGTGCTGGCGATGGTACTGCCAGGCTTGTCGTGTGGCTTCCGAGCTGATGTGATTCCACATGCTGAACATGAGGGAGGGATGGTTGAAGGGCTGGTTACCATGATCTAAGCTTTCCAAAGGAATCTAAAATAGAGCTGGAAGCTCAGCTGCTAAATCCTCAGAAGTGATTTCCATCTTGCTCGAAGTTAGTACGCATCCTGATATATCACCTCCAAGCAAACAGTTGGTTCACGCCCCAAAAGTTTGTTAAGCACCTACTATATTCAAGGCATCACGTTAGGATCGGTGGGTTGATCTTTATCTAGAAATGGAAAGGCAAATACACACAAGCACACTGTATATCTTCTATCCTTTGCCCCAGGCAGATATCCATCTTCCCAAGAGTGGGTGTGGTCTCAGAATCCATCTCAAACTAGGGCCCCCGGCAGTCACCACTAATCAGATAGAGTTGATGTGTCATACTAAGCCTGTGGCCATCCTGCAGCTGGAACACCGCTGACAAGTAGTTTATGGAGACAGTAAGACAAAGGCCAAGCAGTGATCAACTACTTGAGAATGAAGTAGGATCCACACAGTATCGGGGATTGAGCCCAGGGGTGCTCTACCACTGGGCTACAGCTCCAGCTAAATTGCCCAGACGGGCCTTGAATTTACGATCCTGCCACCTCAGCTTTCCAAGCTAAGGAACCACTGTGCCAAGTCTAAATGGTGTGATCTAGAAAACAGCCCCATAGCCAGTTACAGCAGCACACGTATAATCCCAGCTACTTGGGAGGTTGAAGCAGGAGGAGCCGAGGTTTAAGGTTAGCCTACCAACCTTGTGAGTCCCTGTCTCAAATTAAAAAATAGAAAGGGTTGGGGATGTAGCTCAGTGGTAGAGTGCCCTGGGTTCAATCCTTTAATGAGAGAGAGAGAGAGACAGAGAGAGGTTGAAGGAAGGCAGGCAGGAGAGAGGGGGAGGGAGGGAAGGAGGGAAGAAACCCCACAGCTGGTTGGTATGATGATGCAGGCTAAACCAGGCCCCTTGGAGACTTCCAATAGATTAAGGGCAGCTGTGAGGTCAGATCCTGCTATGTGACTTGAGCAAGCCACTTCGTTCTTTCTGAGCCCCAGTTTTCTTATTCACAAAATGCAGACAATAATAGCACACCTACATGTAGGGTTATCCTCATGAGCACATGGGATGATGCAGGGGCTAGTATTTAGCAGTGCCTGCCTTCCAGCAAACAATTTGCTTTTATTAATTAAAAGATAGACTGTATTTAGACAAGGAAGAATAAACAAATGACCCTCTTTCAACAACCTAGAAGGACATGCTAGACAGTCGAGTTGGTAAGACAGACAAGTGGAGACCCAGGTTTTAGAATTAGAATCTTCTTGTTTCCATTGGGAAGGATGCTCATTGAACCCCTGGCTTATGGACAAGAAGTGTCCAGAACACACAGATATGGTCATTAGGGCCTACATTTCTTAGCTGGGTTCTGCCCCAACATCAGACAGACACAAAAGTGTAAAACAGCAGTGTGTTTTCTTTCCTCTTGCCATTGTGAGGAACTCTGGCCAATGACATGAAATACTGTAGTAGACTTGCATCCGGAAATCAATGAGAATGGCAAATATCACACTCCTATACTTTATTCTGCAATCTTTTTTGTTGGACAATATTTATCTTTTATCTTTTTTGCTTTGTGGTGCTGGGGATTGAACCCAGGGTCTCACGCATGTTAGGCAAGCACTCTACCACTGAACTACACCCCTGGCCCTTATACACTGTAAACACAATATAAGTCCTGTGTAGAAATTTAGGATATACAGAGAAGGAGAGAGAAGAAGATGAAAAGCAATCACAGTCCCACCAGGGGAAAAAACATTGTCAACATTTGTAATCTATCCATCCAAAATTTTCTTCATTTTTAAATTTTAGGAAATATAAGATTTTTTAAAATTAAAACTTCTTGCTTAACACCCCCCCCCCCTCTCACTAGTTTATCATTACCAGTTCAAGATCCAGTTCATCAACCAAATCGAGAAGCCAGTAGAACCAACTTTCACCATGTCACTCCTTGGAACAAAAGAGGAAGTGAAGAAAATTCCCATCACTCTGTGAGTACGAGGTGCCCCACTGTGGGGTGGGGGGGCATGCTTGTTTTTCTCACAGGGTCTGGATGGACTTTGCTTTTCAAGGATCAGGCCAGACATAGATTACTCTTCTCTTCATATTATGGCAGCTCCAAACACCCTGTCCAAGGTGACATTCACCCAACCTAGCCCCTTGAGACCCTTCTCTACCTGCACATATGACCCTACTGATGCCCTGTGAGCAGAGAGGGAAGTCAGAGATAGCCCCCTAGCTACAGTCCAGGAAGCAGATCCTGGCAGGGAGCAGTGGCAAGGGATAGAGCAGGTGTCCACAAGAAGGCCCAGAGCACCTTTCTGGTGAGTCCTAGAAAGCATAGCCCAGAAGCAAAATCAGTATCATTCAATTTAGCACACATTTCCAGTCTCAATAAGCCTGTTGTGCCAGTCCCCACCACCACATCTGTCCCTGGAGCTGTTACACACCTCACCTAACACCAGCAGCAGTCCCACAGAGCCTCCCTTGAAGACTTCCCAGCTTCACCAGCCAGAAAATGCACGGAGCTGTTTTTTTCTGGCATCTTGACTCTGGGCATGAACACTCCTGAGAAGCCACAGCAGCCCTCACCCACTCCAGGAATGGTCCTCCGCTTGCTGAAGATTGCCCCGAGGTTCAGGTCTCTGGTGGGCACACTGATTCAGTCATTCAGCAAGCACTTGGTGCTCTGCCATGGAGGAAGAGAGGACCCTACCCTAGGATGCTCACGGGCGAGCAGCAGGGGGGATTCCCACGTATTCACAACATACCGCAGGAAGAACTAGGATGAGCCACACCAGGGAAGCCTCCATCCATCCGCATCACTCTAAATCGCATGATACCTCTGCACTATATATCATCTCTCCCCCAGGGGACTGTTCTCAGTGGTGGAAAGGGCATCTAGCTGCTCTGTCAATGTTGGGATACCTTAATGTCTTGGAGATTAGTGAGTAAAGCTGCTAATGATGCCTCAAAGTCTGATCTAAATCTTGGTCTAAATTGGCACAGCCTTTATCCTATTTGGTTTTTCTGTTACTGTTATGCTTTGTTGCTTTAATAGATGTTTCTATTTGCATGGGGGGAGGGGAACATTGCTGGGGAGAGAAGAATATGGTATGGGTGTCTGCATTAATCACCCACAGAAAGCCACACTGTCCAGAGACCACTGCTGAAGCCACACTGTCTCCCCAGGCTTCTTCCTGTCAAGCTACAGAAAGTTAACTAGATTCATGGTAGCAGAACATCTCAGAAACTTTTTAATATGTTAATTCATAAAACAATATGGTTTTCCCAACTGTACTGTCTGAAAAAACTTTTTTCATCCTGCCATGCCCATTGTCTTCTCCATTAAACCCCATAAAGTATCATCCCAAGTAACTCAGGCCACTTGGTGCATCCTGAATGTGCCTAAGTATCATTTCACTGTTAAAACTAAACTAAGTCTGGTTTCCTTTGCATCTTCAGGGGTGAAGGAATTATTAGTAATAAAACCTATTCCTTTCTTATCACATTGGATTTGGACATTGGTGAGCTGATCATGATCAAGTTCAAGTGGGAAAACAGCGCTGTGTGGGCCAATGTATGGAACACGGTCCAGACCATCATCCCATGGGGCACAGAGCCCCGCTACTCAGGCCTTGTTCTAAAGACCATCCGAGTCAAAGCCGGAGAAACCCAGCAAAGGTGAGGACTGGTGCCACCACCTAGGAACTAACGTATTCAGCACCCACAGGTGCCGGGCAGTTTCACAGTTCAGCAGCACCTTTGTTGAATGCAGTGGGCATCACAAGGCCTTAACAACAGAGTGTGGTTACTCAGAAAGGTGAAGTACCATCCCCAGGTCACAGGGCACAGCTGGAAAGATTTGCACTAAGGTCTTCTGACTGCGTGTCCAGCCTTTCCCCAACACCCATGGTTAACAGCTACCTCCCTCTGGAGTTTGAGAACCTCTCACCAGCCTGGGCTTCTCAAACTTCACTGTCCAGATGAATCACCAGGTGAAGAGTGTCCCTGGCCCAAGGTGCTGCTAGTAGATACAACGTCTCTTGTTTACCTAGAAAAACACTTTGGACAATTGCAATTTACCTTTCCCTGTGGGGATGCTTTTCAAATCTTGGATGCCAAAGACTCACTGAGAAGCTTATTAAATATGCAGAATTCCTGGACCTACCTTTGGGGCTTTTGATTCACTGTGGTCTTGGAAAGGACACAGATTGCATGTTTTTTTTGTTGTTGTTGTTGTTGTTGTTTTTTTAAAGAGCCCTAAGAAATTCTAATGGGAACAAATAGACTATCCTTAAGAAATGCAGCCCATGTGATTTATCATCTCTCCTGGGCCCAAAGTCCCCAGGGACAAAAAGGTATTGGGGTCGGGAGTGGGGAGTAAAGGAAAGGAAGGGTGGTCCAGCTGCTCCTACAGCCTTCTTAGAGCAAAGAGAAGCCCAACACATTTTACCATGGCAACCATGCTTTTCTGTATTCTCTGTGACAGGACGATTCTGTGCTTCCCCAGGCCCTTCCCTATCTCTGCCCTTCTGAATCTGAGAAACTTGTCTCTTCCCTCCTGCTTTCCTTTGTTGGGAAGCCCATTTCTCTCTTTGGCTTTGCCTTTAGCGGAGATGGAAAACAGACTTCTAACCTCTGAACTGCACACCTCCCTCAGGCTCGGGTTTCACTGCCAGGAGACCACACATGGCAGATTTATGCCCCTTGGGTCCCTTATACAACCACACTCTGAGATTTTATCTCCCTAGGATGCAAAATCCTGGCAATTACTAAGAGCATACTCTGCGGTCTGCCAACAGATTTCTCCACATGATCCATCTGAGAAAATTAAACTGCGTCTCTCCTCTTATACACTTAGCTGTTCTTGCATGACTTTTTGGCCCTTTGGAGCAATGCTACTTCTGAGTGTTGTCCCTCCCTACATTCTCTTAATTAGAGAGTCATTCTTCTGTGTTGGTGGCTTTTCACCATGGTAATTCTGAGTGCCTTGCCCTACTATCTGCACTGCTGCACACCCCCAGGGGGACTGAAGAGGGAAAGAGGAGAGGGAAGAGGCTGGCACCTAGAGAACAGCCACAGCTTGGGGGGCATTGAACAAAGCGCTCCCTAATATTAATCCCACATAGCCTTTCCAGCGACCCTGACCTGGATAGCACTGACTGTACAGATTAGAAATCTGAGGCCCACATGTGCTTCAGGTTTGTCTGATTTATTGCCTGTTTGTCACCCATGCACTGTTTCCAACAGCAACCTCCTCCATAAGTCCTGGCCAAATTAATCTGATTTTTCTTACTCTAATTTAGCAGAGTTGTAATCCTGGACATTAACATACAGGTTCATCAAACCCCCGGCTTATTGGAGATACATACTTGAAAGGGGAGGTGTCCCAGGGCTGTGGGTGCTATAGTTTTTCATGCTATAATACTGAGTGCCTTCTATGTGTCTACACAATACCAGGTGCCATTGGAGACATTCCTCAAAAGAAATAAATTAAATATATATGTATATAAATATATATATATTTATATTATATATATGTATGTATATGAATTGTGGCTCTTGGCATGAAGAAACTCCAGAACCTAATTAGGAAAACAAGATGACTTATTTTTACTAATGGTGGGCCCTATCCCAGGGCTTCTTAAACTTTAAGTACATATAAATTATCTAGAAATTATGTCTAAATGCAGGTTCTGCCTCAGTGGGTTGGGTGGGACCTGACAGTCTGCATTTCTGACAGTTCCCAAGGAATGCCGCGCTGCTGCTGCTGCTGGTCAGTGGACCACACTCTGAGTAACAAGAGACCAGCAGTCTAGAAGTCTTAAAAAAAAAAAAAAAAAAAAAAAAGAGTTTAGGCTGTTGCTACTGGAGTTGTGCTGTAACAGGCTTTGAGGGCAAGAGGCACTTCCAGGAGACAGGTAGTGAGTCAAGCAATATGATAGGCAGAACCAAAAAGTGTCTGCATCAGCCTATCCTAAATTTAAATTTTTTTACCTCACTGCTTACCACTGCTATAGCCCCAGATAATAACTTTACTTCTTTGAGACTCAGTTCTTTGGTAATAAATGAGAATGATAAAAAGTATGTCCCATGAGACTAATAGCAACTACCAATTTTTCAGTACCTTTTGCAAACCAAAATTCAGTCAGGACACAAACATTAAACCCTGTATTCTTAATCACTCTGCTAACTGCAAGGAAAAAAGATAAGTTGGTTAAGAAACTTGCTCAGAGCCTGCATGGGAGAAAGTTTTTCCCCAAAGGCACAACCAGGGATGGATGAGTAAGATTGTGTAGTCGGATAAAGAGAAAGAACAGAAAGTGTTGGCCCTACAGCAAGACATAAGTAATTGTTTGAACATAATGAGAAAAATGTTCAATTTCCACTGTAATCACGTCAATGCAAAACAAAAAAATCAATGAAATTATCAGTGGTCACCCATAAGTTTGGCAGGAATTAAAAGGGAGATAACATCCAGAATTGATGAAAGTGTACAAAAACAGGCATTCTCAGAAACAATTAATGGAGGTTCACATTATAGAAATTTTGCCGGGAAATTTCATTCAACTAATGTTCAGTGAGCACCTACCTTATGCTAGACACTGTTATGGGCAGCAGGCACATAGCAGTCAGCAAAACAAGTCCTTGGTCTCATGGAGCTTACATTATCAAAATTTTAAGTAGGTACAATAACCCAGATTTTACTTCTAAGTATCTATTTTGGTAGATATTTCATACATACTAAAAATGTACACAAGGACATAGGCATAAAAAACAAAGTTTGTTGCAAAACTATTTGTAAATATTGAGAAAATATCAATGCCCATCAATAGGAAAATACTAAATGCCTTGTGGCATATCTATATAATTGAATGTTAGGCAGCAGCTAAAAAAAAATAGACTTAATATGTATTGATAGGTACAGATCTCTGGGTGAATTATGTGATGACAAGGAAAAACTGCAGAAGATATAAGCAGTAAGTCTCACTTCTATTTTTAAAACTTTATACTTGCGTGTGAATATTGATGTATATAAAAATAGGTCTATAAAGACCTAAACCAAACCATGAAAGTAAAGAGGGCAGTGATGTTAGTGAAAGGTGGTGGTGAATAGGGTGTTTAATATTTGACATTGTATATTTCTCTACAATTTGAATTTTTCAGGAATGCATTCATAAATAACTCATATCACCCTTTTAAAGGGTCTGATTTAATAAATATTTGACCTCTGATGCGATCCAAAGAAAAAATTATTCTCTGTGACTACTGGTTAGATAGGTAGGTAGGTAGGAAGATAGATAGATAGATAGATAGATAGATAGATAGATAGATAGATAGATAGATAGATGATAGATAGATAGATAAAAAGATAATACAATTGAAGTTAATATAAAATGGCATCCTCAGGTCAACCTAGTGGTCACAACAGGCTAGCAACTGGCATCCAAGACAGACCCAAAACACATGTCCAGTTCTCTTTAGCTGGACAGTTTCTGCATCAATAAAAGGAAGGGGCGGAGCGACAAGCTGAGCTAGGCAGAGGCTGATGGTGAAGGCCGATGACAGTGGCCTTACACCAACACCTTTAAGAATGGTATGGATAAACTGAAGCATGTCCAAAGAAGGAGAGCTTGGAGTGAAGCCTGTCTTCGGAGGAGGAGGAATTCTGGAGGAACTTGCATGTCTGCCCTGGAGTCAGGGCAATGCAGTAAAAGAAACAAGTCGCTCTCAAAACTTTGATGAGCTATTACAAAGGAGAACAAAGGAAGGCTGCCCCTAGGGCTTTCAGTTCCTTCAGAACCAGTCACCCAGTGCAGAGTCCTGGGAAGCTTACACTGATTGCTTTCACTGACTTGGGTTTTGTTTCTCTCTGAAGTTATGAAAATATCTTCAAACATAGGGATCTAGGAGAAGAAAGTACATCACATGCATTACACAACTTGAGCAGCATTTGATAAAGGAGGAAACACTTCAATAAGCACCATCTAAAACTTAATGCTGTTTGTGTTTTCTATTTCAGAATGACATTTTGCTCAGAAAACATGGATGATCTACAACTTCACCCAACACAGGAGAAAATCTTTGTGAAGTGCGAAGTAAACTCGAAAATATCAAAGCAAAAGATCAGATGAGCTTGATGAAGCCCAGTATAAAGAATAAATGAATCTTATTCCTTATCTGGATCAGTCGCCTTCTTTGGAAACCAAAATTACATGAAGAATCTTGTATAAATCTAAATAGAGTTTAGATCTAAAGGGGGTATGTTTCCCTACTATTAACTGAGGTTTTAAAACTATATTATACAACTATTTTCAAGTGTTAGTACAACTAAAAGTCTCCCAATTTTATGTCTAATTAAATGTTAATATATGCAAATGAGTACAAATGTAAGAGCATTTTAGACCTGTTATTCTAATTTAAATTTTTTAATTAAGTCAAATTTCCCATATTTCCTTGCAAGTTTATTCTGATCAGTTTTTGAACCAGGCTGGAAAAATACTTCTTTATTATATAACTAGCACTTCAATAAAGCAAAATTCTAATTAATCACTGGTTGTATACAACACACACACTCTTGCAGACAATACAGCTCACTAAAAGAAAAAAATTCTAATTAAACTAATAGATACAACATAAAATCACACGATTATTCCACTGAATCAAACACAGAAGTACAATGCTACTAAAACCACTACTGATAAGAGTGAAAGTTGGACAGTTGGCCATTTAAATTATTAAGGTACTAATTAAACAAATACAATTCTCCTCTTTTTATGTACTTTAAAAAATTTATTGGTGCATTACAATCATGCATAGCAGAATTTATTATGCCATATTTATACATGCACATAATTCATCCAATCTCCTTCTCCAGTACCTTTCCTTTCCCTCCCCTCCCCCATCCACTTATTCTACTAATCTTCCTTCTATTTTTTTTAAATTAGTGCATTATCATAGTATATATGAGTGGCATTCATAGTGGTATGTTTGTGTATGGGCATAACATAATTTGGTAGAGTCCACCCCAGTACTTCCCCATTCCCTCCTCCCTGTCTCTTGATCCCCTTCTACTCTATTGATCTCCCTTCTATTCTCATGAGATCCCCTTTTTTAAAATCCCCCTGCCTTTCCCTAGTTTCTGCATGTAAGAGAACACATTTGATCTTGGACTCTCCAAGTCTGACATTTCACTCAGCATGATGTTCTCCAGTTTCATCCATTTACCAGCAAATGAAATAATTTCAGTGTTCTTTATGGCTGAGTAAAACTCCATTGAGCATACATACCACATTTTTTAAATCCATTTGATGGGCACCTGAGCTGGTTCTATAACTTGGCTATTGTGAACAGTTTTCCTTTTCTACTATTGCTTACAACAAAATCTAATGGGAAACTGGGAATACCTCAGTGGCTATGGATTGAATGCTTGTACCTCCCAAGATTCATCCATTGAAGCCTAAATCTTCAATATGATGGCATTTGGAGGTAGGGCCTTTGGTGAATGATTAGTCACCAGAGTGGAGCCTTCATGAATGGAATTAATGGCCTGAAAGGGGACAAAGAGACTTGAGCTCTGCTCCTAGCCATGTGAACATAGAGGAAGGTGCCCATCCTCAAACCAGAAAAAGGCCCTCACCAGATGCCAGATATGCCTGCACCTTGGTCCTAGACTTCTAGTCTCAAGAATTGTGAGAAAGAAATATTGTTTAAGCTACCTAGTCTGTGGTCATTTGCCACAGCAGCCTGAGCTGACTAAGACAGAGTTAGGTATCAAATCTCAAACTGTCCAACAAAAGAAATATGTTTTAAAAAGCAAATTCCATCACAAAGTACATGACAGAAACAGATACTAGATGTGGTTACCCATTGGATATGTGTTTCAAGTAATTCCAAGAGTAGGAACATGCTCTACACATTGAACAAGCTAACCTGACCTGCACAGAGGATCAACTCTATACGGCTCATCATTCACACCATCTTCAGAGCAAGGTAAACCAGGGCTCGTGAAAACAAAAATCCTGAAGAGCTGTCTGGATTTGACTAATCAACTTTAAATTATGCTGCATGATTCACTTTTACTTCCCTTTGCAATACCCACAAAAGTAAAGGGTACCAGGTCGGGGGATAGGGAAGAAGAATAACTGAGTCAATGTTTAAAATGAACTATTCTGCCCTGAATGTCAATCTTGCCTACAGAAGCATTTGATCCCACTTTTGGGTAAAATGTACATGTGTGAGTGAGTGTTTTATCTAGCATTGATAGATATTACAAATGAGCAATTTTTCCATTATATCTAAAATACTAAGCTTCATAGTAAGATCAACTTGCATTGTATTGGCATATTTCATCATTAAACTATTCAGAGGGAATTTAAAATAACACTTTTGAAAAACAACATGAAAACATTCTTTGCTATATCCTATAGTGTCAGGGCATATGTCTCCCAGGAGACATATATGAGAATATTTATGTGAGTCTTGAGACCATCACAACCAGAAAGAGCCCAAAGGTTTACCAGTGTGATGCATAAATGAACTATGATATACTCTTATTGATAAAATACTATGCAGCTGGGATTGTGGCTCAGTGGTAGAGCACTTCCCTAGCCTGTGTGAGGCACTGGGCTTGATTCTCAGCACCACATATAAATAAATGAAAATAAAGATCCATCAACAACTAAAAAACAAAAAAAGATGAGTCAAAGCTACACACACAAGAAGAAAGGGCCAGGACTCACAGGAGGTGGCAAGGCAGCTAGGGTGCAGCATCGAAGGAGAAGCTTCTGGGTTTTACATTTGCACAAACACAATAAATGCATGATGTATGATTCAAATGAAACTATACTACTAGGGATAGCTACACAGGTGCAAAACTAAGCAAAAGCAATAATATCACCACCTTGAAAGTGAGGCTACAGCAACTCCAGGAAGGAGTAGGGCACACCAGAGCTCCAGGCACCAACAACACTATTTCTTACTCTGGATGGTGGTGGTGCAGCTGTTCACTTTTATAACCAGTCTATAAACCATCCACACACACTTCGTGCACTTTGAGTATAAATGTCACATTCCACACTATGAAAAACAGAAGGAAATAAAGAGCACAGTTAAACAAACGTGTTTCTACTACAGCGTGATGTGTTTCAATATTAATACAGTTTCACGGGAAATAGAATTAGAAATTATTTCATGTTTAGTAAGGAATTTTTGAAGTGACACAGTACGTCGTAACATCTTGGGCAGAGAATTCAATGAGCGACCAACATGACAAGTGGTTTTAGTAGAACACTTGAAACTCCTCTTGGCGTGTCCAAATCCAATTGCCAGTGCAGTTGTCAGTGGATTATTTTCACTTGGGGAAATGCGTTCATCCGCACCACATTTTCTGAAGTACATTTGAGTAGGAAAGGCAAATAGGGAAACTGAATAATGCAGCCACATCTGTTCGTTGCACAGGCAAAACGCTGGCTCGCGCAGTGATTATACACACCTCCCTCCAAAGAATCCACATTTATGAGCCCACTCAGGGAAGAGAACACTGGCATCTTGCCTTTCAGGCAAAAGCTTGTTTGTATTTCTCCTTGTAAGAGACACAAGGAAAGAAAGGGAGCCTCAGCGACACTGCAGCTGGTCTTTGAGGTGAGTGGGCAGTAGAGAAGGGGAGACCTTCCCCTCAATGTTTAAAGGAATGCACTTTCCGGGCCGGGGACATAGCTCAGTTGGTAGAGTGCTTACCTCGTAAGCACAAGGCCCTGGGTTCAATCCCCAGCACAAAAAATAAAAAAGGCTGCATTTTCTACCCCACGAAACTCACTGTCTTCAGGGCTCACCTGGAGTAATGCTGCCTGCAAATATCGCAGGAGCTTTGATGGCATTACTCTTCTGCAGAGTGGCAAAGCAAGAAGCAAAGCGGCCCAGCGCCTCGCTTGCTCTCCCACAGAGGTGGATTAAAGGAAAGTCAAATAGATGAGAAATAAACAGACAAGTCAGAGCAAGACGGTCAGTTCCAAAAGCCACCATCCACCCGCTAACCTTTTCTAATAACACAGACTTCTCCCGAGTCCCAGGGCCGCATGTGATGCACCGCCCCCAGCACACCTCTTCCTTCACATCGCTCACTCTTCTTCATCCTTCCTTTCCCCCTCGCCTGCAGAATTCCCTCCTCGCCGCCTAATTGAATGCGATTTAGCTACCCAGGCCCAGTGATTTTCACCAGTTATTCCCAGCCCCGCCCAGCCCCTGGGGAGCCCTCTCTCCTCTCACACCCTGCTGTAACATGAACAATGCTCCCTGGGCCCTTAGGAATCCATGACCTGATGATTCTCCTGCCTCTCAGCCTCTTTGCTGCCCCTGGCCCTCCTCTCAACCTCTCCCTGCCCATCTCCTTCCCTGCAGGGCCAGCCTCCCTGCCACCCAGTTCTCTCTCTTGAGGCAATGCCACCACCGCCATGCCAGAGCTCCAGCACACTCCCGCATGGCCAGCTGCTCACGCAGCAGCCCCGTGTGCTGTCTCACAACCTCATAACGCCCAAACCTGAGCCCCCCACGTCCCCCGCACCGGGAGACCTGTGCTCCCTACACGCCTCGTCCTCTGCCTCAGCCATCCTCATCGCCACCCACCCATCCGCTGATGCCAGACACAGGCAAGCATCCCTGCCCCCCCCCCCCCTTTGATCCCTGACAATCAGTCATAAGTCCTATGAATTTTCCTCCTAGTTTTTTACCTCTGCTCCCATCATTCCAGCCTAGACCCCACGAGTTCTTAGCTGGGCATTTGCAACAACTTTCCAATTCATCCTGGAACCCCTGTCTTCTTTCCAATCCATTCCCATCACAGCAGACAGAATGAGCTAAAAAAAAAAAAAAAAAAAAAAAAAAATGTTAAATCATACAATTTTCTTAAAGTCCTCCAGCCAAAGCTCTCTGAGAAAAGTCCAGAATGATTGTCCTGGCCTTCAAGACCCCCAACCAAGCCCTACTTTCCCCTCCAGTCTTATCCCACCCCACTCTCTGATTCACTGTGGACAACCATGGGTCTCCACCCAGCTCAGTCTGGGGCAGAACCCAGGCACTGAGACTTTAAAAGCTTTCAGTTGATTCTAATCAACTGAAACCTATAGTTTGGGAACTATAGGTTCAGACCCGCTGGCCACCTCCAGTTCCTTCCCAAGTGCACAGCCCCTCCTGCTCCGCTTTCGCCCCTTGTGCTCCTTACCTCCCCTCTTCCCCCTGGCATGCTACCTGTCCCAAATGAGGTGTTCCTGCATGAGGGCTCACCCAACAATCATGCCCTCCCATCCAAACTTACCTCAGCTCCCCAGCTCTCCACAGTCTCAATGTCTTTTACTTCTACTGGTAAAATGATTTGTGACATGCCATGCAGAGCCATATTAGAGAGTGAGGCAAAAAAAAAAAAAAAAAAAAAAAAAAAAAAAGGTAATACTGACCCCATCTCTATATAAAATGTTGATGATTTATTCATCATGTATTTTTGCATTAAAAACTTGGAATGGAACCACCATTTGACCCAGCTATCCCACTCCTCAGTTTATATCCAAAGAACTTAAAATCAGCATACTACAGTGACACAGTCACATCAATGTTCATAGCTGCTCAATTCACAATAGCTAGATTATGGAACCAGCTGAGATGCCCTTCAATTGAAGAATGGATAAAGAAAATATGGTTTATATACATGATGGAATATTACTCAGCCATAAAGAAGAATAAAATTATGGCATTTGCTGTAAATGGATAGAGTTGGAGAATATCATGTTAAGTGAAATAGGCCAAGGCCAAAAACCCAAAGGCTGAATGTTTTCTCTGATAAGTGGATGATGATACATAATGAGGGGGGTGGCGGGGGCAGAGAGAAGAATGAAGGAACTTTGAAAGGTATAGAGGAAAATAGGGTGCGAGTGGGTGGGGAAGGAAAGATAGTGGTCTGAGACAGAAATTATTACCCTATGTACATGTATGATTACATGAATGGTGTGAATCTACATTGTGTACAACCATAGAAATGAAAAGTTGTACCCCATTTGTGTACAATGAATCAAAATGCAGTCTGTAAAAATAAAAATCAAAAAAATACTGCAGTAAAATATTATTTATCTTGAAAACTGAGTTTTTAGAGCTCCCCCCTACACCGTCCCCCCACACCCCCACACCCCACCCTGCCAAATTACGAGCCGAGGCAAGTGCCTCCCTAGCTTTACCCTGGCCCTAGGCCAGATCTGTGGACTTATTCATGGAACACCATCTCCTTCATTGGTTTTGAGGCTTGGTGAAGTCGCGAGGGTCTCTGGCTGTTCACTATGTTGTCTTGAGTTCTCAGCTGACACACGGTTGGCCTCCTGTAAACACATGTTGAGTTAATAAGTCAGAGTCACCTCTGCATAGGTATGTTTTGTCTCTCATAAGTTGCTGAGGTTGGTCTTGAACTTACAATCCTTCTGCCTCAGCAGCCCAAGTCACTGGGATTACAGGTGTGCAACTTCACCCCGCTTCTCCAATTAAGTCACAAGCTCCAGCTACCGTACCTGTGCAAGGTGGAGTCCCTGCTTCCTCACTCAGTTCAGAATGGAAGCTGGTGTAGGGCTGACATGCTCCTTACCTCAAGGACATCCTCATCTTGTCCTCCCTGCTAGCCTCCTATCCTGCAGCTCTCATGGCCAGTTGATCAAAACTTCTTTGTGTTCCTTGATTACATGTTTAGTTTTCAAATATGTCTACCACAAAAGGATTTTCTAGATGCTCTCAGCTCCCTTCCTGCCAAATAAGTAAGAATCAGAATAACCAGAGGGGCCCCTCAACTTCCTCACCAATTGTGTGGGGACCTCCAATCAATGACATTCTGGCTTTTTAGGTCTAGGGTGGGGCCCAAGGTCCTGCATTTCTAACCAGCCCCCAGGCAATGCCATTGCTGCTGGTTACCAGCGTTCACTGAATAGCAGGAAAGTAGACCAGTGTTTCCAAGCCTTCCTTGAAGATATGCATCGTCTGGGCACTGATGAAAATGCAGCTTCCCAGGCACCCGTGCCTGGAGATTCGAGTTCACTGAGTCCAGGACAGATTTCAAGAATTTTATTTCTAACCATGTCCTGGGTAATCATCATCAGCAAATTGTGGGTAACGTTCTCTCCAGGGAATACAGCACCAGTACCTAAGTCCCTGCTTTTTCCCCTGGAAGCCTGAGGGAGCAAATCGAATGCTTCAAATGTCTAATGCATCAGGCTTCCAGCTCCTTGAGGGAAGAAGCTGTAACATGCTCTTGAGTTTCCTCTGCGCAGTTGTTTGAATTTCTCACTTTGAAGATGTTTTGCAAAAGCATAAAAGCAACCTGCGGAACAAAGCAGAGATGTCTATGGAGGAAGCTGGTCATCTCCCTTCACCCACCTGGTCCTCACACCAGCGATCTCAAGTAGAGAACAATAACGGCCTACTGATGTCACCCCTAAACACCTGCACACACTCAGACACACTTGAGGCTTCTGTCATCAAAGCTGAAGCGCAGAATACAGATTTTTCTGCAACTTGTGCTTTTCTTAAGTTAACAATAAATCATTGATATTCCCATGAGTCAGCAGATATGAATCCTTTTTCTAATTTCCTTTTGCTTGTAAATAGATGGTTCCTATGTCGATAGAATCATACGTGCTGCGGGGACTAGTGCAATTTTCTTTCTACGCTTCTTTGCTTGGGCCAGTGTCCTCTGCCCTGCCAATGATGACAACAGGTAACTTTGAAATGTTTCTGTAGTCACATACATACATACATACACATTTGCATAGAGAAGAGAGTTGTCATTGTTTTACAAACATGGAATTTCATCATAGGGTCACGCATCCCTCTGCAACAGAGCCACGTTCTAAGAAACGCATTCGCCTGCTTTGCCATCCCGTGAACATCCTAGACCTGTGCCACAGATGGTGAGGTCAGTCACTCCACTAACACAGCATAGTGTTTTACAGAACACTTTTTTTTTAATAAGTAGAATAAGTACATTCTAAAATAATGGCAAAAGTAGTTTATTAAATACATAAACCAGCAACACAGTTATTTATTACCAAGTATTTGAAAATGCCCATAATTCTGTACACTATACTTTTACAAGACTGGTAGTACAGTGTTTGTTTATACCAGTATTAGCACCAACATGGGAGTAAAGTGTCACACTACGAAGCTACAACAGCTACATCTCTAGGTTACAGGAATTTTTTAGCTCCATTATAATCTTGTGGGACCACCGTCGTATATGTGGTATTATCACTGATGAAATGTTGTTGTTATGTGGTACATGACTATATATTCTTTTCAGCAAAATTATTTTCTAGCTCAACAATACTTTCTGAAATTTACCTCCTGAGCTGACTTTTTAGGTCAATTGGTGTAGCTCTCCTCATTCTTCATGACTGCATAATATTCCCCACTGTAGAAGTTATCTTAATGCATGCCATTATTCTTAGACTGTTGTGCCTTCACTTGGCTTCAGATTTCTGCCCTTCTGAAAAATGCTACATTTAACAACTTTAAACATATATCCTTTGATATACCCATTTGTGGGAAAATTTGAGTAGAATTACTAGGTTAAGTTACATATGTATGTATTAAATAGATGCTGCCATATTGCTTTCCTAAAACACTGAAACAATTTGCAATTCCACCAGAAATGTATGAGTACCTATTCTACACTTCCTTTTTTCTTCCAAGGCAGAAATACTTACTGCTTATTTTAGTTTTTGCCAGACCAATGGGTGTGAGCGAGGACCTCATTGTTGCTTTTCATTTCCCTACCTACTGCTGAGTTTGAGTCCTCTCAGATGTTTATTTTATTTGCTTATACTGTGAGTTACTTGTTCAAATCCCATTTTCTTTTTAACACGTGTCTTTTCCTTGTTGATTTGTAAGAATTACATGTTCTCTAAAATACATAAATCTTTTATTTTCCCAGCTTCTTTGTAAATATTTTTCCAAAACTATTCCTACATTGATTTTAATTACAGTATTCTTTGCTGTATAGTAGGTGAAATGTTTTGAGGTCAAAAAAGTCAAACATCTCTATTATATGGATTTCCTGATTTGGTTCAAGTCTCTTTCAGACTGAATTGCAAATTCTCCAAAGTAAAAATCTTCCTCTGAGATTATTTTTGCTTTTGTCTCTTGCAGGCCTTTGTCCATGTAAAGATTATTTTTGTATATGTTATGAGATAGAATGCCAACTTTATTTTCTTCCACATGGATAAAACTGGAGCTGACATCACTTGTTAACTGAATTAACTTTTCCATGCTAAGATACTTTGATCGTGAATTTAAAGTACACATGGGCAATTATTTATTAATTCGTCATTTTGCTCCATTGATCTCTTTATTCTAGTCACACAATTGATTTTAAAGCCTTTACTTTCTTACCGAGGTCTTATTTAAAGTATAGGCAGAGTGTCTGGTCTTTCCTGTGGATGTTAAGGTCACTTAACTCAATGCCCCTGTCATCTCTGTTAATGTTCTCATTGAGAGTCACATGAAATACAGAGGTAAGTTCCAAGAGAACTGGACTTTTAATTACACGAGGTCTTCTCATCTGAGAACATTGTTTTCCATCTGTTCAGAACTTGTTTCATGACCTTCTATAAAATTTTATACTTTCAAACATATTTTTCTTTTATTCCTAAGTATTTTAATCTTTTGTTACTATTGTGAGTGAAGTCATTCACTCTTTCTATTTCATGGGGTTTATTATTAGTATACAGAACAGTTTTGTTCATTCTGTATTTACCCACCTCATCAAATTATTTTATCAATCCTATTTGCTTTTTTTAAGACTAGAATCTAATAGTATATAAAGACTTCATCACCAAAACCCACAATATACCTTGATTATTTCATTTTTCTGAACCTTATTAAGTTTGCCAGATGCTCCAAGACAATGTTAATTAGTAGTGCCAATAGGGGACATTACTGTTTCATTTTTTTTCCATAACTATTAAAAGTTTTAATGATAGGCCTTTTATTATATTTCATTTTTGTCTGGGGCTTGGGAGGTTTTCTTTTTGTTTCAGCAAGTGAATTTTTATGTATTTAAGTGGTTTTCTATTTTTATTAGAAATATCTGCTGAAATTTAGGAAATGCCTTCTTAATTTGTTATTTTCCTTCTTTAAGTTATTCATAATATAAGTTATATTGATAGATTTCCTGATACTGACCCACACTTGCATTGTTGGAATAAAATCTTTTTGGGTTATAATGTATTTTTTATATCACTAGACTTTATTCACTAAGATTTTACTTAAAATTTTGCCTTTATTTACAAAAGTGAAGTTGTAAATTCCTTTTCCTTAAATTGTAAATGCACATTTTCCATGGGGAGCATCAATTTCATACTTTGATTCTATGGCTTTTATTTATGGCCTTGAATAGACTAGACAATATTGTGATGATCCTATTTTTTTAATTACAAAAAATTCAGTTCTAAAACCATCTAATCTTTGTACTTTTACATGTAATAGTCTCAGAATTTCAGTTTTTGCTTATTACACACATCATTTATTAAAATTTTTTGTGAAATATCTTCAAGCAAGATAGGTGCAAAGTTACATATGATCATAATAATGAGCAAAATGAAGGCATAACATTAAAGGACTGGAAAATCCAAAACTAACTCTGAAATTTTAATTCTTTCTGAGGTAGTGGAAGCAAATGCACACATTTATCATGGAAAATAAGATTAAGCTACAGGAATGCTAAGTAGTGCTCTGTCCAACATTACATTTAGATGCAATCCCACCAAGAGGAAAAATGAAAATAAAGCTAAATAGTTAACTGTAACAGAAACCAAGGTGGAGATTGGCAATATTCCTCTCAATTCCTAAAGATACTCTTCCTAAGAACTTATTTAAATGCCATCCTTTTAGAAAATTCATTTGGAGCAATTCTAAATTGCTCCCATTCCCAGGTGAGTGGTGGTTATTCATTCCCTGTATGGTTGATGATCCCTGAGGAGCCCTCAAGTCTATCTCCTGTCTTATACCCTAAAATTCTAAATAGAATCTGAAGCACAAACAGTTTTAGCACTATTTTGTTTAGCAATGACTTAAAGTGACTTTTGCAGACCCATAAAACAGGTCCATTAATTTAGGAATATAAAGAAAATAAGGGGGTTCAATGCACTAAAAAAAAAAAAAAACTGTTTCTAAAAACAAACATTTAACAGACTGCAATAAGATATTTTGGTAAGATTTCATTTGATTCTACTTCCTTTTAGGCTGGAATGCAATAGTAAAATTAAAAGGACCACAATAATAAGTATAAATTGCATCTAGGTCATTCTGAGTTTAGGTAATGTTTTAAAAGTACAAGGCAATGCTTTTTTTCTCTCTGAGAAGCCTTAACTTTTCTGGTCAGAGCCAGGACAAGGGTAGGCAAGCAAAATACATAGGTCACAGGTTCCAAGGAGGCGCTGGGTGCTGGCTTACCACACACAAGGCCCTCACTTTGATTTCTGGGAATGGAAAACAAACAACAAAAAAAAAACAAACAAACAAACAAAAAAACAAACAAAAAAAACGAGGAGGTGAAGTTGTGCAAGCGTCCACCTACTTGTACAGAGGCAGAGTGATTGCTTCCGTGAAGAGCACGGTGCTTGCACTGCCAGGGTGGCACTTGCACAACCTTGTCCTCTTGAATTTTGTGCCACAGGCACCTCGTTGGCCTCTCCATAGTCCCCGTCGTGTTTGCTTTCATTCCTTCATCCTATTTTCTTTTGCATTATTTTGTTCTCTCCATAAAACTAGATCCATAGAGCAGGTACTGTGGTGCAGGCCTGTAATCCCAGCAGCTCAGGAGGCTGAGGCAGGAAGATTACGAGTTCAAAGTCAGCCTCAGCAATTTAGTGAGGCCCTAAAGCAGCTCAATAAGACCCTGTCTCTAAGTAAAATATAAAAAAGGGCTGGGGATGTGGCTCAGTGGTTATGCACCTCTGGGTTCAATCCCTGGTACAAAAAAAAAAAAAAAAAAAAAAAATTATTCCACAGAAAAGCAACAAGCACTTTTATCTTTTTTTTCCCTATATGTTTCAGTTCCTCCTTTCTTTTTCTTTAATTTTTAAAAATTTGTTCTAATTAGTTATATAAGACAGAAGAATGCATTTTGATTCATTGTACATCAATGGAGCACAACTCATTTCTCCAGTTGTACAAGATGTAGAGTCACACCATTCGTGCAATCATACATGTACTTAGGGTAATGATGTTTGTCTCATTCCACCATCTTTCTCACTCCCATTCCCGCTCCTCTCCCCTCACTCCCCTCTGCCCCATCCAAAGTTCCTCCATTCTTCCCTTGCCCTCCCCCATTATGGATCAGCATCCACATATCAGAGAAAACATTTGGCATTCATTATTTTGGGATGGGCTTAATTAGTTTAGCATAATATTCTCCAGCTCCATCCATTCACCAGCAAATGCCATAATTTTGTTCTCCTTTAAGGTTGAGTAATATTCCATTGTGTATATATACCACAGTTTCTTTATCCATTCATCTGTTGAAGGGCACCTAGGTTGGTCCCACAATCTAGCTATTGTGAATAGAGCTGCTATAAACATTGATGTGGCTGCATTACTGTAGTATGCTGATTTTGAGTCCTTTGGGTAGGAGTGGGATAGCTGGGTCAAATGGTGGTTCCATTCCAAGTTTTCTAAGGAATCTCCACACTGCTTTCCAGAGTGGTTGCACTAATTTGCAGTCCCACCAGCAATGTATGAGTGTACCTTTTTCTCTACATCCTTGACAACACTTATTGTTGCTTGTATTCTTGATAATAGACATTCTGACTGGAGTGAGATGAAATCTTAGAGAGGTTTTAATTTGCATTTCTCTAACTACTAGAGATGTTGAACATTTTTTCATATATCTGTCAATGGGTTGTACATCTTCTGTGAAGTGTTTGCTCAGTTCCTTAGCCCATTGATTGAGTGGGTTATTTGTTTTTTTGTTGTTAAGTTTTTAAAGTTCTTCATATATCCTGGAGATTAGTGCGCTCTCTAATGTGCATGTTGTAAAGATTTTCTCCTGCTCTGTAGGCTCTCTCTTTACATTATTGTTTCCTTTTCTGAGAAAGCTTGAAATCCACCCCATTTATTGATTCTTGATTTTATTTTATTCTTTATTTTATTTCTTGTGCTTCAGGAGTCTTGTTAAGGAAGTCAGGTCCTAAGCCAATATGGTAAAGATTTGGGCCTACTTTTTCTTCTATTAGGCACAGGGTCTCTGATTTAATTTCTAGGTCTTTAATCCACTTTGAGTTAACTTTTGTGCAGGGTGAAATATAGGGATTTAATTTCATTTTGCTGTATATGTATTTCCAGTTTTCCCAGCACCACTTGTCAAAGAGGCTATCTTTTCTCCAGTACATGTTTTTGGTACTTTTGTCTAGTATGAGATAACTGTATTGAAGTGGGTTTGCCTCCGTGTCTTCTATTTTGTACCATTGGTCTACCTGTCTATTTTGGTGCCGATACCATGCTGTTTTTGTTACTATAGCTCTGTAGTATAGTTTTCGATCTGGTATTCTGATGCCTCCTGATTCATTTTCTTCCTAAGAATTGCTTTGGCTATTCTAGGCCTCTTATTTATCCAAACGAATTTCATAATCGCTTTCTCTATTTCTATGAGAAAAGACATTGGGATTTTAATTGGAATTGCATTGAATCTGTGTAACACTGTTGGTGGTATGGCCATTTTGACAATGTTAATTCTACCTATCCAAGAGCATGGGAGATCTTAGACCTTCTAAGGTCTTCTTCAATTTCTTTCTTTAGTGTTCTGTAGTTTTCAGGTAGAGGTCTTTCACTTCTTATGTTAAATTGATTCTCAAGCATTTTTTTTTTTTTGAGGCTATTATGAATGGAGTAGTTTTCCTAATTTCTCTTTCAGTGGATTCATCACTGATGTGTGAAAATGCATTAGATTTATGGGGGTTGATTTTATGTCCTGCTACTTTGCTGATTTCATTTATGAGTTCAGAAAGTTTTCTGGTGGAATTTTTTGGATCCTTTAAATATAGAATCATATCATCAGCAAATAGTGATAGTTGGAGTTCTTTTCCTATTCATATCCCTTTAATTTTGTTCATCTGTCTAATTGCTCTAGCTAGAGTTTTCAAGGACTATGTTGAATAGAAGTAATAAGAGAGGGCATCCTTATCTTGTTCCAGTTTTTAGAGGGACTGCTTTCAATTTTTCTCCATTTAGAATGTTGCTGGCCTTGGGCTTAGCATAGATTGCTTTTACAATGTTGAGGTATGTTTCTACTATCCCCAATTTTTCTAGTGTTTTGAACATGAAGAGGTGTTGTATTTTATCAAATGCCTTTTTTGCATCTATTGAGATGATCAAAATGATTCTTAAGTCTATTGATGCAATGAATTACATTTATTGATTTCTCGATGTTGAACCAACCTTGCATCCCTGGGAAGAACATCACTTGATCATGGTGCACTCTTTTTAATATCTTTTTATATGCAATTTGCCAGAATTTTATTAAGAATTTTGCATCTGTGTTCATCAGGGATATTGGTCTGAAGTTCTCTTTCTTTGATGTGTCTTTGTTTGGTTTTGGTATAAGGGTGATACTAGCTTCCCAGAATGAGTTTGGGAGGGTTCCCTCCTTTTCTCTTTTATAGAATGCTTTGAGGAGTATTGGCATTATTAGTTCTTTGTAGGTATTGTAGAACTCAGCTGAGAACCTGTCTGATCCTGGACTTTTCTTGGTTGGTAGGCTTTTGATGGTGTGTTCTATTTCATTGCTTGAAATTGATCTGTTTAAATTGTGTATGTCCTCCTGCATCGGTATGGGTAGTTCATATGTCTCTAGAAACTTGTCAGTGTCTAAGATTTTCTATTTTGTTGGAGTATAAATTTGCAAAATAGTTTCTAATTATCTTCTGTATTTTAGTAGTATCCATCATGATATTTCCTTTATGACAAATTTTAGTAATTTAAGTTTTCTCTTCGTTAGTGTGGCTAAGGGTTTATCAATTTTATTTATTTTTTCAAAGAACAAACTTTTTGTCTTGTCAATTTTTCAACTGTTTCTTTTGTTTCACTTTCATTGATTTCAGCTCTGGTTTTAATTATTTCCTGTCTTCTACTACTTTTGCTCTTGATTTGTTCTTCTTTTTCTAGGGCTTTGAGAGGTAATGTTAGGTCATTTATTTTTTGACTTTCTATTCTTTTAATGAATGAGCTCAATGCAATGAACTTTCCTCTTAGCACTGCCTTCATAGTGTCCCAGAGATTTTGATATGTTGTTTTGGTATTCTCATTTACCTCTAAGTATTTTTTTTTATTTCATCCCTGATTTCTTCTGCTATTCATTTGTCACTCAATAGTGTATTACTTTGTCTCCAGGTGTTGAAGTAGCTTCTAGTTTTCATTTTATCATTTATTTCTAATTTAATTCTATTATGATCTGATAGAATGCAGGGTAGATCTCTGTGTTTTTGCATTTGCTTAGAGTTGCTTTGTGGCATAACATATTGTCTATTTTAGAGAAGGATACATGTGCTGCTGAGAAAAAAGTGTATTCACTCCTTGATGGATGGAATATTCTATATATGTCTGTTAAGTCTAATTTATTGATTGTATTTATTGAGTTCTAAAGTTTCTTTTTTAGTTTTTGTTTAGATCTATCCAGTGGTGAGAGAGGTATGTTAAAGTCATCCAGTATTATTGTGTTGTGAACTATTTGATTTCTGCAATTGAGAAGGATTTGTTTATGTACATAGATTCTCCATTGTTTGGTTCATAAATATCTACAATTGTTATGTCTTGTTGATATATGATTTCCTTAAGCAGTATGAAATGTCCTTCTTTATCCTTTCTGACTAACTTTGGCTCGAAGTCCACCTTATCTGATATGAGGATGGAAACCCCTGTTTTTTGTTTTCTGGTTTTTTTTTGTTGTTGTTGTTGTTGTTGTTGTTCTTTGGTTTTTGTTTTTGTTTTTTTGCAGTGCTTGGGACTGAACCCAGGGCCTTGTGCTTGTGGGGCCAACACTCTACCAACTGAGCTATATCCCCAGCCCTGACCCCTGCTTTTTTAGGCAGACCATCAGAGTGATATGTTTTTCCCCCCATCCTTTCACTTTCAGTCTGTGAATGTCTTTTTCTATGAGATGGGTCTCTTGAAGGCAGCATATTGTTGGGTATTTTTGTTTTTATCCAATCTGCCAGTCTATGTCTTTTGATTAATGAGTTTAGACCATTAACATTCAGTGTTATTATTGAGATATGATTTGTGTTCCCAGTCAAATAAGTTTTGGCTTATTTTTGGTTTCTAACATGACTTGGTTTCCCCTTTGATTGGCTTTTCCTTTAGTGTAGTTCCTCTCTTTGCTGTCTTTCATTGTTGTTTTTCATTTCCTCCTCATGGAATATTTTACAGAGAATGTTTTGTAGTACAGGCTTTCTAGTTGTAAATTCTTTTAACTTTTGTTTATCATGGAAGATTTTTATTTCATCATCAAATCTGAAGCTTAATTTTGCTGAATATAATAAGATTCTTGGTTAGCATCCATTTTCTTTCAGAGTCTGGTATATGTTATCCAATACCTCCTAGCTTTAAGAATCTGGGTTAAGAAATTTACTGAGATCCAAACTGGTTTCCCCCTATATGTAATCTAATACCTTTCTCTATATTATAGACTTTAAAATTCTATCCTTATTTTGTATGCTAGGCATTTTCAATATAACGTGCCTTGGTGTGGCTCTGTTGTAATTTTTTACATTTGGGGTTCTATAAACCTCTTGTATTCAATTTCCCATTTCATTCTTCAAGTTTGGGAAATTTTCTGATATTATTTCATTGAAAAGATTGTGTGTTCCTTTAGTTTGTGTCTCTGTGCCTTCCTCTATTCTGACAATTCTTAAATTTGGTCTTTTCATGATGTCCCATATTTCTTGGAGGTTCTGTTCATGGTTTCTTATCATCTTCACTGTGTGGTTGACTTTGTTTTCAAGATTAGTTTGTCTTCAGTGCGTGAGGTTCTTTCTTCCAAGTGATGATTTCTACTGTTTTTAATTTGGTTCATTGTTTCCTTCATTTCAAGGATTTGTTTGTTTTTTGTTTTTTTCAGAATCTCTATCTCTTTATTGAAGTAATTTTTTGCTTCCTGCATTTGCTATCTTATATCATCCTTTACTTTGCAGATCATTTTAATTATTTCATTCTGAACTCCTTCTCTGACATTTCTCCTACTATGCTGTCAACGGATTCTATTATTATAGCATCTTGGTTTGTTTGGAGTGCTTTCTTCCCTTGTTTTTTCATGTTGTTTGCATGTCTTTCCCTCTAGCAGTGTGGATCCAAAGTATTACAGTTTCTATCCTATAGATTTAGTGTCCCTGCAAGTTTCCAATACATTGCCTTTAAGGGGAGCTCAATATTAATAGCACCCAATCAAACAATATGCAGCCTTAAATCTAACAGCCCCTATGAAGACATTTATGGTTCTATCGCCATAAACAGAAATGATGTATTCCATTATTATCTAAAATATAAACAGTAGGTTTGCAATAGTCTACAGTTTCTAATGATGGACAAAGCGGGGGGTGAGGTGTGATGTTTATGAGGTAGGAGGTGAGAATATAGAGATATTAGGTCATAGGAAGAATGAAAGAGGAATCAATAGAAGTTGGTTGTTAGCAGGAGAGAAGAGAGAAAGGGAATTTCAGGTAATACCAAGCCTGCAGGGAACTTGGAGATGGTCTCCCAGGTCCTGGCTATTGTCCCTAGATGGAAACAGCCACATCCTAGTTGGTGGCGATGGCAGTGTCAAACCTGTGGGTACCTTGGTGTTGGGCTTCCAGGCTGTGGCCAGTGTCCCACAATGGAAACTGCCCCAACTAATGATGATAGTGGCATCAGCAGAAGTAACTCAAGATGGCAGTAGAGATGTCCCAGGATGGAGACGATGGCTTTCAGAGTTGGGGCTGTGAGGGTGGGCAGTGCAGTGGTGTTGGGTGACCTGTTAGGATATGCAGTGCTGTGGTGGGCATTGTTGCAGCAGGCAATTGCCTCCAGGCCCTGTCTGTTGTCCTAAGATGGAGGTTACCCTGTGGGGTGGGCTATGGCAGGGCTGCAGTATTCCCAAGATGGAGACAGGCCTGGGCAACCATGCATTGGCATATGGGGAGCCACAGTGCGGATTCTCCTATGGGTGGGGGTAGTCCCACATGGTGGGTGGGGGCAGTAGTTCTCTAGCACTTTTATCTTCAGTAATTTTTTAATTATAATGATATCCAACCCAATGAATTAAAATTTCCTCTGAGAATAGATTTTGATATAAAGCATTCTCCTTTTCAGTACTTTCTGGCCAGCTTTCAGCTTCAGGTTTATGCTCTTCTGTGCTCCAAAGGTTACCCAGAAAGAATTCCTTAACTTATGAACAGGATATTCTGGTCACTTTTAAAGTATTTGTTTCTATTTTTCTTGAATGTGGTCACAAAAATATATCATTTCTAAATTTCCTAATGCTTTGTGAGTAATCAAATGGTCAATTTTAATAATATTCTGTTGGATAAATGAAAAAAACTCTGTATTTTACTTAAGGGACTTATATTGTCTACTAATCAATGAAAGTAAGTTTGCAATATCCTTCTACATTCTTATTTTTTGTATTTTGATATGATTCTGAAAAAAAGCTTTAAAATCTTTTTATCAACTTGTTTTTGCATTTACATTGGTTGATAATCAAAATTGTATTAAATATTAATTCTGATTCATAAAATGGGCCTTATAGTGTTACATAATATTCTTTTTATCATGCTTTTAATCTTCAATGCCCCCTTGTCTGACAGTCAGTTTTGCTTTTCTTATTTTCTTTTTCATGGTAGTTTCTTAGTATCTATGTCCATCACTTTATGGTCAAATTTTCTTTATATTTTAAGTTTCTTTAAAGCTTTGCTTTAAATATTTTTCTTCTAGATAGAATACAGCTGGCTTGTTTAAATTTTTAACTCAATCTCATTGTTTCTAACTTCTAGTGGGAAAATCTAATCCATTCACATTTAGTGCAATGATTAGACTCAGATTGTCTTAATTATTTATTGACTTTTTTCCCCTATCTCCACCTTTTACTGGTCTTTATTTTTGCATCAATCATTAATGTTTCCCTTTTCCAATTTTGTTAATGATTTCTCAGAAACTGTCATTATATTTCTAGCTACTTTCCTTTTCTCATTGCTCCTAAGCAATGGTTCCATTTATCATCAAATGAAACCAGACACTCTTTCTGATCCTCTCTGCTTCGTTCCTTAAAACAAATCTTAGAATACTTTCACTTCCACCCCTGGATGCACTGCCACTCCCCAAATGGGAACCTGCCTGCCCTAGTGCCCAGATTTGCTGAGTCATTTATTATTTTTAGTACCAGTTTTTAAAAGAGTCATCAAGGCAGATGGTGATATGATCCACTCAAGAAAGAGAATAAACTATTGCAGAGTAGAGGAGGCCCAGCACAATCTATAGACTGACAAATGAGTTTCTCCTGTCTTTGATATCCAGGTGCTAGAATGCTTCCTGATTTGGATGTACTTTTCTTTCCTATTTACTCTTTACTATTTTTCTAAATTCTTGTATTTTCCCGGTCCTTTCCAACTCTTCTGGAGACTTTGAGTTTGAGTAGTTACCAAATGAAAGGAATCGGGAGCATATCCTTATGTGCTTTTAAAGGTTGTAGTAAACAAAAGAAATTTCCACACCATCCTTTTCTCTGAGCCAGGCAGTTTTTCATCACGAAGCTTCCAGTGTTGTAGGTGAGCAATCCAATGCTAGTATAATTCTTTCTCCTTTAGGAGTAATTTGATCTTCTCTGGAGAAACTTGTATGACTTCTGTTCTTTCAGCTGAGGTACACTATGCCTAGAAGGGTGTCTTTTTGTCATTCATCCTTCTTGGAACTCTTTGAGATGCAAGTCCCTATTCATCTCATAAACTTATCTGTTTCAGCAACTATTTTTGCACTGAGAGTTCTGTTTGTAATTCTTCTCCCTGGCTGCTGGGCCTCAGTAGGAATATTCTTTTCCTTTGCTTCTTGGGGCACTGGGGTATCTTCAGTGGCAGCATTCCCAAAATGGTAGAAGGAAGAGTCATCTCAGGCTCCTGGGCCCAAGTCTAGCAGCAGATGGGTAGCTTATTCTCTCAGGAGGCACTGGAAGGAAGTCTTTTTCTTCTTTCCTAGTCTCCTCTCCGATTTCTTTTCAGGTGGAGGCAACTGGACCCATCTGGACAATTCCTCAGGAGCCAGATGTCAATATTCTCAAAAGAGCCTTCCTGTTTCCCTCCCTAGGGCTCTCTGACATGTTTCCCAGGCAGGGAGGCAGTCTTGCCCCAGTACTCTATCAGGGCTCTGCCAAGGCCTGAAGCCTTACCCATGTTCCAGGTTTGTCTGCCTCCTAGAGGACCTGACAGCTGCTTTCCTTGGGAGCAACGGGATGGGTTCAACTGTGAGTTGAGGCAGGATGTGTTCATCTTTCCAGAACTCCCTGTATTTCAGGATTTCTTGACTTCTTTATTTTTTAATTACAAATGCTCAATGAATATGACTGAAAAAGCACCACTGCCCCTACCTTAAATCTTCTCTGGTACAGATTTGATCAATTATGATGCTGTTAGAAGCTAACTCAAACTTGCTTAAATGATTTTTTTTTTTTAATCTCACGAAAGAATTTCTAACGTAGGTAGGGTGGCTTGAGGGATGGTCAATTCAGCAGGATATGATATTTTACTTTGCTCTGCTGTTCTTCATGTTGGCCTCATATTCAGGCTATGGCAAGTTTGCTGCTGCAATTCCAAGTAGCACACTTAAAACATGTCAACACCCAGAGAAAGAAAAGCAGAACTCACTCAATAGATATCCCCTTATATCTCAATGGCCAGAATTAGATTGCATGATGCTATGATTTGGATCTGGAATGTTCCCCAAAGACCCACGTGTTAAAGGCTTGGTCTCCAGCCTGCGACACCATTGGGAGGTGGTGGAAACTTATGAGGTGGAATGTGGTGGAAGGTCTTAGGTCACTGAGAACACACCCTCAAAGGGGATATTAGGACCTCTGCCCCTTTCTTTTCTTCCTTTTTTTTTTTTTTTTTTTTTTTTGTGTGTGCGTGTGTGTGTGTGTCCTGGCCATGAGGTTTGCTACACCACATATTCCTGCCATGAGACCGAAAAGCAATGGGTTCACCTGATCATGAACTAAACCCTCCAAAACTGTGAGTCAAAATAAACCTTCCCTGGGCTGGAGCTATAGCTCAGTGGCAGAGCACTTGCTTGGCAGATGTGATGTACTGGGTTTGATCCTCCACACCACATGAAAAAAATTAATAAACAAAGGCATGCTGTCCATCTACAACTACAAAAACTTGTTTTTTTAATAAAAAAATAAGCCTTTCCTATTGTTATGGTTTGGATCTGGAATGTCTCCTGAAAAACTCATGTGTTGACAGCATGCAGCAAGGTCCAGAGCCAGGGTTTTAGGCAATGATTGGAGCTCTGACCTCATCAGTGGGTTAATCCATTTGCTGGGTTAATCAATTGATAGCTGAATAGACCACTGGGTGATAACTGCAGGCAGGCTGAGCATGACTGGAGGAAATAGGTCACCAAGGGTGTGGACTTGTGCTATAATCTGTCCCCGGTCTCTTTCTCTGTCTCTGCTTCTCAGATGTCATGAACTGAGCAACTTTCCTCCATCATGCATTTCCATCATAATGTTCTGCCTCACTCAGGTCCAGAGTAATGGAATCAGCCAACCATGGACTGTACCTCTGAAACCATGTTCCCCAACTAAACTTTTTGTCTTCTAAGTTGTTTTTGTCAGATATTTTGATCACAGCAATAGAAAACTAATAAGTCGGCACCGGGGTCAGCGCCATCACTGGTTGGTCGCAGTCGCAGAGCGAGCTGGCAGGTGAGTCAGGCCGCCTGCACCGTGGAGGTAGCAGGCGGGCACCCAACCTGCCTACCTTGCGGAGCTAGGCAACGGGCAGCCAACCTGCCCAACCACCAGGCCAACCACAGAGGCCATCACTGAACGACCCTGCCTGACCACCACACCAAGGCTTGTTGCCATTGCAGAGCTGGCCAGAGGCTTCTTTATAGGCTGGTGCAGGCATTTCAAATTATTCCTGAGGGCATGGCCATCATCATTGGAAGGGCAGCTCTCTTCCTGAGAAACCTACAGGAGACTAGAGAGCCTTTGACAAGACCCAGGAGTCAAGAAGAGGAGGTATGGAGAGACTAGGGACTAACTCAGAGCCACCGGGTGAGTCTCTCCCAGTGATTGGGCTCCCTGGATGGGGCAGTAGTCCCCAAAACACAGGGAACTTTGTGGAGTAGAGTGGCCCAGTGAGACTCCCCTGCTGGATCTGAGAGCCCAGTCAACCGGGAGCATTGCAGAGGAGGGCTGCACAGCGAGAGGCTTCCACGCAGAGTGAGGGTCCGAGGCCCAGTGGTAGCTCCGGTCCCCAGGGAACATAGCAGAGGAGGGCTGCTCAGAGTGGGAATCCCTCACAGGGCCAGGCTCCCAGCCCAGGCAGTAGGTCAGGACTCCTGGGAACATTGCAGAGGACAGCTTCCCAGTGCAGGTGGTAGTTCTGGACCGAAGGGAACTTCTCAGAGGAGAGATGCCCAGTGAAACTTCCACACTGAATGAGTCTTCCCCTCTGGGCGAGGCTTTCCCACCAGGGCAGTAGAACCAGAGACACAGGTCCAGATCAGACGTGCCCCAGTCTGCAGTCTAGTCCCACTTTGGCGGACCATCAGTCAACAAGTGGAGGTGCCTTTGCCCACTGACAGGGAATATACCCCACCTGAAGGCCACCACCCCTAGAGGGGCAACTTTCTAGTGGAGCACTGCATTATCAAGTTCCTCCAAGACTTCAGGCTACTGAAGGCTAAGAGGTGAGTTATTGCAAATTTACAGAGACAATATTAGTCAATAAAGGAAATCTGCAATATTCCAGAGTTTCACTACTAGAGGGGTAGATACCTGAGCAATATGAGAAAACAAGGGAAGAAAATGTCCCAAACAAACATAGACGGTATACCAATAAAATCCAAAGACAGCATGGCAGAAGAAATGTCAGAAAGGGAGTTCAGAATGTACATAATTAAAACAATCAGGGAAGCAAACGAGGAGATGAAAGAGCAAATGTAGGCATTGAATGATGAGATGAAAGAGCAAATGCAGGCATTGAATGATCGCACCAATCGACAGTTAAAAGAGCAAATACAGGAAGCAAAAGATCATTTCAATAAAGAGTTAGAGATATTGAAAAAAACCAAACAGAAATCCTTGAAATGAAGGAAACAATAAACCAAATTAAGAACTCCATAGAAAGCATAACCAATAGGATAGAACACCTGGAAGACAGAACCTCAGACATTGAAGACAAAATATTTAATCTTGAAAACAAAGTTGACAAAACAGAGAATATGGTAAGAAATCATGAACAGAATCTACAAGAATTATGGGATATCATGAAAAGGCCAAATTTAAGAATTATTGGGATTGAGGAAGACTTAGAGAAACAAACCAAAGGAATGAACGATCTATTCAATGAAATAATATCAGAAAATTTCCAAAATCTGAAGAATTAAATGGAAAATCAAGTACAAGAGGCTTATAGGACTCCAAACACACAAAATTACAACAGACCCACACCAAGGCACATTATAATGAAAATACCTAACATACAAAACAAAGACAGAATTTTAAAGGCTGTGAGAGAAAAGAATCAAATTACATTCAGGGGGAAACCAATATGGATATCAGCAGATTTTTCAATCCAGACCCGAAAAGCTAGAAGGACCTGGAACAACATTTTTCAAGCACTGAAAGAAAACGGATGCCAACCAAGAATCTTATACCCAGCAAAACTTACCTTCAGATTTGACGATGAAATAAATTCCTTCCATGATAAACAAAAGCTAAAAGAATTTATAAAAAGAAAGCTGGAATTACAGAACATTCTCAGCAAAATATTCCACGAGGAAGAGATGAAAAACAACGATGTAAATCAGCAAAGGGAGGAACTACCCTAAAGGAATAGCCAAATAAAGGAGAAACCAAGTTGTGTCAAAAAAAAAAAAAAGAGTCAAATGATTGGGAATAGAAATCATATCTCAATAATAACCCTGAATGTTAATGGCCTGAACTCATCAATCAAAAGACATAGACTGGCAGATTGGATTAAAAAGAAAGATCCAACAATTTGCTGCCTGCAAGAGACTCATCTCATAGAAAGAGATTCCCACAGACTAAATGTGAAAGGATGGGAAAAAAACATACCATGCACATGGACACAGCAAAAAAGCCAGAGTGTCCATCCTCATATTAGATAATGTGGACTTCAAGCCAAAGTTAGTCAGAAGAGATAAAGAAGGTCATTTCATACTGCTTAAGGGAAGCATAATCAGCAAGACATAACAATCACAAACATCTATGCCCCAAACAGTGGCTCATCCATGTACGTCAAACAAATCCTTCTGAATTCCAGAAATCAAGTAGACTACAACACAATAATACTAGGTGATTTTAACACACTTCTCTCACCACTGGACAGATCCTCCAAACAAAAATTGAACAAAGAAAACATAGATCTCAATAACGCAATCAATAATTTAGACTTAATGGACATTTATAGAATATACCATCCAACAAAGAGCAGATACACTTTCTTCTCAGCAGCACATGGATCCTTCCCTAAAATAGACCATATTCTATGCCACAAAGCTAATGTTATCTACTACAAGAAGATAGAGATACTACCTTGTACTCTATCAGATCATAATGGAGTGAAATTAGAAATAAATGACAGAGAAAAAACCAGAAACTACTCCAACACCTGGAGATTAAATAATACACTATTGTATGATGAATGGATACCAGAAGACATCAGGAAGGAAATTTAAAAATTCTTAGAGGTAAATGAGAACAAAGAAACATCATATCAAAATCTCTGGGACACTATGAAAGCAGTACTTAGAGGAAGATTTATTTCATGGACTGCATTCAATAAATGAAGAAAAAATCAACAAATAAACAACCTAACACTACAGCTCAAAGTCCTAGAAAAAGAAGAACAGAGCAACACCAAAAGTAGTAGAAGATAGGAAATAGTTAAAATCAGAGCTGATATCAATGAAATTGAAACAAAAAAAAAACAATCAAAAAAATTGACAAACCCTTAGCCACACTAACAAAGAAAAGAGAAAACCCAAATTACTAAAATTGAGAATGAACAAGGAAATATCACAACAGACATAATTAGAAGCTATTTTGAAAATCTATACTACAACAAAATAGAAAATCTTGAAGACATCAACAGGTTTCTAGAGACACATGAATTACCTAAACTGAACCAGGAGGACATACACAACTTAAATAGACCAATTTCAAGTAATGAAATAGAAGAAGTCATCAAAAGCCTACCAACAAAGAAAAGTCCGGGACCAGATGGGTTCTCAGCCGAGTTCTACAAAACCTTTAAAGAAGAGCTCATTCCAATATTCCTCAAAGTATTCCATAAAATAGAAGAGGAGGGAACCCTCCCAAACTCATTCTATGAAGCCAATATCACCCTGATACCTAAACCAGACAGAGACACATCGAGGAAAGAAAATTTCAGACCAATATCTTAATGAACATTGATGCAAAAATTCTCAACAAAATCTTAGCAATCGCATACAAAAATATATTAAAAAGATAGTGCACCACGATCAAGTGGGTTTTATCCCAGGGATGCAAGGTTGGTTCAACATTTGGAAATTAATAAATGTAATTCACCATATCAACAGACTTAAAATCAAGAATCACATGATTATTTTGATAGATGCAGAAAAAGCATTTGATAAAATACAGCATCCCTTCATGCCCAAAACACTGGAAAAAATAGGGATAGTGGGAACATTCCTTAACATTGTAAAGGCCATCTACGCTAAGCCCATGGCCAATATCATTCTAAATGGTGAAAAACTGAAAGCATTCCCCCTAAAAACTGGAACAAGGCAGGGATGCCCCCTTTCACCACTTCTATTCAACACTGTCCTTGAAACTCTAGCCAGAGCAATTAGACAGACCAAGAAAATTAAAGGGATATGAATAGGAAAAGAACAACTCAAACTATCCCTATTTGCTGATGACATGATTATATATTTAGAGGAACCTGGAAATTCCAGCAGAAAACTTTAGAACTCATAAGAGAATTCAGTAAAGTAGCAGGATACAAGATCAATGCTCATAAATCCAATGCATTTTTATACATAAGTGATGAATGTTCAGAAAGAGAAATTAGAAAAAAATACCCCATTCACAATAGCTTCGAAAAAAATAAAATACTTGGGAATCAATCTCACAAAAGAGGTGAAAGACCTCTACAACGAGAACTACAGAACACTAAAGAAAGAAATTAAAGAAAACCTTAGAAGATGGAAAGATCTCCTATGTTCTTGGATAGACAGAACTAATATTGTCAAAATGACCATACTACCAAAAGTGCTATACAGATTAAATGGAATTCCAATTAAAATCCCAACGACATACCTTACAGAAATAGAGCAAGCAATTGTGAAATTCATCTGCAAGAATAAGAAACCCAGAATAGCTAAAGCAATCCTTAACAGGAAGAGTGAAGCAGGGAGTATTGCAATACCAGACCTTCAACTCTACTACAAAGCAATAGTAACAAAAACGGCATGGTATTGGCACCAAAATAGACAGGTAGATCAATGGTACAGAATAGAGGACATATACACAAACCCAAATAAATACAATTTTCTCATACTAGACAAAGGTGCCAAAAATATGCAATGGAGAAAAGATAGCCTCTTCAACAAATGGTGCTGGGAAAACGGGAATCCATATGCAACAGAATGAAACTAAACCCCTATCTCTCACCCTGCACAAAAATCAACTTACAATGGATCAAGGACCTTGGAATCAGACCAGAGACCCTGCATCTTATAGAAGAAAAAGTAGGTCCAAATCTTCAACTTGTTAGCTTAGGATCAGACTTCCTTAACAGGACTCCATAGCACAAGAAATAAAAGCAAGAATCAATAACTGGGATAGATTCAAACTAAATAGCTTTCTCTCAGCAAAGGAAACTATCAGCAATGTGAAGAGAGAGCCTACAGAGAGGGAGAAAATCTTTGCCACTCATACTTCAGATAGAGCACTAATTTCCAGAATATATAAAGAACTCAAAAAACTCTACACCAAGAATACAAATAACCCAATCAACAAATGGGCTAAAGATATGAACAGACACTTCACAGAAGAAGATCTACAAGCAACAACAGATATATGAAAAAATGTTCAACATCTTTAGTAATAAGAGAAATGCAAATCAAAACTACACTAAGATTCCATCTCACCCCAATTAGAATGGTGATTATCAAGAATACTAGCAACAATAGGTGTTGGAGAGGATGTGGAGAAAAAGGTACACTTATACATTGCTTGTGGGGCTGCAAATTAGTGCAGCCACTCTGGAAAGTAGTGTGGAGATTCCTTAGAAAACTTGGAATGGAACCACCATTTGACCCAGCTATCCCAACTCCTTGGCCTATACCCAAAGGACTTAAAATCGGCATACTACAGGGATACAGCCACATCAATGTTCATAGCTGCTCAATTCACAATAGCCAGACTGTGGAACCAACCTAGATGCCCTTCAATTGATGAATGGATAAAGAAACTGTGATATATATATATATATATATATATATATATATATATATATATATATAATGGAATATTACTCAGCTATAAAGAATAATAAAATTATGGCATTTGCAGGCAAATGGATGAAATTGGAGAATATCATGCCAAGCGAGATAAGCCAATCTCAAAAAACCAAAGGGTGAATGATCTCGCTGATAAACGGATGATGACACATAATGGGGGGTGGAGTGGGGCAAGAATGAAGGAAGGAGGGACTGTATAGAAGGATAAGAGGGGTGAGGGGGTGGGGAGGAGAAAAAAATAACAGAATGAATCAAAAACTATTACCCTAGGTAAATGTATGATTACACAAATGGTATGCCTCTACTTCATGTACAGAGAAACAAGATGTATCCCATTTGTTTACAATAAAAATGAATAAAAAATAAATAAATAATAAAAAAGAAAACTAATATGTCTCTTTGTAAGTTGATTATCTCAGGTATTTTGTTATAGCAACAGAAAGTTAACACATAAGATCAATCCTAAACTTGGCAAAAGCAAAAGAATTAGCCCTATGCCAATCATCCTTGAACATAGATGTTTAAGAAGATACTTAAAATCTGGTAAAAACAGCTCACAAGCTTAATGTCCTCCATTTGATAAGCAGTTTTTTACATGAAAAATAATTGGCATTTGAGTGTCCACCATACAGAAGGTATTTTACATACATTCTCATTTAATTCACATCACAGTCCCCTCAGATGGCTAAGAATATTATTCTTATTTTACAGATGAGTTACCCAGAACTTAACTTCTACTAGATAACACAGCCAATGAACCATCATTTAATTCCTTATAGATTCTGTATGCTTATGATGCAGCCTAGCATTGCACTCCACAACAGAAAATGTCCTTTGCATAGTAACTCCCTTGGACCCCAGGTGAGAGCCGCCATACTTAGGTACTTTAAGATGCCATCCTTTTGTGGAATGAAGCCAGGTAACCAACTAAGAGTGCAAGTTGTGAGTAGCAGGCACAAGGTGTGCCCTCCCTGCTGCAGCTGAGACATGTGGAGCACTTGGCTTTACCTTGCAGCTTCATCTTTGTTTTACTGTATAACAACTTCGACAATCCTTATATTAAAAAAGCAAGTCTCAAGACCTTAATATGGAACAGCTGAGACCTACACATTAAGTACTTGGCTTGCATATTCATTCTGTACATTCCCTCAGGAACTAACAAGTATCTGGGAAGTCAAACAAGCACTTTATACTCCCATCTACACGTGAAACTCTTTGCACTTGGGACTCTGCAATATGAGTGTGCTTGTGTGTTTCAGTGGTTTTTCATTGTAAAAGCCAGGCATACTCATGGAACATATTGGGGAGAAAGTATCTGAAGTTCTCCTTCCCTTTCCCCACTCCTAAGGTAATTGCTGTTTCTGTGGGGTACTTCTATAGACTTTTTGCAAAGCACTTATTTTACCTTTTTATTATGGAAATATTAAAATACACATTGGAGAACAGAATAATAAAACTCAACACACCCATCACCCAACTTAACAATCAACATTGGCAATGCATTGTAACATAGTTGACATGGTAATATGTTTAGTGATCTTAAAAATTATTATAAAAATCCAGTTTGTTAAAAATTCAAGCTGTGTAGAAGGGCATTAAAAAAAAGAAAGAAAATGTGCTTCCTTCTCAAGACCTTTAATTCCAGTACTCAGAAATAACATAACACCTTTAATGTGTCAATGTAGACACTTTCTATGAATATGTATTTTCACAAATGAAAAAAACAAGAAGCTATACCGTACCTATGCATCAATACTTGTTTTTTTCTACTCACTGAATGTTGAACTTCTTGAAAATTCAATACCAGGAGGAGGCTTGCATTCTTCTCCAGCAATCGGGTGTTCTACTGAAAACCATCCTTAATTCAGGAATGTGGAGAGGATGACAGCTAGTTGGCTTGGAAGGTATGCAGTTTCTGTCTCTAAAGTCTGAAAGTTTTACAAAGTAGGTGTGTGCACTGAGGTGTGTGCAAAATAATCTATTGGAATGTGGAAAGAGACATTATAATTTCTGCTAAATTTTATCTCGTCTCTTATTTTTTTGCATATTTTAACACACACATAGTCCTAGTCTAATAACGCATTAGAATAATTCAGAAATAAACATTTTCAAACTAGGAGAGTGTACTCAAGATTTTTAAGTATGGGCTGCAAGATAAGAAAATTGGAGACCACTGCCCCAAGCAATTTTAGCAAGCACACAGAAAGCAGAGATCTTGTAGGGTAAGGGAGTAGGCTAAGGCCCATCCTTAGAATCTCTGTGAACCATGTGCAGGCAACACATATCGTAACAGACATGAAACTCCAAGCCCACTGAGAATTCTTTAGGTCAAGAGAACCCATTCATGACTGGGGACACTACAAAGTAACAGCCATCAAAGCAGAACTACCCAGTGTGTTCTGCAAAACCCAGACTCTTTAGGGGGAAAAGCAGTTGAAGAGTTGGGGGTATTGCATGCTATAGTCAGTGTGAGGCTCACAGAACTCAGTGTGAGTTGATAAAAAATTCAAGTAGTGGGGAAGGGTGTAAAGGAAAAAATAAGTTCTTTCCTCTCTCCAAACCATTAATCCCAGGGCTCAGAAGTAACTGCTTTCAATATATCAATCTAGACATTTTCTATGATGTATGAAGTATGTAGTAGAGGCTCTCAGAAGTACCTCATTAAAATAAATAAATAAATAAATAAATGAAAATAAGTGAAATACCTGGGCAGTGACGAATGTCTGTAGTCCCAATTATTGCAGAGTCTGAGCCAGGGCATTGCTTGAGCCCAGGAGTTCAAGACTGGGTAACATTTCCAGATCCCATCTCAGAACAAAACAAAACAAAACAACAACAAAAAACAATAAAAATACACCAAAAAACAGTTCATATTTAACTCAACATCTCCATTTGACTCTAGGGACCACAACCTAACTTTTCTTTTCTGAATATTTGTTTTAAAAGCCTAGGTGGAGGGTGGGAATTCCATACACGATTTAGCTAAAGAAAACATTGATCCACAAACAAAAAGAAGCTAGGGCCTAACCATACAATTTTTAATTTGAGTTTTCAGAATCTATGTCCTGTCTTTTTCTATCACGAGTTAACATTTGTACTTAAATGCTCCAAAGCTCAACTGTGCTTTTTCCATTTATGCAAACCATGCTGGGTATGTTTTATATTCTATAAAATTGGTGCACATTAGATTTCAAAGAATTTTTTTCTTCAGGGGTTTGGGAAGGAAGGGGACACAGAATCAGAGATATCAGAAATATGGCTGTCAGTAATACATTCTCATCTCTTTCATTCTGTGAGATCAGTTTCATTGCCTATTTACAAAGTTTATTTTCTTTATTGAAACACAAATGTTTATTGTACATCTACTATAGCCAGTTCAAGGAAATGGAAATTAATAAAGTAGTCCTACATTAGAAACAAGTGGGAAGGGACAAGCCAGGCAGAGGGAACCTCATACTGAGGCCTAAAAGTATGACCAAACAAGAAACAATTAAGGAACAGCCCTACAAATACATTATTTCTAAAAGTTTGTGACAGTAGGGTTAGCCTAGTTACAGTAAACTTTTACTGAAACTCCAAAACTCAGCTCCAGTGTATTTCCTCTGGGTCATGATCTTGGCTCTTCCCTCTACATGCCATGCTCAGAATGCTTCTCCTCTGGGTTCAGCCGCCCTGAGTTTCAATGGTTTCTAACACAGATTCCTCTATATTCCAACTGTTGGTTTCTTACCTTCCATTAGTCTGTGAGCTTCCTTAGAGCATGGACTGAAGTCCCAGGAGCACTGTGAGGACACATTACAGTAGGTTGTTAAATGACTGAGAATTGAAGTAGAGACTGAGTATCAACGATTCTCTTAAAACCTTGGCCTAAAATGAGGAAGCATTACATGGCAATGTGGTATGTGTCAGGATAGAAGTTTGTTTAGAATTTCACCATGCAGCGAATCAGCAGGACACCACCTCAGTCAGCCTGGTAGACTACATGTCCTGATTCCAAGTTAACAGCAGTCATGATACAGAAGTCAGGTCTGAAAACCTAAGGGCCTTTCACAACCTGCGTTGTTGGGCCAACACCCTCAGAAGAAATACCAACTTTGAATCTGCCAAAGTGCATGCCAGTTCTTCAACAAATGAATACAATGCTAGGGGGAAAAATTATAAGAAAGTCATTTAAAAAATAAAGGGATCTGAATGGCTAGGCTTACATATAATACAACCAAGAGCCAAACATAGTTCCTTCACCCAAAGAAAAATTAGCCACTGGTGCTCAATACATAACCAATTCAGTATTATTTAAAACCCCACCTATCCTCTCTTCATTCTTCAGACTTGGGTTCAAGCATCACTTTCACAGAGCATTCATTCCCCGACCCTTCTTACCAGGTCCTCCCTCCTCCCTGGGTCCTCCCTTGTTTTATCAGCTCTTGAATCACTGAAGACCATGTTATCATGTTTAGAATTGTATATTTATTCACAAGATTATTTGATTAATGCTTATTTTATCCACAGAACTTAAGCTTCACTGGGGCCGAGCAGTTAAGTTCACTGCTTTATTTTTGTATTCTAGCAGAGGATTTGGCACAACCAAGTGCTTAAGAAATACCTGTCCTTTGGGTATAAACCAAGGAGTGGGATAACTGGGTCAAAAGGTGGGTCCATTCCAAGTTTTCTGAGGAATCTCCATACTGTTTTCCAGATATTGGATGATGATACATAATGGGGGTAGGGAGGTTGGGGGTAAGAGAAGAATGGGGGAACTTTAGATTACATAGAGGGAAATGAGAGAGGGAGGGAGCGGGGGGTATGAAAGATGGTGGAATGAGACAGACATTACCCTATGTACATATATGATTACACAAATGGTATGAATCTACAGCGTGTATAACCACAGAAACAAAAAGTTGTACCCCATTTGTGTACAATGAATCAAAGTGCAGAATAAATGCCAAGATAAATTAAAAAAAAAAATACCTGTCCAATGAATGACAAGTAACTGGCCACACTCACTGGCATATGCATTAAATTTCAAATATGTTCTCACATGATTTCAGATGCGAAGGGAAAAATGGTTAACAGACCAGTTCACTTAATCAAAGATGCTGCCTACAGGTATTTATGAAAAATTAAAATTAACCACAATCACAAAACTAAATAATGACAAGTTAATCACAATATATTGAAACCTTAATTGACAAAAACTGAAACTGTATTTAGAAATTCAAGGGTTAACTCACAAGCACAAAAGGCAGAGGTAAAAAGGATTCTAAAACATTGAAAGACAAAATTATTACTAACTAGCCTTCATTTTTCCCAAAATGACTTCTAAAACTCATGTGTTAGTAGAATTTACACTTTATTTTTTCAGGGCTGCGGATAGAACTCAGGGCCTCGTGTAAACTAGGCAAGTACTCTGCCGCTAAGCTAAGTCCCCTGGGATAGGGATAAAGCTCAGCTGGTAGAGTGTTTGCCTGGTATACACAAAGCCCTGGGTTCAATCCCAAGTTCCATCAAAAGAAAAAAAAGTTGATAAATCCCCAACTCCTGGTAGCATTTTTATATAAGACAATCTACACTATCTTATTCAAAAGTTCTTTACATTGACTAAAAAAAAAAAAAAAAAAAAAAAAAAAAAAAAAAAAAGGCAATTCCAAAGTGTCTTTTTTAAAGATACAGTTCTACCTCCACAGATCTTTATTATTTAAACAAGAAAGGGTAGAAGAATCAAATTTACTGAACTATTCAATATTTATTCCAATGTGGGGCACACAAGTTTAATGTGAATGAACCTGACTGTACTCCCTCACATGTTTAGTAGAAATTCCTTAAATAGTTAGCAAATTCCACAAAAAACTAAGGGAGCACGGAGGAACCTAATGGTCCTCTTACTAAGATTGCTGAATGACTGATAGCTTCAAAAGTTCACCCTAGCAGTCAAAATCAATTGATCACTCATTGTAACTGGAGCAGAATATAATTATGTTAGCCTGACTGGTTCGACTTCACTAAACAAAATCCTTATAAAATCATTATGAATGTTATTATCATGAATTACGGCTACAATATACAATAATGAAAAAGGCTATGAATTCAATTCACAATTAAAACATTTTTATGGAAAATTTCAAATATAAATACAGGTAGAGAAAATAGTTTGATGAATTCCTAAATACCCATTGCTCAGCTTCAACAACTATCAAGTCACAGCCAATCTTGTTATCTTCACAGGTTAACCAACTGCAATACTTGTTAAGTTTTCTACTTCAATTATTTTAAAAACAAATCTTAAATATCATTTCACTTTTAAATATTTCAACTTGCATCTCTAAAAGATATGGGCTTTCTAAAAATATAACCATTAAATTAGTCATAAAAACACCTATGTTCATATTTCCCCAATGGTCTCTTATTTTTAAAGTTTGTGCAAATCAGGATCCAAATAAGTCCATAAATTTTCTTGGTATATGTATCTTTGAAATCTCTTTTAATTCATCTTTTTCTTTTTTACTTGCATTTTTTGCTGAAGAAACAGGGTTATTTGTTCTCTATTTTCCAGTGTCTGGGTTTTGCTGACATAGCCCCTCTTGTCCCCTGTATTCCTATTAAAGTGGTCTGGAAGCTTGATCAGGATCAGATTTGACTTTTGGCCAACTACTTCGTAAATGTTGTGTGACATATAACTTCCATTAGACGTTGAGTCTGATAGCTCTTTGTGAGGTTAGGAGTCACTGGGTGATTTTTTTGTCTAGGTTATCCATCACTGGGGATAAAATGGTGATAACCTATCATTTTTCATTAACTTGTTAGCTGGATATGTCTTTAAAAGCATATTCCAAAGGTTAAAGTTTGCAAAACATATTCAATGTATTTTACTTTCTTGCAGATGTTATCCTTGCTGATGCTAAAATTAACTTCAAGGCCCCCCCTGAATCCTTTTGGCAGACCTCTGGTATGACAAGTTTTCTAGGCCCTTATACCAATCTTTACACCATGAATTAGTCACTCATCCTAGGGAGTCCAATTCCTTTCAAGAAAATGTTATTTTGAGACCACAACTGGATACTAAATTTAACATTCATTTGAATTATGTACAAAGCTAACAAAATCAATTAAGCATAAATCTTCCACTATTGTTTCTAGTAACTGTGTGTTGTGTGGGGCTCTAATTTTTTTTACTTTTTTAAAAATTATATGCTAACAGAGAAAGACAATATAATATTTTTTTCTTCTCAATGACCTTTAAAAAACCTGTAACCCCCAAATTCCATTTTTAGGAATTTATTTTATTAGGTTTAGGATTTCCACATAGGATTATTTAAAATAATGAACACTTCGGAATGTAAATATCCAAACAATGCAGACGTGATGTTAAAAATGTACAGTACATCCATAGAATGAAATGTTTACAGTCATTAAGATAATAGATACAATATCAATGTATTATTAAATAAGAAAGGTGAGTTACAAAAGTGTATTAGGCTTTTAGTAATGAACATTTAAAAATATCTCAATGGCTATGTCCCCATATGGACAAGATCATTCTCTGTGTTTCCAGCTGGTTTAGGAATTGGCTTCCTTGGGTCAGTCTGCAAAGTCAGACAGGACTCCTCCACTTGCTTCCCAGCTTCCAAAATTTTGTTCTCGTTATCTTCTCAATTCACCTTGTCCTTGTAGGATTATTCTTGTTGTCATTGTAGCAGGGACTTCAGGAAAGAGCAGAAGCTGATAAATATTGTGCTTAACCCTCTATTTTTAACTAGCATCCTGTTGCTTTTTGTAGGAGAGAACAAATACTCTGAAAAGCTTATCAATTATAAAGTACATGAATTTCTAAAGAAAATAGTACACATATCTACAAACAATATATAAGCAATGTAGAACACGAGGACTCAATTTGCATCCTAATAATAGAAAGAGTTGGATTCAGAAACAGTAACTGAAAAACTTAACTATTAATGGGTAAAGTCAATCAAATCTGTTTTGTTTTTGATTTGGTACCTGGAATTGAACCCAAGGGGCACTTAGTCACTGAGCCACATTCCCAGTCCTTTATTTTTGAGACAAGGTCTTCTTGCTAAATTGCTAGGGTTGGCTTTGAACTTTCAAACCTCCTGTCTCAGCCTCTTGAGTCACTGGGATTACAGGAGTGTGCCACTATGCCTGCTTTGTTTTGTTCTTTTGAAGACAGGATCTCACTATGTTGCCTAGACTGGTCTTAAACTCCTGGTCTCAAGTGATCCTCCTGCTTCACTCTCTGGAGCAGCTGGGACTACAGGTGCATGCTACCATGCTGGGCTTAGAAGTTTTTTAATCAAGAAAAAAAAAAACCAAAAAACAAAAAAAACTGAAACCAAAGCTGTGCTCTGTGGGACAAACTGATGATCCTTTTAGTTTCTTAGAAGTCAAAAATAGTTTTGGAAATGAAAACTTCTTACAACTTTAGTGACTTCTCTGAAGATGAACCATACCTGGCAGCTGTTTTAAAACTACAGCTAGGGCTGGGGTATAGCTCAGTTGGTAGAGTGCTTGCCTCACATGCACAAGACCCTGGGTTCAATCCCCAGCACTGCCAAAAAACAAAACAAAAACCATAAAACTACAGCTAGCTTGCCCTTTGGTTATGGGAACCCCTGAGCCTTTAAATGTGGATAGTTGTATCTTCCTTGTACCCATGAACCTGATACCTCTTATTAGAAATAATGAGAAATTAAAGGCTTTTCAAGCACAAGCACCCACAATTTCACAGCTGCCAATCCTATCTTTTGAGAAATAATAATCACTAAGTCCTAAAGTATACAGACTACCCGAAGAGAGACTGAACTTTAATTGTTCAGTTTGAATAAATCGTTATTTTTCACCAGTCTGAATATGACAAAAATGAAGTATCCCAATCATAAAATGTTAAAGACTAATTCCTTTCATTTAGTAGGAAAAGTTCCCTGGGAGAAGCTTTTTGATAGTTCTCAAAAAAACAAGACTGAAAAAGAAAAAAAAGGAAGAAAGAAAAGGAATTATAAGACTAGAAAAGGCGCTGCGTGGACTAATCTGCCAATTTTTTTTTTTTTTAATTGAGACTAGCTACAAATGAATAATGTTTGTTAAATAGTTAAAAGGCACTACTTGTACAGTAGAGCTACTTTGCTAATTTGGGACCATCAAAATTAATGTTATTTATGAAACTATCAGCATTTATTATTTCAGATCATTGCAAATTTGCTATTTTTACTTGTTTATATTCTGTCTGGAATTTTATGTATGCATTTATTTTGGGGCAGTTTCCTAAATTCCAGTACCAATTTACAAACAGAATCAACAATAAAATTATTACAGTTTTTGGACATAGTATTCTTTGTTGTGTCAGACAATATCATGCAATTTTGAGAAGGACTAATTTAAGGAAAAGACAGCTTTATATGATCAGTATTGTTTTTCAAAGTATCCTCAACATTTTATGCTCTAGATACTTCATTTCTGTAATAGTCACAGACCTACTTTTGGTGGGGGTGGTGCTGGAGATTGAACCCAGGGTACTCTACTACTGAGCTACATCTATAGTCATTTTTATTTTTATTTTGAGACAGGGTCTTGTTAAGTTGTGAGGTTGAGAGGCCTCTAACTTGTGATAATCCTATCTCAGCCTTTTCTCACTGGGATCACAGATGGGCACCACCACATCCAGCTAAAATTCCTTTTCTAGAAAATGTGAAAACATCAATTCTCTATTTGTGATGAATCTGACAATAGGAAAATGTTGGCAAAAAATTTTAAAATACTTATCATTAAACTATACTTTTGAAATAAATGAATTACTTAGCATTCAGAACTCTGAAAAATACATCTAAATAAAACCACAAAACTCAGCTCTTCTTCCAAGATAAGCACTGAATATTGATTAGAAACAGTGAAAAGTAGTTGAGATTAGGTGTCTTTAAAATGTTCATTATGTGTAAATACAAAGATATCCAATTGGAAATTTTCTATGTGGACTAAAAACTGGGTATAAAGTTAACTTCTGCTTATGTGGAAGGGAATGAACTTCTTCCTGCTTAACCATTCCTTTCATTTAGTAAGGAAAAGTTGCCTGTGAGATATTTTTGATAGTTCTCAGAATTCAAAGAGTATAGAACCTTCAAGTTGATTTCATCAAGTCTATTTATTAATGCATTTCAAGTTTCAAAAAACCTTACATCTTTGCACAATACTTTATTTTTTGCAATTTTTAGTAAAAATTTCCAAAGTGAACAAAAAAGATACTGTATAAAACACAGTGGACATTAAACTGACAGTAGTATTAGATCTCATTTTCTCGATCTTTTCATTTTTACCACATCTTGATTTGCAGTGGAAAGAGTTCAGTGCACGTATCTCTTTTCAGAAAACATTTTAACTTAAGACTCAAAATAAAATATGGCAGTGTGTACCTGCCAAAACCCTACCACAGGATAACATTACAAGCAAAAAATTTACATGTTCCAAAGTCTACCACACTCAAGAAGTTACTAAGAACTCTTGCAGAATAAAAGTCACCATTTTAGAAATGCAAACCCACTTCCAACCTTTGCACAGTTCAAAAACAAAGGCATTTAAATGATTTAAAAGCAATTTCATACATATCTACCTACTTGTTTGCTTAGAATTATTTATAGTCTATCTGGGGTTTCATGTACAAAATTTGTCTCTAAATCATGTACAAAAAGCTGTATTTTGAAAAAAGTCACCACATACTGTACAAGTTTACAAGGAAGAGATCCCATTATTTTCTCTAGCATTTTTGGCCTTGCTGGCTTGCGTCACATTATGAGAATGATTGTGTAAACCTTATACTCTTAAGAAAAAAGGAAGGAAAAAAAAAAAAAAAAAAAAGCCCAAACACAGAAATCTGTTCAACTTCCCTAAATTTGCCTCTATGTGAAGCCAGGAAAATCATAGATGTTTACTTCTAATTTAAGTGATGTAGTTGGAAAATAGAAGCAATAAATATGTCACAAGCTTAAATTTTTTGTAAAGCCCCCTTCCATTTTCTGCATAGCAATAAGCCTATTAATACATTAAATGTTTTTGCTTTCTCTTTCTTTAAAAATGCCAATTATTTACATCTGCTTAAAAAATAAATTTGGAATGGGACATTGTGCTGTTTCACCTTCACTGTTGTTAAAATATTTTAGGGAAAAAAAAAAATGTCAGAAGGCCTATCTACAATTTTAACTACTAGTTGAGCAAATCACTCATTTTTAGTGGTTACCTATGATCAGTGATGATATGCTGAAAAAACTATTCAAATATTTCAATAAAGACAGCTTTTCTTTTCCATATCAGACAAAAACATAATTAGCATACTTGAGATATACGGAAAACACAAAAAAGTAGGCTACAAATAAAAAGAATCATTTCATGGACATAATTCCTACCAAAGTATGAATCAAATTTCACCTACCAATTAAAAAATGGAATTGAATTAGAAAGTTTAAAATATGTAAGCAGAAATCAGACACTTACACAAAGAATCAACCTCTGAAGTAGAATGCTGCTTATGTCCAGTTTGCACAACACTTAAGTGTGTTCCTCAGCACAGTCACTCATGCTCATAGCAGCCATTTGATAAAGAAAAAAATGAAGCTAAGAACCAACTCTATCATAATAAAAGAGTAAATGGATTCTTGTTTCAAAACTGCCTGTGTAAAGCATTACAGAATCCTGGACCACTGAATACCACCATTCTGTTATCCTGAGTATGTCAATTAAACAGTAATTTTTCATTAAGAGCGGAAAAATTTTATAATACAAAGAAACATCCATATTGCAATTTCTGTTTACAATTGCACACAGAATACAGTGTACGTAAGAAATACATGTCTGCATATAACAAGGTATGTACATTGGCAAGTGATGTCTCCAATGTTGAGGTGGTCGAGCCTCCAAGCCTTGACTGGCAGTTGAAAAAAATATATATATACGTCAATTTGTGAAGTTTATTGAGAGCCAAGTTGGACTGCAAGTGAAGAAAATGCAGCAACGAAGAACAGGGAACACCGGGCACATTATAATTTTCTAAGACTTTGTGCCATTAGGTTAAAAATATCTGTCCATAAGAAAATTGGGTTTCTTTTCCACCCCACCCCCCCAAATTGGTATTTTCAGGCTTTAAATTTTAAATAATTCCACCTGGTCTGAGGACATGATCTCTTGCCATTTTTTCTTCAACTATTATTTGTGAGGGTTTAGTCTGGAGATGATGACTTAATAGGTTTCTCTTTGGAGTGAAGTTTTCCCATTGTAGGCACTAGGAAGAACCAAGGCAAAAGCTGCAATTAACGTCTCATGTGTCCCATTTGGTAACTCTCCCGGGGCCTCTGACGCTGGGGTTGTTGAATGGGCTGTGGAGGTCTCCTTCTCTTTAAAGTGCCTGTGAATTAAAAACAAAAGCAAAATAGTTCACCCACTGAGCTTTCAAATCTTTAAAAGCAAAAGCTGCTATTTCAGTAAGAAAGGCCAGAGATAAGCACTATCCAACAGAAAGACGAGCCACATAAATAGTTTCACATTTTCTGGTAGTCACAGAAAAGAAACAAGATTTGAAAACAATTTTAAGATGTACTCAATATGAAAAATTATTAATAAAATATTTCATTTTTATACTATCTTCAAAGTTTAGTATGTATTTTACACTTAATAGCACATCTCAGTTGAGACAAGTCACTTTTCAAATGTTCAAGTCAAAATAGATTAATCTAGATTAATATCACAGATTCTGAAAAAAAAAATGCATGATTAAATTACCATGTGTCCGAGCACATGACTAAACTTCTCTGACACTTAGAAGTCTAGTCTGTACAAGAGGAATGACAACTAACCCAGACAGTGTGTTGTGAAGATTTTACAATTCCTGTAAAAGTACTTGGCACTACTTGTGAAAGTTCAATAAATGACAGTCAGTTTTTAAAGGTATTATTTCCTCAAAATGAAATCAATACACAAGTAAAGTATTTGTTTTACTTGAACAGGACCACAATTTATGGTAACTAAATTGCTAAAAAGTATCATGTGGCCTTCAGAAATTCCTTAAACCTAACATTGTGAAATTAAGAAAAGCAATAATATCAAAATCAAATTTCCAACTCAGGAGCAATAGTACATTCCCAAAATCCCAGTGACTTGGGAGGCTGAGGCAGAAGGATCATGAGTTCAAAACCAACCTCGGCAACTTAGTGAAGCCCTACACAACTTAGCGAGACCCTGTCTTGACATACAAAACAAAAAGGGCTAAGGATATGGTTTAGTGGTTAAGTGACACTGGGTTCGATCCCCAGTACCAAAAAAAAAAAAAAAAAAAAAAAAAATTAAACAGGAAAGAAAAAAAATGCCTAGTTTTGAACTAGTTTTGTAGGGCGACACACAGTAGAAGAGCTCTGACTCTCCCCTGCAATTGCTTTGGGCAATGTCTGCCCCCATACCTGTAATGAATAGATGTCCTGAAAGCAGCATAAAAGTCACAAATACTTTGGACAAGGGGAGGGATAAATAGACGAGGACTAAATCTGGAGCTGTGATTTCTTCTCCAAATGCCCACAGCAAACCTAAAGAGAATTCCTCCCTACAGTTGTGTCTTCCTGAGAGGAAAACAATGGAAATCAAGGAATTGTTTCCAGGAATGGAGACCACTTGACTGTGGTTCTTTGATGACTGAAGCCACTATCCTAAGACTCTCACTCAGACTGGCTTCTATTCCCCATAAACCTCACCCCTGGGAAAAAAGAATTTCATGCTAGAAAATACTTCTGTTATTAAAATAACAGGAACACAACTATTTAAAATAGAAAGACCAATAATTTAAAACTAGCCTAACTACTGTGACCAAAAAACCTGATAAGAACAATTCTAGAGGTGGAAAAAGTTATTTGGTGCTCACAGTTTCAGAGGTCTCGGTGTACTGACAGCGAACACCATTGCTCTGGGCCCAAGACAAGGCAGAATATCATGGCAGAAGGGTGTGGAGGAGGAAAGCAGCGACCCACCCCCTCCAGTCATCTCCTACCTGCCTACAGTCACTGTCCAGTTAATCTGATGGATCAATGCACTCATTAGGGTAAGGGTCTCATAACCCAATCATTTCACTCTCTTAAGTGTCTTACACTTGAGCTTTGGAGGAACACCTCATATCTAAACCATAACAACTACCACAATAAAAACAAGGGAAAATATCAGAATATGAAAGAAAACAACATCAATTCAAAATAAAAATTTCTAGTTTTTAAATATTTTTAGATACTCAAAATATATTAGCAATAAACTGGCAGTCATTAGCTAATTGGGTTCATAAAAAGCACACTTAAACATCAACTAAATCATTCATCCAGTAATTTCATTCTCAAAGAGAAAGTTCTACAAATAAAGACTCAATTCAATTCACCTGCTAAACAGCTGTGAGTTATATAAAATATACTTTGTTCAACTATACTTACCTGGTAGTGGTTTAGGAGGAGGCAACTTTGGATTACTACTTGGAGTATGAACACTACATATCTTGATAAATCCAGCCATTAACATAATCAAGGCAATTCCCATGAGTAATACTGCCCACCAATGAGCCTAGAAATAAACAGATTTTCCCACTGAAAAAACTCTCTATTTCAGAATATAAAACACAGAACAGATTACATTTTAACTTTTAAAGAACACTTGTTGGGATATGCACAATCTATTGTATTATGCATATACATATTGATTTATTAAGTATTTTAAAAAGTTTAAAGAAGAAAATAGAATTTCACCTCCTAAAGGAAGCCACTCTTATTTTCCTTTCATTCTCCTTTATACAACTATGTCATACAGAACAAACACATGCAAAATTGGGGTCATCTTGTACACAGTTTTTACAGCATTTTCTCATATAATTAAGTATATTCTGGTTTAAATTTTTCTTTGTGTTTTGACTTTTAGTCTTATAAATTGCATTTTGTTTGCTTTTATACTTTCATGGCTCAGAAGGTATATAAATTGCTTTAAACTAGTGGATATATTTTTAAAATATGCTTTAGCTTATATTGTTTTCTAATTATCAAAGTTAAGACTGGAATTCTATCTCTTTTAAAGCCCTTTTCCTCCATTTTAATTATTTATTTTGCAGTACTGAGGATTGAATTTAGGGCGTCACCCAAGCTAGATAAGCATTCTACCACTGACGTATACCTCCCGCCCCTCTTTATTTCCCTATGTCACCTGGAATTTGAGACCCAGACTACTCTCATGATACATATCTTAGTTTTATATATAGTTATCTTTTCTTCTTCCTTATACTTCATTCAATCATCCATTTAGGGGCCAACAATCTTAATATGAAAAATAGAAAGACATATACAATACAGCAAACAAGTAAAATTTACCTAATCTGAGGGGAATCAAAAACTTCACTAAAGGGCTGGGGATAGAGCTCAGTTGGTGTAGTGCTTGCCTTGAAAGTACAAGGCCCTGGGTTCAAACCCCAGCACCAGTAAAAAAAAGAAAAAAAATTTTTTTTACTTAAGCCATGTTAAACACAAATAAAATAAAACCTTCAAAAATTATTATTGGTATAATCTCATTTATAGAAAAATTATAAATAGCCAAACAATAAAAAATTTTATAAAAAAATTACTCCTACCTTCTTAAGAAATTCTATTTTATAATTCTAAACGTTCAAACTGTCTTAAGACAGCATATATAAATAAATATCATGTAAAACATTTATAACTTTAAAACTAAATCTTCACATTGGTTTATTATAGACTATTATAATATATATATAGTTGCTGCAAATATATATATTTGCTGCTAATTATTTCCAGCAAAACTCCTATTTAAAAAGATTTTCTACAATCTGAGGTCTTATAACAAACAGCCTACTACTACCTCTGCACCATTTATTTTAACCAACAATAATGATGTCATTAAAGTAATAGATACCCAAATTAAAATGCATGTTGTGGCAAAATATCCCCAGGCACATTTTTCTGTATTCATAAATAGTTTTATAAATTTTTCAATAATTTGTTTCAATTTGAAAATAATCTTAAATTTACAGAATAGTTCCAAGAAAAGTACAAGCTTTATAAAATCTGGAAACACCTGAGATTAAGTTGTACACACCATGCTATCTCCTGAACATATTAGCATGTCCTTCCTACAACACAAGGGTGTTTCCAAGGTAACTAGAACACAATCAACAAAATCAGAACATTAGTGCTAATTCATCATTAACAGTTAATCCTCAGATCCCATTTATGTTTTGTCATCTGGTTCAGAATCATAGGCTATATTCTGTTGCCATGTGTTTAGGATCCTTCAGTCTAGAAAGGTTTTGGGCTTTCTTTGACTTTTAAGACCTTGATACTTTTGAATATCACAGGGTAGTTATTCTGTATGGGAACATCCCTCAATTTGGATTTCTCTGTTGTTTATGATTAGATTCAGGCCATGCATCTTTGGTAAGAATATTACATAAGTGGATGCTGTTCTCACAGCATCCTATCAAGCAGCACAACTCTGATTTTATTATTGGTGATGTTAACTTGGTCACTTAAGATGCAATCTGTCAAACTTTGTCATAGAGATTCTTTTTTTTTTTTTCTCTTTTTTAACCAATAAGAATCTTGTAGGGCTATAACTTGGAACTATGTAAATGTTCTGTTCTTCACCATACTTTCCATTTATTCATTTATTTATTTCCTCAAGTTTTCCTATCTTATACAATGAGTTAAAATCTGTTATGACCATTAAGGTGTTTTTTTGGACATGTCTCCATCATTCTTAGAACACTTTCTTGCCAGATTTATCTTATTCTTTGACTACCATAATCATTTCTCTAAAGAGCCCTGATTTCTTTTAGTACTACTCACATGTAGAGAGACTCTACTCAACCTACTTGCAAGTCAACATCTCATTACAGCTGCCCCTCTGCAGGGAAGGCCTCTTGCCCGAGATCCCATACAGATGGTCTTCCCCATTTTACACCCTCTCAACTTGCTCAAGCTCCAACACCCTATTCTGTGGCTCTGCAGCTCCTCTCACCTGGCATGGATGCCTATTTTGTAGTGTGTGTGTAGGTGTGTGTGGGTGTGTGTGATCTTAAAAGCAACCTTAGAATGATTTACACTTTAAATGTGGTTTCTCCAAAGTCAGATATAATTCTCAGACTTGATCTCTGCACAGGCAAGTTCCATAGCCACTTTACTTCTCTTCATTTTCCTTTTGATTCTGCAATCCGTGAAAAATGTCTGTTTGTCCATCTTGTCACACATTATTGAAGGAACTGCAAACTCAAATGTCTAAAAGGCAGAAAAGGTGTAATGGCAATTCAACTTTTCTGCTGAAAGATCTGATTTTTCAAGAGAAGCTACAGAGCTGAATTTTTACATGAAATCTATTTTTAAATGGTGGCAAATCATCCAGATTTTCTAAAAACAATGTGTAGACTATACAAAACATGTTGTTGACAGGGCTGGATCTAGCTTGGAAACTACTTCTTGTATTCTGAGACTGATAGACTTTTCTAAAATTTTCTTTTGTTTCCTATAGAAAATAATTTTCAGAGCTCGGTTCTCCAAGTCTTTAGAATGATATTCCCTTTCCCTTATTATTTAAGTTTTCCATGAACTCCAAATGTTTTTTTGTTTTTAGTCACTCTCAAATAGTAAACCCTCAAAAGGTAGGGTATAGGACTGTCAAAATGGCACAGGACCATTTTGAGCAATGCAGGACATTTAGCATCACTGGCCCCAACAATCAAATGACAGTAGAGTTCCCCAGCTACTCTGATAACTACTGTACACTTCCAATATGTCTGGGGAGGCAATGTGATCTAATACTGGAGTGCTACTACTTTCAGGTTGATAGCAACTTGGTTATGTAGAGATGCTTCTATCCCTAATGTTCATCATTCTAACACAGGTCCTCCCACTCTTCACTGATCACAACCATCTTCCATATGGACATCAGTGCTATGACTATAGAAAATATGGAATTGACCATGTAACTCCTTTATGTAAAATTCTCCAAAAGCTTCCTACAAAAGATTTTCAAGATACACCACTGAGGAAAAAAAAAAAAAAGGAAAACTTGAGTACACAAGGTATATGATATGATTCTACTTACTTTTTTTAAGTATATATTCTTACAGATTGATTCTGAAGAACATACAAGAAACTCATCCTGGGAAAACTGGGAGTTCAAAGTAAAAAGAATGCCTACTTTTAAACATATTACTTGGTCAATTAAAAAAGAATAATCAAACTTATTGAAATTAAGAAAAAATCTTTTAATCTGGAAAATTCACACTTCTATGACTTTTGTCATGTGCTCTCTCCATAAAATCTCTCTATACTCTCTGATGCTATTGGTCTTTAAGAACTTAGCTCTGGCATCACCTTAAAAAGAGGGCTTCCCCAGAGAAGGGGCTGGAATCCAGTGGGAGAGCACTTGCCTAGTATGCTTGAGGTCCTGTGTTCTATCCCCAGCACCCTGTCCCCTCAGTCCAGGACTTCCCCAGTAGGATCTCCTATTTCCTGTGAAAACAGCATACAGAACTGAAAATCTGTTTCTAAGGACCTAACTTCGGATCAACAGATATTTATTAAAACATGATACTTAAAACACTTGAGAACTTCTAGTTTCATTAAGCAAATGTTCCTGGCCTTCCTTTAAATTTTTCTAGGTAACTACATATCTCTCGAAGTCCAAAGTTTGAGATTATTTTAGTGGCATTATCAAAAGTTTTTAAAAATTTAATAGTTTCTGGGGAAATGAAACATGGCAATGAGTAGAAAATAACAACAAAAATTAAATAAACAATGATGTATTTCAGAGAATAGTAACTATGGCCACCTTTGATAGTTTTTTTTTTTTTTTCCCTAAAGCTCCCTTTAAATGAAAAGTATCAGAGTGAGTTAAATTACGTTTTATCTTTCATACCATAAAGTAGTGGGGAGGAGTGCATCAACAAGACTACTAAATGTAAATATGTGTATTATCTCAAAAGAAAAGATCACAATTTGTTCATTTATTTGTGTGAAGAAAGAATTATTTTCATTTTCTCAATAAATAGTGGATAAGTGCTAACTGTGTGCCCAGCTCTCATCTGTCACAGATACAGGATTGTTAAGGTAAACTTAAAGAGAAGGTACTTAAAAGTTTAAAAAATGACCTGGAAGTTAACAAGTATGAGAAAATAAAAAACAGACAGATATTGTTCAATATAATTATTTCCATAAAGCTAATGACAAGTAAAAGATCAAAATTTACTGGTCTAATTTATCATGCACTAATTAGAATAGTATTTAATTTAATAATCTAAATAAACAAAAGGACATATAAAGTAATATAATAAACAGGTCATCAGTTAAAAAGAGGTATAGGGAGAGGAACAAAGCATTTCTTTTCTGCAGCTCAGTTCACAATAGCTAGATTTTGGAACCAACCTAGATGCCCTTCAACAGATGAATAGATAAAGAAACTGTGGTATATATACACAATGGAACATTATTCAGCCGTAAAGAAGAATAATATTATGGCATTTGCAAATAAATGGATGGAACTGGAGAATATCATGCTAAGTGAAACAAGCCAAGCCCAAAAAACCAAAGGCCGAATGTTTTCCCTGATAAGCGGAGGATGATATATAATGGGGGTGGGGGTGGGGAATGAGAGAAAATGGGGAAACTTCAGAATATGTAGAAGAAAATGAGATTGAGGGGGGGAATGAAAAATGGTGGAATGAGACAGACATCATTACCCTATGTACATGTACGATTACACGAATGGTATGAATCTACATTGTGTACAACCATAGAAATGAAATTATGTACCCCATTTGTGTACAATGAATCAAAATGCAGTCTGTAAAAAATTAAAAGCTAAATAAAAAAAAGAAAGATCTAATATTTAGTAAATTTATATGAGAAATTTTGAAAAGTAGGAATAAAATATTTTATTTAGGAACAAAAAAAAAAGAAGATATATAATCTGAACTTTCACCAAATGTTCTGCTATCCTTCAAACACTTAATTCTTAGATTCATAAAATTAAAGTACAGTATGAAAAGTTAATTCAAAAATGAAAAAAATGCTGATTCTTGCCAAACAAGTGATTAAAAATGAGTTCCTTATAATCTGAATACATAGAAAGAAAAACACACACAAAAATAGCAGGCAATAAAAGGGAAGGGGGCACACAATGATAAAATTGGGGCGGGGAGAAGTAAAAGATGGTTTTCTACAATGTCAAACCAAACACAAAAGATAAAGAAAATGAGAATACATCAACTGTGGAAGACTGAAAAAGATTACTAATGCCCTCAACTTCCACTTAAAGATAAGGAGAAAATGTACAGAGTCTCAACAGATTTATTGATGAATACTCTCAAAATTTCTCAAGACCTAGATGACTCCTTGATAATCTACAGGATGTTTATCATTATCTCCTAGTCAGTTTCACAGTAGGCACTCAGCAAATACACTACTGAATGCAGTTTTGAAAAATTTAAATGTAGTTATAAACAATAACTACTCAGGAAAAAAAAAAAGTATAAATTACATGCCATGCCACAAAGTAAAGAGCTGTTTAAGGTTCTTCCCTCTCTATGCTGCATGAGGAGAAAAGTTGTCATAGTGTACCACAGAAAGGAAATAAAAGGCCACCAGGCACCACTGGAAAAGCAAGTTAGTAAAACTAAACCCTCATCTCTTTCATAGCTTCTTACACTAAGCCATCCTAACAGCCTACATTATTAACTACAAAAACCCTGCCCTGACATGATAAAAGATCAAAGCATGAACTTAACCAGATCAGGCAAAAAGATTAATAAAGTTCCAGTTCTTTTTGAGTATGTGAAGAGTTCACTTGACCTGGTTAATACCCACAAAATTCATCAGCAGCCTCAGGTTACTCTTCATGCATTATGGGTCAAGCTATTTGAAAAAGTGGCATACGATATAAAATTAAAGCATGTGCTATTCCAATCTCATTTAAGGCAAACCTGTATAAAGCTAGAAGTGTTTATTGATCAGTTCCAGAACATAAGAAAAGGTTTTATTAAATCAATCAACTTCAAATATAAAAAAGGTTTTAAAATGCTTAAAAGATCATATCTATTAAATATTTTAAAAGTTGGAACACATGAGTTTTTAAAATTCTAATAATTCAATGAGTCAAAATTAGAGATAATGAAGAGAAGTAAAAAACTACTGGCTTGAGCCAGTTGCAATGGTGTGTGCCTGTAGTCCTAGCTGCTCAGAAGGCTGAAGCAGGATAATCTCTTGAGCTCAGGACTTCAAGACATCCCTGTGCAACACAGTAAGAGATCCCCATCTCAAAGGGTTGGGAGGTGGGGGTGGAGTTTAGATGATACGATAGAGTATCTAAAAAATTTAAAATATCTTGCATAACATATACTCAAATAGAAAGTAATTTTGAGATTCTCATGAACAGATTTCTTTTTCTATGTACACTGTCCTCTAAAGTAGACAAGTATACCAAATCTCAAATTATTAGATATAATCAGAAAAAAGAAAAATATAACTGGATCTCAGTTGAAAGTAGGGAAGAAAAGGCCAAGAAAATTAAGTTTCTTGAAGTCACAACATTGATAAATGCCAGAAAGATGATCTGAATCCTATGTAATTCCCAAGCCTGTGTTCTTTCCACTGTCCTATAGTACCAGGAGGAACTTCTGGCTTAACAGATATTTATGCAACAACCACAAGAATACGAAAATGAGTATTATTATGTTTTAAGGAGACTTAAAGCAATTGTTGAATTATTTGATTTGAAACTTAAGTCTCCTAAATTCAGTTTAAATTACCCTCCCATTACACAGTCATTACATATCTAAAAGTCATATATTCTAACATGCAAGGTATTATTTTCTTATGGGTAATAAGTACGCTTTTAATGCTGAAAGTAATTACAATCTTTATTGTAGAACATTATTAGAAGAGTAACAAAAGGGGCTGGCATCCCACACAGACTTTTATGCTTTCAGGGCATCTTTAGTCTTCACCATGCATGCACACGTGTGTACATACACACATACAAGTAAACATCCACACACAGACAAAATTTAAAATGCAAATTGTGAAATTTTAATCACTTAGAATGTATGAACATTTAAATGAGTTGATCTAGTCATTCTCAGCAATCTTTTAAGAAAATTCCAAGTAATTCAATATTTGTACAATTTGGAGAAATGTGGGCTTAAAAATTAAATATAGTTCAGTGGATTAATGCTATACAGATTCAATGCAATTCCAATTAAAATCCCAATGACGTACCTTACAGAAATAGAGCAAGCAATCATGAAATTCATCTGCAAGAATAAGAAACCCAGAATAGCTAAAGTAATCCTTAGCAAGAAGAATGAAACGGGGTATCACAATACCAGAACTTCAACTCTACTACAAAGCAATAGTAACAAAAACAGCATGATATTGGCACCAAAATAGACAGGTAGATCAATGGTACAGAATAGAGGTCATGAACACAAACCCAGATAAATACAATTTTCTCATACTAGACAAAGATGCCAAAAATATGTAATGGAGAAAAGATAGCCTCTTCAACAAATGGTGCTGGGAAAACTGGAAATCCATATGCAACAGAATGAAACTAAACCCCTCTTACCCTGCACAAAAATCAACTTACAATGAATCAAGGACCTTGGAATCAGACCAGAGACCCTGCATCTTATAGAAGAAAAAGTAGGTCCAAACCTTCAACTTGTTGGCTTAGGATCAGACTTCCTTAACAGGACTCCCATAGCACAAGAAATAAAGGCAAGAATCAATAACTGGGATAGATTCAAACTAAATAGCTTTCTCTCAGCAAAGGAAACTATCAGCAATGTGAAGAGAGAGCCTACAGAGAGGGAGAAAATCTTTGCCACTCATACTTCAGATAGAGCACTGATTTCCAGAATATATAAAGAACTCAAAAAACTCTACACCAAGAATACAAATAACCCAATCAATAAATGGGCTAAAGACATGAACAGACACTTCACAGAAGAAGATCTACAAGCAATCAACAAACATATGAAAAAATGTTCACCATCTTTAGTAATAAGAGAAATGCAAATCAAAACTACACTAAGATTCCATCTCACCCCAATTAGAATGGTGATTATCAAGAATACTAGCAACAATAGGTGTTGGAGAGGATGTGGAGAAAAAGGTACACTCATACATTGCTTGTGGGGCTGCAAATTAGTGCAGCCACTCTGGAAAGCAGTGTGGAGATTCCTTAGAAAACTTGGAATGGACCCACCATTTGACCCAGCTATCCCACTCCTCGGCCTATACCCAAAGGACTTAAAATCAGCATACTACAGAGATACAGCCACATCAATGTTCATAGCTGCTCAATTCACGATAGCCAGATTGTGGAACCAACCTAGATGTCCTCCAATTGATGAATGGATAAAGAAACTGTGGTATATATGTACAATGGAATATTACTCAGCTATAAAGAAGAAAATTATGGCGTTTTGTAGGCAAATGGATGAAATTGGAGAATATCATGCTAAGTGAGATAAGCCAATCTCAAAAACCCAAAAGACGAATGATCTCACTGATAAGTGGATGATGACACATAATTGGGGATGGGAGGGGGGCAAGAATGGAGGAAGGAGAGACTGTTTAGAGGGAAAAGAGGGGTGGGAGGGGTGGGAGGAAGGAAAAAAATAACAGAATGAATCAAACCTCATTACCTTATGTGAATGTATGATTATGCAAATGGTATATGCTGTTACTCCACGTACAAACAGAAACAACATGTGTCCCATTTGTTTACAATAAAAATAAATTTATAAAAAATTAAATGTAGTTCAGTGGATTAATGCTGGATGAACATCCATAATCATTAACAGATCTGGCAAAAGGCTCTGTATCTGATCTTACCCTGTTCAATATTTCCTATCATGGACCAGATGAAGATCCAGAAATTATATTGAAAGATCAGAAAAAATTTCAGAAAATCACCAATTTCTTTCTCATCTCTCCTATTCAGTAAAGCAGAACCCGCAGCTGGCTATCTGTCATACTGAGACAAGGGAGAAGTATAAAAAGCAAGCAGGGCTTTCTAAAACAACTTGAAGGAAAAGTCCCATGAAAATGCTGTAATCACACGATCACAAAAGGAAGTAACCCATTCAAGAGATAAGGAGCACAGTAAAACTAAATGACTCCCATCATCTACTAACCAAGCTATGAAAGAAACACAGGTGGAGAATTTGATCACTATAGAAAGTAATAATAACCAGGAACATTTGAACTTCAAAACCCTTCAGTTAAAGCAACTCCAGCATAAATAGGAAAGAAGTGATTCTCCCATAACACTGGTGACCTCTAACCAAGTAAAATTAAGTTAAGATTTCTTTATAGATAAAAACTATACTTACCACAATCCATTCGGCAATGTTTTCATAAAGCTCTGGACTAAAAATTGCTTTTTTAAGCCTAGCTAGAGGACCATCAGCATCTACTAATCTGCACCGCATGAAAACATCACAGTAGCCTCTAAAATCATTGCAAGGGGATCCAGGTTGCAGAGTGATGGTTCGACCATTGAACTGCTTGTTCCACTGTATAGACCCTGTGCTGGCACAAGTTGACGGATCCACTGGAAAAGAAGTGCCAAATATAAGTTAAAGGATAGATTTCTTAATGGGCCAGTTGGGGAAAGATAAAGGGAAAGAAGAAACAGCCTAAAATCATTATCATGACATGTTAAATAGACCTTTCTAGTTCAGTTGGGTAACATCATTAATAATTCACCTTAATGTTTCAATATAAATAAACAACCAGCAAGTGTTTTTGTCTACAATGAATTCTAACCATATTTTTGTAAATTACTGCCATAAAGCTAGTAGTCATGTTTAGTCTAGTGTATTATTAAAATAGTACATTGTTATGAAAGATGGGTGCAGTGGTGCACACCTATAATCCTGGCAACTTGGGAGTCTGAGACAGGAGGATCTCAATGAGTTCAAGGTCATCCTCAGCAATTTAGTGAGACCTCAGAACTTAGCAAGATCATTTCAAAAACCAGTAAGTGCTGGGGATGGAGCTCAGCATATAAAATGCTCCTAGTTCAATTCCTAGTACCAAATAAATAAGTAAGTAAGAAAATAAATATAAAAACACTGTAGGGACTATAATGCTAGGGATACAATGCTATGTTATACTTAAAATTTTCTCAAGAGGATAGATTTAGCTGGGAACTATCTGTCCATACTTATGTCAAAGTTCAGCACTTAATATTTAGGAGAAAATAATGGTTTTTCTAGCAGATTTTATACTCTTAGACCTTAAAAGCCTTACTTTTCTTCATACAGCAGACATGGCATAATTCCTTATCATCTTTGCCATCAGAACTGGCACAAGTACACTCCTCCAAGCCGTGTTTCTCACAGATAGAACCTGCACATTGCTGGAATAAAAGACAATATTATTTAACCCTTGTATAATCAAATGTGCTTATAGTAATAGGCAGGTATAAGCTTCTAATGTCAAAATAATTAAGTGCAAATACAAGTTAAACAAATATAGAGCTAGGGCTCAGTGGTAGAATGCTTGCTTAGAACATGTAAAACTCTAGGTTGAATCCCCAGTAACCCCTGTTCCCAGCTAAGGGGGCTCACATAGATGAATATCAGAACTGGATAATACAAACACATTTGAAAAAGCGTAAATGCAAGTAAGATAATAACTCTTCTAAAGTGATATTAACAACAACAAAACTCCAAACAAATGCAGAGAAAGATTAGATGAGCATTAATTTGTATGTTGGTTATTATGGCTCCTCTACATGCAGAGAAAAATAAAATTTTCTTTCTGTAGAGGAATATAGTATTTAGCCATGGAATCTTTAAAGACTCACATTCAGGGAAAATGACCAGAAGATTTCTTTTGGTTAAGCTATTAAAATATTAATTTATAAAACTTAAAAGCAGCACAGACAAAGTCACATGCCTAGCTGTACTACAAAATTTCTGCAGGGAATACCAAACAAATGAAATTGGAAAGATGAAAGACAAGTCAGTGGTTAACTGAATGCCACTGGCATTCATACCACATAATACATTCATGAATTGGTTGGGGAAGAGATACGGATATTACTGAGAGTCCAAGATTAATTACTTTATATAGCTTCAAGTGTCAACAAATATTCTGAACAAGTAGATTCAACAAAGTTAAATATAAAAACATATAAAATCAAATGCTTACCCCATTAATGCATACTTGTGTATGCCTATTACAGTCTGTGAAGTTTGGTTTAGGATCAGATGCTGGGCAAAGAGCTGTGCCACCATTACATATCCCTTCTTTTGCACAGTCTGAATCATCCCGACACTTCTCAGATTTTGACTTAAATGTACATTGTGCTGTACAACAGGGACCTTGACTTGGACTAGAAGAAACAATAAGTGATTAAAAAGTGAAGCACTAGGAATTTCTGTACACTTAGAAATGGTTCTGATTTTTAAATCATAAATCTCATCATTTAAACAGTAAGAACATTACTGCTACTAGTATTCATATATCAAAATGGGAAGCTACTATATTTGAACATTTTAATAAGTGTGGAAAAGTAATTAAGCATCTGGTTTTTTAGTTAGAATATGCTACATGCAGTATGCTTATTCTATTTGCCTTTTATGAAACATTATAATAGAAAATGGATTTAATATTAGGCAACTCACCAGTGTTTTCAGTTTCATTATACATTAATCAATTTATCAGTTTTTCCATTTTTATGCTAAAATCATACTAGAATACATATACCAGTCATTTAAAAAGTATTGTACAAACTATATTCTATTGCACATAATCTATCACTACTGAAGTAATCTGATGAGGCACAAAAGTACTCCATACTACCTAATATTTATAGTTAAAATTCTAAAACTGTGGAAGATAGTCACATTTTTAATGTTAGCATCTAAATAATATGTATTTTATTGAGCATTTCTTTTATATTATTTATTAACAACCACCACAAAATTTTAAGTAATTCAAACTGCCAGCAGGGTATTAAATGCCATTCCAGAAAAACAAATAAAATGCAACAACAAATAAGGACAATGTTTCAAAACTATATGACTCTCTTAAGCTCACTTTTAAATCTATCAAAACTGCTTTTAGGTAACTTTACAGGAACATTAACAGTACTAGACTTAGCAAGGTACCTGCAATGTTTTCCAGGTTTCAGTTTGCATTTTTTCCCTTCTGGTTGGTTTGCATCGAAGCAGCACTCATCTTTACACTGATCACTATAGCCACAATCACATTCTTCACCTTGCTCTACCATTCCATTTCCACATATAGGTTGGCCAGATTCTGAGGGAAGTAAACAAGAAAAGGTAAGCACATTAAATTTATTTAAAACTCCCAAACTCACTAGAGTTTTGTAATGAAAAGAGAAAGGAAAACTTCTTGGTGAATAAGTCAAGAAAAATAAACTAGGAATCTGGAAATCAGGAAACCTAGTTTTAACAGGGACCCAGATAAGTACCAATGTAACCTCAAGCAAGCAAGTCCCTTCCCTTTTGTCAGCCTCTGTTTCTTAATCTGCATAGTGAGAGAGTTTAAGAAGTGGTAACCTGCTATTTAGTTTAAGTGACACTGTGTTTTGTTGAATAATGACTACTTTAAAGACTACTTTAATGTTAGCAACTAAATACCATACCTATGCAAATGAAGACAGTGCTTCATCAATCAGGGGGGAAAAAAAGGAAAAATCATTTTCTTACAGAAAATTTCAAACACACATAAAAGTAGTAAAAGAATAAGAATCAAAATGCAGTCTGTAAAAAATTAAAAAATAAATAATTTTTAAAAAGAAATAAAAAAAGAAAGAATAAGCACAATGAACTCTCGATTGCTCTTCTTGTCTCATTTACTCCCAACATTTTTTTTTCTATAGTATTTTAAAACAACCCCCCTAAAATAGTATGTTTCCTATAAATACTTCAGGACATATTTCTAAAGGATAAAGATAAAGGATGAGGAGATTTTTCTTTTTTAAACTGAATCATAATACCATTATCACAACTAACAAAATCAACAAGAGGTTTAATAGCATCTAATGGCCAATAGATGTTCAATTCTTCTCAACTGTCTCTTTATAACTGTTGATTTTAAGTTATATTTCCAAACAAGGTTTTCCCAACCCTAACTCTCCACCTCATGGTTGCCTTCAGTTGACACATCTCTTAAGATATTTTAAAATATAATGATTCACCCTTTCCTTTTCATTTATTTGTTAAAAAAGTTGGGTAACTTTGCCCTGTCAAATGTCTCACATTTTATTGGGCTGACTACAATATAAGCAATAAGTAATTTTTAAAAGATGTACTTTAGTTTTGCTTCTCAGCTAAACCAGGCTCCTTAAGAGAAGAAACACATATTATTTATATCTTTTGTTTTCCTATATAATCTAACAGTATTGGTCTAGATCTTGGTTAATTAAGGTTAGACAGTCTGATCTAAGTATAGTGAATAATTTTATAAAATTTCTTCAACTCTTTTCAAAAGAACTAATTTTTATTGACGGAGTTTAAAATTGGAATAGTGGATCTGATCCCCATTAGTTGCTAATATGCTAGAGACCATACACCCTAATATGAGGAAAACAGAATAAACCCAGCAACACCTAGGTCTAAAATCTTGTACTATTTTCTTGCTACTAGAACAAAATCAGAGTGGAAAATAATCATAGTACAGACTTTAAATGGAAACTGAGTAAGTGGAAGTGAGTACAACTCAAATACAGGAACTCCACATATGATACATCTGAATAAAAACATTCTAGAGAGATTGGCTTTACATTTAGAAAGTTCATTCTTAACCATAATCACATCAACCATTAAAGGAAACTGTAGAGGTTACTGAAATGTCATCCCTCTGTTCAATTTTATATCATCACTTTTGTTCTCTAAAATTAGAAGAATGCACATGTACCCATATACTAAGTAAGTAAGAATGATTTTTTTTCAAGTCTAGTAATAGTTTTACACTTCCTATACATTTTATAATTTAGGAGAAAAGGGAAAATGATAGTCAGAAAATGGATGCAATATTTGTTACACTTTAATTTGCATCTCACGAAGAATTATTACCTCAAATTAGCTATTAGCAACAGCTTAAATACACAGGATAGATACTATGTAAAATGCAAAAATTAGTTGGGTGTGGTGGTACATTCCTATAATCCCAGCAACTTGCAAGGCTAAGACAAAACGATCCCAAGTTTGAGGGCACCCTGAGTAACTTAATGAGACCCTGTCTCAAAATTAATAAAAATAAAAGGGTTCGAGATGTAGCTCAGTGGTACAGCACCCCTGGTTTCAATCCCCAGAACTGTAAAAAAAAATAAAATGCCAAAGTTATAGTAGGTACACATTTCATAATAATTTAAGGAACTAATTTCGTATAATACCTACAACACAAAATGCTTATTTATAAAACTCAAATAGGGCTGGAGAGATAGCTCAGTTGGTAAAGTGCTTGCCTTGCAAGCACAGATCCCTGGGTTCGATCCCCAGCACCGCAAAAAAAAAGAAAAAAAAAAAAAAAAGATGCTATTATAAAACTCAACTTCAATCAGAAAGTTTACTATGAAGACTCAATTTATAAAATGAGCACTTCTATATTAAAAAGTAACAGAAAACCAGCCCTGACAACAGGAACAAAAATGGTAACATTAATGTAATTTCATTCTACCCTTTAAAAAAAAGGCTTTAAAAGAAAAAGCCAAAGATTCTCTGAAACGATGAAAAGACAAGCTACACAGCCTTGGAGAAAATATTTACAAACCATTATCTGACAATTAATTAGTATCTAGACTGTATAAAGTAATCTCAAAGTTCAGGCTGCGGATGTAGTTTAGTGGTAGTTTGCCTAGCATATGTGAGGTCCTAGGTTCAGTCCTCAATACCAAAGAGAGAAAGAAAGAGACAGAAAGAAAAGGAAATCTTCAAATTTAACAGGAAAAATATCCCATATTAGAAATGACTAAAATATTAATAGATATTTCACCAAAGAAGATAGCTCATGAACAGATATTCAACATCTGTAGTCATCAGAGAAATACAGGTTAAAAGCATGAATATAACTATTCAGAAGAGTTCAAATTAAAAAATGAAAACACTACACTAGTGAAGAGAAAATTAATCACTCATACATTGCTGATGAGAATGTAAAATACTGCAATCACCCAGGAAAACAGGTAATTTTATACAAAACAAGCAATTGTTATATGGATTTAAAGCATTTATCCCAAAGGAAAATAAAAACTTACGTTCACTCAAAAAAAACCTTAAGACATGAATGTTTACAGTTGCTTTATTCATAACAGCCAAACATTGGAAATAGCATGGGTATCTTAACAGGTGAATGGTTAAACACACTTAAAATATATACCATATATACACTTAAAATATATACCATGGAATACTACTTAGAATAGAAAGCAATGAACCATTGCTACAAAGTATTTAGTTATTTATTGTACTAGGGATTGAATCTAGGTGCCCTTTACCACTATGAAAATTCCCCAGCACTTTTTTATTTTGAGACAGGGTTTCTCTAAATTGTTAATGAATTTGCAATCCTTCCAAATTGCTGGGATTACAGAACCCAGCTACAAACAATTTAGATGAATTTTCAGAGAATTGTACTCAGTGGGAAAAAAAAAAAAAATCCCCAAAAGTTATATGCTGTATGATTCCATTTATATAATATTTTTGAAGTGACAAAATTATAGAAATGGAGAAGGAGTTAGTGGGATAGAGGAGTGAATAGTAGGCCATGTGCTTGAAAATGGGCAACACTGAGGGATCCTTTTGCTGATGAAACTACTTGGAATCTTGACTATAATGGTGGGATATTTAAAACTACAAATATGATAGAATTATATGGAACTAAATACAGACAGAAATGACAACAGAAGAAACTGGGAAAATCAGAATAAGATTTATGGATATCAATGACGGTCTAGGGGTTATGATATTGTACTATAGTTTTGTAAGATATTACCAGTAGGCAAACTAGGTGAAGGATACAGAGAATCTGTAACTTCTTATAACCTTATGTGAATTTATAATCATCTCAATGACATTGTCCATTACAAGGCTTGGCTTATCTGGAAATTCTCCTCAATTCTTATTGAATGTCTCTTTGAGTGCTCTTTATGTACAAAGATAAACAGACCTCAGTGTCTGCCCTCAAGTAACTTATAATGTTGTGAAAAAGAACAACGGCATACAAAGAAACTTTAAGACAAAGCAGAATATTTAGAATATGTTAAATGCCACATGAGAGGCATAATAGATTAATGGAAAAAATGTGGTGTGTTCATATAATGAAATAATATTCACCAACAAATAGGAATGGATTTCTGATATGTGCTATAACATGAGCAAACCCTTTTATTTTTATTAATTTTGAGACAGGGTCTCACTAAGTTGCTCAGGCTGCCCTCAAACTTGGGATCCTTTTGTCTCAGCCTTGCAAGTTGCTGGGATTACAAAGTGTACCACCACACCCAACTAATTTTTACATTTTACATAGTATCTATCCTGTGTATTTAAGCTGTTAGCTAATAGCTAATTTGAAGTAATAATTCTTTGCGAGATGCAAATTAAAGTGTAACAAATATTGCATCCATTTTCTGACTATCATTTTCCCTTTTCTCCTAAATTATAAATTTGAAATTACACTATTTGAAATAGTATAATTTCACCTTATTATACTAGATGAAATAAGAGATACAAAAGAATATTGTATGATTCCACTTGCATAAGGTATCAAGAATAGGCTAATTCATAGAGACAAAGTAGATTAGAGGTTTCCAGGAGCTGAATGGAAAAGGACGCAGGTGCTACTGCTTAATAAATAAGGAATTCTGTTGATTAGAAACAATTCAAAGATCAGGGTAGTAGTGCATGTCTGTAATCTCAGCAACTCAAGACACGGAGACAGGAGGACTGCAAGTTCTAAGCCAGCTTCAGCAACTCAGTGAGACCCTAAGCAACTCAGCAAAACCTTGTCTCAAAATAAAAATAAAAAGGACTGGGGATGTAATTCAGCAATAAAGCACCTCTAGGTTCAATCCCTAGCACCAAAAAAAGAAACAATTTAGAAAGATAATGGTGATGACTGCACAACACTATGAATATAATGCCACTGAACTGTACACTTAAAGTTGGTTAAAATAGCAATTTTATTTTATATATATTTTACTATAATAAGGGGGAAAAAGAAGTTCATAGCAGCTTTATTCATATTAGCCCAAACCCAAATAGCACAGGTGTTTATCACCAGGAAAATGGCTAAACAAATTGGGATACATTCATGCAAAGCAACACTGCTCAGGAACAAGAATAAAAATACTAGTGATGAATCCCAAAATATTATAATAAGTTAAAAGTAGTCTTCCACAAAGGGGTACTTCTGAATTGATTATATATGATTCCATTTATACAAAATTTTAAAAGAGGCAAAACCAATGTATGGTGAAATAAATCTGCTAGTAGTTGCCTCCAGAAGTGTGCTGGGGACAGAGATTGATTGGGACAGGGAATAAAAGAGCTTTCTGAGGTGATAGAAATGTTTTATATCCTGATAGTTGCTTAGTTACACAGGTAAATACATTTGTGAAAATTCATCAAATGGTACACTTAAGACTTGTGTGTTTCACTTATCTTTTTTTTAAAAAACCTACAAACAATATTGAACTCTAATGACAGCCTTAAGTGTTTGCAGTAAACTTTTCCAAAGTCTACAAATTATTTTAAATTGCAAAAAAACACATGGAATGAGGGATGGATAACAACTACATGATAAAATAAATATAACCAAGTGCTCATTGTGAAATTTTTTAATTTTATGAATGTTTGAAAATGTTCATGATAAAATGTTGGGAAATATACATACCAACAAAACAGTTGTTTCTCTTCTTCTCAAGAACTTGGCTTATATTTCTAATGCTACAGAGTGAGAATTTATTGTTGTTAAGTTTGTCCCCAGATGTTGCTCTTGCATACATGATGTAATTGCCATTTTCTTTTTGTCCTAAATTCTTAGATTCTCCTGGTGTGCACTCTGTTCCAGAATCATGCTGTCAAACAAAATATAGAGTTATATAAACAGGAAGTAAAACAAGGTTTTCAGGTCATCTGATTAAATGTAATATTCTGATCAGAGAAAAAATGGAAGCCATGGACTCTCCTTTAGGAAGGACATTACAACTGTTTGAGACTGAGTAGAAAAACAATTTGTTCTGTTAGGGGTCACTCTTAGAAGAGAAGGAGTCTCAGAAGTCTAGCCACAACTGCTAGCTTTGTAAGTAGAAACTAGAACTGAGGACAAACTGTCATAAAAACCTATTAAAAATAAGCTCATCTACTTTTAAAACTAGTACCAGTACTATAAACTCCTATAAAATTACTATATATTAGAATATATGCTAAAATCACATGTTATGACTAGTTCAGAGAGAGATGGGGAAAAAAGAGAGGGAAAGAAAACAACAGAGACTGACAGGGAGCTAAGTATATAGAAACTAGGAATCTAAGACAGCTAACTCATTAAATAGTACCTAAGAAAGACAAGTAAAAATGCTAAGGATAGAAACACAATGATCCATTTTAAAATGAAATTAAGAAAACTCAAGATATAAAGTCAAAACACTGCTCTGCAAAATAAACAGGAGAGAGATCTGTGTATATGTGTGTACGTGTCTTCTGGTTTTGGTATATTCTATCAAAGTTATCAGTTGTACACAAAAGTACCAAAGCACAGCTCCCTAAATTTTCTCAAAAGTATACATACTTATGTGACCAGCAATGAGATCGAGCAACAAAACACTACTAGATCCCAGCAGCCCCTACCCTCCTGGGGATACATTAAAACAAGAAAACCTCACAATGCTCCTTAAATAATTTAGAACACATGAGAAGAGGCAAAAAACATTAGTACTAGAATCATAGTTCAATTTAATTAAAATCTTCTTTTGAATACCCCCTATTCTCTAAAAAGAAACAGACCACTAAAGAGAGACCATTTAAGTTACTTTCATTTTCTACTCCCCAGTCTGAGGTAACAATAAAAAAAAATGACCTCTACTATCATCTTTATCTTTCCCAGTATTTCCTGCTTTTCTCCTGAAACAAGATTCAGCATTGAACAACTCTTTACTATTCTCCAATATTATCTTGATTACAGTTTTCATTCTGTAGAATTCAATTTGGTTTCTGGTAAAGTATGGCATTAGTACTATTCTCACCATTAGAATTTTAGAAAGAGAAAAATTCCACTACTACATAACTCTTGATGTCACTGCAATCTATAATAAAATTAACAATATATATAAAAGAATAGGGTGTGATTGATCATGGTAAAATCATTAAAAACAGTCTGGTATAAAAGGAAAAGACACCAAGGGAGACAAAGAATGAGAGTCAATTTATCCATTAAACAATAAACAATACATAATATAATGTTAATGTACTAAAGACAACTCACTGGCAGCTGGGCAAGGAAAAGATTAGATGAGAAGTGAAAAGGGAATGGTCTAGATTCCCTACTCCAAGTGTGGTCCTCAAACTAGCAGCAGCAGCATTACCTGGTAATGTGTTAGAAATACAGAAACTCAGGTCCCACCAAAGACATACTGAAATAAATCTGTATTTTGAGATCCTCAGATAATTTGTATACACATCAAAATCTGAGAGTCCCTGGACTAAAGGACAAAAAAAAGAAAAAAAAAAAAAAAGAGAGAGAGAGAGAGAAGTTGAAAAGGTATTGCAATCCCCCCATAAGGCCTGGAACCAAAGGGGCTAGTAGAGAAGAGAGGATACTCATTTATCTGTACTTGAAAATGCAAATTAACCACAAACTTCTTTTGATAATAATCTCTCAATTTCTGACTGGGACTATGAAACGAAAAAAAAAAAGAAAACTTAGTGAGATAGCACTTACATGTTACAAGAAGAAGAAATTAGAGCATTGCATTTAGAGATTTTAAACTACAAATATAATATTTACTTATTTATTCATTTTGGTGCTGGAGATTCAACCCAGGGCCTCATGTACACTAAGCATGTGCTTTACCACTGAGCTACCCCCCACCAAGTTCCAACAAATTATGTTTTAAATAATAAAATTTCCATTTTTATAAGTGATAAAGTATAAGAAAGATGAATTTACATGCAATTTTTAAATGAAATTTCCCCAAAGCTCTACCAAAATTACAAAATAGAACACTTTCAGTATTTCTATTTTTTTGTTGTTGTAATGATCTTTGGGTCACTTAAAATTCAGTATAATGAGCAAGTGTTAGACGATACCAAGAAATGCTGTTAATTTTGCTAAGTGCAAATCTCTTCTTTCAGAAATGTACAAAGTAGATGAGGGCAGATAAATTTGCTTTAAACATTCTTAACAAAGAACACAGAAAGTAAATATGGTAAAATCTTGACAATTATTGATTCTGACTCAGGGGTTGGCAAACCGTAACCCACAGATTGTTATTGTATGGCTTATATACTAAGAATGTTTTTTCCATATTTAAAGGATTATAAAAACAATAGAGAACATGCAGCAGAGACCAAATGTTACCCCCACAGCCTAAAAATATTGACTAGCAGACCCTTTATAAAAAAGATTTACTGATCTCTATTCTGGATGATGGTCATATGAATTGGTACTTTTTTGAAGGGGGAGTGGCACAGGAGGAGTTAGTTTTCTATGTGGGTTAGAAATTTATCATAGTAAAAGATCTTAAGATAACTGTTTTTCCACAGCAAAGAAAGACAAATCCAAGTAAATCCCAGTAAAGCTTTAATAGAAACACAGCAGAAAGCCACTATACAATTTGCTAAAGATTCTGAAAATATTCTAAACAACGAAAAGGAATTTCTCATTCAAAAGATATTTGAGTGCACTATATGCTAAACACTATTCTAGAGCTACAAGATATGGATAAGATACTATATTCCTTGTTTTCATATAATTCTGGCACTGTTATGCTGACATTTCTTGTTTTAATCACGAATATTCTATCTTCCTCCCTTTCAGTATGGTCAAGTATCTTACTAGCATATAAAAACTAAACATTCAGATGTATATTTTAATATATATATATATTTTTCACCTCAAATAAGCAAACAAAAGTTACTCAAAAGCCTAATAACATTTTAAGAATCTAATAATTAGGCAATACTTACTGGAGATCCAAAATTATGTCCAACTTCATGAGCAAAAGTAATATGAGAGACTTTGGGAGGTACATGAGACCCATAGTTCTGAACAGTAATAATTCCAGTGTTTAAGGATTTCTTCTTACCATCTGAATAGAGCTTACTTTTTTCACATATTCCTCCAGAGCTTCCTAATTCAGAATACCACAACCAAAAACAAAAACAAGTTAAATCAGTTATCTATTCCATTTCTTTCCCCAAAACAACTAATATTAAATGACTATATTAATCTAAAATACAGTTGGTACCCAAATGTGTCAAATACCCAAAAGTTTTTTTAGTCTAAGATTAGGAAATCATTTCAAATAAGGTTTTAATAGCACCCATAAACAAATTCCCAGGATTGACTATGTAACTCTTATATGTTTTTTATCATCAAAAAGTCCTCAAATCTTTGTTCCCATTAACTTAGCAAACACAGTATTACATTCCTTTAAATCTGAATATATCAGTATTATTTACACTGAGTCAAAACCTACACATCTTTTTTTTTTTAAGTTGTAGATGGACACAATACTTTTATTCATTTTTATGTGGTGCTGAGGATTGAACCCAATGCCTCACACATGCTAGGCAAGCACTCTACCACTGAGCCACAATCACAGCCTCTCTTCTTATTTTTTAAAAAGAAAATTTATAGACCAGGCTGGTGGCACATGCCTGTAATCCCAGCAACTCTGCAGGCTGAAGCGGGAGGATCATAAATTCAAGGCCAGCCTCAGCAACTTAGATCCTATCTCAAAATAAACAATAAAAAATGGTGGGGTGGCAGTTCAGTGGTAAAGCACCCACAGGTTAAATACCCAGTTTAAAAAATTTTAGTTTAAATTAAATGAAAGTTGAATAAACATTCTCAGGTAGGTTCTGAGAAAATCACTTTACAAATAATAGCAATGGTTGGGCACAGGGGGACATGCCTATAATTCCAGCTACTCAAGACTGAGGCAGAAGGATTCCAAGTTCAAGGCCAGTATGGGCAACTTAGGGAAATCCTATCTCAAAATTAAAAGAACGGGGATACCATGTAGCTCAGTGGTAGAGTGCCCCTGGGTTCAATCTCTAGTACCTCCAAAAAAGTAATAATGCACCTTAGTGTGTGATTCACTGTCTTGAGATGGAACATACATTCTATTTGTGAAAAAGAAAAAAAAAAAAAAGAGGAAAAGAGGAGAGAGCAGGAAGAGAAATAAAAATATTAATAACTGATTAATCAGGAATTCAATGAAATTGCAATTTTCAGATTTGAAAATTCTTAAAAACGAAATTATGATTTTTCAATTCTTCCTGATAACACTTTCAAATTTTAAGAGAAAAATCATACTTCTATTATATTAAATCAATTTGTAATTCATCTGTTCACTAATAAAACATTAGAGTTTAATATCAAACTGTTTTCATATCTAAAAACAGTTAAAATATAAGAAATTAGAAAAACAGGAAAATCAGAAACTGGCTAATCAATCCTGTCTTTATACTCATTACACTAAGAAGACTATACTTTCTTTTAATTAACTTTATTTTTTAAAGAGTTTTAGCAATAAGATATTTAGTTCACATTCACATTTAAATAGTTTTTCAGGCTAAGGCTACTTCTCAGTAGAAGAGTACTTGCCTAGCATGCTCAGGTTCTTGGATTTGATCTCTATCACCACATCAATCTACCAATCAATCAACAAATTGTTTCCTTATTTGAAATTTTTTTTAACTGAAATGGACTAGGATACTCAGATAACTCATCAAATTACTTAAAAGCAGCTCTCCACACACAAAGTCATACCATGTTGCTAAACCACCTTAAAAGTCTAAATTTGGATTACTGTTACTATGATAAAATGATAATTATGCTTCACAGAAAAGTAAACTTAAAAAACTGAGCCATATAAAGGTTGAAATTTCCAAATTTACTATCTTTTTTACACAGAAAACGTAGTGGAGAGAAATTTCAAATGATTTATGAACATTTAGCATATTTTCTTAAGCTATTCCTTTTCTACTTCTGGAGATAAGTCCTAAAAACTACTTCATTTGAGGAACTTGGAAATACTCAATAGTACTCTGTATGTAATGATTATAATCCATGTATTAGAGTTTAAAAACAAATAGCAAATTACTATCCTGCCTTTGTGAAGAATTGTCATTATGCAAATTGGTCCAATGTGGTACTGTCAGACTTGAATTAAGCACAGAAGACTCCACACTGCAAATCTTCAATGGATTAAAAAAGAAAGTAAATAGGCATATTTTTAAAACTCTGATAATAAAGACTGCTCAGAATTTTTAAGGTCTAGTTAATTTAAGGAAAGATAATATATAAATTTGAGTGTATTCTTCTGAAATACAGTCTTTGCAATTTATATCTTATTTCTTAAATGAGTGCTTTTTATCTTAATGATTATTGCTTATATCAAAGTCTAATATTTACTAAAACTAATAACATATTGGAGTAACTCAAATTATACAGGCAAAAATAAAAGTGTATCTAATTTTCTAAGTTATAATTTAGTTTTTAAAAAATACTACAACTAGTTTTGGTATGCCAGAAACTCAGTGATGAGTTATCATACACATCCACAGCTAAACTACGACTCAAGCTCAGTAACTGCTTTACATTATAAAAGATTTTATTCCAGAAACATCATATAAAAAAATTGTAAATTAAAATAAGAAGAAAATTTCTTAAATTCAATCAAAAGTATTCAATACCAACTTGTTTATTCAGTTACCTGAGAACATTAAAAGGATTAATACAGGGGCAGAATGCACCTTAACAAGTCAAGGAAAGGGCCCCTTAAAAGGTGTATTAGAAGGTTCAGCAAATGAAATAGAACAAAGGGGTCATCTAATTTAAAGAATTTACTTCGTTAAGGAACCATTAATCTCTAAATGAAATTCCCTAAATGGAATAAGAGATTACCTACTAAACACATAATTGTTCTTACATAAGGATATTATAATCTTTCTAGTTTCATATTTAAGACTGGATCTACTATAGGCACTGAATAATTGTAAATGGGAACCTGAAAGTTAGCCCAGTTCAGAGGCTATTTTTATTTATTATGGAGTTGAGTAGGAAATACTGCTTCCTTGATTGAGAAAACCTACAGGAGATTCAACATGGCGAATTAGGGAAAAGTTGCATTTCTAGTTATTCTGACTCCAGATTCAAGCAGTGGGGATACACTGGAGCCAAGTTGGTTGCTGAAGCAGCAGTAATGAGGGTTCACCACAGACAGGATGGATAACACAGAGAGAGAAGCACAATGGACTGATATGACATGGAGAAACTTGTAGATCAGAAAAGCAACTGAATTAACCGATTCAAAGGTTGCAGAATTTCTCAACTGGCAAGCAGAGCTCGCGCGGGAACCATCTTAAGGAGGCCGTGCTGTAGCTTGCTGCTGTAGGAGCTGGGAAATCATAGCAAACATTGCCATACTGTCTGGACAAGCATCTAACATGTAGCCTAGAATGTACCTAGCAGAACGTGAGTGAAATAGGCACAGAGAAGACCGTACCCAGGGGAGTGTAACTCACTTTCCCATTGAGTCTGGCAGCTCATGTAACCAGCTGAAGAGGGTGGAGAAACTGAAAAGGCAGGTGTGAATACTCTCAGGCATTAAGCCTGGGAAGGCTGTGATCCTGAGCAACAGAGTTCATGGAGGATTGGCTCCCCTGCCCAGTGAATAATGAGATCCAGACTCCTAGAACTAAGCATCTGCTTGGCCCTAGAGGTTGTTCACCTAATCTCTCCAGAGCAGATACCACTCAACAAGGTCCCTAGGCCTGATTAGACGTAAGTCCCAGATGCTAGAACTCCCCTCATAGAACTCTGCAGCAACCCCACCCTGGGAGTACATGGATCTCATCTATGCAGACAACACTCCAATCAATAGTACTTTCCATTCCATCCTACTTTATATTTGAGAAAAGGGAAGCTGAGAAACTATTTCAACCAGATTCAGTTTTAAGTCACTACTGTAGGCACCATGGTGAGCAACAGAAAAAGAGGATGGGGTTAATAACCCAGGCCTTGTTCACTCTGGGTCTCTCAGTGTAGTCTAAGAAGACACAGGAGGACAGCACAAGGCCTTGAGTTCAATCCCCAATACCGAAAAAAAAAAAAAAAAAAAAATCTTTTTTCTTTCTTTCTTCTTTATTTTTTGGTGTGTGCTCTTGCTATGCAGATTGGTTTGTGTGTGTACATACATACATACATACACAAACACATTTCTTTCCTTCTTTTAAGCATTTTTTTTAAACAATAGTTATTTCTCCTTCCTTTTTCTTTTGAGGGTTAGGGTTTTTGGCTTGTTTATTTTGGTTTTGCTTTCTCTCTGTTTCTTACCTTTCTTATCCCACTAACAGCCAAGTTAAATTATTTTCTTTCCCATTATTTTTTTCTGTTTTTCTCTCCTGCTTCTTTATAGCCATTTGCTACATCTCTTCTTCATTCTCTCTGTTCACATTTTTGAAAATTTGAAACTTTTATCTACCTTTCTATCACATTTTCTTTCTTCTTGAAGGTATTTTTAATCATCCTTGAGAAATGTTTGGTTTATGTAACTCCTGCCACCACCATTCATGTTGTTGCAGCTATTAATTCTATTGATGACATAGTTGACACCTGACTTTAATGCCAGATCTAGTTCACAGTTATTTATTGTTCTTGCTGGTGGTAACTGCTGACCCCATTATTCCTGTTTTTGTTGTAATCAGTATTCTAGATGTCATACTAGGCACCACGTATTTACTTAACGGCTGCATATTGTTTCACTTGGTTATTTCTGTTTGTTTCCCCCTTTTTCTGTGAGTTGCTGAAAATCCAAAGGGACACTACTAGTTCACAGTGCAGAGACTTTACTGCTGAACTAAACTGATTCAAAAGATAGCACACCTTGCTCCACAGACAAATTAACCACACTCACAGTTCAGCCATATTTTAATACAAAGAATAGAAGAGACAAAAAACTCTTAACTAATGACACAGTCCCAAGTAAGAACAGCTAGGTGTGGGCCCCCAGATCCCACCCATGGACATCCACACCTATAGCAAAAACAGAATTAACACAAAGGCAAAGGGTACCACACCTACAGGGGTCTCAATCTAGAACACTCTAGGATACTCTAGCAAGAGAAGGTTATGCACTAAAAAGGTAACACAAAAGAGTGGAAGAGAAATCCATCCTAACAGATGCATAAAACTAACACAGGAATACAAGAAATAAGAAAAAATAAGGTAATACGATGCCTCTAAATTTCATAATTCACCAGCAACTAACCCCTAAAATACTGAAGAGGACAAAACATCAGATAAATAATTCAAAAGAATGATTATAAAAATGCAATGAATTTCAAAGGAATACAGAAAAACAACTGGATGCATTAAAGAAATCAGCACAGGATATGAATAACTTAATACAGAGATAGAAATATTGAAAAAGAACAAAATAGAAATCTTGGAAGTGAATGATACAATAAATCAAATAAAATTGTCATCTGAAAGTCTCACTGACATAGCAGATCATGCTGAAGACAGAATCTCAGAGCTGGAATACAAAGTAACTAGCCTTGAACATTCAGACAGGAAATAAGTGACCATGAACAGAATATGCAAGAACTCTGGGACAATACTAAGAGGCCAAATTTAAGAATCACTGGAATTGAAGAGAGTTGTGAAATGCAGGTTAATGGAATGAGTGGATAACCTCTTCCAGGAAATAATAATAGAAAATATTGCAAACCTTGAGAATGAGATGAACATTCAGATATAGGATGTGTTAAGAACTTCAAATAGGGGGCTGGGGATATAGCTTAATTGGTAGAGTGCTTGCCTTGCAAGCATAAGGCCCTGGGTTCAAATTCCCAGCACTGCGGAAAAAAAAAAAAAAAAAAGAACTTCAAATAGGGCTGGGATTGTGGCTCAGTGCTAGCACACTTGCCTAGCATATGTGAGGGCACTGGGTTCAATTCTTGGCACCACACACAAATAAATTAATTTAAAAAAAGGTATATCAACATCTAAAAAAAATTTTTTTTAAAGAATTTCAAAAAGATAAGATCAAAAAAAGAACCTCTCCATGACACATTATAATTAAAATGCCTAACATACAGAACAAGGATAAAATTTTTAAAGTGTCAAAAGAAAAATATCACATTTGGAGGCAAGTTGATCAGAATTATTTCCAATTTCTCACACAAACTCTAAGAGTCAAAAGGGTTTGGAATGCTGTGTTCTAAGTCCTGAAAGAAAATAACTATCAACCAAGGTTGCTATAAGCAGCAAGCTATTCTTCAGAATTGAAGAAGAAATGAAAACATCTCAAGAGAAGCAGAAACTAAAAAAAATTCATGACTATTCAGCCAACACTACAAAAAACTCTTAAAAGAAATACTCCACACAGAAGAAATCAAAAACAAACCAAACCCCTAAACACACACACACACACAAAAAAAAAAACCTCACTTGAAGAATAGCTAAGACCAAATGAGAAAAAGGACCAAATTAAACATTATCAATTATTCAAAATGGCAGGAATTAATAAGCATCTCTATAATAACAAAGAATGTAAATGGTCTCAATGCTCCAATTAAAAGAAAGTCTGGCAGAAGTGATTAGAAAACAAGAAAATAGCAACTATATGTTATTTTCACAAGACTCACTTTATAGGCAAAGACAGTCACAGGATGCAAATAAAAGGATGGAAACGGATATATCATGCAAATGGAACCCAAAGACAAGCAGGAGTAACTACTCTCATATTGACAAAAGTAAGTATCAAACCAAAATTAATCCAAAGAGACAAAAAAGATCACAAAGTAAAGGGAACAATACAAGAAGATGTAACAGTAGTAAACATTTATGCCACAACCATGAGTGCACCTAGTCACAGAAAATAGACACTACTCAAAGACTCATATAAGTCCCAGTACAATAATACTGGGTGGTTTCAACTCTCTCATCAATAGATAAGTCATCCAGACACAAATGTAGTAAAGACTGTTTTCACCTGAAAAATACTATAAATCAAAATGACTCAACAAATATCTGTAGAATATTTCATCCAACAAAAGGCAGCTCATGGAACCTTCTCCAAAATAGAACATATTTTAGGCCACAAGGCAACTCACAGCAAATACAAAGAAAAAAAAAAAAAAGATATAATTTCTGTATAGTTTCAGATTATAATAGAATGAAGTTATAAATCAACACCAAAACACCCTACAGAAACAATGTAACAGCATGAAAATTAAACAATACACAACTGAATACTGAATGGGTGATAAAAGAAATCAGATGAGAAATTTTAAAATTTCTAGCATCAAATGAGAATAATGATACAACCTCCAGAATCTCTAGGATACTCTGAAGGTGGTTGTACGAAGAAATTTTATAGCTATGAATGTCTACATAAGAAAACCCAAAAGATCCTAAATAAAAAACCTAATAATGCTTCTCAAAGATTTTGAAAAATATGAACAAACCAATTCTAAAGCCAGTAGAAGAAATAAGTAAAATCAGAGACAAAATCGACAAAATTGAGAATAAAAAAATATGAAACAATCAACGAAAGAGTTCCTCTTGCCACAACTGATAAACCCTTAGCCAAACTAGTTAGTTAAAAGAAAAATAGAAAAAAAAAGAGAAAAAAAGAAAAGAAAAATGAAGTTTCCAAATTAGTAAAATTAGAGATGAAAAGGAAATATCACCAGAGACATCACAGAAATCCAGTGGATCATTAGAAACAATTTAGAAAACTTATACTTCAAAAATTGGAAAACTTAGAAGAAATGGTTATATTTCTAGATATATTCGACCTGCCAAAATTGAATCAAGAGGACACAGAAAACTCAAACAGATGAACTAGCAATGAGATAAAAGCAATAATAAAAATCTTTCCAACATAGAAATCCCAGAACTAGATAGATTTTCGGCTGAATTTTTCCAGACCTCTAAAGAAGTGATAACAATGTACCCCAAATTATTCCATGTAATAGAAAGGTGTTTAGCCAAGTTCATTCTATGAAGTCAGTATCACCCCTATACCAAAACCAGATAAGGACACATCAAGGAAAGAAAACTATGGACCAATATCCCCGATGAACTTAGATGCAAAAATCCTTAGTAAAATACTAGCAAACTATATTCAATAACATGCCAAGAAGACTGCACATCATGATCAAGCTGGTTTTATTCCAAGGCTGCAAGGATGGTTTAACATATGGGCAAAACAATAAATATAATTTACCACATATATAGAATCAAGGACAAAAATCGCTTACTCACTGCAACAGACACACAAAAAGTCTGAAAAAATTCAGCACCCATTCATGATTAAAAAAAAAAAAAAAAAAAAAAGGGATAAAAGAACTTAACCTCCACATCATAAAGACAATATATGACAAACCCTAAGCCAACATCATAGTGAATGGGGAAAAAAAAATAAAAGCATTTCCTTTAAAATCTGGAACAAGACAAGGATGTCCACTCTCACCACTCCTATTCAAGATAGTTAGAAACTTTAGCCACTGCAATTAAGCAAAAAAAGGAAACAAATGGGATAAAAACAGGAAAGGAAGAAGTCAAATTATCCCTGTTTACAAATGATATGATCTTATACTAAGAAGTTCCAAAAAGCTCCACTAGAAGATTAATAAACCAATTTGGCAAAATAGTAGGTTATGAAATCAACAAACAAACAATAACTTTCCTATACACAAATAATAAATCCACTGAGAAAGAAATCAGGAAAACTATCCCATTCACAATGGGCTTAAAATAAAAAACAAACAACAAACAACCTTGGAATTAACCAAGGAAATGAAAAAACCTCTACAATAAAAACTATGGTACTAAAGAAATAAACTGAAAGACACAAGAAGATGGAAAGACCTCCCAGGTTCCCAAACAGGCAGAGTTAATATTGCTAAAATGGCCATATTAGGAAAAGCAATACACAGATTCAATGCGATCCCCATCAAAACACCAATGATATTCTTCACCAAATTAGAAAAAAACAGTCCTAAAATCTGTTTGGAAGAAAAGAATATCCAAAGCAATTCTAAGTAAAAAAAAAAACCAATACCTTGTGGGAAGTCATCCTTATCTAGCAGAATCAGACAGTTCCCTATCTAGCTTCCCTGAGAAAATGGCTCCCCAACTCCACCATATGCTGTACATCACAAAAGAAGCTCCTCCTGGTCTTGGACCCCTTTACCTGTATGTCTATAAATAAAAGAGAGTAGGGCTACTACACGTTGTTAGGGCTAGAGTTGGTATGGCCAGACCTGTCACGCTCCCTCTCATTTAAAAAGCATACTGGCTCTTATGTGTTTATTGATTAGATAAGTTTATGGGTAATTGATTTACAGCCAACACCATCCTCAGGCAGTTAACCCTTTTCTCATCCACACAGGATGTGACTGAGAGACCCCCACAATACCTGACTTCAAATTATACTAAGGAGCTATGGTTAAACACACACACACACACACACACACACACACACACACACACACACACAGTACTGGCATAAAAAATACACATAGACCAATGGAATAGAATAAAAGACACAGAAAACTCCACACAGATACAGTCATCTGATCCTTGACAAAGGTACCAGAAACATACACTGGAGAAAAGAGCCTTTTTAACAAATGGTACTGGGAAAACTGGTTATTCGTATATAGAAGAATGAGACTAGACACTCTCTCACCCTGCACAAAAGTCAACCCAAAGACCTAGGAATTAGATCAAGAACTATGCAACTACTAGAAGAAAACATAAGGTCAACTCTCCAACACATAGATATGGGCAATGACTTTTTTAATAGGACCCCTAAGGCTCAGGAAATAATGCCAAGAGTTAATTAATGAGATGGTATCAAATTTAAGTGTCTATACAGCAAAGGAAACAATTTAAAATGTGAAGAGAGAACCTAAAGAATAGGAGAAAATCTTTCTAGCTACTCTTCTGACATAATATTAATATAAAAGCTGGGTGCGGGGGCACACACCTGTAATCCCAGTGATTCAGGAGACTGATGCAGTAGGATCACAAGTTCAAAGTCATCCTTAGCAACTTAGTAAGACCCTAAGCAACTTAGTGAGAGCCTGTCTCAAAATAAAAAATGGAAAGGGCTGAGGATGTGGTTCAGTGGTTAAGTGCCCACAAGTTCAATACTCAGTAACAAAATAAAACAAAAAGATTAATATCCAGAATATATGAAGAAAAACAACTTGCCACCAAAAAAAAAAAAAAAAGAAAGAAAACGATTAATAAATAGGCAAATGAACTAAAAAGACACCTCTCTAAAGAAGAAATACGGTCAACAAATATATGAAAAACATATTCAGTTGCAATAGGGAAATGAAAATCAATATTACAATGAGATTTTACCTCACTCCAGTTAGAATGACAGTCATTAAAAATGCAAACAATAATAAATGTTGGAAAGGATGTGGAAAAAAAGGAAAACTTTACATTGTTGGTGGGACTGTACATTAGTACAACCACTATGAAAATCATAATACTATAAGGTTCATGCATACCCAAGTTTACAGCAGCACAATTCACAATAGCCAAACTATGGAATCAGCCTAGATGTCCAAAAATGGATGAATGGATAAAGAAAATGTAGTACATACACAGAATGGACTTCAATTCAGCTATTTAATAAAAAAAAATGTAATTGTGTCATTTGTAAGGAAATGGATGGAACTTGAGACTATTATGTTAAGTAAAATAGGTCAAACTCAGAAAGTCAAGGGTCATGTTTTCTCTCATGGGGGGAAGCTAGAAAGGAAAAATGAAAAGTAGGGGAGGATCTCATGAAAATCTCAGGGAGATCAGTACAACAGAGAAAAGGGACCAGGGCCAAGGAAGAGGTGAGAAAAAGGGGAAATACTGGGAAATGATAATGGCCAAATTATATCATTATATTGTGTGCATGTACAAATATGTAACAACAAAGCCCACCATCATATACAACTATAATGCGCACCCCCCCCCCAAAAAAAAAAAGGAAAAAAGAAAGAAACCTACAGCATGCATGAGGCCCTGGGTTTGTCCTTAGCACCACAAAATAAAAACAGCAAATTGAGAAAACTGTAAAAAACAGACTCAAAAACAAGAAATCTACTATTCAAAGTTTCAATACTGTTTTTCCTAGCTCAAATAAGTCAATGAAGAGAACTGAAGCTCATAATCTGAGTAACTACTCTCTAAGAACCAACAGAACAATAACACAACAAAATCCTTCCTACCACCATATTTTTGAATAATGAAATATCTGCAGAACTAAATGAAATTAAGCCAAATTATACAATAAAATAAAGATGTACAAAGATTAATTAGGCAAAATAAAAATGAAGGACTAGGTCAATAATGGAATACAACCTAATAATCAGCTATGAAGTGTTATCTAGAAAGAACAAGATAACAGCAAGCATACTAAAACTAATAGGCAAAAAGATGAAGTTTCAAAGAGTAAAAACAGAAGAAATGATAGTGTAAATTAAAGAAGCTGAAACAAAGTGTTTTACCTGAATTTTTTAAAAGAACAGATAAAAACTTAGACTCCTAGCTCCCAGTCCATTGCTAATCCTATTATGTCATGACAATTACCCAAAGTGATAATGGAACATAGCTTAGTGTTACTGTATAACTCCTCTCTTTAAAGGAAAAAGGAAATTTAACTTCAGTGGAAAAAATTTTTGCCCTAAAATTACTTCATCCACTGAATATACCAAATGTCAGAACATTTCCCGATGATCACATAAAAAAAATAAAGCTGCTTCATCTATTTTGCTATTTACATTATATTTATCAATCTTGCTTAACCCCATAAATTAAGATATTGTATAGACATTGCTATAAGCATAAATTATTATATAGACATCGCTTTCTCCTACATTTTGTAAAATTCAGTCTTCCCTGAAAATTGCTTTGTGTTTCAAATATTAAGTCATGAAACAATTAGATAACCTACCTGAAGGTGCTCCAACCCAAGCTAGACCAAGAACACCATCATCAAAATCTCGGTCTGTGAAGACATAGGCTAAACAGTAGTCATCATGATTCTGCTCAGAATTCAATTCCAGAAACTTCTCTACACCAATATTTGGGAAACGGAAAGGATTTGTAGGGTCCTTTTCATCAGCAGTTGTATTGATCTAAAATTCAAAACAATAATTTAAATAACACAATTAATGTTAGCAGACTCTTAATGTAAGATTGCTTACCTCCTTCTGTACCCCCCTGGACAATATGCTCAGAGTCTGAGAGAAATCCAGCCTTAATTAAGATTGCTAGGAACGTTTCCCCAACCCAGATCCCTTACAGAAGTCAAAAAAATAAATAAATAAGAAAGAACAAAAATTTTAAAATGAAAGAAAACAAAAAGGCTAGGTAGGGGCTGGGGTTGTGGCTCAATGTTAGAGCGTTTGCCTCACACATGCGAGGCACTGTGTTCAATCCTCAGCACTACATAAAAATAAAGAAGTAAATAAAGACATTGTGTACATCAACAACTAAAAAATATTTTTTAAAAAAGACAGGGTAGAAGAATTAAAATTTGAAGATGTTAAATGTCTGTGCAAGTATTCGTCAGATTCCTGAACATTGAACATTTAAATAGAACAAGTTCTGCTTCCAAAATTGGTATAAAAGATGTAAGATTTCTCAAATTCAATCATCTGAGCAAGTCTCATTTAGTACCAATCTCCTACATATAGTGACAAGTATAATAAAACCCTATATTTTTGCCAATTACTAGAACACAAAATAGATATTAAAACCAAGACTGTCAGTGCAGCAGGGAAATCATTGTCTTGGTTCTCCTTGACTAGAGTCACAGGAGTCCACTCCACCTAACCAAAAGTTTGTTTTTATTCTCCTGAATATGAGAAAGAATTTTGTTTTCTTTCTACTTTTCCATTTGTTTCACTATTTCAAGCTAGTCCTACAAATTCCTTCTTTTCGTACATAGCTACTATACTCTTGGTGAAAGAGGTCTTTCACAATCTGAAGAATAATCTGTTCTAATACTAAACTTCTACAAAATGAAAGCTTAATTTATTAACCCCTGCCTCCTGTCAAAGACTCCTGACTATTCATTTGGCTTTCCCCAGGTAAGTCATGAAATTAGATACAAGAATAAAGCTAGGTGGGAATGGTAGTATATGCTTGTAATTCCATCTACTTGTGAGGCTGAGAAGGAAGATCACAAATTTAAGGCTGCCTGGGCAATTTGGTGAGACACCATTTCAAAAGAAAAAATGAAAAGGGCTGGGGATGTAACTCAGTGGTAGAGACCCTGGGTTTAATTCAATACCTGGGGGTGGGGGAAGAGGTTAAAGAATTGATTTTAAAAGGGTATATATTAAAATGGAATAAATGAGATTTAAGCTAAAGCTCTCATCTCAATTAATGTCAGAAAACAACCAATTGCCATATAATTTATCTATAAACATGCATTGCTTCATAAAATCATTTCACTCAAAAAATAGGTAAATATACTTCACCAAATTTGTTCCCATGTTTACATTTTACTGCTGTTTATTAAACAGCAATACTAAACCACTTATCACTTTTATTTTATCATTAAAAGATTTATATTTCCCTCAGAATATATGAAACCAATTGATCATAAATAGTTCTTATAATATAAATCCACAAACTTTATTTCCATCTTAAGACAATTCAATTTAAGAATTATATACAAGCTTTAAAAGAACCACATATAACTTATTAAGTATACTACATATACATACTAAAATTTTTCTAATATATACATTTTTTTAATATAGTCAACCATGTTTTAAGAGACACAGCATAAATATAAAGAAATCCTGTGGCAAATACTTTTGTAAGAGGCTGACACTAAAAAAAAAAACCACTCAGGATATATATCTGAATATCTAATTCAGACTCTTAAAAGCTATACACATATATTTAGAAAATTCAGAAAATTTTTTATACAGCCCAATTTTGTCAGTAATATAATATTTATTTATCATTTACAATAGTAGAACTAATAATCTGTGACCCTATGGCTTTGGATCACCATTTCTCAACATGTGTTTTCTAGTTTTTTTGGAGATTCAGGTGATGTTTAAAAAAAAAGTTTCCATCCTCAAATTAATTTATATAAATGTGCTTTTCCTTCCCAAAGGACTGCTCAAAACTTGATACAAGTTCATATAAGCTGTGAATTTTCAAGATTAAGTGTTTTTCCAACTTTCAATTTTATTTAAACACTCCCATCTATCCTTCCTTTCCCCAGGAACACCAAATGGGACACACAATGAAAAAGGCCACACAAGGCAAATCTTAAGAAACTAGGAAACAACATAAGGGGATTAGAGTCAAGTACTGTACCTGTAAGTGACTGAGAGGTTAGGACTTTCTTAATGGTAAATTAATCCAATGGAAAACTGGACAACTTTAATTCTATGGTAGTTTAGATTAAGGCCCTATAGATTTAACTCTTAAATGATAAACCCAAGTATCCCTCTGTGTGCCTGTGTATAAAGGCCAAGAGTAAAGATAAATGGCATCAGTAGATACAATTTAAAATATTAATCCATCAAGATGAAGGGAAAAGCAAGCACTTTTCTTTTTGTAAACAAAGTCTTTATTGTTCCACTTTTTTAATGTCTTCAACTATTGAAGTTCCTTACTCTTATGCGTTTCACCATGAAACTGATGTTACGGATCCCAGAGAAGTCTGTGGTCTGGTAAATTGTATCAATCGCTTTAACGTGACTGGATATCTAGCAATTAAAAAGAAAAAACAACATTTTAGAAGCAATAATGAAATATGAAGAAAATTATTAATTTCTATTTACAAATCAAAAATTCCTTACTTTTACCCAAAACAATTAAATATCTATGTCATAGATTGAACAGATGAAGAAAAATATTAGTGAGCTAGGACTGAGAGGACAGAGACTGTCTTTCCAGACTCTTTTGTAGCCAAAAATGGGGGGGGGGGGGGGGGGGGGCAATATTCTCGCTTTAGTCATATAAAAACTGTTTCATATGCCCATCATTCAATGTCAGATGCCCATTTCTTTTCACATGCTGCTTCTTTAATGCCTGGAATATCCTTACTTATCCTTAAGACTTAGCTCAAATATTTTCTGTAATAACTTCCCTGAAAATAATCAGGACACTCAGTCATTCCCTGCCTTTAATCCTTCTATTGCTGGACTAATACATATTCTATAAGTTTTGTTGACCACTTTCCATATGTTAGCACTGTTTTAGGTCCTGCAGATATACTGTAAGCAAACAGAGGAGGTTCCTATAAATTCTGAGGTTTTCCTTGGGCGTGGAGGAAGAATATAATACGAAAATAAAAAAGATATAATCAGATTTTGCTAAATTCTAAAAAGGGATAAACATAGCAACAGGACCCAAAAGGCATTTCTATAGCTGACTCCAACTAAACTCTCTGGCTTCTAAACCACTCCGTACACAACCTTCCCAACTTCATTTACAAAAACAATCTCTCCAACATTTTATGTGTAAATGCGTGTGTGTGTGTGTGTGTGTGTGTGTGTGTGTGTGTGTGTGTGTGGTGTGCTGGGGATGGAACCCAGGGCACCATGCCAAGCAGACACTCTACCACTGAGCCACATCCTCAGCCCTCAAAATTATTTTTGAAGAAACAATACACGATGATCAAAGTAAAAGCATTAATAATAAAAGTTTCAATAGTCCAAGCTGCCAAACATTGCTAATGAAACATTTAACAGTTCTGATAGGATCCATTATGAATTCATGCTAACTGCAGCTGGCTGGCCAATTAATGCTTAGCCAATTTTCATTATTTCTACTCCATTCCCAACAATGGTGGTTCAAACATTTCTCCAGAGATGATTATACCTCACACTTCACTTAACTTGCCCTTGTCTTTATCTTTAACTTATCTTTATTCATCTCCACATTCTTCAGAGTAACTCTTTCTTAAAGGGTAATTTTCTTTATTCTTTATCTTAATTCTTACTGGACATTCAAGAACACGTTTTTCTTCAAAGGCACTGTTGATATTCAAGAGCATCAATATGTCTTTTATATTATTTCCACACTGAATCATTTTCCTCTTCCTACCAACTGGCTCTTGTATTTCATATTTCCAATAACTCCCCAAATTCCATGTTATTTCTAAGCTACCACATTTTTAAAATTTTTCACATTTCTTGAAAGTCAATGCCTCAGCCAACTCACAATTCATCAGTAATCTAGCAACTAAAGACCAACTACTTTTTGAAATCATTCTCTTTGATGTCTTGACAATGATACAATTAGTTACGCTTCGTGCTTTGAAGGTTTTGTTTGTTCCTTGACTGATCCTAATTAATCTCCTATTTCCTTTTTGTGTTTTTCCTCACTAGTTTTTCTTTCTCATCCTATTCACTATATCTCCCAACTCTCCCCACATTTCAACTATCTCTTTTGTACTCTTCAATTCCATGCAGAAAATTCTAGGCTAACCTTCTCCAAGTTCCAGTCCCACATTTTCAATATTGTAAGGGAATATCACATGCTTTCACACGTCTAAACATAAGCTCATTTCTACCACCACGATGAACTCATTTATATTAGTGGTACCTCCATACTATCAGTCTCAAATTCTTTGAGTCAAAAACACGTTCAGACTCTCACTGGGTATCTTTGACATAAAGAACATTTTGAAGGATACCCTCAAAAAATGTATGCTTTCATACTGAGAAGGACTGAGAAGACCCAAGTGCAAATGAACTGAGAAGACACAAGTGCAAATAATAATTTGAATTAAATAATTCTAAATACAATAAATCCTCAAATATAGAAGAGAAATTATATTTCTTTATTTGGAGAGTGGGGTACCAGGGATTGAACTCAGGGGCATTCCACCACTGAGCCACATCCCCAGCCCTCTTTTGTATTTTATTTAGAGAAAAGGTTTCACTGAGTTGCTCAGTGCCCTGCTTTTGCTGAGGCTGGCTTTGAACTCGCAATCCTCCTGCCTCAGTCTCCCAAGCCACTGGGATTACTGGTGTGCACCACCACACCCAGCAAGAAATTATATTTTTGACTAGACAGATTTCTCTTCTTTCTCTCCTTTAAGAACATATATGAAAACTGAACTCTGTTTATAAGGTGAGCTTTATGTTTGTCTAGCATAGAGGAGGCTGGCCTTGGATTTAATCCTTAGTACTGCCCCACCTCCAAATGGAGGAGGGTAGGAAACACCAAAGCTTCAAGGTCATATCCTTTGGAAATCATTTTCTTATAACTCTCCCGAATGACAGTAAAAGATCCTAATTGGGCTTTCAATTATTTCTGCATTTATCTCACATATTTCAACACATCACAACAAAAATACATACTCTTTTTGTCAAGAGACAGATGCTCATTAACTTTAGTTTTTAAAAGAAAATATAGCTTTAATAAAAAATATGGGAACTCCTAAGATAGTGCATAATAATAATTACCTGGGCAATCACAGCTTCTCGTGTTCCATAATATTTAAAGAAAAGATGATCAGTTTGAATATAAAGCTGACAAGTATTTCTTTCAGCAGAAGTTGTACGTTTTTTCCTCAGGAGTTCTGGACCATTAGCAGCATGCTCTTCTTGAGGTATCTAAATGTCAAAAACAGTCATTTCTGATCATCAGCATGCTTCACTACTATAACATAGTTAATAACATATATTAAATAATTTATCCATTTTATGTGTTATACGTAACACCAAAGGTATTTCCAATGCCATTAAAAGCAGAGGCCACTGGAGGCTAGGAAGGGAAAGAGGAATGTGAGAGGGTAGTAAAATGGGTACCAAAACACAGAAGGGGAAGTAGTTCTGGTGGTGTATGGCACAGTACGGCAATGAAAGCCTACAACAAATAAGTATACATTTTCAAAATAGCTACAGAGATGAGTCTGAGGGTTCCCAAAACACAGAAATGATAATATTTGAGGATATGGAAAAGTTAATAAGCACTCTAATCATTAAATATAGTATATATGTATCAAATTATAAAACTTACCCCCAAAATATCTTCAAATATTATATATCAATTTTTAAAAAGTGCACATTAATATCACTTTTGGTTATATAATATTTCCCATACAGATGATATATTATTTATTCAAGCAATTCTTTTACCTTTTTTGGAGGAACACTGGGAACTGAACCCAGGGGTACTTAACTACAAAGCTATATCCCCAGTCCTGGCAGGAAATAGTAGACAGTATTTTTTTTAAACAATCACCGCTACTATTGAATTCAAACACTCAAACATTTGTCATCTAAAAACACAATTTTAGGTGAATTTTTATAATATAGCCATATAGGACCTAGATTAAATTCTAAGCCAAAATTACAAATTTACACTCACATTTTATACCTTACTTCTCCCTTGACAATTCCCTGTGAAAATATACAAAGTTAAAATCTTATAATATACAAAAAGGGGGATAACTATGTGAGATGATGAACATATTAATTTACTTTACCATAAAAACCATTTTATTACCCATGTTTATTCCATAATATTGTGCTATATCTATATAATATACACATAAATACACACAATACTTGTTTTAAACTCACATTATACATGAGTACCAATACTCAGGAAAAACTAGTTACTACAGTTCTAAATAGTACAGCATTTTAGGAAAATGCCTCTCAGCATATCTTTCACACTACTTTGCTCAAGATTTTCATTTATGTGGTATCCAAGTTCTAGTCTGTACAGTTTGACAATTATTAAAATATTGAGAACTTCAAGTACACATATTTGTGTATGCAGTTCATATTTACAATATTAGTCTATATGAAAAGGAGTTATATGTTAAATTTATCTACTGTTGAAGTAATATAAGCAAAATTTTCTACTCCAGAAAAATAATCCTGATTGCTTTAATGTGAAAATATTTTTTAAAGAAAAGATTTAAATTAAGAAGTCAGTCTTAAATGTGAAGTAGACTTCTAAGCAGAGAAATTAACAGAAAAGTGGTCAAGTTGTTTAATCAAGTGGTTCAGATCTTCCATACCTTTACTGGGCTTTATTTGTCTGACTACTCTCTTCATTAATAAGAGGATATATTAAAGTCTCCCACCTTATGGTTTTTCTGTTGCTTATTTTCAGTTTTGTTCATTTTTGCTTTACATACTTTGAAATTATAGAATAATGTACAAATTTAAGACTAATATAACATCATGGGGAACTGAGCCTCTTATCATTACAACATATCTATTTTAGTAATACATGTTTGCCTAAAATCTATTGTTTGACATGAACAGATACAATTTTTATTGGAGTCATCAAATTTTATATCTTGTACACCTTTTACTTTCAACCATTCTGGATTCTTATATTTTAGGAAAAGCATCTGTAAAACAGTTTATGTAGTTTGTGTTTGTGCTTTTTGTTTGCTTTTTGGTACTGGGAATTAAATCCGGGGGCACTTTACCACTGAGTTACATATCCAGCCCTTTTATCTTTCTTATTTTTTATTCTGAGGCAGGGTCCCACTAAATTGCTTAGGGTCTTGCTAAATTGCTGAGGCTGGCTTCAACCCTGTGGTCCTTCTGCCTCAGCCTCCTGATTCACTGGGATTACAGACATTCACCACCATTCCCAGATGTTGTTTTTTAGTTAAATGAAGTTGATGATCATTATCTTTTAATTGGCACATTTACTCCAATGTCCTTTTAATAATTACTGATATCACTGGGTATAAAACAATTTTATTATTTATTTTCTATTTGTCTTTTCTGTCTCATATATTATTCTTTCTTTCCTGTGTCATCTTCTGGATTTTTGGATTTTATTATTCTAGCCATTCCCCTTTACCAGTTTTTCATTTTGAAACAATCTTTCTTTGTTGACCAGGTTAGTGTTGAACTTATGGGCTCAAATGCTCCTCCTGCCTCAGTCTCCAGAATAGTTGGGACTTCAGGCATGCACCACAGAAATCCACTTTTTTTATTAGCTTTTTAGTTATACAGTTTACTAACATTTTTAGACATAACCCTAGATATAATATAGTCCGACTTATCAAATCAAATGAATTATAACCTTTACCTACTCACAGAAAATGCAATAACTTCAGAACACATTAATTACATTTTCCTCCCTCCCAATTTGTCTCCCTCTATGTACATATACACAATGTATGGGTATATACAGTCCTATAAATCTCTATTATTAATTCCTTGGAGTATATAATAAATAGTCACTTAGAATTATCCACTGTTTTATTCTTCATTCAATCCTACATCTTGCTTAAGTTATCATCTGAGCCTATAATCTTTTCACTGGAAAAGAACAATTCAGTGTGTTTTTGTAATATTCTCAATTTAGAAAGTCTGTATTTTATTTACCCATTTTCAGTATTTACATCATTCTAGGACGGCAATTACTCTATTTCTGCACATTTCATTTTCTTCAGGTTCCAAGTGTTTCCAATAGAAATGAACTGCCATTTCTACTGTTGTATCTCTGAAGATGAATGGACTTTTTTTCCCCACTGGTTGCTTTAAAGAGCATATCTTTGGACTCCAGACTACTAACAATGTGCTACAGTGGTGTTTAGTAATATGAAGTATTTATCCTGGATAATTATAGGTCTTACTAAATTTATTGCTTGATGTTCCTTTGTCACATTTTGGAAATTCTCAGCCATTATCTGTTCTTATTTGACTCTCCATTTTTCTCCTTGAGACAACAATTATACATGTTAGACCTTCCTATTATATCATCTGTGTCTTTCATGTCTTTTTCTGTATTTCCCATCCTTCTGTTTCTTAATAGTTAGGGCTATTTTCTTATGATTTACTATCCAAATGTAAGACCATTAAATTAATTTTTGTTCTATTTTTCAATTCTAAAATTCCATCAAGTTCTTTAGTTCATTTGCAATTTTCTGCTGAAATTTTAAATTTTGTCTTTAAGTCCTTAAACATATTAAAGTCTATGTCTGATAATTTCTTTATCTGCTTCCTTTGTCTGTGATTCTCGTTATTCCATCATGTTGTTTTGTTGGTTTACATGCTGTTTTTTTTTTTTTTTTTTTTTTTTTTTTTTTTTAACCAAGTGCCAGACAATGTACAGTCAGTCCTCTGTATCTATGGGTTCTGCATTAGTGAATTCAACCAACAACCAATCAAAAATATTCAAAGAAAAAAATACATCTGTACTGAACATTTACAGATTTTTTTTCTTGCCATTAGTCCCTAAACAATTTGTAATATAAAACTTTAATTCCTGTGAAGAATAGTTGGACACCTTCTGATTTACCTTTACTCTGAGGAGTATCCTTTCAAGTCCCCAACCTAAAGCTCTTCTGAACAGGCCCTAAATTAGTTTTATCCTTAGCCTCATAAATCTGGATAGTTCTACTCATCTCTTCTCAATGTCTCAACTATCTCTTCAGGAACTAGAAGACACACCTTTCCAATGCTTCCAAATAGATACACCCAAATACACATACATGCATATATTTATATATTTATATAAATATAAAATACATATAAAAACATATACTTTTTAATAATTGTATTTGTATTTTGAAGCCAAATTGATCTTTATTAGTTGTTCTAAGCAGAAGGAATACCACTCTTTTTAAAAAGCAAGGCTTTATTAACTTTATGTATTATGACTATTTCTCAAAGTTCAAAACTTGCTTTCATTTTAAGATGTTTTCAGGTTTTTTACATAATGAAATCTTTTTATAGTCAAAGATTTTATGTCTTATTCAAAGAGTTTCTTTACCTCAAAATTCAAAATACTTTTAATGTCTAATTTTGTGAGGTAACTTTCGAAATGTTTCATCTACTTTTTAACTAAGATTTCTGCATTTTTGACAACTGTAAGGATTTGTTACAGATTCTGATGAGAAGCCATTTATCAGGTAAATATACTGTGAACATTTTCTCACAGTCTGTGACTTGTTTTTACGTTTTCTTAACAGTATCTTTTGAAGTGGAAGTTTTTAATCTTGATAAGGTCCACTTCACACATTTTTGGTAGGGCATTTTTGTGCCCTATGAAATTATCTATCCCAAAGTCACAAAAATGTCTCCTATGCTTTCCCCTGTAAGTTTTAGTTTTATCATGTAGGTCTATTAATCATTTTGAGTTCATTTTTTATATAAGGTGTAAAGAGTAGGTGAGGCTCAATTTTTTTATATAGCTATTCAATTGTTCTAGTACCATTTGTTGAAAGACTTTTCTTTCTTCCTTTAAATCACCTTGGGACTTTTGCAAAAATCAACTGGCCAGTCACATGTGTGGTGCACACCTGTATTCCCAGCAACTCAGGAGGCTGAGGCAGGAGGATCATAAGTTTGAGTCCAACTTGGGCAATGTAGCAAGGTGCTCTCTTAAAATAAAAAGAGCTGCAGGTGCATTTCAGAGATTGGGCATCCCTGGGTTCAATCCTCAAGCACCACCACCATCACCCTGCAGAAATCAACTGATCATATGGACACTCTATTCTGTTCCACTGATGTACATATGTTTACTCTAGATCAATATGACACTATTTTGATTACTGTCACTTTATAGTAAGACTTATAATCACACACTGTAAGCACTCCAAGGTTTGGTTTGGTTTGGTTTGGTTTTTGGTGCTGGGAATTGAATTGTTTTGTTTTTTATTTCCTTAATTGTTATGGCTATTCTAAGTTCTTCACATTACAATTTTTAAAATCAGTTTGTCAATTACCAGACAAAGCATTGCTGGAATTTGTTATATAGAGTACATTGAATCTACATAACAATTTAGGGAAAACTGACATACACATATTGAGCGTTCCTGCTATGAACACATATATTTATCATATATCTCCATTTATTTAGATCCTTAATATTTCCTAGTATAATGTTTGGCAGTTTTTTTCATGTATACATATTGTACATATTTTCTTAAGTTTATTCTAAGTATTTTATATTTTAGATTTTTAAATTCTTCATTTCTAGCGGCTGAGGTTGTAGCTCAGAGGTAGAGTGCCTGCCTGGCATGTGTGAGGCACTAGGTTTGATCCTCCGTATCACATAAAAATAAACAAATAAAATAAAGGGATTGTGTCCATCTACAACTAAAAAACTATCAAAAAAAAATTTTTTTTCATTTTCTAAATGTTTATTTTAAGTATATATAATGCAGTTGATTTTTAAATATTGACTTTGTATCCTATGCTCTTGGTAAATTTCTTATTAATTCCAGTAACTTCTCCACAATTCCTTCAAATTTTGTAGGTATACTCTTATGTTACCTGTGAATAAAGGCAGTTTACTACTTCTTTTAAATGCCTTTCATTTCTTTCTTTCTTTTTTGCCTTATTATGCTAACTCAGACTTGGGATACAATGCTGGAAAAAGTGAAAATGGCATCCTTTCTTTGTTCCTGGTCTTAGAAGAAAAGGATTTGGTCAATTCACTATTAAATATTGTGACAACTATAGGGTTTTTCTAGAAGTTCTTCACAGTCTGAGGAAATTTCCTTCCATTCTAAATTTGACAAGTTTGGTTGGTTGTTGAAACTTAAAAAATGCTTTGTCATTAGTCTACCTAGATAATTACAGGGGTTCCTCCTTTATTATGTTAACATGATATGTTTACATTGATTGCTTTTCTAATATTAATCAATCTTGCATTTCTGCTTTAAACCTCATTTAAACCATAATGCATTATACCACTGGATTTCACTTGCTAATATTTTAAGGATATTTTACATCTATATTAATGATTAATGATATTAGATTATAGTTTAGTTTCCTTATAAAATCTTTGTCTATTATTAGAATTAAACTAATGTTGTTGGCTCATAAAATATGTGGTCTCCCCTTCTTTATTTTCTTAAGGACTTTATGTAAGATAGGTATTATTTCTTTTTCAATATCTGAAGTTCAACAGTAAAGTTATATGTGGGTTTAAAGTTTTTCATAGAAAATTAAGTAGTAATTTAATTTCATTCATACATACACATATTCTATTGTTTGTGCTATTTTCTGAATTTGTATCTTTAAAAAAGGAAATTTATCCACTGAATTGATATCACTGAATTTATTGGCTCAAGATATTCAAAATATGCACTAAAACTACTAATATCTACTATATTACACCATCTTTCAGCCCTGATATTGGTAATTTCTGTATTCTCTTTAATTTTTTTTAACCACATCCATAGTCCTATTTTCTCTTCATTTCTTGATTAAATTAGCTAGAATTTTTTAAGTGTATTAATCTTTTCAATGGACTTTTCTCTGCTTGTCTTGTACCTCATTGATAACTGTTTTCCTGTTGCTTTCTTCCTTCTACTTAATTAGGGTTTAATTTGCACTTCCATAAGGATAGATGGATGCTTATATAACTGATTTCTAACTCTTTTAATATGATCTTTTAAAGCTTGTATCTCTTATAAGCACTACTTTGATTAAATCTCACAAATATTATTATTTTGTGATTTACATTATTTAGAAGTATGTAATTTAATTTCCAAACATTTGGGGATTTTCCAGATTTTTTGTGGCAGATTTCTAATTTAACTCCCTTGAGACCTAAGGAACTACTTTACATCGTTCCAATCCTTTCAAATTTATCAAGATTTATATTATGACCTGGTATAATTCAGCAAATAAGAATGTGCATTCTGCTACTGTGTGGTAGAATTCTAGGAATGTTCAAGTGTTCTTAAACTATTTATTTGTTGTACAAATCTATACACCTGTCTACTCAGAAATGAGTGTGATCTTAACAATTTGTGAGATTTCCCATTTCTCCTTTCAGTTTTTTCTCATGTTTTATAGCTCTATCATTAACTACAGTATTAACTAACATTTAGAACTCCTATTTCTTCTTAGTGAAGTGACACTTTTATCATTATGAATGTCCTTCTTTGTCTCTAATGATAGTTTGTGAGTTGAAATATAGTTTGATATTAATATGATCACCCTAACATTTATGATTAATGCTTGTGTGCTATGCTTTGCCATCCTTTTACTTTCCAACTCTCTGCCTTTACTTTTTAACAGCATTTCATTTAGACAGATTTGAGCTTGTTTTTTAAATTAACCATCTCCATCTCGACTTTTAATTAATATATTTAGTCCATTTACATTTAATGAAATCATTGATATGGTGAGAGTTAAGATTTAAGATTACCAATTTGGTATTCAAGTTTGTTTTATTTGTCTTATCTGTTCTTTGCTCCTCTGTGTCTCTTTTCCTACCTTCTTTTTAATTAACTGAATACTTTTAAGTACATTTAATTTTCTTGTTCACCTGTTAACTATATACCCCTGTTCTTTTTTTAGTGGCTGCTCAAGGGGAGACAATATTTCTACAAACATTTTATTAAATATTTGACAGTAAATACTTAGACAACAGATCATATGGTCTGTATCACAACTATTCCACTCTGATACTGCAGTCCAAAAGCACCCCCAGACAATGCATTGATGAATGGGTATAGTTGTGTTCCAATAAAACTTTATTTATAAAAACAAATTCCTACCCCATAGGCTATAGTTTGCAGAGCCCTGCTGTAGGGTTTACAATACCACTTCATGTATATTTTTATAAGAAAAACACAATTTTTCTCTCTTGTCCTTTTTGCTATTACCATAAATCCTAATTCTTAAACTGTCATTCTATTGTTATAATAGCTTGAAGAAATTTTTATATGAGGAAAAAAGGTCTCTATATTTAACTACATATTTATTATTTTATCCTCTTCACTCCTTTGTTTAGGACTGAATTTCCATCTGGTATCCTTTTCCTACCTGAAAAATATCCTTTAACATTTCTTGAAGTATAGATCTCTAACAGAAAAATTTTCTCAGGTTTTGTTTGTCTAAAAAGTTTGTTGTTGTTGTCGTTGTTATTGTTACATAGGCCTTGAACTGTTAACTCAAGGGAACCTTCCTTCTCAGCCTCCTGAGTAGCTGGGATTAAAGATTTACAAGACTGTTCCCAGCTGAAAAAGATCTTTAATTTACCCTTCTTTTGACATTTATTTTCACAGAATACAGAATAAGAGGTTTTCTTCAAACTTTGAAGATGTCATTCTGTCTTTTCTGGCTTACACTTTGTGAAGAGGTCCATAATTATATTTATTTCTTCCCCATATGTAAATGCATTTAACTCTAGCTACTTTTATGATTCTTCTTATTTTCAGATGTTTCCAATAATTTAATTAGAATATACCTTGACATGCCTTCTTGGACCATGGGTTGAAATTTCATATATGAAAAATTTGGAGACATTAATTTTTAAATATTTTTTTCTGCATCTTGGATTCCAATTATTTTCTATCTGTGCTTACATCTGGATCATTTCTATTGTTTTACTGCCCTTCCATCAAGTGTACTCTTGTTGACCTCTATGCTACTTAATTTCTTTTAAGCCTAACCATTAAAATTTTCACTTCAAATAATGTACTTTTAGTTCTGAAAGTTCTATTTGATTCTCTACATAATTTCTAAAGGCTCAGGATATTGCTTGGTGGTAGGGCACTTGTCCAGTATGCACAAAGGAAAAAAAAAAAATCAATAATTTCTATTCTCTCCTTTTTGTGTTTTTGACTTTAATTCTTTGGACATATTAATAGTATTTGTTGCAAAGTCCTTGTCTGCTAATGCCTATAATTTTTTTTTTTTTTTTTTTTTTTTTTTTTTTTTGGGCAGTGCTGGAGATCGAACCCAGGGCCTTGCGCTTGCAAGGCAAGCACTCTACCGACTGAGCTATCTCCCCAGCCCTAAAACTTTTTATTCCATTTCTATCTGAGTGGATTTTCTCCTATTTATGGATCACATTTTTTAGTTTCTAGTCAACTGGAAATGTTCTCTGAATGCTGTGATGTTGTGAATGATACATCATTGAGTATCTGGATTTACTGTGTTCCTGTAAGAATCATTATTGAGCTTTCTTTTCCCCTGACAGGCAGCTAATTGATTTAAAAATAATCCTGATTTTTTTAGGCTTATTTTTCTGTTCAGTTAAGGCAGGCCTGAAGTAGCCTTTACTTTAGATCCTAAGCCATTCATGGTTTAGGATCTCCTCCAAGTGTAATTTTTGATAACTGTTCAGATTTCCTAGTACTTTTTTTTAGTAGTTTCCTCATAGAATCTCACCCTGTGCAGGCACAGTTTAATATTCAGATAAATTTTCCAAGAACTCAATCCTGCATTGCCTGTTTGAAAACAACTATTTCACACACTGCATTTTGTTCAGTTTTCTAGTAGTAATATCACAGGAGGCCCAGCTGGATGCCAGATACTCTTATCATAGCTGGAAAGGGAAATCTGCACTCTAAAGAGTCTCAAAGTTTTCATTTTAGACATTCAGTTTTATGATATTCAATATTTTCTATTAACATGGTAAATTCCTCCATTTATTTAAAACTAATCTTAATATTTCTTATAAAGTTTTATGATTTTCCTTATATACATCTTATAATTCTTTTTTATCATGTATTTATTCAGCAATACATGATATTACTATTAATGTATCTACTCATTCATTATATTCCTGGTAGTCTACTGCTGATATAAATAAATGCAATCTACTTTTGTATATTAATGTTATATCAAGTCATTCTGCTAAACTCTCCTGAGTCTTATCTTCTTTCCACATTGCTGATACCTTAGCACAAGTCACTATCAATTGAATAACTTAAACAATTTCTAATTAATTTCTTAAACTCTAGACTTGGATTCTCCCCCTAAGTTAAAGATTCTTTACTGATCTTTCTGCCTCTCTGGCCTTTCTCATTTACTGTTCTTCTGCCTGAAATATTCTTTCATCTCCTCAGAGTTAAACCAACTCCTGCTTATTCTATTAGCTTCTGACTAATGCCCTCAAATACACCAAAACTAAGTTACCTATTCCTCTTACGTGTGGAACATTATCCTGTACTTTATTTTCTGTCTCTTACTATACTCACGTGTTTCTTTGTATCTCTGATTAAACTATAACCTTTTGGAAAACAGTCTTTTACTTTTCTCATATTCCTAGAATTTACTACACTCTATGACATATGGTATATCTGTTCGATGAATGCAGAATAAAATCTCATGTAATATTCTAACAATTCATCTAAAACAGAACTGCATATGCCATTTTGCAGATCAAGAAATAGATCTGAATATAAATCCACATAGCTCAAGAAACATTATTCTACACTACCACTTTTAGAAAAAATGTCCAAAACATACAGTGCTTCATCATAAAAGAAAGTTTTTATATTTTCAACTTGTACGTTGATAATTACAAACTGTCACTATGAAAGACCAAAAATAATAAAAAAGGACCAAAATTAAAAATTAAAAAACACTCAAATGACAATAAATAAAAACAAAACAAAACAAAAACCTTAAAATTAAAATATGAAAAGCACTGAGATTCGTATAGGGTGAACAACCATTCTGTTTTGTCTAGGAACACAGGACTTTCAATGAGAAAACTAGGGGACACATAGGCAAATCAGGGCACATAGGTTACCCTAATTTTAATGCAAATACAAATGCCTACATTTATATAAAATACAAGTTCAGATTCAACTTTTTTAAAAAATTACGATGAAACATGTAAGAACATATTTTGGACATGGAAAATAATGATTTTTGAGTCACAGAGAATTGTTTTTAAATCTCAGCACCACCTCTTTACTATCGCTAAGTTACCTGACCTCTTCAAAAATTAAAAAATATGCTTCATCACTTATATGGTGAAGATTGGAACAAATCTTTCAGAACACCTAAAATATACATTCTTAAATGAAGAAACATATGACCAAGTTCATTTTTATTTCTTAAATACAAACTAGTGTTAAAATCCTTACCTGCGTTACTTCCTCTACACCAGTCATCTGGTATTTCTTCATTCTTTCAAATACTGAATGATCTGCACAGCCCCCCTGTGGACCATACTTATGGGGATAATCTAAAATACAAAGAAGAAATATTGTTACTATCACCTGTTTAAATATATTCAATTTTCTTAGAAGTGAAAAACTATCATAATAAAAGCCATAAATGCTTATTGAGCACCTATGAGAAAGACATTCTGCTGGACATGTTAATATTAAAACCTGGAAGATTCTTCCCTCAATAAAACCACTGGTCTCTAGCTTTATTCACATGGATAATTTATTGATTCTAAAACAGGATGACAACTACTTTTATTCTGTATTTAACTTTCCCAACCTTTCCCATTTATAGGGAGCATCTAAGAATGCAATTTACCTCATTTTGTATAACTTTCTCTTTAGATACATTAAATTTCCTATGCTGCAAATGTACAAAGCTTCTCCAACTTCAACTACAGCTAAGCTATTATATTATTTTTGGCTTGAACTTCTTCTGTTTACACCAAATAGCCTCAAGGTAAAGTGACCTAGAAACATGTTCCATGGCATCGTAAAGGTAGACCGAGTTTGAAAAAAAAAAAAATAGATTGAGTTTAAATTTATACAGTGTATAATTCAACTGAATGCTTTACAAACTAACAACTGCTTTATCACTTACTTTCCCTTCATAATTAAAGTGATAAATTTATCCTTTAACTGAATGGTTACTGTTTTCAACTGTTCAATTTAGTTGTCATTTAAATGTTTATACCAGTCTCTCAAAATTCTATATACTTTTTTCTTGTTAAAATTGTCCTTAGTTCATGAACATATTTTATAATCTAATCTGTTAACAGACCAAAAGAAAAAAGAAGAAAAAAAAAAAAACACTAAAACATGTGTATGAGAGAATGCATTGAAAAGCTCCTAAGTAATAATAGACTGGGTAATGCAATACACTGAAAAAACACTATTGGTAGTTTCTTAAGAAAATCCAAAACCTAAAGTAGGCACTAGTTTCAACTATTTCATTGGAAATACTAGTTAAATAGTACAAGAGAAATCTAAACTGGCAGGTAGGAGGAAGGAACTAAGGACAACCTACCTACACTGACATAATTATTCTGATTTAAACTTTAATTTTTACTTGAAGTCAAAAATTTTAACAAACAAATAATATGAAAGTTTGACATAATTAAAAGTTTTATTTCACAAACCCACATTATAAATTGATTTCAGCAAAGATCACCAATCAGTGCTAAAACCATCAGGTAAAAGTTGTAAGGGAACATGATATTCATGGTACCACCCTACAGATTACTTATTAATTATAAAGGAAAAGGTACCTTCAGACTAAAGAGATACAGTGATTGCCACTTCATTTACTAAGGGATCAAATTTTACACTTGTTTTAAGGTACTCTAATTTATGTGCCTCCTGGTATGATGCAATAAGTAATATCCAACTTCACCTATGTATTCTTGACAAATATATATTAACTGAATCTAACCATGAGTAAACACTCAGACATACTGAGAATGAGGGACATGCTATAGATCACTGACCTAAACACAAGAAAAAAAAAAAGGCAAGTCACTAAAAAACAGAAAAAGTCAAAAAGTCATGGAGGAGCCTGTTATAAATTAAAACACTAAAAGGCACATAACAAACAAATGAAAAAAAAAAAAGAAATTTTTACAACTGGAGAAATTTTATAGATTTTACTGAATTTTTATGACTATATTAAATTATATTATTGAATTTATGATAATTTCTAGGACTAAAACATTATTATAGCAATTTAGAAAAATGTACATTGGAGAGACCAATTAATATATTCTCAAATATTTAGCAGTGAAGTTTCATGATGTCTGCAACCAACTTTCATTCAAAAATGTTTCCCCCCAAAAATTATATGGGGGAATGCAAAGTGTTAGAAGTTGGCAAATATAGGGGAACATAAACATGTTTATTGTAAAATTATTTCAATTTTTTTTGTAGCTTTAAAATTTATAAAATAGAGTTAGGCTTAAAAGACTGTAATATGTGAAACAAGTTGAAATTATTTTGAAGTGGAAAACTAACACTAACAAAGTGTTGGGCAAGAAAAACCTGATACATTTATTGCTTTTTCAAGGGTTGGCTTTGGGAAGCTGAAAATAGATAGTATCCAATATATGTTTAGTAAGATTTTACCTCAAAGTCTAGAAAAGTCTTACAGTGTACTAATATGCCAAGATTTTCAATTTTTTTTTTTTTTTGGTAGATTTAAAGTGTTACCACAATGCCTTCTTCTGCTATTAGTTTTAACCTGAAAATATTCCAATTAGCCTCCACCAGATTCTAATAGGATCGAGTTTGCCTGGATCACCAGCTAAAGTTCTTCCATGTCAAAGATACTCAATTTGATCAATAAAAAATTGTATAGGCTTACTCTTAGACACACTCATACACACATAGAAATTCCTCATTTAGTTGATGGACTTGATCCCTTGAAATTTTGCTAGTTGTTTGAACTATTATATAATGCCAAATTTATAGAAAGATACTAGTAATTTATACTTCCATTATTTTGTGCAATTTTGCCCCAATACTTCAGTCTCCAGTAACTAAAAAATAGCATGCTGCTTTAGCTAGTTTTCCCTTAAAGCAAGGATAAAAAATTGTATTGTCTATTTTTTACAAAACAACAATATGTATGATGATGAAACAACTGCTGACTGAGGCAGTAACTAGGAAAATAAGTAAAAAATGCTCTCAGAGTACTGACAAAATATTTTACCACAGAAAATGGATGAGCCAATTCATATATTTTCAAAAATTTATTTTAATTTGTTTCAGTTTGAAAAGTAAATTATTATTCAATTAGTATTTTATATTTTTTTCTTAAGTCAGTGTGGTATCTTAATTTAGATTTGTTAGAATAAAGTTAATATTTAATAAGAACACATTTTAACATTTATCTTGGGCTAATTTAATGAAAAAAATATATAACAACATTTGATAAAATTCTTACAAAATTGAACTAGATACCCCTCTCCAAGAGCTATATTTAACTACAGTTCAAATATATCATGTCTCACACATAAACAAAAGTACAGAAAAAAATGCATGTAGATGATCCTACTCCCAAATGAACTACTATTTAACTTAGATTTTCAAATTAAAAGGTCTGTGATTAATTTATTTATAAGCAGTTTTCAGATGAGCTTTCCCCAGATGTCTACCACAGCTGATTTCCTTACAAGTCACCATCACCAAACACTGGGGAGAGGGAGTGAATACTGGGGTGGGGTAGGTTGGAATTACCAATATACCATTTCAATCACTTAACCAATTATTTTTTGTTGTTGTTCTGATTAATTATACATGACAGCAGAATGCATTTTAATTCATGGCACACAAATGGAGCAAAACTTTTCATTTCTCTGGTTGTATATGATATAGAGTCATACTATTCATGCAATCACACATGTACCTAGGGTAATGATGTCCATCTCATTCCACCATCTTTCCCACTGCCATACCCCTTCCCCTCCCCTTCTTCCCCTCTGCCCAATCCAAAGTTCCTCCATTCTTCTCTCACCAACCCCATCCCTTATGGATCAGCATCCACATATCAGAGTAAACATTTGGCCTCTGGTTTTCTGTGATTGGCTTATTTCACTTAGCATGATATTCTCCAACTCTATCCATTTACCTGCAACTATCCTAATTTTATTCTCCTTGAAGGCTGAGTAATATCCATTGTGTATATATACTATATACTTAACCAATTATTTTGTAAAGTTGTTAAATGTTCAAAGATTTGTTTGAAAAAACAATTTTAACCTTGTCACAGTTTGGGAGTCACTATCCAATCAGGTTCCTCATTATATTGGGCAAACTTCTATACCAAATTTTCTAGCCTTGCTTCCAAGTTAGGTGTAACACATAACCAAGTTCTAACTGAAGGAATGTGAGAAGTAATTAATCAGGATCCACCATGGTCTTTTCTCCTGAATGGTTTATAGAAGATAACCTGGGGACAGCAAAATAGTACAGGCACAAAATGGAGGAAATTGGATTCCTGAATCATTTCTTGAAGAAAAGCTGCCTGATAAGAAATACCCACATTAGATTGTTCTACTGAGAAATTAGCTTTAAATGTGCTTTGCCAATGAATTTCAGACCTGTTTGATATTACAGTTAGCATTACCTTAATTCATGATGAAAACTTTTGTCAAGGAGAATAAAAACTTGGTTGGCAATTTTTTCCTCTCATAGACAATACAAAAGTACTTAGCAGCCTAGAAATACTCTTACAATATTGATATGCATTTCTTATTTTATTTTCAAAAGTTTTTATTTATGGTTTTCACCATCCAAAGATACATTTGTCCAAAAACCCATTGATCATATAGTTAAGATGAGGAAACTCACAGTATATTAATCAATTAACTAATTAATTAATTAATTAATTTGATGGGGGTGGGGAGTACTGAAGTACTTTACCACTGAGCTACATAATCAGCCCTTTTTATTTTTCATTTTTGAGACAGGCTCACTAAGTTGCTGAGGCTGGCCTCGAAATTGCAATCCTCCTACCTCAGCCTCCCAAGTACCTGGATTTACAGGACTGCACCCCTACGCCCAGCAACAGTATAATAATAATTTCTAGAGACAAATACTTAAAGGACTCTACAACACCTAGAAGCAGTATTTTGTATACTTCAAGAAGTACATCAAATACTTTTTCAAGAGGATTTACTCAATGTTAAGATTTTCAGTTTTTCTGTAAAGCTCATTAGCAATCTAGTTGCAGTCCACCTCATAATGAATATGCAAAACTTTTTGCTTTCAAATATAATTTAGTTCCCCTAATACACCCAAAGATATGTCAGTTGCTATGACTGATTTTTTTCAAATTTGAGAAATAATATATATTAAGTCATCTGAACACAACAGAAATCACAATTTACCATCATTCAACACACACTATAAACTATATCCTGAATCTGCTCCTACACAGACCCAAAAAAGCTACTAGAAATATTTTTGGAAGAGAGAATTTTATAGCTTGCACACACTTGAACAATTTCATGTACATGGTAGTTCACTGAATATTTTAGTAAATTGTAAATTCAGCAATGTGACAAAAATATTCCCATTTTAAATAACAATAACATCACTGTCTTTAATGTGTGATGATACAGGGGACTCAGAGAATATACATCTGATTTATATATTATCAGCAATCACTATTATATAGTATCTCAATAAAATATAAAAACTCCCAAGATACTAATAACACTAAACATACTGACACTAAATGTCATTAGATTTCAGCCATAATCCTAAGGACACAATTCCTTTTTTAATATACATATTTTATTTTAGTTGTAATGGGTACAATACCTTTACTTATTTTCTATGTGGCGCTGAGGATCAATCCCAGTGCCTCACATGTACTAGGCAAGCACTCTACCACTGAGCCCCAACCCCAGGCTCCCAAAAGACACAATTTCAAAATGCCTTAATCCTGTGCCAAAATTCCAAAAGATAAAAATCTCTAAAGTCTACCATCTGGAAAAATTTAAATCCTGAAAATAAGGACTAAAGAAATAATTCAGTGGTAGAGCACTTGCCTAGCACATATGAGGCCCTGGATTTAATCTCTAATACTAGAGGAAAAAAATCTGAAACTATAATTCCAGATAGTTTTTTTCTGACAGAACTGGGGATCAAACCCAGGACCTCACACACACTAGTGCTCTACCACTGACTACCATTGAGCTATATCCCCAGCCCTGGAAAAAAAAAATAATTTTAAAGTTATCTTTCTTGAGGTCTGGGGGAGTTTATTGGGGACTGATCGCAGGGGCACATCTTTTCTAAATGATATTTCCAGTCTTTTTTGTGGAGAGCGATGATTTGGATCATGGTCTCTGACTGCCTCTGACTGCACTGTGCCGGGAACTTCCTGAGCAAAGGTGTAGGTCAAGATGGCCCAGTTGCTATGGTGACACCAGCCCAAGGAGGCTATGTGCAAAGGCACACACCTGTTATCAGTTGGGACCTTTAGTTCTCAGGGTAGAGAATTCTGGGCATAACAAGATAACCTCTATGTCTTGCAAGTTTCACTGTGAACTTTAAGACTGTCTGCTATGCTGAAACTTTCTCACAAATAACTTTTTGATGTCAAAAACCTATATAATAAACATGCTGAGCTAGCTCTGGGTTGTTCATTCCCCATCAGGAGATGATGAACCACCTGGCCCCAGCATTTTCTATATGTGAGTCTGCCTTTTTTTTTTTTTATCTCCTGCCTTTAACATCTCCTTGTTAGTTTTTTGAATTAATGGCCATGCTGGTCATGGTATTTTATTTTTTTTTTATTTTGAGACAGAGTATCGCTAGATTGCTAAGGGTCTTGCTAAATTGCTGAGGCTGAACAACAATTTTCAATCCTCCTGACTCAGCCTCCTACCTCTTTGTACCTAGCAAAAAGTTCTTTAAAAGACACGTTTATACTCTTAAAATGTGATTTATCTGAAAAACATGAAAATACAACAGAATATTTAATAGGTTACGTTACACAATAAAATAGGCAATAAAATACATATTTCTGCAAGGATAAACATTCTTTATGCTTATGCTTTAGCTAATCTTCTAGTAGAGGTCAAGATAATTCTTCTGCAGTATTTCTCATAGTTATCTACCACTTTCTGTATTGGAACTATTAGAACTATTTGTATAGTGGCAGGGCATGAGACTATGCCACTGATCAATCCAACTTACTATAGACATTTGCTGCCCTTCAATCGCTGCTACCCTATTTCCTTATTTTTAGATCTTGACTGTCAGTCTGACACAACCCATAATTTTTTTTAAATTGGTGGTTCTGTTTTATTTATTTTTAATTTTTATAGGATGCATTTTGATTCATTACATAAATGGGGTACAACTTTTCATTTCTATGGTTGTACATGCTATAGATTCACACCATTTGTTTACTCATACATAGAGTAATGTTATTTGTCTCATTCCACTATCTTTCCTTCCCCCACTGGCCCCACTCCCCTCATTTCCCTCTGTGCAATTCAACACTTCTCCATTCTTCCCTAACTCCCCAACCCCCATTATGTATCAGTATCATATCAGAGAAAACATTTGGCCTTTGGTTTTTGGGGATTGGCTTATTTCACTTAGCATGATATTTTCCAACTCCATCCATTTACCTGCAACTGCCATAATTTTATTCTTCTTTGTGGCTGAAAAATATTCCACTGCTTCTTTATCCATTCATCTCTTGAAAGGCATGTGGGTTGGTTCCATATTCTAGCTACTGTGAACTGAGTTGCTATGAACACTGATGTGGCTGTGTCACTGTAGTATGCTGATTTTAAGTCCTTTGGGATAAACTGAGGAGTGAGATAATTGGGTCAAATGGCAGGTCCATTCCAAGTTTTCTGAGGAATCTCCATACTGCTCTCCAGAGTGGCTGTGCACAACCCATAATTCTTAATGATTCCAACCTTATGCTGATGAGCCTTCTAATATACTCAGATCTTTTTTCTACTTTACCTTCTCATTTCCATGGTTATACTTTTGAACTTAATTTACTGATAATTTAAATTTAATTACAATCTCAACTTCCAGCATCCTACCTTCTATCTACTACTGTCTTTTTGGCACATTCTCTCTAGATCCCAATAATCTTTCAATATCAGTAAGACCCTTAATTTCAACAATGCTACCACACTGTTCACTATCACTATTCTTTCTCCTCCTTATTCACTTAAAATTTCATAGTCAATAATTATTATAATTGCTCCACTGTATTCACCTTCAACTCCCTTGCCCCTACACCACTCCCTTGGCTTTCAAACAAATCCTGCTTAAATGCAACTCTCTACCTATACCCCTGGCAGGTGAATGGGGTGAGAAAAATTTATGACTACTCTCACTCAAAAATCATGGTCAGTAATTTAAGGAGTTTCTTAATGCTGCCTGGCAATTATACCCTATTTTCCAGAGTCCATTATCAATCGTATTCACCTAGTCAACACCTGGCAGTCATAGTTTTGCCAAAATAGTACAGGCCATAAAACTGGCAAGTTGAAACTACACCAAGTGATCTCAATAATCAATGGGAAAAATTACAATTGTTCTATGACTTTTAAAATCTTTTGTTAAAATATTAAAACTCTTATGGTTAAAAATGTATAGGAAAATGAAAAATAATAAAATTAACATTTATTTAATATACTAATTTTAAACATTACCAACATCAATATTATTGTTTAAAAAGGATTAGTTTTCTTGGTAAATTGTATTTTACGTAGCAGAAATGAAACATATAAATTCCTCTTAAAGCCTGATACTTAAAGTGAAAAAAAAATTCCACAGCAACAAAACACTATTTATATATGCTTCAAATTCTGTCCACATAAAATTCTCTTAATTAAAAAAAAAGGGAGGAATCAAGTATAAAATTTTCCCATATGCTTCCAAAACTTCTAAAAGAGCCCATTTTTCCTGGTCACCACATTAACTATAAAAATGAACAATGACATTTTCTCTCTAAAATTACTGACAATATAATCCCCATTTCTAGAAAAAGCTTTTGTTCACTAATGAATAAGCCCTCATTGAGATGCAAAATCATAGGATACACTGTGGTTTCCCTGAAAAGGCCAAACAGCATATTCTTTCACAAAGAATGAGTCATGGGTGCAGAATATTCAGCCTATTTAAAACAAAGATCAGCTTTAGATCTACTGCCTTTCTTCCAGTTCCTTTGCATGCAAACCTCTGGCTTTTGTTATAGGAAACACAAATATAAATAATACATATATTGTGATGCCTACCACCTGAAATGGGAAATAACTCATTAACTCTTAATCATCCATTCCATTGAGGGAGAAGACTTAACAATAGATTTACAACAGACTCTGTGCCTGAAGCCATATATACATACACCCACTTCTTGTATTCTCACTACTCCCAGTAGGATACCCCACCCTCTATGTCACAAGCAGGTTAAGAATCTGACTGCAAGGTCCAAGGCCTTGACTATGAGATGACTCTGTAATAGTCAGAAGTGGTTGTGATCTCTCCAATAACATGCTATAAAACAACAAACCCAATCAAACAATCCAACTTTTATTATATTAACTGAATTTAAAGCAGAATGACTCCAGAGATAGATAATGCATAGAACTGTTTTGTTAATATCATATCTGAAGGAAATCATGGGGCCTGAAACTGCTATTTATTCCCAAAGTTGCCCAAAATAACAAGAATGAAGACTCCCCCCACCCACCCCCAAGCAGAGATGAAGCCTCGGGAGGGAAGGAAGGACTTGAAGTGTTTATCCCTCTTCAAATTCAGTGGACAGGGACCGGGGTTGTGGCTCAGCGGTAGAGCACTTGCTTAGCATATGTGAGGAACCAGGTTCAATCCTCAGCACCACATTAAAAAAATAAACAAATAAAATAAAGATATTGTGTCCATCTACAATTAAAATATATACATATAAAAAATAAAAAATTAGAAAATTAAATAAAATTTTAAAAATCTAGTGGACAGGAGTCCTTTTCTTCCCATACTCTGTCAAACCCCAAGTTTCAGTTTCTGTTTTGGGAGGGTAGGAGAGCACAGGAAAAGGAGCACAGTGGCATTTTGGGAGTTAGATCAACAGGAATAATGTTGATTTATTATTCTGATCAATTACAAATAGAATTACTAGACTCTGAAGTACTAAAGGACAGAACCTTTGCCCTATTCACTATTTTCACAGTAACTAAAGAGTCTTGTTCTGTTTACGTATTTAAATAATGTTAATTAAGAAATAAATCAGCTAGGTAGAGTGCCTGCCTTGCAAGCACAAGGCCCTGGGTTCGATCCCAGCATCGCAAAAAAAAAAAAGAAAAGAAAAGAAAAGAAAAGAAATAAATCAGCTAAAGCCAGGTGCAGCAGTGCACACCTACAATCCCAATGACAGAAGCTGAGACAGGAAGATTGCAGGTTCGTGGCCATCCTGGGCAATCAAGTGAAAAACTGAATAAAAGGGCTGGGAACGAGGCTTAGTGGTACAAGCTCTGGGTTCAATTTGAGGGAGGGAAAGTGGGAGGGAGGCAGATCACTTGTCTAGCATACAAGTCCCTGGGTTCAACCCTCAGCATTGCAAGAAGAAAAAGGGGGGGCGGTGATCAATCATTAAACCTGTTATGTTTATATGTAAAGGGATTTGTGGTGCTAACAGGAAGTGGTGGAACCTTTAGAAGCTGGGGCCCAGTGGAAGGAAATTGGGTCACTGGGTGCACGCCCTTGAAGGAGTTCCTGGGATTCCAGCCCCTTCCAGTCTCTCTCAATTTGCTTCACAGTCATCATGAGGTAAACAGGTCTTCTTTACCATGTGCTCCTGCCACAATGTACTATGCTTCCATAGGCCTAAAACAACAGGACCAAGAGGTCATGGACTGAAACCATGAGCCAAAATAAATTTTTCCTCTTTATAAGTTGATTATCTCAGGCATTCAGTCACTGCAGTGGAAAGTTAACACAAAATCTGTAAAACTTGTAAACAAAACAAGTAACACACTGATTATTTCTATTTGTTCAATTTGGGAATATACACCTATCCATTGCAGCAAATCAGTGGCACCATGAAGATGCCAGTTTCTCTTCTTTTCTGAAGTTCTCAAGCAGTGGCAGAAAAAGGAAATATTGTTGCAGCCAGAGTAATAGTTCCTGTCATTGCAGATTCTTTTCTCAGGCAATCAAAAGCCTACCCCCTTATCTTCAAGGTTCAAATCAAATGCCAACATCCTATAAAGTCTAAATCTCCCTAAGGTTCCCTGGGTGCATATGACTCTCAGTGCTTTAATGACATTTTTGTTATGGCATTTATCACATTCTGACTCTCTATTACTGACTATTTGCCCTCAAGATATTTTTTTAAACTCTTAATCTTTCCTGTACATTCATAAACCAATACATTCTTATTGAATTTAATTTTTCGGCCAGCAACTGGTTTAATGCTTCTTTTCTAAGGTCATCCATTAGCCAAATACTTGTAAAATGTTGGCACAAATAACCTTTTAGCCTTCATTCTCTTGAAAAACTAAAAACATTCTACCATTTTAAATTGTTTCTGTAAGGAAGTGTGTTCTCAATCCTTACAGATTGACACATTCAAAATTAAGGCCTGAATGCACACAGATTTCCTAATGGTACAGCAATGTTATAATTGCTTTAATTCATTTACCCAACAATAAAAGGAAAAACTATCATTTAACAAACCCCAGAGCTACAAAAATAAATGCCACAGAACATGCACCCTTGAAGAGCTTACAGTCTGAGGTATCAGACATGTAAACAAGTATCAGATATAAGTATTAACTTGCTAAGTGATAAGGTCTCTCTGCAATTGTCCACAAGCTATTAAACACTGGTTGAATTTATGCTTCTAGCCAACAGTTGATTTTCCTTTATGCCTGTTCTTAAAGGTCAATCACATGACCAAAAACATATAAAGTGCTACATTCAAAGCACAGGGAGAATACACCAATAGATAACAGCAGTAAAGATGGGATACCCAGAACTGAGAAGTCAGAAAAGGCTTTGAGCAGATTACACTTGAGCTATACTGTGAAGTATATGAGTTTGGGAGAGAGACAATCTATATGCAACTAACACAAAATGAGCATTCTTTCGGCTCTCTTGCTTCTACAAACTTGTCTTAAATTTTCAAAAGGTCTTATGAGAGCTTTGGCACCAGAGCTAGACATTTTGATATAGTTATAAGATGTTGCCCAGAGCTCATGTGTGAGACAATGCAAGAACATTCAGAGATGAAACAGACTATGAGCGTCGTAAACTAATCAATGGATTGATTCACTGATAAGGATTAACTGGGTGGTAACCTGCAGACAGGTGGGATATGGCTGAAGGAAGTGGATCACTGGGGCATGCCTCTGAGTTTTATATTTCTCTGATGAGCAGGGCTCTCTCTGCTTCCTGGTTGACATGTTCTAAGCTGCTTTCCTCTGCTATGCCCTTCTACCAGGATATTCTGTCTCACCTTGGGCCCAGAGCTATGTAGTTGTCCAAACATGCACTGAACCTCTGAAACCATGAGCCACAATTAGTTTACCTCCTCTAAATTGTTCCTATCAGGTATTTTAGTGACAGCAAAAGAAAAGTTAATTAAAAGATCTTATTAATTCTTAGATTAATCTTAGATTTATCTATTAATTCTTGGATTTACCCATCCTTTTGCCTGTTTTCAAAAGTCATCTTCTCTTGAAGAAAACAATACTTATGGGTTAATATCAAAACATTACAATCTGGTTTTAATAATCAAGACCTAGAAACAACCTACAAGTCCATTGACAGGTAACTATACAAACAGATTATGGTATCCATACAATAGAATACTATTCACCAATAAAAACAAATGAACTACTAATACATATGATGTGAATGAATCTCAAAATAATTATGCTAAGAAGCCAGATTTTTAAGATTATGTAATGTTTAACTGCATTTACATAAAATTATAAAAAAATACAAACTATCATTGCCTGATAAAGGGGGTAGGCAGGGAAAAAAGGATTACACTGAGAAGGAAAGTCTTGGGGATAATGAATATGTTCATCATATTGATTAACATAATGGTTTCACAGATTTATACATATGCCAAAAGTTACTAAACTTATACATTATATATGAGCAATTTATTTGATGTCAATTTTCCATCAATAAAGTTGTTAAAAAGTAATACACTTAGTGTTGACAGTCAAATGCAGTGTGTGAACCTAGCTTAAATTTTGTATTTTAGAAAATTATGGAATATTTTTGTGGAGCAACTAAAGAAATACACCTACAAAGAGTATATTATTATTGCCAGGTGCAATGGAGCATGCCTATAATTCCAGCAAATTGGGAGATTGAGGCAGGAAGATCACAAGTTCAAATCGGCATTAGCAACTTAGCAAGGCCCTAAGAAACTGTGTAAAACCGTTTCAAAATAAAAAAATTTTGTTAAAAAGGAATGTGACTCAGTGATTAAGTGACCCTGATTTCAATCCCCAATACCAAAACTTAAAAATAAAAAGCAATTATTGCTGGACACAGTGGCACACACCTGTAATTCCAACAATTCAAAAGGCTAAGACAGGAGGACTGCAAGTTTCAAGCCTTGGGCAACTCTGCAAGACCCTATCTCAAAATAAGTGATATAGTTCAGCGGTAGAACAAATACCTCAGCATTACTCCCCAGCATCACACCGCCCCCCCAAAAAAAAAAAAAAAAAAAAACCCTCACTGTCTTTTTCAATCTGGTTTTTAAATATCCAACATTTCTAATTATACAACATTTTTAAACAATTTCTCATGGTCTTCTCAACTTTTCTGATTTTGTGCCTATGAGTTGTTTGGAGAACGTAATTGATATTTTCTAGAGATTAACTCAGGAAAAAGGAAAAGGCAATAGCAATATAAAAAATCTCAATATTTACATTTCTTTCAAATATTATCACTGTGCTTAAGTAAGTTTAGTATTTAAGATCAATGCTAAGTTAAGCATGTAAATTAAATAATATAGTAGCAACAATAACTACACTTGTATACATGGTGAGAGTCCTTAAGTCATAGGTTCTTATAATCATCACCTTATACAATTCAGTTTCTAAATTAGTGTCAACCAGAGCATTCCTTGCCTCATACTTTCCAATTCTCCCATAGTTCGTCATAACTCATACGTATAAGCAGATTTCCAAGCTCCAGACAGGACCTGAGTATGACTAGGATACTTTATTTTTTAAATACTATGATACTTTTTTCATGTTATAAATGACATTCTTAATCGGACAATATTAGATATAAGCAATGCTAGCTATTATCAATACTTTCCAATTCAATTCTTTCTTCCATCTATTCCTACTTCCCTTTGCCCCTCATTCCCACAAAGAGTTGGAAGCCTAAGAAAGAAAGAAAAAAACTCATTTATGTCAACAACTCAAAAGCAAAATATGAAGGTGGACACACCTATTAGCCAGCTGTTTGGTAGACTGAGGCAAGAGGCCAGCCTGGGTAACCTAGAGAGACCCTGTCCCAAAGTAAAAGATAAAAAGTGCTGGCTATATAACTCAGTGGAGAGCGTCCCTGGGTTTGATCCACAATACAGAGGGAGAGGCACAATATGAAATTAACTGATTTTTAAAAGATTTTAGAAGCAGCCAGGCATGGTAGCACACACCTATAATCCCGTGACTCAAGAGGCTGAGACAGAAATATCAAAGTTTGAAGCCAGTCTCAGTAACTTAGCAAAGTCCTAAGCAACTTAGCAAGACCATCTCAAAATAAAAAATAAAAAGGGATGGGGAAATAGCTCAGTAGGTGAGCACCCATGGGTTCAATCCCAAGTACAAAAATAAATAAATAAATAAATTACAAGCAATATCCTGAAGTTTCCACAAATGAAGACCTTACTATATGATTAAGGTAATGGTAAAATAATTAAAATTAATTTTTAAGTACAAGAAATTAGGGGTCTTTCCACTGAAGCACAAGATAAAGGAGAAACAAGTATAGCTATGAATAACACATGTTAAAAGTAAGGGTGTTTTTCTATTATGAGGCAAATTCAAGTTCCTTGGGCTTTCCTATGCCACACACAAGAAAATAAATAATAAATTTGAAACAAAAAAGAATAAACCCAAATATTCTGCAGCTTTATGTATTTACCTTTCCCTCTTAGATAGGTAGTACACAGAAGGATGCATGGGTACACTAATGATTTCAAGCTATCACAGTTAAATGACCTTAAAAGTTGTCCATGTTAAGATTATTATCACAGTTTATGGGACAGTATTTTTCTGTTTCTTCAAAATAAACCATGCTCAGAAACAGAAGATTAAGTGGTATTCTTACCTTGTCATAACTGTTCACACTTCTATGTCCTAGGAGAGGGTGCTTTTTATTACCTTAATGCCAAATTGAACAAGTGTGAATTTTAAGCTGGTAACTATACAGTTATCACCATCACATCTAACTGGTCATATCAAAGCAACTGGAACAAGTTTTTCAATATTTTTGCTAAAAATTGGCTCTGGGGCTGCGGGTATAGCTCAGTTGGTAGAGTGCTTGCCTCGTATGTACAAGGCCCTGGGTTCAATCACCAGCACCATAAAAAAACATTTTTTTAATTAAAAAAAAAAAAAAAACCTGTCTCTGTATTCTGGTACAGCCTCATAAGCATTCCCTAAGGTTCTCCAGAATAGCAATATCATTTTCCATTGTGGTTTCATACATTTATACCTACAGTTACAAAAATAGTATTAACAGGAGGACAGTCAAATTTTCATCAGAATCCCTACCCAACATGGGTATATTTCCCCTACCATTTGTTTCTGGTGAGAGTAACATATACAGGGATACCTAGGCATACACACAAAGATGTAAACAATCAAATAGTATTTCCATCATGAAAATAAACTACCATCACTTATGCAAATTATATGAAAATAATAATATATATTAAAGGGCAGCCTCTTTCTTTTAATTAGGTATAAAACAAAAACATTCATTACTAAACATATTAAGGAGAGAATTTGGCCTAAAGCAGCACAAGATGCAAAGGAATGATTTGAGGGGAGGCTTACAAATCTCAGTAAAGCCCCAGAAATCCTTGGAATAAAGGGCAATGAGAATTTCATTTTTTCCAACGGGTGAAGCAAAAGAGCATGAGGTCTACAATCAAGTGACGTAAGTCTCTGAAGTCTTCTTTCCCTCATCTATTAAGGAGGGATAATAGGTGTGTTTATACTTCATAAAGCTATCATTGAGGATAAAACTAAATAATGCAAGTAAAGAACTTTATATCATACTCGGTACATAGTAAGCAAAAACTACACTTACTGCTAGTTTTAGAATCTTTGATATTCTAACAGAGAGATTAAAGGGTCAATTAAAAGTAAATTTATCTCTCCATCACCTAGAATAGGGGTAGATAAAAATAGTTTGCAGAATAAGTACTGCTACCTGTTTTTGTTTGGCATGCAAGCTAAGATTTTTTTTTTTTACAATTTTAAACAGTAGAAAAATTCAAAAGAATATATTGCATCTTAAGGAAACTGCATGACAATTTAAAATATCACTAAAATTTTACTAGAAAACAGTCATTCTCATTTTACATATTCCCCTGCTAATTTTACACTACAAGGGAAGGTCACTGCGATGGAACTCATATGGTCCTCAAAGCCAAAAATACTACTATTTATAGGCTATCTATATTATAGAAAAAGTTTGCGAACATTGCTTTAGAATCTGGTATATAGCAACTATGTAGAAACTAAAGATTAGAACATGGAGGATTTCTTAAACTATAGACAGACATTTCAGATAATTTTCTAACTACACACAGATTTTCAGATAATTTTTCGAAAAAAATTATCTGAAAATCTTGGTGCATACCTATAATTCCTGCTACTTGGGAGGTTGAGGCAGGAGGATTACAAGTTTAAGGCCAGCCTAAAGCAACATAAGAAGACCCATTTCAAAAAAAAAAAAAAAAAAGAAAGAAAGAAAAAGTAATTGTCATTATTACTTTTCTGTAAACGCTGTAATTTAAAAACTCTATTCAAGGCAATTCCTTTCCATACTTTCATTCTCATATCACTAAATTTCATTTACCAGGTAAATGGCAAACAAAATCACTTTAAACATTACTACTTGTTATGGTCTGAATATGAGGTGTCCCCACAACCAAAGCTCCTGTGTTAATGCAGGAATTCAGAAGTGAAATGACTGGATTATAAGAGCTGTAACCTGATCGGTCCATCCTAGTTTAACTAGGCTGACTGGGTGGTATCTATAAGCAGGTGGGGTGTGGCAAGAGGATGCAGGTCACCGGGAGTTTGTACCCTAGAAGAGTGCATCTTTCCCGTGGCTTTTCCAGATAATGCACTGCCTCAGGACCAGATCAATGGAGTCAGTAATCTATGGACTAAGACCACTAAAACCATGAGCCCCAAATAAACTTTCCCTCCTCTAAGTCAATTCTTGCCAGATATTTTGGTCACAACAACAAAAAGCTGACTTTAGTAGTTTTAACACTACTTTTAAATGTTGATACCACCACTGACATTGAACAATAAGAAGAACATGAAAAATCCTTCTTACTGAATTTATATTTATGTTGTAAATATATAATGAACATGTATTTACTTGAATGAGTATAAAATAAGAACCAAAATTGATGATAAAGTTAAAAGAGAAAAGAGAAAAGAAAACTAAGTTGTATCCAATGTCGCTGATCCTTCAAATTAACCATCAACGTTGGGGAAAAAGAAATGTTGGCATAAATTAAGATATTTGGAAATTACTATAGTATGAAACATGGGGAAGATTTAACTACAAGAAAGAAATGAAAATGAAGACAGAACAATATGTTTAAACTCTATACAAGTAGATAATAAGGAAGAAAACAAGAAAGAGAAGACAGTAATAAAAATCATTAGGTAGAACAAACAGAAGTACTGAAGGAAAGTGTAAAATAAAGAAAAAAGTATGATTATAGTACAATAGGAAAGAAAAAATAATCTGTCAAATTACTTTTCCTCTATGTCCTTTCCCCAAGACCAAAAGGTCTTGATTTTGAAAAAAAAAACATTCCAGGGACAGTATTTCAAGATTTCATAAGCATTTATGAAGAATCCACTGCATAGATAAATGGTACATGGAATTTAAAGCAGTTAAAGAAACAAACTGTTAACACAGAAGGACTAAACTGGATGCAAATTTCACGAATCAGCCAAAAGCCTTTATTCAGGAATGGAGTCACCATTCTGATGGACCCACTTTCCTGGTGGAAAATGAGCCACTGGCCAAAGAAGGAGTTTCAGCTTATACAGGTTATACTAAGGGTAAGGGATGATTTAGTGAGTGTGTCAGTTTGGGCACTCTGGAATTTGGGTTTTTGTGTTGGGGGTCAGTGGTCTCCCTAAGCTGCTCAGGGCCTCACTAAGTTATTGAGGTTGATTTTGGGAACCTGCCATCCCCCTGCCTCAGCCTCTTTGTGTCACTGGGACTAAAGGCATATGCCACTGCACCTGACATGTTTTCTATTCTTAAAACACAGAAAAAGAATTCTCCAAAAAAATTATCATTACATAAAGACCATGGAAGAGGACAAACTCCATGATTTACCTGCAGTCTTACCAAATGTTATGGTTTGGATGTGAGGTATCCCCCAAATGTTCATGTGTGAGACAATGCAAGGAAGTTCAGAGAAGAAATGACTGGGTTACAAGAGCCTTAACACAATCAGAGAATTGATCACCTGATGGGATTAAATGGTGACTGAAGGTAGGTGGGATGTGGCTGGAGGAGGTGGGGCGTTGCGGGGGATAGCTTTGGAGTATATATTTGTAGCTGGTGAATGGAGTCTCTGCTTTCTGATCATCATGTGAGCTGCTTCCCTCCACCACACTCTTCAGCCATGACGTCCTGCCTCACCTTGAGCCCTGAGGAATGGAGCCAGCCACTTATGAACTGAGACCTCTGAAACCATGAGCCCCTAAAGAAATCTTTCCTTCTCTACAGTTGCTCTGGTCAGGTCTTTCAGTCACAGTAGCGAAAAAGCTGACTAAAACACCAAACTGAGATCATTATTTCAATATTCCAGAAAGAAACACTCAAAGGATTTAGAAATCACAAAAATACCTGAAATGTTCCTTCAATATTATACACACATGATAATTTACATAAGAAGATAATGATGTTATATCCTCAGTAGGTCATAAAAACATAGGTATAGGCTGATATTAGAATATAGAATTTCCAATTCAACTGGATTTAATTGATTCATACTTCAAACAGAACTGGTTATATCATCAGTAAGCAGGAGTGACACGGATTGACAAGAAAACTGCCCCACTATATAGATCCATTATTCACTTAATTGAGACTTTGTAAAACTGTTTTCTAGCCTGATTAATGGCTTAGGAAAGAAAATAGCTCAGGCTTCATTTGTCTTCAAATAGCTTTAACTATTCATATGCCTTTTTACAAAAGGTTACTTGATAAAATTTAAGTACTTACTAATATCATCTTCATGATAAATGACAGAGTGAAATGGGAGAACTCGGTCTTTAATATATCTCTCTGCTGGCTCAACATAAAATGTTCCACCACGAGTTTGGATGAATCCTTCAAATCTTCCATCAATAACAGACCCATGGCTAAAACTTCCTTCTTCACCTATTAATGAAAGCAACAAATTCCTCAAATTTTAATTTGCACACGAATAGTGAATTCATTATCCTTTAAAAAGACATTTTTACACATTTTTTTCAAATATCCCAAGAACAAATTTTACTGGGAAAATTAATCTTCACATAAAAATATCAAGTTGAATTTGAGATATGAACAACAACTAGCATTTAGCTAAAACATATATAATTACTACTAACAACAATGAAAAATAGAACATTAGTCTTTTTTATTGGTTCTTTTTAGTTATGTATGACAAGTGAATTTTTTAGAAGTATAGAAGCATATAATATAATTTGTTCTAATTCGGTCCCCAGTATTTCTCCTTCCTCTCCATTCCTTCTACCACCACTCCCTTCCCTCTACGCCACTGATCTGTTATTTACTTAGTTTTTTAATTAGTGTATTGTGAATGTACATAATGGTATATAAAAATATGTAGCTGTGGTATATTCATACATGTACATAGGAATGTTAGGTCAGATTCATTCCACTCTTTCCCTATCCCATCCCTCCCCAGCTTCCCGTCATTCTCCTTTCTCTACTCCATTATCTTTCCTCTATTCTTTTTTTATTCCCCCTACCTTATGTTGGATTAGCTTCCACATATAAGAAGTAATATTTGACCTTTGACTTTTGGGGGATTGGCTTATTCCACTTAGCATGATAGCATTCAGTTCCACCCATTTACTGGCAAATGCCATAGCCCTTTTTCTTTATGACTGAGTAATACTCCATTATGTATATATACCATATTTTCTCTATCCATCCATCTGATGAAGGGAACCTAGATTGGCTCCATAACTTAGCTACTATGAATTGTGCTACTATAAACATTGATGTGGCGGCATCACTATGGTATGTTGATTTTAAATGCTTGGGAATATATACCATGAAATGGGATAGCTGGGTCAAATCCATTCCTAGCTTTTTTAGGAAACTCCAACTGCTTTCCAGAGTGGCTACAGTGCCACCAACAATGTATGAGTGTACACTTTTTCCTACATCCTCATGAACATTTACAGTTACCTATATTCTTGATAACTGCCATTCTGACTGGAGTGAGATGGAATCTCAGTATAGCTTTAATTTGCATTTCTCTAATTGCTAGAGATGTTGAACATTTATTCATATATTTGTTGACCCATCATATTTCTTCTTTTGTGAAGTGCCTGTTCAGTTCCTTTGTCCATTTATTGATTGGGTTATTTATTTTTTGCTTTTTCTCCCATTCTGTAGGCTCTCTCTTCACACTCCTGTTTCCTTTGCTATGAATAAGCTTTTTAATTTTATGCCATCCCATTTACTAATGTTTTTATTTTACTTCTTACATTTTAGGAATCTTGCTAAGGAAGTTAGTTCCTGAGCTGATATGTTAGACTGTTGGGCCTACATTTTCTTCTAGCCAGTGTGGAGTTTCTGGTCTAATACCTAGGTCTTTGATCCACTTTGAGTTGATTTTTGTGCAGGGTGAGAAATAGGGGCTAAATTTCATTACACTACATATGGATTTCCAGTTTTCTCAGCACAATTTGTTAAAAAGGCTATCTTTTCTCCAATGTATGTTTCTGGCACCTTTGTCTAGTATGAGATAACTATATTTATGTGGGTTTTCCTCTGTGTCTTACATTCTACTCCACTGGTCTTCATTCCTGTTTTGGTACCAGTACCAAGCTGTTTTTGTTTCTATAGCTCTGTAGTATAATTTCAGGTCTGGAATTGTGATGCCTTCTGCTTCACTTTTCTTGTAATGCTAAGGATTGCTTTCACTATTCTGGGTCTCTTATTTTTCCAAATGAATTTTGTAGACTGCCTTTTCTATTTCTGTGAAGATCAACACTGTAATGTTGGTGGGAACTGCACTGAATCCGTATAGCACTTTTGGTAGTGTGGACATTCTGACAACATAAGTTCCGCCTATCCAAGAACGTGGGAGGTCTTTCCAATCTTCTAAAGTTTTTATTTATTTTTTTAGTGTTCTATAGTTTTCATTATAGGACTCTTTCCCCTCTTATGTTAAACTGATTCCCAAATCTGGATTTTTTTTGTTTTGGTTTTGAGGCTATTGTGAATGGGATAGTTTTCCTAATTTCTTTTCAGCAGATTTACTTCTGGAGTATAGGAATGCAATTGATTTATGGCTATTGATGTTATATCCACTTACTTTGCTGAATTCATTTATTGACTCTAAAAGTCTTCTGATAGTTTTTTGGATTATTTCTTTGGCAAACAGATAATTTGAGGTCTTCTTTTCCTATTTGTAACTCTTTAATTTCCTTCTCTTGGCTTAACTGCTCTGGCTAGAGTTTCAAGGATTGTGTTGCAGGGGAGTGGTAAAAGTGGGCATCCTTGTCTTGTTCCCGTTTTAGAGGAAAAGCTTTCAGTTTTTCTCTATTCAGAATAATGCTGACTTTGCATTTGTCAAATATTGCCTTTACAATGTTGATGTAAGTTCCTTCTATCCCTAGTTTTTCTAATGTTTTCAACATGAATGGGTGCTGTACTTTGTCAAATGCTTTTTCTGCATTTATTGAGATAATCTGTTATTTCTTTCTTTAAGTCCATTTAGAACATCAGTCTTTTATTTCCACTTTTTTTATTTGTCTTTTAAATACACATGACAACAGAGTTTATTTTGACATATTATACCTACACAGACTATAACTTATCCTAATTAGGATCTCATTCTTGTGGTTGTACATGATGTCAAATTCTGCTGGTCATGTATTTATATATGAACATAGGAAAGTTATGCCTGATTCATTTTACTATCTTTCCTACTCCCATCTCTCTTCCCTTCCGTTCATTCTCTTTTGTTTAATCCAATGAATTTCTATTCTTTCCACTTTATTGTATGTTGGCATCCACATATCAGAGAGAATATTCAGTCTTTGGTTTTTTGGGACCAGTTTATTTCACTTAGCATTACACTCTCCAGTTAAATCCATGTAAATACCATGATTTCATGCTTCTTTATGGCTGAGTAATATTCCATTGTGTATCTATACCACATTTTTTTTATCCATTCATCTTTTGAAGGGCACCGAGATTTGTTCCATAGCTTTGCCACTATGAACTGAGCTGCTCTGTGCCTGTGTCAGTGTAGTATGCTGACTTTAAGTCCTTAGGGAATATACCGAGGAGGAAAATAACTGGGTCAAATGGTATAGAACACAAGTCTTCACGGCAATCATTCCTAGCACCTAGCCCAGTACCTGGCATGCACATAGTAATCATTTAATAAGTAACTGTTAAACTAATTGTTTAAACTAACTTAAACTTAGAAGCATGGAGACCCACTAGCAAAATATATACCTTCAGAATGAATACATTCAAAGAAACTTCTGAAAATTTTGTTTAATTATTGTTTTAAAAAAGTTTCTTTCCCACCTGACATGATATACATGAGTCTTTTTTACTTCCTTGACACTTTTATATTTATTATTTTTTTAATTAAGCATCATAAATTTATATAGGGCAATATTGTTTGATTCATTGTTATTTTTTCCCTTCCCGCCACCCCTCCCACCCCTCTTTTCCCTACAGTTCTTCCTTCCTCCATTCTTACCACCCTCCTTATCCCTAACCCTAAACCTAACCCTAACCCTAACACTAACCCCTCCTACCCCCCTTATATGTCCTCATCCGCTTATCAGCGAGATCATTCGTCCTTTAGTTTTTTGAGATTGGCTTATCTCACTTAGCATGATATCCTCCAATTTCATCCATTTGCCTGCAAATGCCATAATTTTACCATTCTTCATGGCAGAGTAATATTCCATTGTATATATATGCCACAGTTTCTTTATCCATTCATCAACTGAAGGGCATCTAGGTTGGTTTCACAATCTGGCTATAGTGAATTGACCAGCTATGAACATTGATGTGGCTGTATCTCTGTAGTATGCTGATTTTAAGTCCTTTGGGTATAGGCCAAGGAGGGGGATAGCTGGGTCAAATGGTGGTTCCATTCCAAGCTTTCTGAGGAATCTCCATACTGCTTTCCAGAGTGGCTGCATTAATTTGCAACCTCACCAGCAATGTATGAGTGTACCTTTTTCTCCACATCCTCGCCAATGCCTGTTCTTGCTTGTATTCTTGATAATCAACATTCTAATTGGGGTGAGATGGAATCTTAGGGTGGTTTTGATTTGCATTTCTCTTATTACTAGAGTTGTTGAATATTTTTCCATGTTTGTTGATTGCTTGCACATCTTCTTCTGTGAAGTGTCTGTTCATTTCCTTAGCCCATTTGTTGATTGGATTATTTGTATTCTTGGTGTAGAGTTTTTTGAGTTCTTTATAGATTCTGGAAATTAGCACTCTATCTGAAGTATGAGTGGCAAAGATATTCTCCCACTCTGTAGGCTCTCTCGTCACATTACTGATAGTTTCCGTTGCTAAGAGAAAGCTTTTTAGTTTGAATCCATCCCAGTTGTTGATTCTAGCTTTTATTTCTTGTGCTATGGGAGTCCTGTTAAGGAAGTCTGATCCTAAGCCAACAAGTTGAAGGTTTGGACATACTTTTTCTTCTTTAAGATGCAGGGTCTCTGGTCTGATTCCAAGGTTCTTGATCCATTGTGAGTTGAGTTTTGTGCAGGGTGAGAGATAGGGGTTTAGTTTCATTCTGTGGCATATGGATTTCCAGTTTTCCCAGCACCATTTGTTGAAGAGGCTATCTTTTCTCCACTGCATATTTTTGGCACCTTTGTCTAGTATGAGAAAATTGTATTTATTTGGGTTTGTGTCCATGTCCTCTATTCTGTACCATTGATCTACCTGTCTATTTTGGTACCAATACCATGCCGTTTTTGTTACTATTGCTTTGTAGTAGAGTTGAAGATCTGGTATTGCAATACCTCCTGCTTCGCTCTCTCTACTGAGGATTGCTTTAGCTATTCTGGGTTTCTTATTCTTCCAGATGAATTTCATAATTGCTTGCTCTATTCTGTAAGGTACATCATTGGGATTTTAATTGGAATTGCATTGAATCTGTATAGCACTTTTGGTAGTATGGCCATTTTGACAATATTAATTTTGCCTATCCAAGAACATGGGAGATCTTTCCATCTTCTAACGTTTTCTTTAATTTCTTTCTTTAGTGTTCTGTAGTTCTCATTGTGAGAACTACACTTTCACCTCTTTTGTGAGATTGATTCCCAAGTATTTTATTTTTTTCGAGGCTATTGTGAATGGGGTAGTTTTCCTAATTTCTCTTTAGGAAGATTCATCACATACGTATAAAAATGCATTGGATTTATGAGCACTGATCTTGTAACCTGCTACTTTACTGAATTCACTTATGAGTTCTAAAAGTTTTCTGGTGGAATTTCCAGGTTCCTCTAAATATATAATCGTGTCATCAGCGAACAGGGATAGTTTGAGTTCTTCTTTTCCAATTCCTATCCCTTTAATTTCTTTGGTTTAATTGCTCTGGCCAGAGTCTCAAGAACGATGTTGAATAGAAGTGGTGAAAGAAGGCATTCCTGCCTTGTTCCAGTTTTTAGGGGGAATGCTTTCAGTTTTTCACCATTTAGAATGATATTGGCCATGGGCTTAGCGTAGATGGCCTTTACAATGTTAAGGAATGTTCCCACTACCCCAATTTTTTCTAGTGTTTTGAGCATGAATGGATGCTGTATTTTATCGAATGCTTTTTCTGCATCTATTGAAATAATCATGTGATTCTTAACTTTTAGTCTGTTGATATGGTGAATGACATTTATTGATTTCCGGATGTTGAACCAACCTTGCATCCCTGGAATAAAACACACTTGATCCTGGTGCACTATCATTTTAATATATTTTTGTATGCGATTTGCTAAAATTTTGTTGAGAATTTTTGCATCGATGTTCATTAAGGATATTGGTCTGAAATTTTCTTTCCTTGATGTGTCTCTGTCTGGTTTAGGTATCAGGGTGATACTGGCTTCATAGAATGAGTTTGGGAGGGTTCCCTCCTCTTCTATTTCATGGAATACTTTGAGCAGTATTGGAATGAGCTCTTCTTTAAAGGTTTTGTAGAACTCGGCTGAGAACCCATCTGGTCCCGGACTTTTCTTTGTTGCTAGGCTTTTGATGACCTCTTCTATTTCATTGCTTTGAAACTGATTTATTTAAGTTGTGTATGTCCTCCTCGTTCAGTTTAGGTAATTCCTATGTCTCTAGAAACTTGTTGATGTCTTTGAGGTTTTCTGTTTTGTTGGAGTATAGATTTTCAAAATAGCTTCTAATTATGTTTTGTATTTCACTCATATCTGTTGTGATATTTCCTTGTTCATTCCGAATTTTAGTAATTTGAGTTTTCTCCCTCTTTCTCTTTGTTAGTGTGGCTAAGGGTTTATCAATTTTGTTTATTTTTTCAAAGAACCAAGTATTTATTTTGTTAATTTTTCTGATTGCTTCTTTTGTTTCAATTTCATTGATTTCGGCTCTGATTTTAACTACTTCCTGTCTTCTACTACTTTTGGTGTTGGTCTGCTCTTCTTTTTCCAGGGCTTTGAGCTGTAGTGTTAAGTCGTTTATTTGTTGATTTCTATAGATTACTTTTGGTGAATGTGCCCCATGAAATAAATCTTCCTCTAAGTACTGCTTTCATAGTGTCCCAGAGATTTTGATATGATGTGTCTTTGTTCTCGTTTACTTCTAAGAATTTTTTAATTTCCCTCCTGATGTCTTCTGTTATCCATTCATTATTTAATCTCCAAGTATTGGAGAAGTTTCTGTTTTTTATTCTGTCATTTATTTCTAATTTCAATCCATTATGATCTGATAGAGTACGAGGTAGTATCTCTATCTTCTTGTATTTGCTAACAGTAGCTTTGTGGCATAAAACATGGTCTATTTTAGAGAAGGATCCATGTGCTGCTGAGAAGAAAGTGTATTCGTTCTTTGTTGGATGATATATTCTATATAAGTCGGTTAAGTCTAAATTGTTGATTGTGTTATTGAGATCTATGGTTTCTTTATTCAATTTTTGTTTGGAGGATCTATCCAGCGGTGAGAGAGGTGTGTTAAAATCGCCTACTATTATTGTGTTGTGGTCTGTTTGATTTCTGGAATTGAGAAGGATTTGTTTGACGTACATGGATGAGCCATTGTTCGGGGCATAGATATTTCTGATTGTTATGTCTTGCTGATTTATGATTCCCTTAAGCAGTATGTAATGTCCTTCTTTATCCCTTCTGACTAGTTTTGGCTTGAAGTCCACATTATCTGAAATGAGGATGGATACTCCAGCTTTTTTGCTGTGTCTATGTGCATGGTATGTTTTTTCCCATCCTTTCACCTTTAGTCTATGGGTATCTCTTTCTATGAGATGAGTCTCTTGCAGGCAGCATATTGTTGGATTTTTCTTTTAAATCCAATCTGCCAGTCTATGTCTTTTGATTGATGAGTTCAGACCATTAACATTCAGGGTTATTATTGTGATATGATTTGTATTCCCAGTCATTTGGCTTATTTTTGTTTTTTGACATGATTTGGTTTGTCCTTTATTTGGCTATTCCTTTAGGCTACTTCCTCCTGTTGCTGATTTGCATCATTGTTTTTCATCTGTTCCTCGTGGAATATTTTGCTGAGAATGTTCTGTAATGCCGGATTTCTTTTTGTAAATTCCTTTAGCTTTTGTTTATCATGGAAGGATCTTATTTCATCATCAAATCTGAAAGTAAGTTTTGCTGGGTATAAGATTCTTGGTTGGCATCCATTTTCTTTCAGGGCTTGGTAAATGTTGTTCCAGGCCCTTCTAGCTTTTAGGGTCTGGATTGAAAAATCTGCTGATATTCTTATTGGTTTCCCCCTGAATGTAATTTGATTCTTTTCTCTCGCGGCCTTTAAAATTCTGTCTTTATTTTGTATGTTAGGTATTTTCATAATAATGTGCCTTGGTGTGGGTCTGTTGTAATTTTGTATATTTGGAGTCCTATAAGCCTCTTGTACTTGGTTTTCCATTTCATTCTTCAGATTTGGGAAATTTTCTGATATTATTTCATTGAATAGATTGTTCATTCCTTTGGTTTCTTTCTCTAACCCTTTCTCAATCCTAATAATTCTTAAATTTGGCCTTTTCATGATATCCCATAATTCTTGTAGATTCTGTTCATGATTTCTTACCATCTTTTCTGTTTGGTCAACTTTGTTTTCAAGATTAAATATTTTGTCTTCAATATCTGAGGTTCTTTCTTCCAGGTGTTCTATCCTACTGGTTATGCTTTCTATGGAGTTTTTAATTTGGTTTATTGTTTCCTTCATTTCAAGGATTTGTTTGTTTTTTTTTTTCAATTTCTCTAACTCTTTATTGAAATGATCTCTTGCTTCCCGTATTTGCTCCTTTAACTGTTGATTGGTGCGATCATTTTAATGCCTGCATTTCCTCTTTCATCTCCTCCTTCAATGCCTGCATTTGCTCTTTCATCTCCTCGTTTGCTTCCCTGATTGTTTTAATTAAGTACATTCTGAACTCCCTTTCTGACATTTCTTCTGCTGTGCTGTCATTGGGTTTTAGTGATATAGTATCTAGGTTTGTTTGGGACATTTTCTTCCCTTGTTTTCTCATATTAGTCAAATGTCAGTGGGACTTTGTGATATTGCAGAATTCTTCTATTGGCTTAGAGTGTCCCTGTAGATTTCCAGTGTATCACCTTCCTGCCTTCAGTAGCCTGAAGTCTTGATAATGCAGTGCTTCCAAAGAAAGCTGCCCCTAGCCCCCTACTGGTTCCAGGACTTGTGGCTGGCTCTGTGTGGAAAGGCTCTCACTGGGGGCCTGCTCCAAGAAGCTAGCCTGGAAAGGCGCTTCCTGCCAGAGGGGGCCGGGCTGCTTGGGGAAGTCCCTGGCTGCCCTGTCCTGGTCCCTGAAGCAACCTGCGGGCAGGAACTCGCCGCACTGGTTCAGGGACTCGAAGCTTGGTTCTGTGCAGAAAGGCTCTCACTGGGGGGCCTGCTCCGAGAAGCTGGAGAATCTGGCCCTGCGGGAGGAGCCCACCGCTGGACAGCGCAGGGCTTACTGGGGAAGACTCTAGCTGCCCTGCCCTACTCTAATAAGCCGCCCGAATCTGGGCCTGCCGCCGGGCCGAGCTTCACCGGGTGGGGGAGACTCACCCCGTGGCTCTATTTTAGCCCGAGTCTCTCAATGCCTCCCCTTCTTCAATCCTGGGTTCTGGAGCGACTGGAGATGTAGTCACCTTCTAGTCCACCATCTCAGATCGCCCCATGGAAAAAAGCCTGTGGGGGGGGGGGCAGGCAGGTCCGCCTGGGGAGGTCTCTGGCTGCCCTGCCCTGGTCCCAGAGGCTGCTTGTGGGTCGGAGGTCTCTGCTGGCTTGGGGACTTGGGGCTGGCTCTGTGTAGAAAGGCTCTCACTGGGCCGTCTGCTCCAAGAAGCTAGCCTGGAAAGGTGCTTCCCGCCAGAGGGGGCCAGGCTGCTTGGGGAAGTCCCTGGCTGCCCTGTCCTGGTCCCTGAAGCAACCTGGGCGCAGGAACTCGCCTATAAATACATTTTTAAGTGGAAACATGCCAAATACTTGAAAAGCAACGTGAACAAAGGTATATCAACAATCCCTTTTAAATACTGGACAAAGATTTATAATACTTTTCCATCAATTATACTTTTCTAGTGAAAAAAATACTGAAAGGGTACTTTGGGTTGTTAATAAAATCACAAAATCTGAGCACCAAAACCAAATGATAAAAAGGAGTGGGAAGTAAGGAAAGAGGCTTTTATTTTGTTTTGTCATCTGGGGATTGTACCCAGTGCCTTGAGCATGCTAGACTAATACTTTACCACTGAGCTACACTCCCCAGTTCCCCTATCCTTTTTGGTTTTATTATTATTTAAAGATAAGTTCTAGCTATATTGTTCACATTGGCCTCAATCTCCTGGGCTCAGGGTATCCTTTTATCTCAGCCTCCTCGGTAGCTGGGATTACAGATGCATACCTCTGACCCTTAAAGGGAGTTTTAAAAGTCAAATTTACTGAAGCCAGGTATGATAGTATATATCCATAAACCTAGCTACTCAAAAAGTTGAGGAAGCAGGATCAGATCTCTTGAGAGCAGGAGTTGAAAGCAAAACTGAGCAACACAGCAAGATCTAACAACAACAAAAAAAAAAGTTAAATTCTCTCATTTAACAGGATTCCATGGGCTTTGTCCCCAGTACCAAAAAAAAAGAAAGAAAGAAAAAAAGAAAAAAAACAGGAAAAAAAAAAGGCTTTTCCCATAATTTATTTGTTTTGTTTTTTCCCATGCTGGGATTAAACCCAGGGCCTCACACATGCTAAGCACATGCTCTACCACTAAAGCTATATCCCCAGCTCCAAGCTTTCCATAATTTCTAAGTTATAGATTAACATTAATTAGTTGACTTTGAATTCATCAGACACTGAAATTAAGAGCCCAAGATACAATTTTTTTTTTAAGGAAAACTTCTTAGTTTATTTAGTTAATTCCTCATCAAGTCCTAATAATCTGATCCTTGTTGCCACATTTTATTTAATCTTTAATATATTTTAATTAAAAAAACAAACCATTAACAGGACATTTTTGGTCTGAAATGGTCCCTCTGCTCAAATGACAGGTGCTAGCTGTAATTCTGGCTTTAAAACCAAAACTCCAAATGTTTAATAAATAAAACCAAGATACAAATTTAAAATGACAGCATTTTTATCTGCAAATTCATTTCTACACTTTTACTTTTCTTGACCATCACATAGCAAAAGGGCAGCAACTACTGTTATTTGCTAATCAAGATAAATGATCAAGAAAATAACAGTATACTATAATGTGGCATTAAAAAGCTAGACTGATAGAAAAATACTTTCCTCTGGTTACAAAATTATAATAGTGCAAAAAATATTTAATTTAAAAACTAGCATTAGTCTGTAAGTAAGAAAGCTTAAGTATAGAAATGCTTCATTTACTTGACATAATCAATAAAGTTCTTATAATATATGATTGAGTGAAAATCTAATATACAGAAATAAACTTCAATTTATCTTTAAAAAAAACTGAGGATCATCTTGAATATTAATGTACAGTTATAACACAATGACATTTTGCTGTTCTCCAGTACCCAAGAAGACTTTTTTTAAAGCTATTTTATGACTTTTATAATTATTGTCTTCCCACCCTGTTGTCAGACGTAATTTTTCAGGTTAAGTGTGTCTCCCAAGCCTCCTAACAACCTTCTTTTTTTTTTGTTTTTTTTGTTTTTTTTGTTCTGGGGACTTAACCCAGGGGCACTTTACTACTGAGCTACATCCCCAGACATTTGTTTATTTATTTATTTATTGACATGGTCTCTGCTGAGGTTGGCCTTGCTAAATTGCTGAGGTTGATCTGAAACGTGCAATCCTCCTACCTCAGCCTCCCAAACAGGAATGCACCACTGCACCCAGCTCCTAACAACTTTTTAAACTCATGTCATAAGAGACATTTGTTAGAACTGGAGAAAATCAAATAGAATCTTATGAAGGAAGGACCTGGAAAGATTTTCATATGAATGACTTCATCATATTATTTTTAGCTAATAAAATCTTTACTGTTTCTTTTTTGGTGTTTCCTACATTCTTATAAAACACAGTTAAGTTACTGTTAATTTCTTCCTTGGAAGATCAAAAAACTATAAGTCATCAAAAATTTTTAAAAACACTAACAGTTTGGAAACACTAAATGTCAAAATTTTATACCTTTCAAAAAATTTTTATACCTTTCAGAAGAAGTTCATTGTCGTAATTCACATTAAACATACATGTAAAGACAGGTCCAAGGATCACTTCATTTTTCAAAAGACCACTACCATTCACAATTCACTCATTCTCATCAGAATTTTTTTTAAAACAGGATAAAGAATAGAAAAAATTTACTACGTGTCTAAGGCATGCGAGTATTAGGCTCAAAGAGGATCAAGATAAATGACTCTTATTTAGGGATTATTTCTATAGAGATTGGGTTTAGACTTCCAGGGCAAAAGTAAGTGGCCCAGTCTGTGGAAGGATAGGGAGAAGGATGTGCACAACTGGCAGAATTGCCTTGTGATGCAGATGAAATCTCCCAAGTAATAGTCACCTGTGGTCATCTCTGTCTGAACCAGTTATCAGACCACCACCACCCACAAATCCCTTCTTCCCTGATGTATAGCCATGATCTCAACTAACATCCAACCCCAGGAATCATCCAAATCTGAACCAAAGATCCAGAGCACAGGCAATGTGGCTGCTTTCTGAGTGTGGATCTCTAAGGGCATGGGCCCTAGATGACAAATTGGCAAGCTCGATTCGTAAAGAGGATCTAAGCATCTGCTAGTACTCTGGACAGCTAAAAGGAAAAGTAGTCTCTTTTTCTCTGCCTCCAAGAGTCTGAATTCTGTGTTCCTTCTTCTCAGGATATATATCTGCTTTTCTGAAATATCTGCTATGCTTTTCTTTTCTTTTCTTTTTCTTTTTTTATTTAACTGGGAATCAAATCCAGTACTTCAAGCATGTTATGCAAGCACTATACCACTGAGCTACATTCCCAGTCCCTACAATTTTCTTATACTTTTTAAAAAATATATACTTCTTTGTGTTAAAAATTTTTTTTAACTTAAAGAAAGGGATTATGTAAGGTTGAACTTACCATAAATATGTCCAGTGTAAATATGAGAGGTATCATAATCAAGTACTTTATTTGATGTTTCTACTTTAAATTCATCACTAAAAAGGGAAGTATCCCTCTTCATTCGTAGGTTGAAATGTCTGCAAATGGGATGGGAAGGGGAAAAAAACTGAAATTAAAAGAATCCAAAATGTAAACAATTATTTGTTATTTTAAAAAAATAAGTCTGAAAAATGTGAACTATGTCACACAATTTGTTAACTTGGGACATAAAATGACCAAATTTTCTTACAAAAATGTCATCAACCTAGTGGCTATGGTAAATTCCAAATAATATACAATTAAAACAATATCTAGGATATATTTTAAAATAATGCTGATGCACCAGACCTTACATAGTAAAACAAGACCATTCAAACAACAACTAAGCTACTGGGAGAAAAAAACAAGCATCATGAACCAATTACTATTATTCACCACTATTTGCACCTGTCTTCTCTCTCCAGTAACTCTGCAGTTTTACGATTTTCCCATAATTTTCAAAACTCAAATAAGTTAGTATATAGCAAAGAGGCATCTACTTAATATATTTAACATCTCTTCTCAGAAAGGCAAGTGTGCATGCTTTCTTTTACACAGACATCACACACACACACACACACACACACACACACACCACAAACTTTCAACTCCTTAGCTCTGGAGCTTCTAAATTCTTGCAAATTATAATTATGCTTCTTTAATTTGATAATTGGAACTTTAAAAGACCAGGCTATTGCATGAAATCGTGGTATTCTAATTGTCCTCTATAAGGGAGAAAGAAAGACCAAAATATCTATGTGAATTAAATGACATTAGTCACTGATTTTAAGATATAATAAGAATGTAGGGAGCAGAATCAAACTTGAAATCAAATCTTAAGCCTGAAATTTATTAGCTTAAGAGTCCTATGAGTGAAGACAATAAATTCTATCATCTTCTGGAATTATTTTAAGGATTAGAGATTATAATGTATGTAAAATTAATAAAATGCTTGGTACCCAGGAGATGCACAATAGATTGGCTATCATTACTAAACTCTTTCAAGTATGTCTTTTATAATTACTGTAATAGTCTTCACACAGATAATTTTTACTCAATGTTTATTGTGATAAATACAAAAGAAGTACGAGGGTCTACTATTTTATCTTACAAATATGTTCTGAAGAGTCATAGAACCATTGTTTAAAATGGCATAAATTTGCAACATATTGACTGGTATGAGTAATAAACACAAAGTCACTGTACTTGTACACTTGTGACATGAATAAACTGGTACAAATTCTATAGCAGGAAAACTGGTAAAAAAAAAAAATTTAACTACAAAAGCACATAGTTGTTGATACAGGAATTCCATGTCTAGAATTTTATCTTATGCATACTTGCACATAAGTGAAATTACTTTCATACAAGACTATGATATAGTAAGAAATATATTGGCTTTTGCCCCAGTTCCTGGCACAAAGTTTCTAAAACCCTTGAATTATCCTGAAAGACAGAAGTATCCTTCACTCCCATTCAAAAGTCTGTTACAATCACATCTGAGTTTATAATAATGAAGTCACTGAGGATGGGACCCCTAAACAGTTTAAGAATGGAGTTGCTCATCCAAAAGACCACGTGATTGGAGTATTGGAATATCAGTGCCAAGGGCTAGAAGAAGACCGAAGATTAAGATCTGCAAAAACTCCTAAACAAAGAAATCTGATTAGATTCCAAAGTGGAGAACACACAGAGGTACTAGAAAGGTACCACGCCTAGAGGTATGGAAGTTCTGTGCCCTTCCCACGTACCTTATCCTTGGCATCTCTTCCATTTGGCTATGGCTATTGCATCCTTTATAATAAATTGGCATTAATAAGCAAGTTATTTTCTTGAGTTCTGTGAGCAATTTTAGCAAATTAACTTTAGGAAGAAATGGTAGGAACCCCTGATTTACAGCAGGTTGGTCAAGAAGTACAGGACTTGAGACTGGTGTCTGAGGTCAGGGTCAGTCTTGTGGAACTTAGCCCTTAAGTTATAGAGCCTGAGCTAAATCCAGGTAGTTACTGTTGAAACTGAATTAAACAAAACTGTGGAAGACCCAGTTGGTGTCTGGAGAATCAGGTGGTTATTGGTGTTAGAAAACACCACAGAAAGAATATTCTCCTTACCACTGTGATTGGGAACTGAGTACAGGGGTACATATCTATAACCCCAGTTATTCAGAAGGTTGAGGCAGGAAAATTCAAGTTGGAGACCAGTCTCTGCATCTTAATGAGATCCTGTCTCAAATAATAAAAAGGTCTGGGCATGTAGCTTAGTGGTACAGTGCCCCTGGGTTTGATCCCCAGTCTCACAAACAAAAGGAAAGATTGGGAACACTAAAACTAGTTAAATAAACTGTGTTATTTCCATATAACTGTAAACCACAAAGCTGAAAAAAGAATATAAAATTTTTACATGTAATGAAATCAAAGCTCCATAAATTTACATAAGCTTTAAAAGGGGAGAGAGGTTTAGAAAAGGGACTAAGCCATTTCTTCAAAATGAGCATAAGGAAATGAATCTAAGCTCATACCCACATTTTCTGAGGAGACCGTTTCTGTGTGAGATACACATTGCCAGAATATGCATCAAATCTCCTGAAGGATGCACAAGATAACTAATGACAACAGTTGTCTCCAGGAATGGGAAATAGGTACTGGGAAACAAGGAAGGGAAAGAGATTTTACTGTATATCCATTTGTACCTTTGAATAAGATATATGAATCTATTTCTTACTCAAAAAACAATGTAACTTGAGTTAACATCTTAATATATAAAAGGTAAAATACTGTCCTTTACAAAAGAATTCATTTCAATTTTCAAATAACTGTCTCAGAAATAAACAATGGAGACACTTTTACTAAACATGCCTTCTCATTTATAAATACTGTTTTTGAGTGATACATATGAAACAACTGTTTTCAGACAATAGGAAATAAGCACTGAAGGATGTGATCTCTGAACAAGGAAAAACGAACAGGATGAGCCAAGTGATTGCTCCAACTTTCTGCTTGGAAGAACTTTAGAGATGGGGTCTTACTATGTTGACCAGGCTGACCTCAAACTCCTGGGTTCAAGGGATTCTCCCATCTCAGCCTTCTGAATAACTGGAATTATAGGCACCTGCCACTAAGTCTCATTTGCCTGAAGGAACTTTCTGGACCACAACTCAAGAAAGAAGAAACCCAAGGATAGCACAGTATATTGCTAAGTTGCAGAGACAGAGGAGGTATCTAGATTTTTCTGGGCAGAATAGGTGAAAGGAAGATACAACAATGAAAAAGAGCTACAGAAATCTGCAAAATCTTACTGTATATCTTACTGTATCTTTTGGTCTTTGGCCAAATATAATAAGGATGCATAAAGGAAGACTTCACATAAGCAGGAAAAAGAACAATTACTGAGAAGCTATTAGTCGACTAATTACTGGACTTTTTAAGAGACAGAGATACTTTCAAGTTCTGGTCAAGCACAGAAAGAGACTCTTGTCAATTAGTAGACAACCAAGAAAGGCCACTTCTTAAAAACAGGGGCAAACCAGTTCTAGAGTAAGGGCTACTTCTGACTTAGCATAAACAAAGCTTAAAAAACAAGTCTCAAAAAGGGTCAAGTTGATACATAAGTTACCGTACTATCTAGGAAACAAACCACACTTTTAAAAAACTTTAAAAAAAAATCCAAACTCAGTTAAACTAAGGAACATCTTTATCATGGAATAGAATGTAGTAAAAAGGAACAAACTACTGACAAACACAAACTACTTGTACAAACCTAAAAAAGATATGAGTGAAAAAAATCAATCTAAAAAAATGTTCATTGCATGATACCATTTATGTAACATTCATGAATAATATAATTATGGAGATACAGAACAAACTAATGGTTGTTAACCAATTAATGATTGTGGCTATAAAAGGATAAAAGATTCAGTGATGATAACAAAGCTGAGTATTTTGATTGTGGTGACAGTTACATGAGGCTACATGCAATAAAACTACATAGAATTACAAACTCATGCATATACACATGGAACTGGTAAAATCTGAAAAAGCTGTATACATTGTGCCAATATCAATCTTCGTTTAGAAACTTAAGATTTTTTTTATATTTGTATTACAGTGTATTCAGTATATTTGTGTTAAGTTGTTAACACTGCGGAAAATTGGGTGAAGGGTGCCCAAGTCCTCCCTATACGTTTCTTTGAAATGTTCTGTGAATTAATACTTATTTTCAAAGAAAAAGTTATTTTAGGCCAGGTGCAGTGCCACATGTCTGTAATCCCAGCAACTCAGGAGGCTAAGGCAGGGGATCACAAGTTCAAGGTCAGTCTGGGAAATTTAGCAAAACCCTAACTCAAAATAAAAATAAAAAAGGGCTGGGGATGTAGCCCAGTGGCAGAGCACTTGCTTAGCATATGCAAGGCCCTGGGTTCAATCCCTAGTACCACAAACACATAGAGAAAAAAAATTATCAGAAATAAAAAGGTAAGAAATATAAACCAAATAAGAGCAGCAGGAAAAAAACAAAAATCAGTCAAGGGTTAAGGATGTAGTTCAGTAGTAGAGTACTTGTCTACATGCCTGAGGCCCTGCTTTGATTCCCTACACAGTCAAACAAAACAAAACACTAATGATGGAATAAGTAGACAAGAATTTTATTGTCTATATATTGTAAATATGTTCAAGAACATGAGTAAAACATGAAAAACATGAGCATAATGAGAAAATAAAAGCTACAAGAAGGGAAGGGCAGAAATGGGGGGAAAAGAAGATAAAAGTAATATAAAAAGAAATGTATCATGATCAAGTGAGTTTATTCCAGGAATGAGAGGGAGGTTTAACATTCTAAAATCAATCAGTATAATTCACCACATTTGAAAGGAAGAAAAACCACAAAATGGTCTCATTAATTGTAGAAATAGCAACTGATAAATTTTAGCACACATTCAGGATGAGAATTTCTCAGCAAACAAGGAAGACAGGAATTTCCTCAGTCAGATAAAATACATCTACAGAACACAAACTTCTAATATCATAATGAAGGAAAAAGGATGGGAATAAGACAAAGATGTTCACCCTTGCCACTTCTCTTCAACACTGTATGAAATGTCCCAATTAGTCAAAGTCCAGTTTAGAAATGAAGGAGTAAAACTGCTTTTAGTTAGAGACAACATAATCATCTATGTTGAAAATCCTAAAAGATCTACTGAAAAACTACTAGAAATACTAGAACTACTAGAAATAATTAGTTTAAAACAAAGTCACAGGAATAAGACCAATATGACAAAAATATAATAAGTTTATGTACTAGCAACAAACAACAAAGATAAAAATTTAAAAAACAAACCCCACTTACAATAGCATTTTTTAAAAGTACTTAGAAATACATTTAACAAAAGATATACAATGTCTCTACACTGAAAACTATGCAACACTGTTGAAAAAAACTAAAGAAGATGTAAGAATCTGAAGATTCAATAGTATTAGGATGTCAGGGTGGAGGTAGGGCACAGTAATATAATGTGTGCTTAGCATTCATTGAAGCACTGGGTTCAATCCCCAATTTCAAAAAAAAAAAAAAAAATGTAAACTGTTCCCAAATTATCTATAGATTCAACAAAATCTCAAAAATTCCAGATTTTACTATAGAAATTAACAAGGTAGCTCAAACATTTACACAGAAATGCAAAGGACCTAAAGTAGCAAAACAATTCTGGAAAGGAGAAGACTTACACTATCTGATTTTTAAGACTTACTGTGCTAGTTACCAGTTCACTGCCTCTGGGATCCTAATCTATACTATACTGCCTTGCTGGAACCTGTAAACACTCCTCCTTTGTCAGCTATGGTAATAAGGTTCTCAGTAGAAGGCTCTCAAGTAGCAAAGTACCTTTCTTGCTGGTTCCATGGTACTTTCTTTCTTGGCACACACCTGGAATACCCTCGACAAAATTTATTACTAGTTTGACTGGGGGGGGGTCCTGTCGGTCAATATTGGCCTGCTATCCATGGACCAGCACGGATTCAAACAAGTTTCTCTGACAGGCTGCCATATCCTTGCCATTAATAGCTGAATCCCAACTTTGAGGAAAAGGGACCCAACCTCTTAATCTCCCTCAGCTCCAGTTTGTTTTTTTCTTTCTTTCATCCCTTTTTAGTAATTAATTTTTAAAAACATAATAATTCTTTATATTAAATTTTATTCTTCAAAATACTATATTTGTTTCTGACTCCTGGACCCTATTGGGTATATTTAGCTTCAGTAATCAAAACAGTGACATAAAAATATGCATAGATCAACCAAATCAAAGACTTAACAACAGTCCAGAAACAGACCTCATCATAGAAATCAAGGTAATTCAATGGAGAATGGATAGGCTTTTCAAAGAGTGCTAGAAGATCTGATCTCCATTTGAAAAATATTAGATGATCCTTCTATCAGACAGAAAAGTTAAAATGAATTACATCACAGACTTACATGTAAAAACTATAACTAAAACTAGGAGGAAAAGGTCATAGCCTGAAAAATCATAGTATCTTAACACACAAAGGCAAAAATCGTAAAAATCTTTTCATAAAGATTTTCATAAAATGGACAATAAAAATTCAAAACGTCTGCTCCTTGAGAGGTAATAAGAAAAAGAAAAGACAAGCTATAGTCTGGGAGACTAAACATTTACAATACATACATCCGACTGCAATAAAAACATAGAACTAATGTGTACACAAACAATTGGACACCAATGTCCATAGCAGCTTTACTCTCAATAGCCAAAATCTGCAAATAACCTAAATGTCTAACAGCAAGTAAAGAGACTGTGGCTTACTCATAGAATGGCAAACTACTTAGCATTAAAAAATTCAAACTTTTGAAAATATGCACTTTTGTGAAGGCACAAAAGAAAACACAAAAACCTATCTGTGGTGACAGAAAGCAGGTCAATTGTTGTGTAGGGTGGCGAGAAACTAAGAGTCAATGATAGAGAACTTTTTGGTATGATGGAAACATTCTATATATTGATTTGAATGATAGTTTCATAAGTCAAACTTACCTCAAACTATATACTTAATATGAATATACATTACTTCATGTAAATATAGCTCAGTACGGTATATTTACTAGCTTCCAAAAGTGTGGCCCTTTTTGAAAATTGTCTATTTTCTCTTGTCCTTAAATTTCATGTCAATCTTAGCACTCTTTTATTTTAGGCATCTACTCACTTACCAAAAACTATCACCAAAAAAACTCCTAGGACTTTTCAGGTGCCCAAGGACTGTCATGGAGAAATACATTCTTAGAGCCTTACTGTTCCACCTACTGAAAGAAATCATCAACAAAACCAAACATGTCTAAGTGGGAATTCTATAAACAAAGGTTAAAACAGACTGTCGTGAATGAACAGGAATACTGTCTGAATTCTTGCTGCACCCAGGTGTCTTCAAATGATAAACAAGAAATTCTTGACCACATATAAGTACATGTACTGTATAAAGGACCATAGTATTTTTTAAAAATCATTGATTTATTATCACATATATACACTTTTCTTTCAATTTACTAGAGGTAGTTCTACCTCTAAAAAGATCCTCTAAAAGAGCATCTTTATTAAATAGATTAAACATCCAGGGACTTATATTATTAGGAATTTATTTTTCAGTCAAGTTGCTGTACCAGAAAAACATTGTAAGCCAGGGTATTCCATATGGAAAAAAATAAATAAATAAAAGCTTCAGGAAGATATTTAAGTTCAATTTCAGTATAAGAAGTATATGAAAAACTCCCACCCCCAAAAATAATCTCCCACCCCAAAAACTAATTCTACATCACTTCAATATCTCAGCACAAGTTAGATAAATACCCTCAAAGGATTACAGAATTTAAGAACACTTAAAGTGGGCTCCTTAGACCTTCATATTGATTTCATAAGAAAATCATCTCATACATACAAAATATATTCCCACTGTTGATTTAAATTAGATTAAAACCACATATAGGGCTGGCGTTGTGGCCCAGTGGCAGAGCACTTGCCTAGCATGTGTGAGATACTGGGTTCAAGTCCCAGCACCACATATAAATGAATGAATAAAATAAAGGTCTCTCAACATCTAAAAAAGTATTTTAAAAAAAGAACCACATATAAAACAAGCTTTCAATTATCCATGCAGAGTCAAGCTGTAGTACAGATAATAAAACAATTAAATTTAGAATATATCCCAAAATTCACAGCTTTTATTAATATAAAAATTAATTTGCACCAACAGAAGAAGGAATAAGGGAGAGCCTGGAAGGTTGGCAAATGACAGAAATAATCCAGAAAATTAAGTGTGTCACTATCTGTAAAATAAACTACAAATGAATTATCAGGAGTTGGACATAATTTAACTAAGCCACAGGATTCCAATTTTCTGATTTTAATTCTTTCACCATCTGTGTGATAGTTCAAATCCTTATGCTATTTTATATTTTATAAAGTACAAATCCTTTACAGTATTCCTGTTGAATAATATAAAATAATAATAAAAAGTAACTGAAAAACCACATACTACCTTCTTAATTTTTCAACAAGCTCTCAATAAAAAAGTATTGCAAAACAACCTGATTTTTGTTTAACACTCAGGTCAAGGGTCAGAAAAACTACAGTGAATACTATTGTATAAAAATCATTATATTACAGAAAAACAATCTGGTGGCTCCTCAAAAAGTTAGAACAAAAATTGCCATGATCCAGCAATTCTACTTTGAAGTAATACCCAAACAAATTGAAAGCAGGGATTCAGATACACCAGTGTTCACAGCAACATCACTCATAACAGCCAAAAGATGGGAAAAAAAACAATGTCCATTAAAAGATACATTAAAATGTATATATGAGTGATACATGCACATATTATTATTCAGTCTTAAATAGTAATGAAATTCTGCAACGTGCTACAACATGGAGGAGGAGCCTTATAAAATCTGACATAAGTTAGTGAAATAAGCCAAAACATTTTGGCAAATGAAATTAAATCATAAATATTCTGATGCCACTTATATGTGGTACCTAGAATAGACAAATTCGAGACAAAAAGAACAGGTGGAGTAGGTAGGGTGGTATATGTTTGTAGTCCCAACTACCCAGGAGGTTGAGAAGGGAGGATTGCTTGGAGCCCAGGACAGCCTAGGAAACAAAGCAAAACACCATAAAACAAACACACACACACACACACACACACACACACACACACACACACAGAATGGTTGGTTGCTAGGGGCTCAAGGAAAAGGAAAATAGGAATTTGCTATTTAACAGGTATATGATTTCTGTTTAGGACAATGAAAAAACTTTGGAAATAAGGCAATGGTTATACAACAATGAATACACAAAATGTCACTGAATTAACTGTACACTTCAAATTGGTTAAAATGGTAAATTTTATGCTATTTTGCTACAGTGAAATTTTTTTTTAATGTTTAAAAAATCATTATATTCTGAAAGTTGGTCACCTTTTTATTTAAATGGAGTGGGGTAGGGGTCCTCACTAATTTGCCCAGGCTGGCCCCAAATTTGTGATCTTCCTGCGTCAGCCTCTTGAATCACTGGGATTGCAGGAAAGCATCACTGTGCCCACACATGGTTGGTCACAATTCTTAATGGTAAAAGACTTGAGAGATTTGGTTGAGATAATGGTATTCTAAAGATGGTGAGAGTATAACATTCTTCTGACATTTATCTAGAACTTTACAGTTTTTCAGAACACTTTTACATATGCTACTTCATCTATCCTCACATTCTCAGTGCAAAGGAGGCATGATGCATATTTTTATCAAAGAGTCTGACTCAAGGTCATGAGGTTAGAATCAGCACTAAAACGCTGGTATTTGGTTGCTGCATATTACTCTTTCTACTGTACTAAAAATGCTTCTCAAACATACAATGAAAAAAAGGTCAAGCTAAGACATGCTGAATATTGCAGTAGTCTTAATATGATCATACTCCACCAAGCAGTCACCTTTTAATCTAAACAAATGCATATAGGATACAGAAATGAAAATAACATATAAACTCCTTTGACTTTCACTGAAAATTGTGCATTGCAACACCATAAGAAATTCTGATTATTAATGCTGAAGTCACTTTCAAACATTATAACTAAACTGTCCTCTTTCACAAAGTTTCTTTCTACAAATTTGGTTCTTTTTATTGTTATTATAACATATGACACTACCATTAAAGATAAACATAATTCCTTCAAGGAGGTGGATGACTCACATAAAAAACATTATTAGTGCATAAGGCCCTGGGTTCAGTCCCCAGCACCAAGAAAAAAGTACTTTATTAGTAACTGGGAATGTTTTCCTAACCTCACATGTATTTATTTACTTATTTATGGTATTTTTGGTACTGGGATTAAACCCAGGTATACTTTAACCACATCTCTAACCCTTCTTATTTTTTATTTTGAGACAGTGTCTCGCTAAGTTGCTGAGGCTGGCCTCAAACTTACAATCCTCCTGCCTCAGTCTCCCAAGTCACTAGGATTATAGGTGTTTGTCACCATGCTCAGTTACTCTCACATTTAGTTGCTGTTGTGGATTTTATGGATCAATAGTATTTTGTCTCTCATCTTGATTATAGTAGTTCTATTATAATTTTGTTGGCTTTCCTCAGTGACATTTAAGTAAAGAATAAGGGAAAGTTATTAAAGGGCAAAATTAGTTAAAAAAACAACAGCAATCTAAAAAAATACCAAAGTGATGCTGATTTGCCAGTCCCAGTACTCTGAATATGCAATTGCACCATGTAGTAATAATAGCCGGCTTTCCTTTCTCAAAACTTTAGGTAAGTATTCTATATTCAAACCAGACAAGTAACAGAGGTAGTAGAACACTTTGGTGTACAGGAACAAAAAAAAAAAAAAGTTAGCATATTATTCCTTAAGTTCTCTGGAGCATCGTGTACCTTCTATATCTTTATACAAAGAGGTACCTTTCTCAGCTGGGCAGGTTGGCACACACCTTTAATCATGGCTACTCGGGAGGCTGAAGCAGGAGCACAGCAAGTTCAGGGCTAGCCTTGACAACTTAGGAAGACCCTATCTCAAAATAAGACCTAAAAAGCTGGGGGGTATAGTGGTATATATATTTGGTGGTATAGTGTCCCTGTGTTCAATCCCCAGTACTACAAAAGAGAGAGAAACAGAAAGAGAAAGGTACTTTTTTTTTTTTTTTAAGTTAGAACGCATCGAATATAGAGTAAAAAGCAGTTGTATTTTCCCATGAGACTATTCTTTCAGCTAAAGACAGTGTGGCTCTGATTCTCAGAAGAAAACGGCAGCAGATAAAGGGTGCATACTGTGCTGAAAACATGACAGAATGAGAAGCCTCAACTAATGAAGTACCTTGGGAACGAAGAGGGAGTTTAAGAATAAACTTTGTTTTAAGTTTTACTGGAGTAATCTAAGAGTCCCAGATACCCGGGCTATCTTGATAAATAGAGATCTATCTTATCTAAATAAAACAGGCTTATGGTAGGACTGCATTAGTGACTAGTAGGAATAACTGCTTAACTAAGGCATCCCATAGATGTCTCCAGCTAGTCATTTGCTCTAAGACTTCTTAACCTTCTTAATAAAGATGCTTGAAAGAGTCTCTTCATTCAAATTTTTTTCTTTTACTTTTTTTTCCCCTCCAGTACTGAAATGGAACCCAGGGCCTAACATATGCTATGCAAGAGGTCTACTATGGAACTACATCCCCATTTTGAAACAGGGTCTCATTAAAATTGCCCAGGCTGGCCTCAAACTCATGATCCTCCAGCTCAGTTCCCAAGTAGCTAGTAGTATAAGTATGTGCTACCACACCTGGTCCAAATCCTTTTTTAAGACGTTGCCAATATTAACACTAAATATTATTATGAGTCAATTATCAAATTTACCTACACTAGCACATTTTTTGAAACAGAGAAGTCTTTTTTTCAAATCCTCCTACAGAAATCCATCATGGGGGATGGAGAGAGACTCATGTGCATCCTGCTAAGCCACACCTGAGGGCATTCTCCACAGAAATTCTAGGGCTCTATAGTTTGAAAACTATAGATCCAAGCTAAGCTGATAGCCCTGAGGCAAATAAATTACCTCAAATAAGCAGAAATACATAAACAAGAACATACAAAAATTACCAAAGAAGATAATAAAAGTGAAACTAAAACTTCAGCTAAAATTAATAACTTTATCCTATGTAAGAAGACAAACAGAATAGCGTTAGTCATTCTCATATAAAGGAAAGCCCACAGCAAAAATATGAAATGAAAGCATAATTATAGAATACAAAATTGAATGTATTATATACATGACTGAAGATTAAATTTATCTATTGAAGAGGAAAAAATGGTCTACATTGGGTATCCGAATAATTTCTTTACCCTTATACCTGACTACAATATATCCAAGTCTGGACTATTCTCTGTAATTAGATCTAGTAAGAGCAAATAGAATTAAAGAAATTCAAAGAATAAGTCACATGCATTAAGATAACAGGAGGAATTTTAGGCACAATAGTGCACACCTGTAATCCCAGTGATTCTGGAGGCTGAGGAAAGAGGACCACAAATTTGAGGACAGCCTGTCTAAAAATAAAAAATAAAAAAGAGCTGGAGACAGAAATGTAGCTCAGTGATAAAGTACCCTGGGTTCAATCCCCAGTACCAAAAAAAAGATATTAGGTCTGTTCAGCAGTATGGAAACAAGAAGTAGCAAATTACCACTCACCTCCCTGAAACATTCTTTTCCTTGGCCTCTACAAAATCATGCTCTCAAATTTTCTTTTATTTTTCTTACCACTCTTTAGTCTCTGCATCCTCTCCACCAATAAATCCCTCAACTAGAATGCTGGCATTTAGTGGAGCTTTCTCCTAGGCCCTCTTCATAAATTTCATGTAACATATGCAAAAATTAAACTTAAGACCTCTCATGTTTATAGCCATTCCAGTAGCTATAACTAATTATACCTGAACATTCTTAAATGTAATTGTGTCAAATGAATATATTTAGTTTATTGGTCTTATTATAATATTCTTGTTGAACTTACATCAAGTCCAAAAACTAAAAGAAGCTTGATAGTACTGTAATATTTTTTAACTGATGCCTTATTTCAGAAAACGGACTCAGTAGCTACCTATTTGTTCAAACCAGAAAACAGTCTAAACGCCTCTTTATACCTTAGTATAAACAAGTCCTATTAATTCTACCCTCAAAATATCTCTCAAGGGGCTGGGATTGTGGCTTTGTGGTAGAGCGCTTGCGTAGATGTGTGAGGCACTGGGTTAGGGTCTCAGCACCACATACAAATAAATAAATAAGGATTCATCAACAACTAATAAAAATATTTTTTTAAATCTCTCAAATCTATTCACTCTGTCATAATCTCTAGCATCATCTTAATCCAAACCACAGCCTCCCATGAGGACTAGTGCAACAGCCTCCAGACCTGCTTCAACCATCTAGTCTTATTAATTTTATTTTTTTCTTTTTGATACTGGGGATTGAACTCAGGGGTACTTTTACCACTGAGCTACATCCTCAGCCCTTTTTATTTTGAGACGGGGGTCTCACTAAATTGTGTAGGGCCTGATTAAATTGCTGAGGCTGGTCTCAAACTTGTGATCCTTCTGCCTCAGCCTCTCAAACTGCTGGGATTACAGGTATGTATCACCACACTGGCTAGTCTTTTTACCTTCTTAAAGTATTCTTCATTCTCATCCAGAGTAGACTTTTTAAGCCTCTTAAAGTTATCATTAAAAATCGTTCATGGCTAAATCACCATGACTGACTAATACTTTCAAAGATCTGGGTTCATGTATACATCTCAAGTCTCAACTGAAATACTCTCCCTCATATTTTAAACACCAGTCATACTGAAATTTCTTTAATTCCAAGAACAAGTCATGTTTCATCTCAGTATCTTTGTCCAAAGGACATTTCCTCCCCTTTTTTTGGTCTAAAACACCTTATCTAGTCATCCTTCTGGTGTCAGTTAAATGGCATTTCGTTCTTAATAGTTATCACAGCTGTCATTCCTAAACCAATACTTATCTGTCTATCCCATGAGCCCATATACTCCACATAGCAAGGACTGGTCTTGTTTGGCTACTCTATTCTTAATGACTACTTAGTGCCTGAAATATAACAAATGTTTAATAAAAACATAAAACAACAAATGGGTTGAAATAAAACATGCAAGTTGACTCAGTAAATTATGGCATATTAAAACTACAGAAATATCTCTTATAGCTCAAACCTAAAATTAACAGAAATATATAATGTGTTTGTTCGTTCAATCCAGAGATCAAGATTTGTTTAACTTAATTTGTGGTTGAAAGCTTCTTAAAAATAATAATCTGACAACAAATCCTGTTACACAATACAACTACTGGTCCCACACCATTATTACTAAAAATCTTGATTTGTTGGTTCAGTACAGAATGTCTGGAAATCTATGTCTTCAGATTTCAGAGATGCACACAAAATACAAGTATCAAAAATACTTTTCAACCAGTGGAAATAGAAAAGTAATCAGTATTCAGTAATGATTTCAAAAGGAAACTATACCTGATTACTAAAGAAATTTAAACTTATTACTTAGTGTAAGAATATCTACTACTATACAAGGTTTCACTGATGCTTAATAAAACAACCCAAACAAGCATAATGTAATAAAAACAATAAACAAATTCATTCAACACAGGTTCTATAAAGGATGTTCAAGTGTAAGGAAACAGGATAAACATTTAAAGAAATTTTAGATAAAATCCTTACTATATTAAGAAGTAGCAAAACAACCTGACATGGGACTTAATCACTTAAAGAACAGGAAAAAAATCAAACTTAGCCATAAACTTGGATTAAATCACAGCTAGAGTACTTATTTCACAAGACTCAATTGCAAGGGCAACGTTTCAGTATGAAATATAACTTACAATTAAGGAAAATAACAGATAGGCTTCTCTACTACACATATGCCTAATTTTTGACATTCACTATCCAGGCCAACAACCTCAGAAACTTAAGTTACTAGCAATACCAATAACCAAGCAATTGATTCAAGCCTGTTTGAGATTATTTTATAGAGGAAAGGATTTATCCAAAGAATTAAAAACAGCCAGAAAAACACTTTTATACTCTTTTCTTCAATTCCCTTTTCAAAGCAGGAAGAAGAAAATGCAGTTGAATAAAAAAAAATTCATTCCCAGGCAATCCCTGGTTAGTGCTTTCAAAACATGTAAGAGAAAAATATTTCATGTTAAAATCATATCTATGAAGCTAAACTCAAAGCAATGATCAGTTCCCAGGAACCTATAGTCATATAAAATTCATATAACCTTTAAGTCACACAAAATTTACATGCTTTAAGTCATACAAAATTTACATGAACTCAACAACTCTGGCTTTTTATGTTTCAGAAATTCAAGCAAAGAGCATTCCTTCAGATTTCTTTAAAAACATATTTACTAGAATTTTAATTTCTATATAGAGGAAACAATAAAGAACAAAATATACTATATCCTAAAATATCCACTACTGAGACATCACTGTGAAGTGTACTTAAACAACATTGGCTATATAGTACCTGACACAAACTAAGTACAAAAGAAATACCGTTTTTCCCTTTGGGAATTTTTACTGATATTTGCTCAAATTTTGCTGGGATAAATTTAACTGAACAAGTCAGTGTTTTCCTGCTTTTGTTTTTCCACACCCACAACAATAGCATTTATACACAATTCGAATTTATTCTCTACCCCCTTTTTAAAAAAGCAGGCATCCAATTATGCTTTCTGGATTCTTACATATGGTCCTTTGAATGTGTTGGCTTGTCTAAAGAGGTCAAAGTTTCTGCTACCTAATTCATGATAGGACAGAGGTAAAGACCAAGATACCTCCAAACTAACTCAAAGAAATATTGTCATATTATGTAGAACCAAGACTATATTACAGAATTATATATTATAATTATATTATATTATAAACAATATTAAACCTGGATTTTACAAAAATCACACTAGCAAAATTCCTAAAGCAGTTATAGTTCACTGGTATCATGGCAAGGCTAAAATACATGATAGTCAAGTCAGGAATACTTGATAGTTAAGCCAGGAATATATGATAATTTAGGCAGAATACAACATGTATTTAAGAAGACTAAAGAATACTAGTATTTAAGAAGACTAAAGGAAATATGGCCCCTACTAACATGTTCATATACACTTTCTGCATGAATTCAAGGATTAAGAGAAAACAAATGTTCTGAAACTATTATTAAAATTCTGTCTGTTCATAATATGATAAATCTGCCTACTACTTAGCAATTAAGAACAACTGCTATGGAGTTGGGGCGTTGTAGTTCAGAGGTAGAATGACTGCCTAGCATGCATGAGACCCCAGATTCAATTCCCAGAATTGTGGGCAGGGAGCAATAAAGAAAACCAACTGCTGCAGAGGATGAGATATTACAGAGCGTACAATATGTCAGTAGAAAACCTATCTCACTATCCACCAAATTAAATATGCCATGAGCAATGGATGGTTTATTTTTATTTTTGATTAAATTCTATGATTAGGCCAATCCTAAACAAAAATACTGGTTATATACTTCCCCTGTCAGCAATTTATGCTTATAACTCTTATTCCTTCTTCCTTCCCTCCTTCTTACTTCCCTCAGTATAATTTAAATGATTATCATCCATGTAAAAAAAAGTGAATAAAACTCAGGTTCTATATTTCAAGTTCATAAGGAACAAGGGACATAGGCTTATAAACAGTTATCATAAAATGTGATAAATACTATAACTTACATACAACACAACATTGCAGTGAGCAATCCCATTTATCAGAGCTCACCCAAATGAAGCCATTCCAGAAATCTAGAAAATTGATTCTTTGTTTCTAAGCATAGGTAAGAGATCTATTTTATCCTAGTACCTATTTTCAAAATATTTTGTTTTAAAACACCTCTTTCCTCAACAACTGTAGCACTAGCTCAAATAGAACTTTAATTTTCAAGCAACTTTATAACTTTATTTCAAGAGCAATAGCTTTTCATGGAATTCTTAAGATTCTGGGTTTGGAAGAATCTAAACATTTATTCAGTAACTGTAAACCTGCAATGTAATATATACTATGTTATTTAGGAAATTTAAAAGCAAAGTTGAAAGAAGTCTGTTGGTTCATGTGCTTAGAAATAAAATAAGCACAAAGAATTACTTTAGTACTGGAACATACACAGAGTCTGGGCTAGAACTCAAATATAAGTCATAATTATCTGTCTCAACAGAACCCTTTTCAAGTATATTTGTCTTTGTATATTTAAGTTAACTGCACAATATGTAACGTATTCTGTAATTGATTAAGTTGATTATTTGATTCTGGAGTAGTCCTCCTATGTGAACAGGAGAAACAGACTCTTCTTTATATTTTAAAAGGATGAAAAATAGATAACAAGTCTAGCCACAGTACATAAGATACAACATATTTTATAGGACAGGCTACAGCAGCTCACAAGTCTTCCCTACACTACATTCATAAGAAATACGAATATAAATACAAAAAAATTTAAAATACAATGCAAATTATCGTTTTCCAAATAAGTAATTATTTGCATACAGACACAAATCCTATTAGGAGGAAATATGGTGTACCAAACTGGTATTTATTGTATCTACAGTGGAGGAAGAGAGACCTCATAAGGAAATCAAACACACTAATCCAATCATTTTGTAGGCCTATTTCAAGGAAAGGGAAAAGTTAAACAATCAAACCAACATATTTTTAACTATGAAAATTACAAAAAACAACTTTTAGGGCCAAATCCTGTGAGTGTGAATATTCAAATATACCAGTTGAAAAAACAAAATATCTGAAATTGGATCAATTATAGAAAATGTAATATGTTTATAGAGTTAATTAAACAGATTTCTGTTAAAAGTACCCTAAGATGATCAATGCACATGAGGCTAATTGACATAAGATTTTCTAGTTCCAGGCCCTTTGTTTAGAGCCTCAATCAGAAATTCTTCCTTGTCGCTGGCTCTTTGTGGTACCAAATCCGTGGATATTTGCACGGGTCTTATGGGTGGTGGAGTGGAAACTGAGCCACTTCTATCTCTGGGCTGCTTCCTTGCTTGCTTGTTTATAGAGGATAGAGGAAATGAGGCTTACTTGCTTTGAGAGGAGAGAGAGAGAGAGAGAGAGAGAGAGAGAGAGAGAGACTTTGCTTTCAGAGATATCTATGTCTTCTTAGTTTTCTGCTGCTTCTTAACTGGTGCGTCCTGCATCCTGTGAACTAAGGGTGGGTCTACCTAAGGTGCTTTAGTGATGCGTCTCAGTTCTCTGCTCTGCGATCTGCCTTCCACCGCTTTCTGCTAGCTGCTGTTGTGCTATCTTTTCTTTCTTCTTGCCGCTTCTTTCTGCTAGCTGCTGCTCTGCTTTTCTTTCTTTCTGCTAGGTGCTGCTCCGCTGTCTTTTCTTTCTTCTTGCCCTATTCCTGCTAGCTGCTGTGTGTGTTGCGCTGTCTCGATCTGCCTACGCTTATATAACCTCCAGGAGGCGGAGAGCAGGGCCACGCCTCTTATGCAAAGATTAGGCCAGACGCTAGATGTCCGAGCAGGCACAATTAGGAGTACTTGAGAACACACGCGCATACACTGTGTGCCTGGATGATACATCACCTGAGTGTGCTTATGTCAATTAACCTCCTCGCTGCCGATGTGATCAGGCGCCGTTCTGGCACGGTCAACATGGCACAGCCCCTAACACTTCCTCCTTTAAATATCTATTTTTCTCTTATCCAATGACTTGTGCACATTTACTGTTCCTATCAGATCTATGTTTGATTTATCTTTCCATCATCCCCAGGTAGACTAAGTAATTTTTAACTAGCAGTCAAATGTTTTGGATACTTACTCTTATCATCTCTCTCATTTGTTTACACACACACAAAGAAGCTAGAGATCTGGTTTTGTCATATAATATGCAATATGTGATAAAACTAATAAAAATCTAAAGATGTAATAGGAATGTGGTATCAAAATCACGGGCAACTAGAATCTCCTTTTAATAATCAGACCACATCGGAGTATAATATTAAGTATATTTTAAGAGATCACTAAAAACTTATGAAGGCTAATAATTGCTCATTATTTCATAGTACTAATAAAGAACGGGTCATTTTTAAGTATCTGAACTGAAGAATCATAAAATTTTACATGAATTGCTATTGTAATATGGAAAATATGTTAAATTAAATAATAAACTTACTCTCACAGGCAAAATACTTTTTTATATATTATAAAAATAATTTATAAGTTTTATAGCATTTCTAATTATCTGACTTTTTAATCCATTAAAATCTTTTCTGCTGGGTATGGTGGTGCACACTTGTAATCCCAATAACTTAGGAGGTTGAGGCAGGAGGATTGTGAGTTCAGGGTCAGTCTCAACAACTTAGTAAGACCATTTCTCAAAATAAAATAAAATAAAATAAAATAAAATGGAAAAAGAAAAGAAAAAAGAAAAAGAAAAACAGGATGGGGAGCACTGGGAATGGAGTTCAAAGGTTCAGTTCCCAATACTGAAAAATAAAAACAATTTAAAAAGAAAAGAAAATCTTTCCTAAGCACCTGTATACTATATATGCAATATAATGGACAATAATAAATGGTAACCAGGGTGCTTGCACATGAGAAACAAAAAACACAGCTGTAGAAAAATAAAGAGTACACACATGAAAATGAAGAGAACACAAATCAAATACCAATGGCACATATAAGGAATTTTAAAGTTCAGAGGAAGGGGTAAAATGTGTAAGAGGCAGAAGTTGAATTGTATGTTAAAATATAATCAGGGATTTTAGGTAAATGCCACAGAGAAAAAATTGTACATATACAGCAAACACTCAGACCATTCTGGGTGAAAAAGACATTTGATGCTAGGAGATGGAATAAAGTTAATCTTAGAATAACATGCTCTGATTAATTTACAAAGAAACCTTAAAGGCAAATTAGGAACCTAGCTAATAATGGAAGCCTTTGGTTCAATAAGCTGCCATGAAATTGGAAGCATGTAGGGAAGAGTCATACTTGTAGTAGTATGTAGACTAGCTTTAATGATAGAATGGAAACTGAGAAACCTATTGGGAAGTGAATAACATAGGTCTCAATCCAGGTTATACCAGTATAAAAAGAATAGATTTGATAATTATTGCAGGCAAGAGAGGGCCCAACAAAGATATCAAAAGATTTCATATCTAAGTATGCCAACAGAGAGAAAGGGAGGGAAGGAAAAAAAAAAAAAAAAAAACAGGATTTTGAATATGCACTATGTAAGTTAAATTATTTAAATTCTCTGGGCCTTAGTTTCCTCAGATACAAAGAAATACTTACCTTTCTTGGTGTTGAGAAGATTAATAAGAAAATGCACATAAAGCATTAAGAACACAAAAGGCAGGGCTGGGGTTATGCTCAGGGGTAGAGTGCTTGCCTGGCATGTGTGAGGCACTGGGTTCAATTCTCAGCACCACATATAAATAAATGAATAAAATAAATGTCTACAACATCTTAAAAATATTTTTTTAAATAAAGAACACAAAAGGCACTCAATAATTTTTAGACCCTGGCTGTCCTTTATCTGTTAAGAATTCTGTTTCAGATTGAATCCAGTATAGCACGTAATAACAGGTGTTATTTTAGAACATAAAATTGAGTCAATGAGAAATCAAATGACTTATTCAACAGCATAGAGTTATCTTTTCTGTTGGCACAAGAAGATATATATACTGACCAGAAAACATAAAAGTGGTAGGAAACTGTGAATACAGAATCTTCTTTAAAGGCATATATCTTCTATAACATATATAAAATCTGATTCATAATTCAAAAACATTTAAAATTGGTTGTTTCCTTTAACGTATAAAAGGGCAATCCATTTGAAGACATTTTTTAATGTATATACCAAATTCCTATGGAGACTAAATTTCCATACGGGGACTTTTTCTTTGAGAAAAAGAAAAAAAGAGTATAAATTTCTTCTTTTAGACTGAACAAAGGAAAACTTCAAACACAGCAATAAATTTACTCACCTTCCATGGGCATGGAAATCTAGACGTAAAAACTGGTCCTCATGTGAGACTGCTCTTTTGGCACGCTGGTGTTTTTGGTGTAATGAATCCACATTGTAAGATAATCCTTCATAATGTCTAATGTATTTATTTAGAGGATTTCCATACTGACCTATACAAAATAGACAACAATTTGAATTAGCATCATCCTGAAGGCCCCTTCTAGTTCTAACATGATCACTAAAATATCTATGAATATGTATGAAACAACTGTCCCACTAATTCCAGTAATAATATTATGAATCTTCCACTAATATTACTCTACATTTTTAAAACTTACTAGAGTGTAATTTCAACCACACATAAGTTTGGGCATTAGATGTAGGCTTGTCTTAGATGTCCTATATTAAATGGAGGAAGTTCACTTTTATCAGACTTTGCAGATTAAACCTATAAGATGCTGATTTTGTCACCTACTCTTTCTATACCTATTTAGGATAATCTTAGTTTCTTTCCTTTTGTTAATAGCATGAATTAACTGATTTTTTAATGTTAAACCAACCTTGCATTCCTGAGATAAATGACACTTGGCCTTATTTTTTAATTCAATTTGTTACTTTTTTTTTTTTCTTTTTTTTTTTTTTTAGCGGTGCTGGGGATCAAACCCAGGGCCTTGTGCTTGCAAGACAAGCACTCTACCAAACTGAGCTATCTCCCCAGCCCAGTTTGTTACAATTTTGTTTAGAATTTTTATTTTCCATGTTCATGAGAGATACCAGTTTTTAGTTTTCATTTCTTGTATTATCTTTGCCAAGTTTTGTTATAAGGTTAAAAAAAAAGGGGTGCAAAGTATTCTTTCTTCTTCAGTTTTCTAAACAAATTTATGTAGAATTTGTATTATTTCATCCTTGAACATTTGTTAAAATTAACAAGTGAAGCCATCTTGGCCTGGAGTTTTCTTCGTGGATACATTTTTAACTACAATTTCAATTTCATAAGTAGATAAAAAGCTATTCAGGCCACCCATTTTCTCCTGAGTGGACTCTGGTAAGAATTTCTAAATTTTACCCACACTGTTGAATTTATGGAAATAAAGTTATTCATAATATTACTTTTTTATATCTTTTGGATCTATAGTGATGTTACCTTTCTCATTCCTGATATAAACTACCTTCTCTCTTCTGTTTCTGGAGCAGAATAGCTAGAAACGTATCAATTTTATGACCTTCTCAAACAATACCATTTAATTCCTTTGATTTTTCTTTTTTTTTTTTTTTTTGTATTTTGTTTTCACTTCAATCTTTATTATTCCTTCTGCTTATGGTGAATTTAATTTGCCCTTCTCCTTTTACTTTCATAAGGTAAGGCAGTCAATTCAAGACCTTTTTTCAAACATAGGTGTTTAGTGCTATAAATATGTGTTCTGTACATACTGCTTTAGCAGCGACTCAGGAATTCTATTATGCTACATTTCCATTTTCACTCTGTTCAGCATACTTTCTAAGTTCCCTTTTGATTTCCTGTTTGATCATGTGTTATTTATAAGTCTGTTGTTTAATTTCCAAATATTGAGAATTTTCACCTATAGTTCTGTCATTTACTTTTTTTAATTTTTTTTTTTTAGTTGTAGGTGGACACAATATCTTTATTTATTTATATGTGGTGTTGAGGATTGAATCCAGTGACTCACACAGGTTAGGCCAGCACTCTACCACTGAGCCACAACCCCAACCCTGTCATTAACTTTTAATGTAATTCCTCTATAGCCATAGAATATATGCACTTGAAAAGAATGTGAACTCTGCTGTTGTTGGGTGAGTATTATGGAAATGTCAATCTAGCTACTCTGACTGTTGGAGTAGTTTATAAATGTCCATCAGGTAAAGTTGGTCAACAGTATTTTTCTAGTTTTCTACATCCTTACTAATTTTCTACTTGTTCAGTTATTGGGAGAACTAAAATCTGTTTATGATTGTAACTTCATTTTTTCATGTAGTTGTTTCATATATTTTTGAAGTTCCGTTTATATACCTGTTTATTATGCCTTTTGAATTAATTCATACCTGTAGCATTGTGAAATGGCCTTCTTTATTCTTTTATAATATTTTAGGCTCTAAAATCTATCAACATTAACATAGTCATTTCATTTTTTTTCTTTTGACAAGCATAGTATATCTTTTTCCTATCCTTTTTTTTTTTTTTTTTTGGAGGCATGGGGGTAGCCTGGGGGTAACCAGGGATTGAACTCAGGGTCACTCAACCACTGAGCCACATCCCTATCCCTTTTTTTATTTTATTTAGAGAAAGGGTCTCACCAAATTGTTTAATGCCTCATTTTTGCTGAGATGGGCTTTGAACTCAAGATCCTCCTGCCTCAGCCTCCCGGGCTGCTGGGATTACAGGCGTGCAACACCATGCCCAGACCTATCCTTTTACTTTTAATCTATCTTTGTCTTTATATTTGAAATGAGTTCCTGTAGGCAGCATATAGTTGGGTCTTGCTTCTTACTAAATCTGGCAATCTCTACCTTTTAATTGAAGGTGTTCAGATGACTTACACTTAAAATGGTTCTGGGCTGGGAACATGGTTCAGTGGTAGAGCACTTGCCTACCAAGTGTGAGGATCCCCAGAACCACTAAAACTAAAAAGAAATGAAAAATAAAGTGGTTACTATATGATTAGGTTTAAGTCTATCATCTTGCTTATTTTCTTTTGTGTCATCATCTGCTCTTTGTTCCCTTTTGTGCTTTTCTTGCCTTTTTTAGACTAATTATTATTTTATTCCATTTTATCTTTTTGTCAGCTTATTATCTACAAATCTTTGGCTACTTTAGTGATTCTTTTAGGGTTCAAGGTATATAGATCTTTAACTTATCCCAAGCTCACTTCAGTTTTAATATAAATTGAGCACCCTTAATCCAAAAATCCAAAATTCTGGAGGGTGTTAAGATAACATACTAAAACAGTATTTCATAATTTCTCTACCTCAACCTTTGAGGGGATGCTGGCGACTGAACCAAGGGCCTTGCACATTAACTCTAAACTTTTTGAACTCCCATGTAAGAAGTGAAAAATTCAACACATGATCTCACATGATGGGTCACTATCAAAACATGAGAGCACTAAAAATACAGAATAAAATTACCAAGTTTCTGGCTTTTTATTTGTGCTTTGGGTTTTGTTTGTTTTCTGATGCTGGGAACTGAACCCAGGGCCACAGGCATGCTAGGCAAGTGCTCTACCAGTAAGCAACATTCACCAGCCAAAAAAGTTTCAATGCCCAGTTCAGATAAAATATTTTGCCACCTCTGATAACTTAAAACAATAACTTTCTGTTCTAGTGAAAGACTCGTGATACAGCTCAACTATTTACATAGATGGAACATTACTGGAGAAGTTATTAAACAAAGTCATCTTTTCTCTATCCCTCAGAAAGTAATTTTATAAAGCACATAATGTTCACTTTCACTGGCAAAGGACCTGAATAATGTTTTTCTTTACAATTGACCTAGGATATGACTCATGAAATTTAACTGAGAAAGGTAAAAATGCTATGTAAGAATGCGTAGCTATGAAGGCCACATCATTATCTTCTATGTAAGACTAATGAATGTTTCTGTTAATTATACCTCAATATCAATATTTAGATGATCTCAGTAATGTGAAAAAAATGTTAATATATGAAAACTGTTATAATTTCTCCATCTCAATATTAATGACATGAAGAGGGGAAGGAGGGAATTATATAAAAAGTATTCCTTCTCCCCACATATAAACACCAAAAACAAACTTGAAGAAATGAAACCAAGTAAAATAACTAGTGTATGCTTGAGCTGGTTGATACAGGTCACAAGTACCAATTCCCTTCCCAACTCCATGCCTGATGATACTATGTTGGTAGCTTGAAATCAGCTGGAGAGGGAATATTTATACTTCTGAAATTAGAAAAGGCTATATATCAGAGAATTATTCTTCTTTTTTCCAAGAGAGCCAGTGTACTAAACACTGGGTATAATAACCTAGTGATATAATATTTCAAACAAGGAGTCAAATAAACAGAACATTCTAATGAAAATCTAGGAAAGCATAGCACACTGGACTTCTGACACTGCCCCTAACCCTCAGAAGTCATGCGATTCACATTTTTAAATATCTCAAAAGAGAACAGAACCCTGGAATTCTCAAAAAGATTGTATATGATCGTGCTAAGTGATGTGATACATACCTGTAATTCTGGAAACTAGGGACACTGAGGCAAGAGGGTCACAACTTCAAGGTTAAACTCAGCAATTTAATGAGGCCCTAGCAATTTAGCAAGACCCTGCCTCAAAATTAAAAAATTTTTAAAGGGCCAGGGATATAGGCTTAGTAGTAGATTGTCTACCTAGCATGTACAAGGGCCTGGGTTTAATACCCAAAACCACACACAAAAAATTAATTAATTAATTAGTTAATTAATTAAAATAAATGTTTTACAGGTTAAGGAGCATACTGTAAAATAAACATAATGCAGGGAAGTGAAAAACATAATTGTAAACCTAAGATAATCAACACAATCCAAGAAAAATATAAAAGAAAATCACACAAAAGTAAATCACAGGAGACTACAATTGTGACTTAGAGGTAGAGCACTTGCCTAGCATATGTGACGCATGGGTTTGGTCCTCAGCACCACATAAAACTTAAAAATAAAATAAAGGTATTGTGTCCATCTACAACTAAAAAAAATTTTTTTAAAGTAAATCACAGGCTAATGGTTGAAACTAGAGGACAAAAAAAGTATATTTATAAGAATAATAATAAATTTAAATATATACACTAAAATGAACTATGGGTGGGAAATACAAAGGAAACCAGAATAAAAGACATATGACATACAGAACAAGGATAAAAATGACAGCGCAACTCTAGGTAAGTCAAAAGATGTTGAAGTATGCAAAACTTTCTCAGCCAAAGATTCTACAACCATTGAAAATATCTTTCACAAATCAAGGGTGGAGGAGGATGAAATGAAGCCTTTTTTGGACTTCAAAGCTTAACAATTAATACTTAACCATTACTAGAAACGGAAAAGGAAATTTTCCAGGCAATAAGAATACTAGATGGAAATTCATACTGACACAAAGAATAGTAATAGAAATGATAAATGTATGAGAAAATGCGGTTTTTTCCTTTTTTAATCTATTTTAAAGTGACCGTATTTTCTTTATAAATGATGTACTGTGGCTTTTATGACACACAGTATAAAAATATACAACATTCACAACACAATTTAACTTTATTTACACTGTATATGAAGTAGAATAATAGGGGCCAGGTGTGCTGGTACACATCTGTAATCCCAGTGACACAGGAGAATGGCAAGTTCAAAGTCAGTCTTAGCAACTTAGCAAGGCACTAAGTAAATTAGTGAACCAGATCTCAAAATAAAAAATAAAAAGGAACTGGGGATATGGCTCAGTGATTAAATGCCACTAGGTTCAATCCCTGTATTATATACATACACACACACATATATATGTATTTTTTTTAAAGCTGGGGATATACTCAGTAGTAGAGTGTTACCTAGTATACATGAGGCCCTGGGTTCAATTCTCAATACCCCTCCACACACAAAGTGAATAATATTACCTGAAAGTCTACAGTGATAAGTTATAGATATATATTGCACACCCTAGAAACAACCTCTTTAAAAAATGACAAATAGGGGCTGGGGTTGTGGCTCAGTGGTAGAGCGCTTGCCTAGCATGTGTGAGGCACTGGGTTCGATTCTCAGCACCACATATAAATAAATGAATAAAACAAATAACTATCAGCATCTAAAATTAGAAAAAAGATATTAGAAAATTTTATTTTTAAAAATGAAGAATAGTTACATTGCATAAGTCAATAACAGAAAGAGAGAATCTTTTTTGAAAGTTAAGTCCCAAAGAATTTAGGAAAAGAACAGGGGAAAGTAACTATGAACAGATGAAAACAGGATGATAGTTTTAAAATCAGTCATATCAACAATTAAAAGTAAACATAACAAAAGGCAGAACTATCATTTTGCTATTTTTCTTAAAAGGAAATATAAATATATACTGTCTAACAGACACTTTAAACACAACTCAAAGATGGGTCAAAGATAAAGAATGAATAAAAATATATTATCCAAACACTAACCCAAAGAAAGATGGAGTGGTTAGAGTAATATCAGATAAAGTAAACTTCAATATAAGCAAACAAAAAAACCGTGAGGGATAAAGAAGAACATTTCTTAATTCAACAAGCAAATGCAAGGCCCTTAATGGTAGCAGGAAAGAACTGATGGTACAGATTCATCCCCGTGACCACAACGTCAAAGCCCACCAAACTTGGGAAGGGAAAGGCAGAACTGGAAGATCATGGGATAATGGAGTAGAAAGATTTGTTGTGGTAATATTTGGATGCTGCTACAATTATGCAAAGTAAAGAATCCAACGGGAAAATTGCAGAAGAAATTTAAAATAAAATTTTATATAAAAGCACCAACCTTGGGCTGGGGTTGTGGCTCAGTTGTAGAGTGCTTGCCTAGCATGTGTAAGGTACTGGGTTCGATCCTCAGCACCACATAAAAATAAATAAAATAAAGGTCCATCAACAACTAAAAGTATGTTTTAAAAAAAAAATTGTTTTAAAAAAGCACCCACCCTGATCCTAAAAGAAAACAAACCAACAGCAATTGCAGCAACTGAGCAAACTTGAGCACAGAAAACCAAAGAAACCCCCCTGAACTCAGTTGTGAACAAAGCTGGGATAAACATAGCTAGGTGTGGTGGTGCACTCCTGTAATCCCAGCAGCTCAGAAGGTTGAGGCAGGAGGATCACAAGTTCAAAGCCAGCCTCAGCAATTTAGCAAGACCCTAAGCAAATTGGTGAAATTCTGTCTCAAAATAAAATATAAAAAAGGGCTAAGGATGTGGCTCAGTGGTTAAGCACCCATGGGTTCAATCCCCAGTGCCAAAAAAAGTTGAGGTGAAACATAATATGTACAGTAAGAAAGCTCTCAATCAAGTGAATAAAGAATGAATAAATTACAAGGTAAAAAATAAGAGAACATTATAATCCTACTTATGTATGTACATAATCAAACTTCAAAGTACATAAAGAAAAACTTGATAGAACTAAAGAACTAAGCCAGGTATGGTGGCACAAGCATATAATCCCAGGTATTCAAGAAAGCTGAGGCAGGAGGATCACAAGTTCAAGGCTTGCCTGGGCAATTTAGTGAGACACTCTTTGTTATGGTTTGGATGTGAGATGTCCACAAAAGCTCATGTATGAAACAATGCAAGAAGGTTTGGAGGAGAAATGATTGTGTTATGAGAGCCTTTACCCAATCAATGAATTAATCCCCTGATAAGAGATTAAGTGAGTGGTATGTAGGCTGTGGCAAGAGAAGGTGGGACACAGAGGGCATGCCTTTGGGGTATATATTTTTGTATCTTGAGAGTGGAGTCTCTCTCTCTGCTTTCTGATCATCATTTGAGCTGCTTCCCTCCACCACACTCTTGCACCATGATGTTCTGCCTCACCTCAAGCCAGGAGGAATGGAGCTGGCTATCTATGGATCGAGACCTCTAAAACCATGAGCCCTCAAAAACTCTTCCTTTTCTAAAATTATTCTAGTCAGGTCTTTTATTTACTGCAGTGAAAAAGCTAACTAAAACACTGTCTCAAAATAAAAGCAAGAATTGGGGATGTGGCTCAGTGGTAGAGTGCCTCAGAATTCAATTCCCAATCTCATCATCAAAATAAAAAACAAAGGACTGAAAGAAATAAACAAATCTCTTTTAGAGTTAGCCATTGTAACAATCTTTCCTGAACAACAACAAAGTTAAAAATCAGTAAGTATAAACAAAATTTGAACACTGTCAACTTCAATGTAAATAGTCTGACCAATAATTTATAGAACATTACAACATCCAACAAAAGAATACATATTCTTCTCAAGGGGACATAGACACTCACCAAGATAGACCTTAATTCTAGGCCATAAAACATGCTTCCATAAATTTTAAAAGACTGAAATCTTTATTCCCTATTTAGAATTAAACCAATTTAACAAATACCCAGAAAAAATCCCCAATATTAGGAACTTATACTTTCCAAATAGCCCATCAGTCAAGGAAGAAATCAAAAGAGAAGCCAGAAAGTATTTTCACCAACTATAAAGAGCAAAGGGAACTTTCTAGATTATAAAATATTGTTATGACTGTAGTTTTGACTATGTACAGTTCTCAAAATTCATGGATTTGTACACTTAAAAATAATTTTAAATTTTATCATATGTAAATTACCTCAATAAAGTTGAATTAATTTTTTTTTAAAAAACAAAAATGTTGAATCAAGGTACCAAGGTACCTTGGCCTTTCTTTCTTCTTTTCCCTAAATTATAAATTTTTTTATAATAAAAAAAATTCTAGAAGCCAGGCATTGGTGGTGCACAACACTTATAATCCCAGAGACTCAGAAGGCTGAGGCAGGAAGAGCACAAGTTCAAGGCCAGTCTCAGTAATTTAATGAGATCCTATCTTGAAATTAAAAAAAAAAAAAAAAAAAAAAGCTTGGGATACAGCTGAGTGGCAAAGTGCTTTGGGATTCAATCACCAGTACAAAAAAAAAAAAAAGTTCTTAAAAAAAAAAAAAAAGCAAAGACAAATTGGACTGGGGTGTAGGCTCCAAGTGTACCTACCTGCCTTGCATGCACAAGGGCCTGGGTTCCATCCCCAGTACCACAACAAAGAAAACAAAGACAACTCAAAATATTCCCACTTGTCCACTCTATAAAATAAATGAAATCAACATCCTATTCAGCTCCAATAAACCATCAGGCATCCTTTAATGATTCATTATTTCTAAATAACTATATATTTTGCTAATAGGACATAAGGAACAAAAGAGAGGGGAAATAAAAGAATAAATGCCAGCTAGTGATTACAGGTACCAAAAGAACAGCAAAGGAAACAAACATCAAGGGAAAAGAAAAAAAAAAAAAAAGATCAGTTGGGAAAGCAGCAACTAGACCATTTTAAAGAACTTCTTAGAAGAGATGTCCAATTCAACATTTAAGCTAAAAAACTAAAATCGGGAAACCTACTATTCACCATGTGTTCACATAACAAGATAGTCATTAACTTTTTATCACAGAGTCTAGAAATTTGGATTTCTTAATGTTTCAGTCCTTACCCAATTAAATCTTTTAACATGTGTATCATTTTGCATTTTCCTAACACACAGACATTGTTCTTCAAACTGTTTCAAAAACTAGCAGCATGAGTACCTATAGGAAAATTCTTCACAGTGCAATCTTGGGCTCCAACCCCATAAATCTACTGATCCTCCAAGTGACCCAGGTTCTAACCCAGACTACCTAATTTCCAGAGGATTACAGATGTATATTAAAGTTTGAGAAGCAATGCAAATTTTCTTCATTCAGAAATTCCCTCACTTCTACCAACATTTGTATCCTTTTTTTTTTTTTTTCCTCTACATCATGGTCAGTGTGTAACAGTATATTACTAGGGCTAGGTACCACACCACTGCTACCACTTAAAAAGTAATTAAAGCTGGGCAATGGCACACTGAGCCATCACCTCAGGAGGTTGAGGTAGGAGGATTCCAAGTTCAAAGTCAACCTCAGCAACTTAGCAAGGCCTTAAGCAACCTAGCAGGACCCTGTCTCAAAATAAATTTAAAAAGGGATGGGGATGTGCCCCAGTGGTTAAGCAACCCAGGTTTAATCCCCAGTCCAAAACACAAAGGAATTTTAAAAAGTGCCTCAGGCTGGGGAGATAGCTCAGTTGGTACAGTGCTTGACTTGCAAGCACAAGGCCCTGGGTTCGATTCCCAGCCCCGCAAAAAAAAAAAAAGTGCCTCAACCGATGTCTCTGGTAATACACTGATTACAGAAAGTATCCTATAATATAGAGCACAAGTCTCCAACCTGTAACACAAAGGACAGTTATTTTTACTACACAGCTAAGCTCATTCATTTACACATTTTGCTTTCACACACAGCAGAGCTGAATAAACAGCATTACAAAATGTTAAACAACAGGTATCAAATCTTTGGGAAGTCACTTAAACACTTGGTTTCATTAGTATTGACGGTTTATTATAACCCACCCCTTAATTTCCCTCTGTAATAGGGATACTAACCTGAAATCAATGGACCTCTGTGATGGTTAATTTTAGGTGTCAACTTGACTGTATTAATGAATATCGAGAGAACTGGTAAAGCATTGTTTCTGGGTGTGTCTGTGAGGGTATTTCCAAGGAAATTAGTGTGTTAAGTCAGTAAACTGAGTGGGGAAGATGTACACACTGATCCAATCAATGCAGACAAGCACCATCCAATCAGGCAGAAACACACAGAACAAAAAGGCAGAGAAGAAGAAATTCATTCTCATCATTCTCATTCTCTCACTCATTCATTCTCCCTCCCTCCCTACTAGAACTGAGACACTTCTTCTCCAGCCTCTGAACATCAGAACACCTTTGGACTCTGGGACACACTACAATACTGTCCCCATCTCTGGGTTCTCAGGCCTTTGGCCTCAGACTGAGTTACACCATGAACTTCCCCACATCTGAGACTTTGACTTGGCAGGATCCAAGATGGCAGACTAGAGGGAGGCTGTGTTCCTCGTCGCTTGGTAACTCTGGTTTCAAGCAGAGGATATCTGTTTCTTGGTGAGGCAGTTTTTGCAGCTTTATCGATCCCCTGCTGTTTACCCCATTTGTCTACTGCGATCACCTGCAGTCTGCCAGCATATCGACTACTTTTTGAGTGCAGACTGCTCACTGTCTGGCGCCTACCATCCACCATTTGCCTGCCACTTGCCTCTCCTTCGCCTGCCTTTCACCTACCCACCATCCACCACCCAAGGTTTACCTCCCAATTGTCCGACAGCCATCAGGAGACTGACCACAGACCACCAGTGGAGCACTAGCTGCCTGCTGTAACCTGGAAGTTCACTGTCACAGTACCTGCAGGTTTGGTTACATGTGGCTGCCACCATTTTGAGACAACAGCCAGGACTTGTAGGACCCCTGCCGGACTACCTGAGGATCCCTCAGCCCAACCGATCACTCCCTGCCTTCGTGGTCCTCACATCAACTGACTGCTCCCTACCACCAGGACCCCCAGAATGACTGATTGCACCCTGCCCCCACAACCACTACAACACCCCACCTCCAGGACCCCTGCCCAACCAAGCACAACCTGCCTCCAGGACCTCCAGTTGACCACACCCACACCCTGAGCTGCAGCTCTCCATTTGCCAACACTTTTGGAAGTCAGAGCGGCCATCTTGGATAATCCTGGAAGGTGTATCTCCCATCTTTAGGTGGGGCAAATCCCATCCTGAGACACCTGCTGGAGACTGGAAGCTCATTGTCAACTAACTCTCATACATCAGGCTACTGACAACTAGGAGGTTTGAATATTATATGACTGTTACAGTGTAGAGTTTCTTTTTCCTCATTTTTTTTTTATTTCTTTACTTTTCTCACTCTTTTCCTTTTGTTTACCTGTTCCCTCAGAGTCTCTTTCTCCCTTTTTCCATGCTAACAACCGACTTCTTTTGATTGCACTCGCACTCTTTCTATGATATAGACCTTCTATATATTCTTTTCTTATCCCATTAACAGCTACATCCTATACCCCTCCACATCCTCTTTGTCCTCCACTAGAGGCTGTAGACCTTATTGCAAATCTATTTGTTATACTGAAGATAATAATGGAACTCATTCTGTTTATTATGACAATATAGTTAACATCCTCATAGGGGCTATTTGGTTTCGGGCTGCATACTGTCTGAACTGGGCAATGCTAATATTGATCTTCCCCTTAAAGAAAAAATTTTGGAAACCTATAAGGTCACTATAAGCCTATAGGGGGGAAACTACAATACCCCAGATCTGCACTGCTAGAGGAGAAGATACATGAACAACATGAAAAAACAAGGAAAGAAAATGGTCCAAACAAAACTAGATTCTATATTAACAGAATCCAGTAACAGTACGATGGAAGAAATATCAGAAAAGGACTTCAGATCATACATGATTAAAATGATTCATGACACAAAGGATGAGATAAGAGAGCAAATGCAGGCAATGAATGATCATACCAATACACAGTTTAAAGAGCAACTGCAGGAAGCAAAAGATCTTTCAACAAAGAGATAGAGATTCACAAAAAAAAAAAAAAAAAACGGAGATCCTTGAAATGAAGGAAAAAATAAACCAAATAAAAAACTCAATGGAAAGCATCACCAAAAGACTAGACCACTTAGAAGACAGAACCTCAGACAATGAAGACAAAATATTTAATCTTGAAAATAAAGTTGCCCAAACAGAGAAGATGGTAAGAAATCATGAACAGAATCTCCAAGAACTATGGGACATTATGAAAAGACCAAATTTAAGAATTATTGGGATTGAGGAAGGCACAGAGATACAAACCAAAGGAATGAACAACCTATTCAATGAAATAATATCAGAAAATTTCCCAAACATGAAGAATGAAATGGAAAATCAAATACAAGAGGCTTACAGAACACCAAATGCACAAAATCACAAAAGATCCACACCAAAGCACATTATAATGAAAATGCCTAACATTCAAAATAAAGATAGGATTTTGAAGGCTATGAGAGGAAAGCATCAGATTACATACAGGGGAAAACTAATACAGATATCAGCAGATTTCTCAGCCCAGACTCTAAAAGCTAGAAGGGCCTGGAACAACATATTTCAAGCTCTGAAAGAACATGGTTGCCAACCAAGAATTCTATATCCAGCAAAACTAACCTTCAGATTTGAAGATAAAATAAGATCCTTCCATGATAAACAAAAGTTAAAAGAATTTACAAATAAAAAGCCTGCCCTACAGAATATTCTCAACAAAATATTCCATGAGAAGGAAATGAAAACCAACAATGTATCACCAAAGTGAGGAACTTACCTTAAAGGAAAATCCATTCAAAGGAGAAACCAAGCCAAGTTAAAAATCAAAAATAAGCCCAAATGACTAGGAATACAAATCATATCTCAATAATAACCCTGAATGTTAATGACCTAAACTCATCAATCAAAAGACATAGACTGGCAGATTGGATTAAAAAGAAAGACCCAACAATATGCTGCCTTCATGAGACTTTGACTTGGCCAAAGTCACACTACCAGCATCCCATGGTCTGCAGACCTCTATAATCACATGAGCCAATTCGTTGAATAATTCCCTCTCATATGACCACTTCTATATATCTGCATGTATTTGTCTATATCCTACTAGTTCTGTCTCTCTAAAGGGAGATCATGAACCTCTAGATTTTGCATTCAGAATTCTAAAAATATTTCTTATTCTCTTTCTAGGCATTTTGTTTCTACTTTTTCTATTTAAATCTTACTTATCTATTTATAATTTTACCTCCCCCATGCTAGGGATCAAACTCAGGGCCTCTCTACATGCTAGGCAAGCATTCTACCACTGAGTTACACAGATACCCCTAGTTCTCTTTTTTTAACTTACTATACTAACTAGGACTACCCCAAATCATACTGAATAACAGTGAATGAAGGCACTTTTACTTTGCTCTCAATTTTAAAGAATACCTTTAGTTTTTCATTGTTGCATTTCATATATTTATAAAATTGTGCTAAGGCCAATTCTTCCCATTTCTATTTTAAAAATATAGTATTTAAAAATTCAAATGAAATTTTGGCTAAAAGACAAAATTTTCTAAAACAGTTTCATGTTTCACATCTCTAAAGAGAAAAATTAAAATTCCAAAACTGTCTTTTTTTTAAGTATTCTAGTTTTTTTTAATGTACACTGATAGCTTACTATACACAAAAAATATTATGACTAAACATCTTATTTGTTTAATTAAATAATGCTTATGAATTGGATATAACTAAAATTTATCAAGCACCTGCTAACTCCCAAACTTTGTAGTACTAAAGTTTTTATCACTTTACCCAAAAAACCTATAAAGTAAGAATTATTAGCCAATTTTAAAGAAAATCAAGATTTGAGGGATATGTAACAAGCCCAAGGCTGCAGAGCAAATAGGAGACAATGCCAAGGAGATAATCTTAGTCACAAGAATTACAAGATAGCTGGGCATAGTGTGCACATCTGAAATACCAGCTACTTGGGAAGCTGAGACAAAAGGATCACAAGTTCAAGGCCAGCATTCCCCAATTTAATGAGATTCTGCCTCAAAAAATATTCTAGGAAGGACAGGCATCTACATGCACACCTGTAATCTTAGGAGGATAAGGCAGCAAAATTGCAAGTTTGAGGTAAGCCTTGGGCAACTTAGTGAGGGCCCTGTCTCAAAATAAAAAATGGATGGGGAAGAGCAGATGCTACCAAGTGGTAAAAATCCCTGGGTTTAATTCCCAGTACTGACAGGAGGTGAGGGGAGGAAGGAAATGAAAAAGAAAAAGACAGAAATAGCTGTGAGTAGTTCAATGGTAGAGCACCCCTGGATTCAATCCCCAATACAGGGCAAAAAAAATATTTCAAGATAATCTACAGCAATTCTATTATCTTCATCATAAACAAAGTCAGTCACATTAGTGTTTCTGAAGTAATTACAATAACCTAAAAAGAAAAAAAAGTCAAAATACAGCACATGGCACAGATCTTTCAAAAACTGCACTGAAATCTACCTTTAAGATGTTGAAAAACATGATGAAATACTAAAAAAGAATATACTTTTTGTAGACCAAAAAATATATATGTATACCCTTGATTTCCACAGCTAGAAAATGAAATTGGCATGGTTCACTCCACAGGAGCCCTGGCCAATCCCCAACCCTTGTACTACTTACCTCAGTCAGATACCACAAAATTGCCTGTTCCCACATGCAGAGTCTGGACCTACTCAACTGAGGTCTATTCCTACACTTTAGCTACCAGTCAAGAGCTCAAAAAGTAGAGACAGAATGCAGTTCTGTCATCAGATCTCACTGAGAAATGTTACAAATTCACCCATCTCTGTCTAAACAGGGCTTAGCCTCTGCTCCACTCACTTTGGTATAAGATATCTCCTTATTACAGATCTTCCTGATTTCCCAACTGTCAAGTTGCCTAACTGTCTACTCCATTTCCTTATCATCTACTCTAGTCCTGATCCTTGTGATATGCTAGAGTCTCTCCCAGTCCGGGTTCTATGTATAAATATGCATGCTCTGATACTAACATTATCACTGCTTTTATAATATCAAACAAATCAAGAGAAATCACAAATCAGAGGTGGGCACGGTGGACCACACCTGAAGTCCCAGCTAAGCAAGAGGCAGAGAAAGGAAGATCGCTTAAGTCCACCAGTTGGAGTTCAGCCTGATCTTATTTGATTCCTACATTTCTCATGCAATATTCTCTCATCTGAAGTAACAATGTCAAGTTGTCTACTCCAATTCCTTATTTACTTAAAAATAATACTGAAACCCTTCCCGCTTTCACATTCATTAACACTACCCAGGTAATTCCTAGAAGCCAGTATCCATCATAATTCCCTCTCAAAACTGGAAAAATATTAACACTGTTGCATCTTCAATGTCTTTATGCCAAAACACAAACTAAAAATATTTGGGGGGGGGGTGTCAAAATTGACTAAAGGATGCATACTACTGCCAAAACTTCAGGAAGCAAACATGTCTGTTCACTTCAGAATCCAAGCCTCCAGAGATGATTTGATCGAAGGTGCCCAGTTCAAAAACTAGGTTACATGCCTGTTTCCTCATTGCAAATAAAAGTCTAAGAATTTGAATTACGTTGATGGAACTCATAAGGCTGATAATGTGCCAAACACAACAATGTTCCAAAGTGTCTAGACAGCCAAAGATCATAATAAATGACTAGTGTTTTTTTTTTTTTTTTTTGCTTCCATTCCTGCCTCTTAATGGCTGTTCAAGAAAAGACACATGTCACTCCTCTGCTAAAACATTCCAAAGGCCTCCCAACTCACTCACAGTCCTAATTATGGCTTACAACTTAACATCATCCTTAAAAGGGTCTGCATTCTCCCACTCAACTCCCATACCTCTCTTATCTTCTACCACATTTCCCTTACTTTATGTGTTATAGCCACATTAGTCTTTTTTTCTCTCTTTATTTGGAACATCTTCCCTCAAAGCAGAACTGACCTGCACATCATTGAGCTACCCACTCATTTTCTCCCCCAAAAGCTTTCTCTGATCATCCTATCTAAAAAAGCATATCCCTGTCATCCTCATCCTAATATCCTGCTTTATTTTTCTTCATATCAGTTCTAATTAACATATACTCCCAACACCACCACTGGAACATGAACTGAAAAACAAAGACTTTATTTTGTTCACTAATATGTACTCTTAGCACCTACAGCAGTCAGGTACAAAATAGGTGCTTAAAAATATTAATATAATTATGGAACTTTTCCATTTTCATTTATTTTATAAAGAAAGCAGGCTAAATCCTGTTAATTAACAGAGTCATAACCCAATTGTTAGAACACATGTGGTCCTACGATTACTCAACCAAGAATTATAATTTCTAAGAGACCTAGCATTTACGATATGCAATTTGTTTGTTAAAAAGTTATCATAGCCAGGTGCATGGCACATGTCTGTAATCCCAAAAACTCAAGAGGCTGGGGCAGGAGGGTCACAAATTCATGCTCAACCCAGCAACTAAGAAACTCAGTAAGACCCTCTCTCAAAATAAAAATTAAAAAGGTCTGGAGATGTAGCTCAGTAGTAAAAACCCTGGGTTCAATCCCCAGTATCAAAAAAAAAAAAAAAAAAAAATTATAGATCTATTCACCACATAAGGAAAATTAAGTTATTTTATTGATGAAATAAATGCATTTGTGTATGTGTCTCTGCAATTATTCATGTAGCATACAACACTATCATTTTTCAACAACTTTTTGAACAGAGTTGATACCTACTTCTCTGTGCCTGTTTTCCCATCTGTAAAAATGGGTGAAATAGCAGTACTTTGTGCCTAAGAGTGTTGTTATATGGATTAAGTTTACATACAAAATGCTTATAGGAGAGTACAACACATACTATGAAACAATTCAATAAATTATGGCTACAATTACTAATGAATGCATTATCTAATTTAACTTTAAAAATAACCACATAAGATACATTTAAATCTTAAGATAAGGCACAGAAAGTTTGTGGGTATAACTCAGTGGTTAAAAACACTTGCCTTAGCAAGAGGGAGGTCCTAGGTTCAATTCCTACTATGGGGGGCGCACATAGAAGTTAGTGGCCTGCCCAAGACTAGCTCTAATTAACCAAAAATGAAAGAAAAAAAAAAGGCTTTTAAAATTTTAACCATAATAACAGCAAAACATGCAAGTTTCATGAGGTATACTCACATAATCATGGAGATACTTTGTAGAAATACCCTTTATTTCCCTTTTTAGGCTAACTTTTGCAGTAAATGATAACTAATATTTTTTAAATGCCATTTTTTTAAAAATAGGAATACAGAGTAGTTGAAAAACAAAAAAAACTTAGTTCTATTTTTTTTTTCTATTTTTTTTTTTTTTTGGTACTGGGGATTGAACCCAGAGGTGCTCTACCACTGAGCTACAACCACAGCCCTTTTTATTTTATTTTGAGACAGAATCTCCCAATCCTCCTGCCTCCGTCTCCTAGGTCTCTGGAATTACAGGTATGTGCCATCATGCCCTGGGCAACTTAGTTCTTATAGCCAAAGTTCTAACTTAATTAACCTATCTTTTTTTTTTTTTTTCTTTTTTTTTGGGGGGGGAGGGGCCCTCAAATTTGAACCCCAGGGTGCTTTAGCACTGAGCTACATTCCCAGTTCTTTTTATTTTTATTTTGAGACAGAATCTTGCTAAATTGGTGAAGGTCTCAATAGATTGCTAAGCCTGGCCTCAAACTTAAGATCCTTCTGCCTCAGGATCCCAAATCACTGGGATTACAGTTATGCAGCCCTACACCTGGCATGAATGCAATCTTAAATTCCTCTTAATCCTCTGATAAAAAGGAGAATATTCACTAAAGGTGTCCTCATGTAAAGACCTTAATAAAAGAGAAACAGGTGTTTACCTGACAACAATAAAAATGAAACACTTTAATATACAGAATAAAGAGTCCTTAGCCTAAGATCAGTGGAAAATGGTGGTTTCCAATAAGGAAAGTTTCTTGACAACTGAGCTTATGTGCCAAATATCTTTCCAATTGAACCATTATTGATTTTTCTCCCTACTTTAACATCTTCTAGACACACTTTTATCAATACCATTATCAGAAGAGGCCGTAATCATGTGATTACCTCAAAGCTATGTTATTGTGCCATTGTTTCTAGACAAAATAATTCCACTCTGCTCTCAATATCATCTTTCTCTTTTGTTACTTTACCTAACAGGAAAGCATACCAACAATATTTTACTCACCTCTACACACCCAGCAAGCTGGGGACTGAACCCATGCCTCATATGAAGTAGGCAAATGCTTTACTAGCCCTTTTTAAATTTTTATTTTGATAGCTAGATTGTGGTACCAACCGAGATGCCCTTCAATTAATGAATGGATAAAGAAACTGTGGTGTATGTATATATACAATGGACTATTACTCAGCCATAAAGAAGAATAAAATTATGGCATTTGCTGGTAAATGGATGAAGTTGGAAAATATCATGCTAAGTGGAAAAAAAACAAAGGCCGAATGTTTTCTCTGATAAGTGGATGACAATACATAATAAGGGGGGAGAGGGAAAGAATGAAGGAACCTTGGATGGTGTAGAGGAAAATGGGGTGGGAAGGGTGAGGGAAGGAAAGATAGTAGACTGACACAGACAGTATTGCCCTATGTATATGTATTATTACATGAATGGTATAAATCTACATTGTATACAACCATAAAAATGAAAAATTGTACCCCATTTGTGTACAATGAATCAAAATACAGTATGTAAAAATTTTTTTAAATGCAAAAATTTTTTTTTTTATTTTGAGACGGGGTCTCATTAAATTGCTGAGGCTTGCTTGGAATTTGTGATCTTCCTGCCTCAGTCTTCAAAGTGGCTGGAATTATAGGCATATGCCACCATGCCCAGCAGTATTTTACTTTCTTGTGCTTAGCTGTAGTTGCCAGAAATCTGGCCTTCACAAAGCATATTATATGGTATCTAATAGTTATAAGGCCAATGGAAATTTGAATATTCCCACACTTCAAAAAATAGTATTCTTGGTAATAAAGGACAATTTCCTTGGCTCTATGAAACTGCAAAGTAGCTAGGGACACAACTTACTTTCAAACGGTTCAGGGAAAAAAAAAAAAAAATATATATATATATATATGAATTAAAAAGGGGGGATAAAGAGAACGCAGCAAATAGTAACCGTTGATAAATTTAAGTAAAAGGCATACAAATGCTAACTGTACTATGTATAATTCCAACCTTCCAGAAAGTATAAAAATATTCAAGATAAAGTTAGGAAAAACTGAAGTATGTCAAGCAAATGCCTATTTGCAAGACTGGTAGAAGAATAACTAGATTGGGAGGCCGGGGTGTAGTTCAGTGATAGGGTGCTTGCCTAACAATATGTGAGGCCCTGGGTCTAATCCCCAGTACCACATAAAAATATAAAAATAATAACTAAATTGAATCTATACAATGGAAAAAAACAGTCATTTTAATTTACAACAAATTTTAAGCCTGGGTGACAACAGGCTTAAAAGTATTATTTAGTAAACAATACTAAAAAAATTGCACTCATGTAAAATTAGAAAAAAAGTGACCAGCAAGTATCAAGTAGAAAAAACATAACTTAGACTCCTTGCCACTGAAGAGGTTAGAAGGGCCTGCCCTTCTTACAATTGAAGAATAATATTTTTATTTCCTGCAATTTTTCTTTCTTTGTTGTTGTTGGTACCAGGGACTGAACCCAGGGGCGCTTAACTCCCGAAATCCCCTCAGCCATTTTTAATTTTTTTTTTTTTTTTAAATTTTGAGACCGGGTCTCACTAAGTTGCTCAGGGCCCAGTTAAACTGCTGAGGCTGATTTTGAATTTGAATACATATGTAAATTTCTCTATGACAAACTGTATTGTGTATAATATTCTGCAAGGTGTTTTTCTCCCTTTAATTGTAAACATTTTCTCAGGTTTAAAAGAAGAAAGTGTAGGTTGGGTGCAGTAGCACATGCCTATAATCCCAACAGCTCAGGAGGCTGAGGCAGGAGGATGGCAAATTCAGAAGTCAGACTCAACAACTTATCGAGGCTCTCTGCAACTTAGCGAGATCCTCTCTCAAAATTAAAAAGAGCTCAGTGGGTTAAGTGCTTCTAGGTTCAATCCCTGGTACAAAAAAAAAAAGAAGAAACTGTAGCCAGGTACAGGGCTGCATGCCTGTAATCCCAGTGACTCAGGAGGCTAGGGTAGGAGGATCACAAGTTCAAGGTCAGTCTCAGTGAATTTAGCAAGACCCTAAGCAACTTAGTGAGACCCTGTCTTAAAATAAAATAAAAAGGACTGGGTATGTAGCTCAGTGATAAAGTGATCCCTGGGTTCAATTCTCCGTACAAAAAGAAAAAAGAATTTTAGTGATAGGCTGGGATTATAGCCCAATGGTAAAACATTTTCCTGGCATGTACCAAACCCTGGTTCAACTTCACAACAATGCAAAAAATTTAAAATTTTTTCAGGAAACAATTTATGAAAGTTTGTATATATACATATATATGTGTATACATATAATATATATATATAACTACAATCAGCACCTGATATAAGTACTCCATAAATGCTAACCTTTATAATTATTTTCCATATTTTATGGTAAGTAAAAGATTCCTTCCTTATTTTAAAACTTAACTCTTCTATTTCAATCTAAATTAAATACAGAAAAGGGCAAAAAACAGTGAAAATGTCATTAACATCAGGGGGAAAAAACAATCAGCTTATTGATCTGTGTGTGATGTAGCAACATCATTTAACAAATAAACAATTATTTTCCTATCTATATCCAAAAAAGTTGATTATACAATCTTAAGAATGGGAGAGAAAAATCTGCAAAACTGTTTTGGAATTACCAATCTTCCTATTTATAGAGAAACTCAATTACAATAAATAAGAGGATATATCAGGAATAAGCTAAGGAGTTGGGTGCTATGGCACAGACCTATAATCCCAACAACTCAAGAGGGTGAGGCAGGAGGATCAAGGCCAGCCTGGGTAATTTAGCAAAACCGTGTTTCAAAATAAAATAAAATAAAAGGGCTGGGGATGTAACTCAATAGTACAGCACCAGAACAAAAAGAGAATAAACTAAGGCTTCTACATTGCTATATTTGCCTTCCTTTAAAAAAATTACTTGTTGCCAGCCATGGTGGTGCATGCCTGTAATCCCAGCGGCTCGGGGGGGATGGTAAATTCAATATCAGCCTCAGCAAAATTGAGGCACTAAGTAACTCAAATAAAATACAATTGGCACCTGATGTAAGTACAGGGCTGGAGATGTGGCTCAGTGGTGGAGTGCCCCTGAGTTCAATGCTTGGTACCACTCCTCCCACTCAAAAAAAAAAAAAAAAAAAAATTAATTGCCATCAAGTTGTTTCCAACAGAATTTGCACTTGTATAATTTCAAAATTAGGTACGAAGAACCTTTTACCCCCAACAAAAAACATAACTCAGACTCCTATCTGAGTCATCAACTATAGCTCAAGTATCATGTTGTTAACCAGTACTTCTTTTATTTGACATATATTCACTCTGATCTTCAAGTACTAAATACCAGGAAACTGTTTTCCTGTATGACAAATGTAAGCTTCCACAAAATATTATGTCCTATATATCAGCAATATACTTAAGTGTCTTTAATGCACTCTTGGATAAGCTACTTCTACAGTGTGACTTCACTGTAGTCTATGTACATTTCATTAGAAACCAATCAAATCATCTTCTAGAAAAAAATATTATACCAAACAGTTACAAGTGAAAGTTCAAGATAGGAGGGTGTGCCTACAATTAAAAGCATATTTCAACACATCTAGTTTTAGAAATAAACTAGTCTCTAAGAAATAATAAAACTAGCTGGCCCAGAAGTAAAAGCAGCTCTTCCATAAATTGCAAACTAAATCAATCACATAGGGACAAACATGAATGAGCAAAATCTACTGAATGTGTTAAATTTCTACCACTTATGAAATAAAATTTAAAACCCAAAAAATGGAACTGTGTCCATTAATTTAGATTTGAAACTCTTTCATTCAATTTCAAATAACTATAGGTACAAGAGCAGATAATAATCTACATAAGGACACATAACTTTCAACCAAACTACATTACTCTCCCACTTACACACAAAAACTCTAGTCACAACTCCAAAATCTATCTACCCTCATCCTACATTTCATCCTAAACCCACTCCATCTCACCATACCCCCACATCACATTCCAGAACATGTCTACTTCCCCACTGTACGTAGTTTGTTCTACACCTTAAAAAAAAAAAAAAAAAATACAGGGTGGGGGGCGGGGCGTCCTACCCCTACCCCTACTCAATGGTCTACTGATCCTAGGGATCCCAGGATTACTAAGAGATTCTTACTATAACTGTGTCTCTCAGATTTTTTAGTTGGAACTGTAACTTCAGAACAAATTCACCCAGTAGCAAAGAGACTACATTCCCTCAAGACCTATTCTCAGCATTGAACCATTAAATAAATTAAAGGGCTGGGGAGATAGCTCAGCTGGTAGAGTGCCTGCCTCGCAAGTGCAAGGCCCTGAGTTCAATCCCCAGTACCGCAAAAAAAAATAAATTAATTAATTAATTTTAAAAAAAAAACCTGAAGTGTTTCACCCAAGCTAGTCACACAATCCCAGGTACTTGAAAGGCTGAAGCAAGAGGACTACAAGTTTGAGACCCACCTAGGCAATTTACCAAGACTCTGTATCAAAATAAAATAAAAAGGGCTAGAAATATAGCTCAGCAGAACACTCCCGGATTCAATTCCTAGGCTTGCAAAAAAAAAAAAGAGATAAGAGCAGACAGGTGTGGTAGTGCATACCTATAAACCCACCTACTTGGGAAACTGGGGCAATATAAGGTCAGCCTGGGCAACTTAGACACTGTCTCAAAAAATAAATACATAAAAAGGGCAGGGGTGGAGTACTTGCCTAATGCTTATGAGGCCCTGGTATCATCCCCAGTATCATCAAAAAAAAAAAAAAAAAAAAACAAAAGACAAGAGCTGGGTGGTAGGCTAAGAGGTAGAGCACATATTTAGCATACACAAGGCCATAGTTTCAATCTCCAGCACCAAAGAACAAGAAATTTAATTGTAATACAATTTTTTTAAAAACCACCCAAATTACAACATATTGCTCCTTACTGTAAACAAACGATAAAAGTTATCAGAAACTTATTATCTAACTTTCAGTGAGTTTCGTTTGACACAATACTTTTTATTAATTTACGGTTTATATTCCTACAGAAAATATAATTGGCCATTTTAAGAGTATGTTTAGTACCAAGAATCTAATACATTAGTTTGAAACTAGAGTACTCATGATTCAGATCTAGGACATGATCCACTTACAACTAAATGAGTGTTCACTTGCTGTGTCTTTCAGGTTATTCATCAGTTTCTTTCTCTTCAGTCTTCCCTGGCTCATTTTAAGCCTTAAAACACATTAGTACATCATTCCACTTAGTCCAAACTACATACACGCAACTTCAAATTTAAACTCTACAAAGCAAACCAAAAAAAGACAAAATTACTTAACGCACATGTACCTTCATAGAAGACTCAGAACTTATTTATTACAGTTCACGTGCCAATGTGTCAAATACTTAGTTTCCCCAAAGTGTATGGGGGGCTGTAGAAACACACAATTATAAGGTGAAATCCTTAAGTTTTGCAAGAAAACCAGAAAAAAAAAAAACTAACCAAAAAGTTCAAATGTTGTTAAAACTAATTATTAGAACAGCTGGGGCACAGTGGCACACACCTATAATTCCAGCTACTCTAGAGGATGAGACAGGTTAATCACCAGTTGGAGGCCAGTCTAAACAGCCTAAGGAGACTCTCTCAAAAAAATGTAAAGGAAGTTTTCTTCAAGGCTGAGGATACAGTTCTGTAATAGAGTACTCCCGGGTTCAATCCCCACCACAGATGGGGATGAGGAGAATAGTTGCACAAATAAAAAGCACAGACTAGGTAAGTAGCAAAGCCCCAGGTTCAATCCCCAGTACTGGGGGGTGTGGGGAAGCACACTCCATTAGAAAAAGCTTAGAAGAACAATAAACTACAATACTATTTCAATAGCTTCTGGAAAAAGACACCACAAAGGAGCTCAGAAAAATAGCAGTTGTCTTCATTTAGTAAACAATAATCATTTAAGAAAAGGTTAAATTCAGTGTTTAAGAAAACAGTAAACATGTAATAATACATTTTAGTAAAACTTCCAATAAAAACAGTCAAGGGCTGGGGATGTACAGCTCAGAGGTAGAGCACTTATCTACAAAGCACAAGGCCCTGGGTTCAATCCCCAGTTCCTAGAAGGAAAGAAGGAAAGGAAAAAAGGAAGAAAGACAGAAAGGACAGCCAGCCAGTTGTAGTGGTGTACAAATGTGATCCCAGCAGCTCAGGAGGCTGAGGCAGGAGGACAGTGAGTTCAAAGTCAGTCTCAGCAACTTAGCCAGACCCTAAGCAACACACTAAGACCCTCTCTAAAGAAAATATAAAGCAGGGCTGGGGATGTAGCTCAGTGCATAAGTGACCTGACCCTGTGGTCAATCCCTGGTACCAAAGAAAAAAGAGAGAAATAAATTAGGGGCTATTTTTATTTGCTGTGCTGGGGACTGAACCCACAGCCTCATGCATGCTAAGCAAGTGCTTTACCATAGTTACAGTCTCAAACTCCAGCCAAAATTTTAAGTCTATTCCCAAAGACTTGTTATACAGAAGTTTTCTCAACCTGACCCTCCTGAATCTGAACCGGTCTCTCCCAATAATGTTAGGAAAATGTGGCTTATAATTGAATTTATTGTTCTGTTTCATTTTCTTAATTCCAAAAGAGTTCCCACTTGCATACCAAGAGAGAAAAGGCTAAGTTGGTTTTATTTACATGACTCTCAACTAATTTTTTTCAGTGATTCTCATTCCAGTAGAAAAGTAAGTGATTTTTTATTTCCCTTTAAGATAAAAAGATATGATGTGATTACAATCATCATTTTTGTTTTTTCTTAAAGAACTTCAAGTTGCTTCTTACATGTTGAGTATCCCTTATCTAAGCTTCCTAGAACCAGAAGTGGTTCCCATTTTGCCCAGAGGCAATCCCACACACCTATAACCCCAGTAACTCAGGAGGTTGAAGCAGAAGGATAACAAATTTGAGGCCAACCTCTGCAACTTAAGACCCTGTCTCAAAAAATAAAAAATGACTAGAGATGTAGCTCAGTGGTAAAGCACCCCTGGATTAAATTCCCAGTACCAAAGGGGGGAAAAAAAAAGGAGGGGGGTGTTATGGGGTGCAACTTAAGAACAGACAGATCACCACTGAGAAGTCCAAATTTGAGAGTCTTTATTAAGCCGGCCAGCTGACTGTATCACACAATGCCCCAAAAAATGGCTATTGGGAGAACAGCCCCGACCACAGGGTTGTAGGGGTTCTAATACCAAAAATTACATTAATCATAAGTGTCTGTTGCTATGATTCGAAATTACACATTAACATCATGAGATCATCGACAGAGGGGGAAGTGGGTCAAAATGACCCTTACCTAGGTACAAACTAAAGAATGGTTACTAACATCCACACATTCACTGTTCACATGGTACATTGTTTAGGAGCAATAGGAATCAAAAGAGAGCAATTCTTTACTACATAGGAGTTGCCATTGTATATTATTAAACATGTCACACCAAGTAACTGATGATGGGCACAGAGGCAGGGTGTTCCCATGGGAGAAGCTTATTTCCTACAAAACATGGAGTCTCAGAGCAAAATGGAGTCTGTTTAGTCATTTCCCTTAGAGTCTGGCCTATAACATTCTCATGGAGTCAGATCTGTCAGCCCATCACAGGGGGGAGGGGGAAAAGATTCAGATTTTTTAATATTTGCATAGATTTTACCAGGTGACCTCCTTTCATCCGAAGATCCAAAATCCAAAATGCTCCAATTTTCAGATTAGGGAAGTTCAACCTATATTACAGAAACAGGTATTTTAAAGATATCTAATAGAGTTGGGGTGTAGCTCAGTGGCAGAGCACAAAGCCCTCGGTTCAATCTCCTGCACTTTTCCAAAAAAAAAGGAAAAGTCAATAACCTAGTGCTGGATAAAAAGTACTATGTATGTAATGATGTTTCTTAATACTTTGTTAAGACTACAGAAAAATGAAAAATTACAAAAAAAAGTATTAAAAGTTGGATAATAAGTCACAATCAAAAAGGACTTTTTTTTTGCGATACTGGGGATCGAACTCGGCCTTGTGCTTCAAGCACTCTACCAGCTGAGCTATCTCCCCAGCCCAAAAAGGACATCTTTTAAAAGTGCAATCTATGCAAGATCAAGCTGAAGCAGATATGAACATGCCCACAGGACCCAGGCAAGTAACAAAAATGAGTAAAGCAGGCCAGGTATAAGCAGCAATGATGGGGACTACAATGGGTACACACATGCCCAGTTCAAAGAAGGCAGCTACAGCCCTACTACTTGGCCCCAATCAATAGGAATATAGTTCAGTGGCTTCTGGATGTCCAAGTCTTCAACAAAAAAATCCACAAATTTCACTGATAAACTTTCTGAATTTTCAGTGCTGATCAATAGCTCAAACTTAAAGACACTACAAATAAAACAAAACACATCTCTAAGGCAATTTAGTCCAGAGGTCACCTTTGAGTTAGTGTGAAAACTGTTTTCAAAAAGGTATGAGGGAAAGGATAAGATAACATAAAGACCTAATCAAATAAAACTAATAGTTGAGCAAAAGGAGGTCTAGTAGAGGAAGGAGAATAGGAGAGGGAAGGAAGGAGAAAAGGAGATTGGGAGAGGGAAGGGAATCATGAACTAAAATCAATTTCCATGCATGTATAAATTTGTTGGGATGAACCTAACTACTATGTATAACTATAAAGCTCTAATAATAATAAAAAATATTTTTTTAAAAAGGCATGAGGGAGCAATAGTCTTTAGCTAGGTGTGTGACACACATATGTAATTTCAACTACTCTGTAGGCTGATGCCAGCCTGGGCAACTAAGTGGGACCCTGTCTCAAAATAAATTTTTTTTTCACAGTTGTGATATAAGGCAGAGGCTGTAGCTCAGTGGCTGAGCACTTGCCTAGCACATGTGAGGCGCTGGGTTCAATCCATAGCACTGCATAAAAATAAATAAAATAAAGGTATGCTGTCCATCTACAACTACAAAAAAATATTTTTAAAAAAACTGTGATATAGCTCAGTAGCAAGCTCAGTGGGTTCAATCCCCAGTACCACAGAAATAAATATATAGACAAGCAAGCTTAGGCTTTGAGGTTCCACTGATTTGGTATGAATGTCTTATTTCACCACTTAGTGGTAGATACTAGATGAACAATCTCTTCAAGCACATTTCCTCTATTGTAAAATATCACTCCCCCAAACTATTGAAAAGTGAAAATCCTAGCAGTTTCAGATGCACAACAGGCATCATAGAAATGTCCCTTATGCCTTCTAACTAACCCTGTTTAGGAAAATTTTAAAGAGATCAGATAATGGCTTAAACAAGTTATTAAAAGTACATCAGAAAACAGAAGTGTCTGACATGCCCATTGCCCTCAACCCCTAACAGAGGTCTGATACTGACAGAAGATACTGTTAATGTAGGACACACTGAAATGGGTTTTGCTAAGATAACAGAGCTAAATCAACTCTCAAACTCTAGTTTAAAATATAGAGAGCACCTTAAAGACAAAACGCTTCTTTCATTAATCTCATAGACTCATTTGCTGGCAGAAGTCAGAAAACTAGCTTAAGCTTAAACTTAAATGCTTTTAATTCTTTTGCTCAAACTTCCAGAAAGCTTATTTTTATAAAGTATATGGTATAGAGCATGGTATAGAGCAAAGCACTTACATCAGATTTTTAAATAAAAAAACATGTCACACTTCAAAATTCATTTCATGGATGACTTAATCAAGTCAAAACATTATGGGATTAATTTACTGCTACAACTAAAATACCCTTTGACTTCTCAAACACACCATGAAATTTTTAAAGAAAAAAAGATGCCAATTCCCAGTAAATCTGCGTTAAAAATAACGGTCAGTTGCATATAGTGGCACACACCTTTAACCTCAGCTACTCTGGAGGCTGAGACAGGAGGATTGCAAATTTGAGATCCGCCTAGGTAATTGAGCAAGAACCTGTCTCAAAATAAAAAGATTGGGTATGTAGCTCAGTGGTACAGCATTTGCTTAGCATGTGCAAGACCTGGGATTTGATCCCCAACACAAAGTTGTGGGGGCAGTAAAAGGCAACCCCCCTGAATTCCATACTACTGGGAAGTCTGAAGTAGGAGCAACATAAGAAATCTAGGAATTCAAAGCCGATCTAGCAACACAGCTCAAAAAAAAGTAATATTTGCACATACATAAAAATTCTTTGAGCTATATCTAAGCAGTTCCAATGAACTTCTAATGTGGTTACAAATAATAAAAGCATTTTTATGTATACATTTTGAGTGCATGTCTACACATTTTGTAAACTCTAAGAAATGTTACTGTATGGTCCTACAAACATAACACAAGATGAGATGTGCAAGAATGGACAACATCAGGAAAGTTTATGATTCTAAACACTTTAATTCTCACATTCAGCTTCCCATCCCAGTCACATGTAGAAGAAAAAATTCACACACAACAGAGACTGACAAACTGCAAAGGGGAAAGCAACTAACAGTTTATTAAGTACCTGAAAATGATTTTTACTTTAAAGTTAAATCTGTATTTCCACTAAAACTTCTCCTAATCTTACACAAACTTATTCTCTCATATACTAAATCAAATATATATTCGATTTAAATGTAGTGTACTCTACAAATCATATAAACATCTAACAAACTTGACCATATATAGCTCACATCAGTAGTTAAACTATGTATAGTACAATAAAATGACAAAAATATCCATGTACTCTCAAAATCTTGATGATACTTTCAAAATGAAAATTTTCTTAGTTATTTTAGAAAGTTCTTAACAAAAACATCCAAAATTAACCTTTTAACTGGGCACAGTGGTGCATGCCTGTAATCTCAGATACCCTGGAGGCTAAGGCAGGATTACAAATTCAAAAGGTAATCCTGGACAATTTAGTGGAACCCTGTCTCAAAATCAAAGATTTAAAAAAAAAAAAAAAAGGGGGGGGGGTACTGCAGACCCAGCTCAGTGGTAGAACACTTGTAAAGTAAGACCCTGAGCCCTGAGCTTGGTGCGGTGACACGCCTGGAATCCCAGCAACTTAGGAGGTCGAGGCAGGAAAGTTACAGGCCAGCCCTGGCAATTTAGCAAGACCCTGTCTCAAAAAATAAAATAAAAAAGGGGAGGTAGCTCAGTGGTAAAGAACCTCAGGTTCAGTCCCCATTACTAAAAAATAAGTGTCTCATGGTTGTGTTTATTAGCTCACAGAAAACTGTCTTAACTCCTGACTACAATCACAAAAAGTGAAAACAGCCAGACAAGTGATTTTTGTTCCAAGTCACATTTAGAACAGAAATACAAATGTTAAATCAAAAGGCCCTTACAGAAGGTTTCCAGATTTGATCCTTTTTACTAGTACACGTCTATTAGCAACTTCTAACCTAAAATGTACACCTAACAAACTACAACAGAAGGCTGCCTACACAGCACCACTCTCAGACTAAGTATATGCCAGAAATAAATTTAGCCCCGCAGTCATTAGTCAAAAGGACAAAGAAAAGAAACAATTCGCTACAAGAAATATTAAACTACAGATAGATACTCATCCAAAGCACTCATGTAAAGTTTTCATGCTTTTAAGCATACTTTAAGGCTTTTAAGTATACTTTGGGAGAAGTCAAAACGCTTTCTAAAGTAGAGCATTTCAAACAGAATAATGCAACTGGTTCCTAGGATATGCTGGAAATAAAAATCATTGTCTTAAAACTCGAGTCATCAAGGAAGAGTAGACTTTAAGCGAATGTAACTCCAATTTGTAGGGGGGAGGGGGCACTGTTTTGACAATCCACAGACTAAACAGTACGTCTACTCCACCTGAGAGTTTAAAAAAACTCTGGGAGTTGGGTCATCCAGGCATCTTCCTTGTACTCTAAGACACCCAATCCAGTTCAAAGAACATCCTGAAACATATCACCCTACCAAACCCTTTCCCTTGGGCGACAAAATGTTTTCACTGAACACAAACACACCCTCCTGCGCTCTCTCCAAACACTAGGGTATTCGGTGCAGGGCAGTATGGGCAGCCCAAACCACTCTCGCCGGACAGGCGGAAGATGACTGCTACACTCCACGGGCGGCCCACTGCAGAACGGGGTCGGTCTGGATCGCCGCGCTGGGTAAAGAACAATACAAGAGCCCGACCGCAAACATCGCCAACTTCCCGGAGTCTGCGCGGCGATGCTCCTCAGCGGAGCGAACTCCGGAATCCGCCACCCGACAGGGGCTGGGGGCTGGGGAGGAAGGTGAGGAGGGTGAGCGCTGAGCTAGGGCGGCGAGGACCGCCAGCCCACGGCAGCTGCCTGCGCCGGCGCCCGCCCGCGAGCAGGCTAGAAGGATGCAGCGCCGGCCTGGGTTCCGCAGCTCTCGCCTGGCGACCCGAATCTCCCGACTTCGCTTCTCTGGGAGGAGGCGACAGCCGCCTCCCGCAACGCCGGGGCGGTGGGGGCGGGGAAGGCCTCGCCGGAGGCACCGAACCTCCTCGGCCCGCCACCAAAGGGAACGCGGTAGGGGCGCGGGGGACAATAGGGAGAGGGGAAAGCGGCGCGCCCGAGTGGCGCCGCCGGCCGGCCGGGCTGACTGACGCGCCCGCCGTGCGGCGCGACTGGGCTCCGCTCAACCTGGCCGCCGCTCCGCCTCGCGGTCCGCTGTGGTCGCGGCGCCCCCGGCGCTCGGGGTCGTGCCTCACCTCCCAGCCCCGCCGCCCAAGAGAGAAGCAGAATTGACACTCTCAGCAACACCATCTTCCGCTGCCGCCGCCTCCTCACGGGTTAACAGCAGCACATCGATCCGGAGGGAGAAGCTGAAGGGGCTTGGTCAGGAGCCTCCACGGGAAGCGGGGACCTCCCCCGGCAGGAGAAACGGCGAAGCACCTCCCTCTCGCTCCACTTCAGGGGCCGGCAACGCTCCCAGCTCCAAAACAGGGACCTCCCTCCCCTCGCTCGCTTCCTTCCTCCCTTCCCCGCTTTCCTTCCCTCGCTCCTTCCCTCTTCTCTACCCCCCTCCCCCGAGCCCCGGATCTCCGCCTCCTTCCTCACCACGTGACGCGTGGGCACCCAACAGGCTCGCGGGGCCGCGCCCCTACCTCCCGTCCCTCCCCCTCCCCCAAGCGCCCTGAGGGCGCGCGCATGCGTGTGCTGCCGGTTCCCGGGCTGCTAGGCCCGCCGCCGCTTCCTGTCCGCTGGCGGACAGCTGGGATTGGTCTTGGAAGGCGGGGTTTCCTCTGGTCCCGCCCCAAAACGGGAGCGCTCTTCCCCGACTGTGCTTTACTCTTACAGCTTCTGGAAAACGTTTCGTGGACTAAACCCGGAGAGTGAAAGGTGTAAACAGCTTTGCCCTTAACTTCGCGAGTGACGGAGGTTTTTGTTTCTTATTTTCCTGTCTCTCGTGATGCACCAACAACTATCAAATAAAAGTAGTCCCAATAAGCAGTAATTACAGGTGCGACAGCCACCAGTGATCAGAACGTAAATGTAAAGACATTTCAAACAGCAAGAAAAGACACTATGCTTAAGGCATAGTTTCCCAAGCTCTTTGCAAATTCGTCACACTAGGATTTAAACATTGCAAAACCAGCAAGTCCTAAATCTCGAGCTCCTTTGCGACTCTGTACCATCTCTGAAATGAACCCTCCTCATACATTGTCACTCCGAATTCTGTGAAGCTCGTATTTGGTTTCTCTGTAACTCTTATTCTTTACACTTGTATTTCATGACATAAAATTTCTCGATGTTATTTAATTTTTTGTCATTGTTTGGCATCCTGTTTGAGTTGACTGAATTAAAGGGTGTATTACTAAAAGTAAATTGAGTTTCCTATAGTAAGCTCAAAAATTCCAAAACTATCATTAATAGAGTCCATTAATTTCTAATGATATGCATGGACTCAACAGAACATGTTAGACTATCGTGAATTTTTTTTCTTTCTTAAAAAATTCAGTCTTAGGAAACAGGTAGTGGTACACGCCTATAAATACAGCACCTGTGGAGGCTGAGGCAGGAGAATTCCAAGTTTGAGGCCAGCCTCAGCAAAATAGTGAGGCCCTAAGCAACTTAGTGAGAACCTGTCTCAAAATAAAAATAAAAAGGGCTGGGGAGGTGGCTCAGTTGTTAAACACCACTGGGTTTGATCCCCAGTACCAAAAATAAATAAATAAATTCAACTGGAAAAATTCAAAACCATATTCTGTGTTACTAAAGTGATCACTACAAATCACATTTAAGATGGTATTTCTTTTATTTGTAAAGCATGCATACCATCACATACCAGCATCATAATGAATGGCTTTCCAGTATCACAAGTTTGAACCACTATTTCGTTAGAAATCATAAATGATTTGCAAATGTGTGAAAAACTGATGAAATGTGGAAATATAAAGAGTGCATTTACACTAGCACAGACTGCTTGGGTTTGACTCCCAGTGGTAGTTTTTTATAAGCTGTAACTACAACCACTCTATTTTGCCATTCTAACATCAATATTCTTTTGTAAAAATAAGAGTATTTGTTTCCTGGGATTGTTTTGTTTTGTTTTGTTACTGGGGATTGAACCCAGGGGCACTTAACCACTGAGCCACATCCCCAGCCCTTTTTATTCTGAGACAGGGACTCACCAAGTTTCTTAGGGCCTTGCTGAATTGCTGAGGCTGGCTTTGAACTTGTGGTCTTCCTGCCTCAGCCTCCAGAGTCACTGGAATTACAGGCATGCGCCACCATGCCTGACTCCAGGGCTTGTTTGATGATTAAATTCAAATTACTTAACATATATAAAGAAATTATAAAACTACCTGGCAGATAATAATTAATATCTAAGTATGTGTTAAGTAAAAACAAAGAAATACTATTGTCCTTCAATCATGAACACACAAGCATCCATTCGAAAGCAGTAATTATTTTAATAGCATTATTTTTCACCAATAATATACAGTTTGGGGGGGAGGGATTTTTTTCAGTGCTGGAGATTGAAACAAGGACATGCTAGGAGGATTGCAAGTTCAACGCCAGCCTCGGCAATTTAGTGAGGCCCTACGGAACTTAGTGAGACTCTGTCTCAAAATAAAAAACAAAAAGGCTAGAGATGTAGCTCAGTGGTTAAGCGCCCAGAGTTAAATCTCCAGTATCAAAAAAATAAATAAATAAAAATAGAATCACCATTGATTCTTCTTACCCTTGTCTCTACCCTTAACTAGTCACCAAGTCATTTTGATTCTTCCCTAGAAATATCTTTCTTGTGCCTTTCATCATTCCTTTCCTGCTAATGTCACTCTGGTTCACACAATTATTTTCAGCTAATCATCTCCCTTACTCTGATCTCTCTTCTGGTCCTGCCCCTACTCCTTGCAGCTCCAAACTTTGGTTAGAACCCAGAGCCTTGTACATGATAGGCAGGCACTCTATTACATCCTGCAGTTTTTGGGGGGTTTTTTGGGTTTTTTGTTTGTTTGTTTTGTTTTGTTTTGTTTTGTTTGTTTTGTTTTTTTGAGATAGGTTCTCACCAAACTGCCCAGGCTGGCCTCAAAGCTGTGATCCTCCTGTCTCAGCCTCCCGAAGAACTGAGGACACAGGCATGTGCCCGTCCAGCCAGCTTCTGGTCCTGCTTCTAAATTTCACTTCACTCACTGAAATTTGATGCCTCCTCATCATGACTAAAAAAGTTACCCTTGCTAGCGCCATCAAATATGTTCTAGTTATCAATGGCCCTGACACCTTTATTCCTTATCTTGTTAGACCTCTCAGACAGTTAATATTCTCCTTAAATTTTTCTTCTTTTGCTGGGAATGTAACTCAGTGTTAGAGCACTTGTCTAGCATGTACAAGGCCTGAGTTCAATCCGTGGTAACACACACACACACAACCACACACATAAAAAACCCAATAACAGCCAGATAAGTGTCATATTCCTATAATCCCACCAACTTGGGAGGCTGAGGCAAAAGGATTGCAAATTCAAGGCCATCCTTAGCAACTTAGTGAGGACCTAACCAACTTAGTAAGGCCCTGTCCCAAAATTTAAAAATACAAAGCACTGGGGCTGTAAAGTGGTAAAGTGTCCCTGGGTTCAATCCCAGTACCCCAAATAATAATTAATAAATAAATAAATAAATAAATAAATAAATAAATAAAATAAAACTCTCTTCTCCATTGTTTTCCAAGACTTTCCTCTCTCCAGATTGTCCTCTTAATTTAACTGTGCCTTTGTCTATATCTCTTCCCTGGGGCTTTTTCTTCTTTACCACTTGAATGTTATTGATCCTCAGGATTTTATCCTTGGCTTTTTATCTTATCATTCTTCACCTGCATGATTTTTTCTTACTACTCTCAGATGTTTATAGCTTACTAAGCTATAAACTCCATGAAAGCAAATTCTGGGTCTGCCTTGTTTTTAATTCTACCCCAATATCTACTATAGAGTCAGTGTTTTTCCTGAACCCAAACCCCAGACCTATATCCTAATTGAACCACTTCCTAACTATATGACCTTGGGTAAAGTAAGGCATCTATACATTAGTTTCCAAATCTTTGAAATGTAGTAACTCCCCCAGAGAGTTGCTGTGAGAGTTAAATAACTTAACAGATATAAAGCACTGAGACAAAAACATAGCACATATTAAGCATTATAAAGTTTTAGATGTTGCTCTTATTATATATCTAATAGTTACTAGCCATACCCTCCCTGACGTTACACAGTCTTATCAAATTCAACATGTCCCACTGTGTGCAGTGTCACATACCTGTAATCCCAGCTACTGTAGAATCTCAGAGAAGAGGCCAGCAAATTCTAGGCCAGCCTGAGCAATTTAGCAAGACCCTATCACAAAGTAAAACATAAAAAAGGCTGGGGATGTGGCTTACTGGTAGAGCATTCCTGGGTTCAATCTCCAATACTGGAAAAAAAATTAATACATCCCCAACTGAACAAATCCCTACATCAATCTGCTCAAATCTTCTTTTCCTCTTAAATTTCCTTTTTGGGTTAAAGTTACTGTGCAAAGGCTTGGTCTGCTCACCACAAGACAGAAGAAAATTTGTGGATAGTCAAAGCAGTGGTAAAGAACTTTATGATGATGAGCTAACTGATTGAAGATGGCTAAACTAGTGTCCTAATGACCATCTTAGCTGGGTATAGCAGTGCAAACGTGTAATCCCAGTGATTCAGGAGGTTGAAGCAAAAGGATCATAAGTTTGAGGCCAGTCAGGGCCACTTGGCAAGACCCTGTCTCAAAATTTAAAAAAAAAAATTTAAAAAGGGCAGCTCAGTGGTAGATGCCCCTGGGTTTAATCCCTGGTACTGAAACAAACAACCAAACAAAAAAACACAAACAAGGCCTTGGTGATCTGGTCATTACCTTCCTTGATAACTTCTTCTTCACTATTTTCTTGTTTGTTTGGTTTTAGTTTTGATGTTGGGGATTGAACCCAAGGCCTCACCCATACTAAGCAAGCATTTCTACCACTGATCTACACCCCTAACCCACCACTTCCTTTTCTTGATCTTCTTAAAGTTGCAAAAACAAAAATTAGAGTAACAGGGGTAAGGGAGATAGCTTAGGGGAGATGACTTGCTTGGTGTGCATAAGGTTCTGGTTCAGATCCAGCATCTCAAAAAAAAAAAAAAAAAAAAGGAAAAAGGAAAAAAAAAGAGAAAGAAAAATAACAATAGTAGCAGACAGTTAGGAAAGAGAAGTTTAAAGGATTTAAATTATTTGCCCAAAGTCAGAAAGTTCAAGAGCCTTATAGTGAACACCCAAAGTTAAATCTGTCCCCAAAGCGCATTGGCTTTAATCACTGCAATATGTTTCTTGCTATTTGAATGTGGCAGGCTTTGTCTGTTTCTGTTTTGTCTTGAATCTTTCTGGAACTGGGAATTGAACCCAGGGACACTTAATCACTGAGCCACATGCCCAGTCCTTTTTATTTATTTATTTTATTTTATTTATTTTTTATGTGGTGCTGAGAATTGAACCCAGTGCTTCACACATACTCTACCACTGAGCCACAACCACAGCCCCTTATTTTTTATTTTGAGACAGGGTCTCACTAAGTTACTTAGAGTCTTGCTAAATTGCTAAGGCTGGTTTTGAACTTGCAATCCTTCTGCCTCAGCCTCCCCAGCCACTTGCACCCAGTTTTTTTTTTTTTTTCAAACCATTGAAACACATCCCCATCCTGTTTTATTTCTTATTTTAAATAATTGGAATTACAGGCATGCACCATCACACCTTGCTCAACCAAAGTTAGTTAGTTTCCCAAACATGTATTATATCTTTTTTAAATACCTTTGCCAATCTTATTCCTTCTGGAAGGAATGTCTATCCCATATACCCTACATATAAATCCTACAAAATTAGGCTCAGAAAATCGCTTCTATATTAATTTTAATAAGCTTTTGGTCAGAATTTTACTTTCTGTGTAAAAGGGGGAACAGAGAAGAAAAGCACTTAAAAATCCACTTCTGGGGAAAAGAGAATAATAACATATGATATGTATGTAACTTAAAGCATTTAAAAGGCATGTAAAGAGTATTGATTCCCTTTAAAAAGTAAAGAAATAGATGTTGTTTCAGAGATGGCTAAGGCTTCTTCCCTCTGTAAAATCTTTACAAACTTTTCCACTGGACAAAATTTAACAGCTACCATTTCCATGCTTCTATTATAACTTCATTAAATTGTATCATATTTGTTGATTTAAAATATCTTACCTAACTCTCTGTATGTATGTGTGTCTGTGTTTTACTGGGGTTGGAAATCAGGGCCTTGGGCATAAAAGACAAGTGCTCTACCAACAGATCCTCTAATTCTGTTTTTCTTTTTTTTGGTACCAGTGATTGAACCCAAAGAGTGCTTAACCACTGAGTCACATCCCCAGGCTTTACTTTGAGAGAGGTCACACTAAGCTGCTGAGGCTGACTTTGAACTTGCAATCCTCCTGCCTCAACCTTCCAAGCTGCTGAGATTACAGGCCTGTGCCACCTAATTCTTGTAGACAGGTATGAGTCAGGGGTTAAAAACAGGGTCTCACAGTTTAGTACCTATGTATCCAACAAATGGTCATTGAACCTCAGTACTAACACAGGCTCTATTTCAGTAGTTCATTCAAAAACTAGGAATGATCTCTTAGTACCTAAAACCCTGATATCCTCACTCAAAATGTTCCACAGAAATTCATTTGTCTAAACTTTTCGTTCCTTTCCATTAAGTCAAACTGGTATACACTTGGTAAACTTAAAAGCACCTTAAACTTTTCTTCCCCCATGTTTTGCCTCCCTCTTTCTTTCTGTTTATGCTGCATTAACATAGCCTTTAAACCACAGGTCATAACCTGGTAACTCATAAATGAAATTAGACTTACAAACATGTTTGGTTTAACTTGTAGTTAAAATTTTTTTCTTAATTATTCACCAATAATTAGCAATTGGGAGCTTTCATAGTGCAAACAAGATCCTAGATTTTCAGTGAAAACTGAAAGGTCAAGCAGACCTAGATTCTCGCACAACATCAATTGCCAGGAACTGAGTAGAGACTGCCCTCTTTGGACTGGGCTTGTCTAATGTCACTCTAGCTGGCATTATCCCCATCAGTATTTGATTTTGTGACCTCTGTTTTAAGAACTAGACCAGTTCCAAATACTCCTTAAAGTATTCTCTACACTTCTTTGGCTCAAGTAATCTCGATCATATTTTAGTACAAAACACCTGTTATTTACATTCTTCATCTGTAGTTAATCATGTGTGACTTTGTGGAAAATCTCATGATTATCTGATATCAAAGACAGACAGCAGAGACTTTGAGGCAAAGCAAAGTACCAAAAATCTCACAGGTTGGCCATTTAAATTATTGCTTATCAATTCAACAAATATTTATTCTGTTCCTGCTGGGATATCTAGATTAAAAAAACAATATTTCTGACATGCTGATGGGCATCTTGATTAGCACTTTATATACACGATCTCAATTATTATTTGCAACGATTCTGTGAAGTAAATATACTGCATTTCATTCTATAGATGAGGAAACAGAGGTATATTAGGCTTCTAACCCAAGTTTGTTTGACTCTGAATCTTTTAGTCTAGTCTTTTGAATTACTGGGTAAATCCATCATTATTGTGGTCAAAAATTTGCTTCTTTATTTTGTTTTTGGTGCTGGGAATTGAACCCAGACATTTGTAGGTGCTAAGTACATCCTCTTTTACTGAGCTATATTCACACCCCCTAATTCTTAGCTTTGAAAGTCCAGAAGCTTGATTTTTCTCAGTGCAATCTGAATTGATCAACTGACAAGGACTAATTCATGGAAACTCTCAAGGCACTTACACTTTAAATGTCACCTTATAATTTTACAGATTATATGTTTATGTTACCAAGTCAATGTATTTTTTTGAAATCATCAATACCTGAGAAATTAAATCATAACTGAAAGTGGCAACTAGGTGTGGTGGCACATGCCTATAATCCCAGCTACTCAGAAGGCTGAGTCTGGAGGATCACAAGTTTGAAGCTAGACTGGGCAACTTAGTGAGACATTGGATCAGAATAAAATAAGGTTTGGGGATGTACCTCAGTGGCAGAGCACCCCTGGTTTCAATCCCCAGTACCAACCCCCACAAAATTGGGAAAATTAAAGAAGTACCCAGGCATTGTCCTGACTCCATTTCACTAACCTATTATCTTTGAGTTTTGTTGGTGGTGGTCCCCCCCTCTCCCCAGCCACCAGCTTCTTCTCAGATTGAAAGTACAAACAACCCTGGCACTAGTAGGACCTGCAGAACCAGACTTGCAACATGTTTATGCATACTTCTAGGCTCCCCAGTTTTGTTTATCCCTTTTATAATCCTCCTGCCTCACCTTCCCAAATTTCTAATATTATAGACCCATGTCACAGCACCCAGCATCTTTTTCTGTTTGTTTTTTGTTTTGTTTTTGAGTGCTGGGTATTGAATCCAGGTCCTTATACATGCTATCTAAGTATATGCTGTACCACAGAGCACTGATTTACATCCCCATTCCTGGCAAAATAATTTTAATTTTTAAGGAGAGATTTCTTAAGAAAAGGAAGCAGTCATGATATAATTGATCCAATGACAAATGGGCATAAGATTAAGGGAGTAGGGCTTATGAGTTGGAGAAGATGTAATATATTCTTTGAACTTGCTCCTGGTACAAGGTACCTGGTAACATATTTAGGTTCAAATTTTAAAATTGGAAAGAACTGTTTTACTAATACTGGAGATATTAAGGCTAAAATAAAAGGGGAAAAAAGTTATCTTCCCCCATTAACCACCATCATGTATCTTCAACATCACCAAAACAGATGAGCATCAGCTAAATCAGCATGGAGTAGAGGCAGCACTTGGTGGAATATCATAAGATTGGATTTGTTTCTGAACAGGTATGGGACTCATTATGGGTGTTCAAGGAAATAATTGAGCCAGGGATATATTACGCAGGATGCTGGAGATTCTGCAAGCAGTTAAAGACCAAAACCAAGGAAAATAGAGTTACATGGGAAACCTTGATTTTAACTCAGAATTTTCTCATGTGTTGACTACAAAGCTGAGAAGGAATAAAGGTATATATGCCTTGCAATCTTCTGCCCAGAGCTGATGTTGATGCAGTTAACAATAAAGAACTATCAATTTAATTCTAATTGTCCAATTTTAATAGTCCATCAAAATGATAACAAGATTTTAAAAGTATAGCCTTTATAGGTTTATGCAGAATCAACTGAAGAAGAGAACATAGACTGGGTAATAATCACAAATTACAGATATTATATAAAGTGGTATAGAGAAAGGAGTGGCCACAGAAGAGACACGAAAAGAAAGGAATGTATAATATTAGCAACAGTTGACTGATGAGTTAATAATCAGAAACTGGGGTAAAAGTCAAAGATGATATGAAATTTTCTGTCATGGCAGCTAAGAGTTATGATTCAACTAAGAAAATAGAATTTTTTTTTTTTTTTGTATTAGGGATTGAACCCAGGGGGACACTACCTCTGAGCTATATCCCCAACCCTTTTTGTTTTATTTTGAGATAGGGTCTCACTAAGTTGCTGAGACTGGCTTTGAACTTGTAATCCTCCTGCCTCAGCCTCCTGAGTCTCTAATATTAGAGGAATGTACCAGCATGCTTGGACTAGAAAAACAGAATTTTGAAAGAATAATCAGATCTGTGACTGGATCTTTGCAGTACAGCCCATGCTTTCCATACACAAGATACAATCCTCAGTACCACTAGTATCACAAAAAATTAATGAGAGTAATCATTTTGATAGTGGGAGATTTCTCTTTTTTAAAAGGTTTTTAAGCCTAAGGCAATACTCAGGCCATGATGTTATTTTTATATTTTTTTTCATAATGGGATTGAACCCAGGAGTTACATACCAGCCCTTTTAATTTTGTGACAGGGTCACAATAAGTTGCTGAGGTTGTACTCAGACTTGTGATCTTCCTGCCTCAGCCTCCCAAATTGCTGGGATTACAGGCATGTGCCATCACACCTGGCTCAGCCTGTGATTTAAATTAGGAGAATATAGATCAAATCACATACTAAAAGATTTTTTCCTCATTTGAATTGTTATATTTACTGCTTATGCTGCTCATTTACTATTAACATTGAGACTTAACATATTCTCAGTGGTCATTTCATGTGAATGTCTTATTTCCAAAAACAAAATTTCCACTTCCAAAGACTAATGTTTTATTACTCTCACACTATCAATAACTATATGCCAATTAAGCATACTTTACTTATGCATATGGTTCAGATATCCTTTGAAAAACATAAAGGAGATATTAAAAATCATGAACAATATTCTATGAGAAAAAAGGTCAGGATGCCAATGAACAATGCAAGGGAACTAGAAGGAAACCTTAGAAATTAAACACATGAAAATAATAAAAAGAATCAGGCACCAAGGCACATGTTGTAATCCCACCTACTCAGGAGTCTGAGATGGGAAGATGAAAAGTTCAAGGCCAGCCTGGGCAACTTGGTGAGACCCTGCCTCAAAATAAAATAAAGGGTTAGGGGTGTAGCTCAGTGGTATAGCATTTTCCTGGCACATGCGAGACCCTGGGTTCAATACCCAATACTGGGGAAAAAAAAAAAAAAAGAGTGGAACAGAGAAGAGATAAGAATTATCAAATGAATAAAAACAGAAAATTTGCTGGGCGCAGTGGTGCATGCCTATAATCCCAGAGAGTTGGGAGGCTGAGGCAGGAAGATTGCGTGTTCAAAGCCAGCCTCAGCAAAAAGTGAGATGCTAAGCAACTCAGTCAGACCCTGACTCTAAATAAAATACAAAAAAGGCTGGGGATGTGGCTCAGTGATCAAGTGCCCCTGAGTTCAATTTCTAGTAACTGCCTCCCGCAAAAAAAAAAAAGAAAATTTCCCAGAACTGAAAGATACAGATTTTTACATTGAGAGTGGTGATCACCAAGAACTCAGTCTAATGAATAAAATAAGAACTACACAAGGAAATATTCTTTGTAAAATGCATTTTAAATTTTTATTAGAGCATTATAGTCATACATAGTAGCTGACTTTATCTCAACAATATTATACATGCACCCACTCCATTTCAGTCCCTGTTCCCACCCCAACCCTTCACTCCCTTGATCCTCCCCTTGCTCATCCATTATCCATCCTTGATTGGTGCTTTCCACACAAACATATTCCACCGCCCTCATTATACATCGTCATCCATTTATCAGAGAAAACATTTGGCCTTTGATTTTTTGGGCTTGGCTTATTTCACTTAGCATGATATTTTCCAATTTCATCCATTCACCAGCAAATGTCATAATTTTATTCTTCTTTACGGCTGAGTAATATTCCATTGTGTATATATAGCACAGTTTCTTTATCCATTCATCAATTGAAGGGCATCTCGGTTGGTTCCACAATCTAGCTATTCTAAATTGAGCTGCTATGTACTGGCGATTATAGCACATCATGTAGAGTGCCTGATTCCCATGCTGGAGGCCCGGGTTCAATTCCCCAGCACTGTGGGATTGTAGAAATAAATTGAGCTGCTATGAACATTGATGTGGCTGCATCACTGTAGTATACTGATTTTAAGTACAATTTTTTTTTCATATATTTGTTGCTTATTTGTGTTTCTTCTTTTGAAAAATGTCTTTTTAGTTCTTTTCCCATTATTGCCCATCTATTGATTGGGTTATTTGTGGGGTTTGTTTGTATGTGTGTGTGTAAGTTTTTTGAGTTTTTAAAAATATATTCTGGATATTAATCCCCTATCAGAGGAGCAGCTGGTAAAGATATTTTCCCATTCTTTAGGCTCTTTATTCATATTCTTGTTTCCTTTGCTGTGCAGAAGCTTTCTAATTTGATGGCATCCCACTTATTGATTCTTATTTTTATTTCTTGAGATTTAGGGGTCTTATTAAGGTGCCTGCACCGATTTGATGCTGACCCTATGTTTTCTTCTAGCAGCTGCAGTTTCTGGTCGAATTCATAAGTCTTTGATCCATTTTGATTTGACTTTCACAGAAAGAAATATCAAGCACTGAAATTTTAGAACATCAAAAATAATAGGAAACTTTAGAGAAAAGATGCAGGTTAAATACAGAGGTTTCCAGAGTCATAATAATATTATCAGTCTTATCAGTAATCTCCTAGGAGCTAGATTACAATCAATGACTTCAAAATGAAGAAAACATATTTCCAACCTTGAATTTTATACCCAAACTATAAAGGTCTATCTTTTTAATATTTTTAGTTGTAAATGGACACAATACCTTTATTTTATTTATTTATTTATTTATATGTGGTGCTGAGAACTGAACCCAGTACCTCACATATGCTAGGCAAGTGCTCTACCACTGAACTACAACCCCAGCCCATAAGTGTCTATCTTCTTTTTGAACATACAAGGTCTGCAAAAATCTACTTCCCAGTCAGGCGCGGTGGTACATGCCTGTAATCCCAGTGACTTGGGAGGCAGATGCAGGAGGATAAAAAAAGGGCGGGGATGGTCAAGGGGCCCCAGGATTCAATCCCAAGTACCAAAACAAACAAGACAAAAAAAACTTACTTCCCATGCACTCTTTTCTCAGGAAGCTTATTAAGAATATGTTCCACCAACTCAAGGAAAGAAGATGACAGATGATAGGATATTCAAGAAGTAAAGGAATTAACATAGAAGAGAAAATGAAGGAATCACTAAAAAAAAAAATTGTGAAAAGAAATCCCAGAATGGTAATTGTGAAGCAGGCCTATAAAAACAAACAGTGGTAGGCTGCTTGTGGTAGGCTAGAGAGGAGGATCAAGCTAGCTTAGTAAAGTTAGCAGAACCCTGTCTCAAAATTAAAAGTAAAATGGGCTGGGGATGTAGCTCAGTGGTAAAGTACCTCTGGGTTCAATCCACAGAACTGGGAAAACCAAAAACCAAAAACCAAAACAAAACAAAAAAACCCAAGAAATAGCTGAGATGTTGAAACAAAGAGAGGAAAAATGGCGTAAGAAAATTAAATCTTCATCTGCCATAGAAATAAACAAATAAGAAATATCTACATTTCAATGAAGAAATCAGAGTGTAATTGTGCTACTTGGAAATGTGGGGATAAGGAGCTAAAAAACAGCTGTGATTTGAAAAGGACTGCTTTCTTTTTTTTTTTTTTTTAAGTTGTGGATGGACCTTTTCTTTTTTATTTTATTTTATTTTTTTCATTTGTTTTCATGCTGTGCTGAAAATTGAACCGAGTGCCTCACACGTGCTAGGCAAGCCTCTACCACTGAGTCACAAACCCCAACCCCAAGGGACTGCTTCTTAAGAACAGGATTCAAACCAGGTGCAGTGGTGCACATCTGTAATCCCAGTGGCTCAGAGGTCTGAGGCAGGAGGATAGTAAATTTAAAGTTAGCGTCAGCAACTTAGCAAGACTCTAAGCAACTCAGTGAGAACCTGTCTCTAAATAAAATATTAAAAAGGTCTGGGGATGTGACTCAGTGGTTAAGCACCCCTGGGCTCTATCCCCAGTACAAAAAAAAAAAAAAGAAAAGAAAGAAAGAAAAAAGAACAGTATTCAAAGTTGTGAAGGAATAAATCAGAGAACTACTTCATTTTTATATAAGGTATTTATCTTTTAAAACTATTACATCTGTAACTTTAGAGAATAATCCTAAAAATTAGATGCAGTAGCACAGACCTACATTCTCAGTTACTCCAGACACTGAGACAGGAGGCCTTCGAATTCAAGGTCAGTCTGGGAAACTTAGCAAGTTCCTGTTTCAATATTTAAAAAGCAGCAGCAGAAGACTGGAGATGTAGCTCAGTGGTAGAGCACCCCTGAGGGTTCAATCCTAAGTACTACCAATAATAATTATAAAAAATTTGGGTAGTAACATTTTAACTTAAAAAATGGTTTATGTTATTTCCAATTAGGCAAAAATACACACAAGGAAATATAACACATTACTCAGTTTATTGTCTTGTCTTCTCTCGTCTCTCCTTAGATGCCATTCCCTGCCTCCATTTGAAAAACAAACTATGTATACTTATTTCTCTTTTTTTTAAATTAATTTTTTGATGGTAGGAATTGAACCCAGGGCCTTATGCCTCTACCACTAAGTTACACACCCAGCCCAACTATGTATATTTTCATAAACTCAAATAATTACATATGTTCTCACCACTCTTCATCTTGACCTATATAATTGCTATAACATTGAACACTTGGTTCTGCTTCTTTTTGTTGTAAACAAATTTTAAAATGATGAAGGTGAACATTTGAAACATAAACTGATAAAAGTCTACCAGAACAAGTACAGGTTTTTCTGAGCGGGTTTGTTGTTGTTGTTGTTTGATACTGGGGATTGAACTCAGGGTGCTTTACCACGGAGCTACATCCCCAGTCCTTTTTATTTTTGGGACAGGGTCTTACTAAATTACTGAAGTTGGCCTTGAACTCGAGATCCTCCTGCTTCAGCCTTGGGAGCCACTGGGATTACAGGCATACACCACTGTGCCCAGCCCAAGCAGAGTTTTGAAAATTGATGAAGGGCCATTATGTAAGAAGTATGTTCCACAATTCTTGGATCTATGTGTAGTTTAATGGCCTATATATGATTCATTATTCATTTAATTTGTTCATATAATAAATTAACCTATAACCATTACAGATCTTACATTTGAGGAATCATACTAAATTCTGAATTTCCTAAAATCTGTATTCTCTATTGTACTCCAAGTTTTAACTACTGTAATGTGCTTAATTCAGCAATATGGGGGGGGGAGCGGTGCTGGGGATCAAACTCAGAGCACTAGCATATTTAACATCTGCAATTCTTTCTTAGAGAAAAATTCAAATTTAACAACAGAATTTATTGCTTATGGTTCAATATGGAGACCAAATGTACACAACGTTGCTAAATTCAACATTCTGAAGAAACTTTATATTATCTTTTTTGATTTTCCTGCTTTCCAAGAGTTAGATAGATATCAAGCCAATGTTAAAGAGGGAGGAGGTTCCATTTTCTGCATTCTTCAGAAACCATACTTATCAAGCAAGTATTAAAAATATAGGGGTTGGGATTGTAGTTCAGTGGTAGAGCACTTGCCTAGCATGTGTGAGGCACTGGGTTCAATTCTCAGCACCTCATATAAATGCGGTGAAAATTAAAGGTCCACTGACAACTAAATATATATATAAATATATATACTATATATAGATATATACTATATATAGTATATATATTTATATATAGTATATAGTATATATAGTATATAGTATATATATATAGTATATAGTATAGTATATATATATTGATATGGTGGCACAGGCTTGTAATCCCAGAGGTTAGGGAGGCTGAGGCAGGAGGATCTGACTTCAAAGCCAGACTCCCAAAGTAGCAAGACCTGTTTCTAATAAAATATAAAAATGGGCTGGGGATGTGGTTCGGTGGTTAAGCACTCCTGGGTTCAATCCTGGCACCAAAGTGAGGGGGCGAGGGGAGGTGCCGCGGGGAAGAGCAATAAGAAGAAGAAAAAAAAAAATCAAGGATTGAACATGTAGCTTAGTTGTAGGTCACTTGCCTAGAAGGTCCTGGGTTTGATTCCCAACACTTTAAAAAAAAAAAAAAAAAAAAAAAAAAAAAAGGTCAAACAGCAATTTCCACGAAGATATGAGCTCTGCTGTCCACTGAGGCATCCCCAACGATAAAAACAGAACCCACCATCATACTTATTACTAAAATGTGCTGCAGAATAAATAAAACAATACTTTGTAATATTGGCTACCTTCTCTAACCAATAGAGATATTTTTTTATATCATTCTATTATGTTTCAGGTTGTTTTTTTTTTAATTGTCGTTTGTTTTTTGGTGTTTCAGAGGAATGAACTCAGGACGACTGGCATACTAAGGAAGCTGCCCTAGCCATTGCACATATCCTCAACTCTTTTTATTTTGAGACAGTTTCACTAAGGTGGAGGCCTCAGTCTCCCTAATAGCTGGAATTACAAGGAGGAGACAGAATCAACGCGTCAGATTAAGGAAGATCTGTCTTGTAATTTTGTCTCCCAGAGCCGGGAGAGGGAGAGAGTTCGGGAGGTGCTTTTCTGGGAGGGGTCACAATAGGACCCACACCCACCTTGCTACCAATAAAACTTCCAGACTACTCTGTCAGTCCTCTTTGAAAATTGCATGGTCTGAAGAGTCGATTCTTATTAGAAAAAGTCACATTTTTCAGGAGCAGGCGCTTCCCACTCCATGCAAAATGACGCCAAAACCAAAACCGCAGTCTTGGCTAATTCGAACGCAAGCACATTTATTAGTACTGGCCCAAATTACCCACTTTCTTCTGCTGCGCAGGCCAATATCCACAACCACACTGACGCCTCCTACAGGCGAACGTCGCACCAGTAGCCGGTGGGAAGCGCAGCGGTTCTCAGCCAGACGGGGAGAATGGGATTTGTGCACTCCAGTAATCCAAACACCTCGAGTAGATCTCCGCCTTTAAAATCTGCATTCGGCAAGAAATGCTCTTTCATATTACAAGCTGGGGAAACAAGTCTCCCGAGCCCATCAAGGGCAAGCTCTTCTCCAAATGCTAAGACTACCTCCTTTAAACCCCACCCCGCAACCTTCGGCTCAGAACCACACAGGACCCGACTCCCAAGGGTCACAGCCGAGCGTTCAGCGGCTTCCGGAGCCGGCCTTTAAAGCAGCGGCGCGGCGGTGGGGCTGCCCCCGAGTTCAACTTCCGGCCACAGAGTGAGAGGATGTTTTCCTACTGGAGCTGAGGCCGCGGGGACGCGCCCTAGCCACGCCCCCGGCCACGCCCGCCACGCCCGGCCTTCGGAGCGCAAGCACAGACAGGCACGGAAAGACGGGGCCGCGTGGGCGGCTGCTGCAGGGTTCGCGGTCGTCCCGCTTAGCTCGGTGGCGCGGAGGCACGCCCCGAGCGGGCGGAGGGCGCGGCGGCGCGCGCGCGCTCCCGGTGCCCTCCCCGTGACGTGCCTGTCCAGGGCCGCGCTAGGGCGCTGTAACTGCCAGTGCCGCTGTCATGGCGTCGGAGGCGCTGGCTGAGGAGAGCTGGCCGCAGTCTCTATAGAGCGAGGGGCGGGCGGCCGGGTATGGAGAGCGGCCCCGAGAGCCTGCTGCCGCTAGAACACGGGGTGGCGGCCAGGCCAGTGCCCGGAACAAGTTCTCCGCCGGAAGGACTGCAGGAGACCAGGCTTGCCGCTGGGGATGGTCCCGGAGTATGGGCGGCGGAGAACGGCGGCGGGAATGGGCAGGGGGCGGTGGCTGCCAGAAGCCCCCCAGACTCGGTTTCTCCCACGGACTCTCCTCAGACTCCTGGACTCTGCAGCTCCTTCCCCGGCTTGGACTTAAAGGAGAGCGTTTTGGAGAGTCCTACTGCCGCTAAGGCGCCTCTGAGAGGGCAGCACAAGGTGACCGCCTCCCCCGAGACAACCGAGGCCGGAGCGGGCCATGGTTCAGGTCCTGCCGGAGACTCAGGGACCCTCCCGGATCCTGCCGGCACCTGCAAAGCAGAGCTGGGGGCCGGCGGCTCCGAGGAGCCCCGCAGCGCCGGCGGCCTCAGCAGCAGTTGCAGCGACCCGAGCCCTCCTGGGGAATCGCCGAGCCTGGACTCCCTGGAGTCGTTCTCTAACCTGCACTCTTTCCCCAGTAGCTCCGAGTTCAATAGTGAAGAGGGAGCCGAGAACAGGGTCCCTGAGGAGGAGGAGGGCGCGGCATTGTTGCCCGGGGCTGCCCCTCTGTGCAGAGAGGAGGAGGAGGACACCGCTCAGGTGTTGGCAGCCTCCAAGGAACGCTTCCCGGGACAATCTGTGTATCACATCAAGTGGATCCAGTGGAAGGAAGAGAACACACCCATCATCACCCAGAATGAGAATGGACCCTGCCCATTGCTGGCCATCCTCAATGTTTTGCTTCTGGCCTGGAAGGTACATTCTGCAGCTCTTTACTTCCTACCGTTTCTGGGGAGGGGCAAAATGGGGTGAGGAAGCTATTGCTTGTCAGCTGATGCCTTCCTTTTTTCTTCATTTAGCAGTCCCCTTTTCTTAGATGAAATTCATTCCAGGAATCCCTTGTTGAAATAATATTTATATTCACATATATATGTTTATCATATGTGTATAGCATATATATGTCGTATATGTTTATCATATACTATATATGTATGTATGTACACATAGTGTGTGTGTTTGTATCAGGAAGAATTGCACTTAACTTCAGATCTGTTTAGTAGTGTTTAAATAAGAGTTCAACATTCAGTTGACTGTTGCTGCTGGTATACTGTACTTACAAACAAGTAGGACTTAAACCACCCTATACCAAAGATTATTTTTAACCTATATTTTCCTATATTATTGCTTTGTACTGGCATTATAACAAGGCAAAAAAGTGAAGAATTGGAGAAGGTAATCTTCAGAATTTACCATCAATCCATGATATTATGGAATAACTTTTGACGGTTATGTTTAGTCTATTTTCCAACTAATTCTTGCCCAATTGGATACTTAAGGGAATGGTGATAAGGAAGATGTGACCGTTTAGAGAAATACCACTTAAGAAACAGTTGGTCTGAGACCCAATTACCATAATTTCTAGGTTTTCAAAGACTGATTTCATCTTATGCATGATTTTTCACTTGACTCATTTCTTTGACTTTCTTAAAAGGTTTGGCATCATTGCCAGTAATCATACATCAGAATGTATTGAGGGAGCTTAAACTATTAACAACTAAAATAAGAAAATATATATCTAAGGTAGTGGAGCAAAAAAGGGAAGGGTAAGTATGTTGAAGACTCACAACAAGTAACCTGCATCTTGTTTAAGTTAACAGTTTCAAGGTGCTGAGAAACTGCATCTCAGATCACTTTTATTTTCAAAATGGTAATTATATCTATAGATAAAATATTCTCTAAAATATTCTCTAGGGAAACAATAGCTTGGACTATTCTGATTAGTTAGGAATAAAATCAAGTAAAGGAGATAATATTTATTATATGCTTTATCTTCCTATTGCTAGCATGGCTGATAGAAAGGAAGTAAGATTAGAATCCTTTCCATTATCTGGTGCATAATGGCACTTGGATGTTTTGAGTGAAGACAGTGCCTGCTTTTAAAAAAAATTTTTAAGTTACTGGAGATTGAGCCCAGGGGCACTCTACCACAGAGCTATGACCCCAACCCCTTTTTTTATTTTTTATTTTGAGACAGGATCTCATTGAGTTGTTAAAGCTGATCTCAAACTTGAAATTCTCCTGCTTCCATCTCCCAAGTCACTGGGATCACAGGCATGTGCCCTGGGCCCAGCCAGTGCCTGCTCTAGAAGAGCTATCAGGATATTTGGGATTGCTGTGTTTATTTACTTGAAATTATTAAAGAATACTAAATATTAGGTTATATGGAACAAATAGGAATGCACTAGATATTCAAAAAGGAGAAATTTTCTTCTGGTTTGTCACAGTCCCAGAAAACTTCATGGGATTAATAGGTCTTGAAACAGGCTTTTAAGGAAAAAAAATTTAGGTTAACAGGGAAATGTAATTCCTACCAGAGAGAAGAATATAAACAAAAGGAATGAAAACAGAATGAATAGAGTGTGTGTGTGTGTGTGTATTTATTAGATGACAGAAATAGTAAATTCATACTGAAGAATAATAAAAAGTGAAAAGGTGTAGAAGACTGACTTGATGAAGGCCTTTGACCAGGGAATTAAAACTTGATTCTGTGAGTCATTCTCTTTTGTAGGAAGGGATAACTTAGTTTCCTTTAAGCTTCTCTCTCTCCTTCGTTTCCATATAGTATTGCAGAACTTCACAGGAAGAAGCAATTGTACTGTGTGGCCTGGACTACTTGAGGATAGATGAGCTTTGAAATGACTCTGAAAGACAGATTTGAGTATGTGATCACATTTATGGGTTCCCACTATGTGTAAGGTACTACACACATGCAGAAAAGAGTATAAAACGAATTTGTGCAACTTGCTATATAACAAGGAAGCAGACATATAAACAATAGTTGCAGAGTAATGTGAGAAACTCTAATGTATCGTGAAAATACAGAGAAAAGGGTAATTGGGGATGAGTGTGTCAAGGGAAACCTTCATAGAAGAGAACCTATGAACCAGGTCTGTAGGACGAATGAGAGAAGGCCATTTGGGCAAAGGGTGTATTCAAAGATGGTAAAGCTTTGAGAGAAGGGTTTGTTGTGTTTGGGACCTCCAAATTTGGCTATAGTGCAGTGGAGGAGGGAAATGAAATAGGAATAGCAGGAAAGAAAATTAATAGTCTTGTTAGGCTGTGAATGAGTAGGCATGCAAATGAATTTGAAGATTATTTTGTAAATATGTGGTTTTCAGTCTTTTCTGCATCTAGTCTATGTGCACAAAAATGGTCATCAGTAATCATTGACTGATCGGGAGATGGATAAGAGAAGCAATGTAAAGCAGTAATCTCAAAGTAAACCAGGAATTCTAGAGGTTGAAACTACCTTCTTAATAATATTGTGATGTTATTTGCCTTTTTGAAATGTCAGGGAGTTTCTCTAGGCTGCATGATTGGTGATGAATTGCCCTGACAGTTAATGGAATGTGTCTGTATATTCTTGTGTTCTAAATTTTTCTGTTTTGCCAGGCATGGTGGCACACACCTATAATCTCAGCAACTCCAGAGGCAGAGATAGGAGGGTCACAGGTTCAAGGCCAGCGTTGACAAAGTAGTGAGATTTGCTTTTTTCTTTTTGGCACCAGGGAGTCAACCCAGGGACACTTAACCCCTGAGCTTCATCCCCAGACCTTTTTATATTTTATATCAGGGTCTCACTGAGTTGCTTAGGCCTTACTAAGTTGCTGAGGCTGGCTTTGAACTTGAGGTCCTCCTATATCAGACTCCAGAGCAGCTGAGATTATAGGCATGTATCACCGTACCTGGCTTTAGTGAGACTGTGTGTCAAAATAAAACACAAAGGCTGGGAATGTAACTCAGTGGTAAAGGCCCCCTGGTACAATCACCAATACTGAAAAATGTTTTTTCCCCTCAGTCTTAATTTCCAATGTGGTAAATATTAATAGATAGAATCCACATAGACAAAAATTCTTTGGGACCCTCAGTAATTTTTAATACTATGAAGGACTCTGAGGACAAAAAGTGTGAAAATGTTGGAATAGAGAAAATAACAAATAGTATGTGAAAGTAGTTGCCAAATTTAGAGGGCTTATCACTAGGAGTGTGTAGACTTTATTTATACCTGATAAGAGACCTGAATAATGGTTGAATAGAGAAGTAAAATTTTGGGGAAGGAACCCAAGGCCTTATACATGTTAAACGTGTCCTCTACCACTGAACTACATCCCCAGCCCCACTTTTTTATTTCTTTATTTTGATGCTGGCAATTGAATCCAGTGCCTTGCACATGCTAAGGGAGGAGCTCAACCACTAAGCTATGTCCTTAGCATCCAACGCGATCTTTTAATTTGAAATTAGGATAGACATAAGATTGTAATGAATGTAATAGAAAAAATTAATAAGGATAACTTTTTTGTTTGGTTTATTTTGGGGGTCAAATCCAGGGCCTAACACATGCTAGGCAAGTACTCTACCTCTGAGCTATATTTACATCCCTATCCCTAAGCATAGCTTTTTTTTCTTTTCTTTTCTTTTCTTTTTCTTTTTGTACTGAAGATTGAACCCAGGGGTGCCTAACCACTGAGCCACATCCCCACCCCTTTTTTATATTTTATTTAGAGACAGGGTCTTGCTGAGTTGCTCAGTGCCTTGCTAATTTGTTGAGGCTGACTTTGAATTTGGGAAATTCTTGCCTCAGCCTCCCGAGCTGCTGGGATTACAGGCATGGGCCCAGCAACTAACTTTCTTTCTTTTTTTTTTTGATAGGTAATTCTTTGCCTTTTCTCTTTGATGAAGGAAAGTACCAGTCCAGTGATGAATTTATCACTAACTAGATATAACAAATGAAGGCAGCCAATCGCCATGGCATATGCCTGTAATCCCAGCTACTCAGGAGGCTGAATCAGGATCCCAAGTTCAAGGGCAACCTGAGCAACTTGGCAAGACTGTCTCAATAGGAAAATTTTAAAGAAGGCCTGGGGATGTAACTCAGTGGCAGAACACTTGCTTAGCATGTACAAGGCCCTGGGTTCCCCAGCACCACCCTAAAACAAAAGAAACAACAAAAGAGATGGCATCCATTTTTTTTCAAATTCTGATAATACCTATTGGTTGAGTCTTTCATAAGATAGGAAGGGTGTAAATGCAGTCATTTTAGATGGGAAAGTTGATGCCAAAGTTTGCTTGTGTCAAGTCTAATAGAGGGGCATAAAAGTATTATACCTCCAGAAGCATGGGCTAGGTCTCAGGAAAGAGGTCAAAATTATAGGTTGAATTTGGGGATTATTGCATAGATATAAGTATACTATCTATGAGACTAAATGAATTCTCCATGGAGAGTAATAAGCTATAATTCTCAACATTTTTCTATCTCAGCATGTGTATGTAATTACAAATTGCCAACGAAACATTCTACCTGTGTTGCCTGTGTTTCATTTCCCCATTCCTTTCTTCACCACATTCTCCAACAGGTAAAGAGAAAACAGAGGAATAAGATTAAAAAGGTGTGTTAGAAGTGAGAGAATTAAAAAAAAAATCAGCAAATGTACAATTTGAAATGTAGAATGAGAAGTAGAAATAGGACACTGTCATGAGAGTAGTCAGGGAGAGAAAATGTAATAGAAAAATGGTTTCTTACCATTGTCAAATGCAACAGTATCAAGGAACAGATGGAGCAGGAAAGATTTTGCCAAAAAGGACAGGTGTGGGGACAAGGTCACTGAAAAGCCAGGAAATATGGATCTGTGGAATATGGTCTCTTTAGAGGAAAGGAACATCAATTTCAGTTTCTGAAGGATTGGGACAAGGATGATACAGACTGGTCATATTAATATAGTGAGGTAGATGGAGTGTGAACCTCATATTTTCCACTATGGCAGAGTAACTAGTGAACTCATCAATATTAAGGAGAGTAGGAGAGAGATGATAAAGCATTGAGGGGGTAGATTTTATGACAGAAGTATTTTGCATTTTAGAGAAGAAGTTTCTTTCGTTCTTTTTCTTTTTTTTAAAGACAGAGTCTCACTAAGTTGCTTAGGGCCTTCCTAAATTGCTGAGGCTGGCTTTGAACTTGCAGTCCTCCTGGTATTTCAGTCATGCACCACCACACCCAGTTTAGGGAGGCTTTAAAAACTTTGGGTATGTCAGTTTTGCTTTTTTTGTTGTTTGTTTTTTGTCTCCAGTAGTTCTCCTGTACCTGGAAATAGGAGCAGGAAGAATGGTTAGTATTTTCAGAATCTGAACTTTTCAAGTGTTGATTCATGGAAGGTAAATGAAATTAGAGTGAAACAGTTGATCCTCTCCTTTAAACGAGGATGGAATCATGAGAAAATCAATAGACTGAACACATCGGAGGTATTTGAGTGATTAAGAGGAAGTAAGTGCAGTAGTTCTGCATGAGGGATGACAGTTAAAATGATCAAACTAGGGTAGGTAGTGAGTTTAAAATATTGACTTGCCAGGTGTATGGTACATACCTGTAATCCCAGTTACTCAGAGGCTGAGGCAGGAATATTGAAAGTTCAAGGCCAGCCTGGGCAATTTAGCAAAACCCTGTCTCAAAATAAAAAGGACTGAGAATATAACTCAATAGAGTGCTCCTGGCTTGAATCCCCAATACCATAAAAGAAAAAAAGAAGGGGGGGAAAAAAAAGCCATTGCTTTAATACTATTAGAGTAGATTATTATTCATAATCTATTAAATAATTGATCTGTAATAACCCAACAAATCAAGAAAAAAATCTGTTCATTAAATTTAATGAAGACTCAAATTTGCTTAACTGATACCAGATATATATATATATATATATATATTTTTTTTTTTTTTTTTTTTTTTTTTTTTTCCCGCGGTGCTGGGGATTTGAACCCAGGGCCTTGTGCTTGCGAGGCAAACACTCTACCAACTGAGCTCTATTCTCTATATCCCCAGCCCCCAGGTATATTTTTGTTTTGCTTCTTTTTTTTTTTTATAGTTAAAACAATCTTTCATTTTTTGCTATAAAATGTCATTTATGGGCATATTTGAGGGCTGGCCTATTTAATTAGGTGTATTTATAAAAATTAACAAGCCAAAAGGAATGTAAAGTAAGATGGGGTAGTGGCACAGTCCTATAATCCCAGCAATTTGGGAAACTAAGGCAGTATTGCAAGTTTGGGGCCAGACTGGACAATTTAGTGAAAGCCTGTGTCAAAATTTAAAAAAAAAAAAAAAAAAAAAATGCTGAGGATATAGCTCAGTGAAACCCTGGGTTCAATCCCCAGTAGCAAAAAGGGGTCAGGGAGTTGTTATATAAAATAAATTTTAGTTTCTGATGATAATGGCCTTATGTTATAAATGTTGAAGCTGAGTGATGAGTACTTAACTGTTGAGTGTGTTACTATTTTTCTACCTTTGCAGTGATTTAAACTTAAAGGTTTTTGCTCTGATACTTTTATGTTTGCAAAGATATGTCCCTATTTTCTCATACTTTTGTTTTCTTTTAGAAAGAATGTTATAGATTCTGAGGCCAACATAAACTCAGAAAAGCTTCAATAGAACTATATATTATGATAGAGGACATATCATAGTGTATAGCTAATTATTATGTAGGTATTAGCATTTTAATAGAAGAATGAATTCAGTATCCTAATTTCAGATGCTGAAATACATAGCTTTTTCTCCCTAACCCTTTTGGGTAGGAAATTCTTTTCCTTCTTTTCTCCTTTGCTTAGTATGAGTTCAAACTCTCTTACTAAAACTATAAACTATCTTCTGTTAAATCAAGGGATGAATGCCAAAGTTGTGAAGCAAGATATTTTATGTTAAGCTGGTTTCTTCACACATCAAACCTACAAACTGTAAGATGAGGATTGATTCATTTGATTCTGTAAAATATTTTAAAAGCTTAAGGTTAAAAAAATATATACCCTACATACAAAAAATGATAAGCTCATCATAAATTAAATCAAAACACACATTGAACTGACAGAAATATTTACCAGATTGTATGTCTAAAGTCTAATTTCTTAGTTTACATAGAGCCTTTATAAATTAGAAAAAGAGTGGGTGTGGTGGCACATGCCTGTCATCCCAGTGACTATAAGAGACTAGTTTGAGGCCACCCTGAACAACTGATCAAGAACCTGTCTCAAAATAAAATAAAAAATAAAAAGGACTGGAAATGTGACTCAGTGGTTAAATGTCCCTCCTTTCGATCCCTGGTACCAAAATAAATAAATAATAAAGGGAAAGATGAGCAACACAGTAGCAAAATGACCAAAAGGCCATTAACAGAAAATTTGAAGTTCAAATGGACATTTCCTTTATCTCATTATCACCTACAAAGTGAGGCTCAATGAATGTGAATCTTTTGCCAGCAATCAGCTTTTGCCATGGCTCTCCTTTCCTTTCTTTCTGTGTGTGTGTGCATGCAGATACTTCTTCTTCTAATGCTTTGCTTTCCCCTGACTTGTAGGAACATTGCAGTCACACACATTTTCTCATGTTCTGTTTCCTAAAGTAAGCACAAAACTCTCTTGAGGTTTTCCAAGTGTATTTATTACTTATAAAAAGGAAAAACAGATGGTGAACCAAAGGTTCTATCTTAGTCTCTGCCCACTCTCTTTTAATTATAGATCTTGTGAGAAGAGATTAAAAACTTCACACAATGGTGGGGTTTTGTTTACACAAATGATTTTAAGGAAAATTTCTGAATCTTTCATTGCTAGTCTTTCTCAAGAATTAGAAGTAGTGTTGTATCTCTGGATTTGTGAGATAAAGAAGATGAGAGCTGATGATATATAATAGTAATACTGCCAGTGGGTGGTTGCCCTTGCAGTCGTGATGTGTCCATTTTCTCCTCTGTTCTTGATATTAGTATTCCTTCAGTGAAAAATCTTTCTTCTCCCTTTCCACCCTTGTCTGTTGAGGCCCAAGTGAGGGACATTTGGGTACAGGTGGTACCAACAACCATAGGACTTTGAATAATAGTAAGTATTTAATTATTTTTGTGATCACTTACTGTGCTATTTTATATGCATTATATACATTTTCTTAATTTTTTCAAGTACATCACAAAATCTTTGTGTAGATATTGTTTCTATTTTGCATATACAGAAAATTGAAGCTAAATAACGTTTAAATAACTTGTCCAAGGTAAGATTATCACCCACTTCCAAACCAGAGCTCTCAATGGAGATATTTCAGTGAGAAGATAAAATTCAAGATACCAGTAAGCCTTGTGAACAATAGGTCTGGGGCAAAGCAGGGTGGGATAACCAGTGATAGAGAAATAGAGATAGACTTTGTGATTCATTAGACCAAATCCCAGAGATCTAATACCAGACTCATTCTGTTTTTTGCCCCTTGGCTTTGGAAATAGCTGACATTTCTTTGTTTCTTCTTCTTCTTCTTCTTCTTTTTTTTTTTTTTTTGGCCATACCAGGAATTGAAACCAAGGCCTTTTGCTTGCTAAGCATGCACTCCACCATTGAGCTATGTCCCCAGCCCTCTTTCTTTTTATTTTGAGACAGAGTCTCACTAAATTGCTCTATTCGGCCTTGAATTTGAGATCCTCCTGCCTCAGGCTGCTTAGTACTGGGATTACAGGTGTGTGCTGTCTTTGCCTGACTATTATCTGACACTTCTAATTTCAGATTCTTTCGTGGGTTCTGTGGTGAGTAAACTTGCCTTTGCCATCATTGTTTATGAAATTCATTCTTGGCTATTTTTCAGTAATTAAAAATTTCTATCTCTACCGCTACTATCCTTGAAGTGTTCTTCATCTCTTACCTGGACTACTTCAGTTGTCTTCAGACTGGTCTGTTATCCTACCCTGTTCCCATGTATCTTTTAAGCAATTAATGTAGAAGTTTCACTTTTAGGTTTTGTTTGTGGAGATTTTTCAGCATGGCAAGCTTGCTGAACTTCTTAAATTTGTACTGCTGAGGATTGAACATTGAAAATGCTTTCGTACGTTGAAAATGCTTTCTTTCGCTAGTAAATCTCATCGTAACAACCTTCTTTAAAATACTTCGAAGTGTCTATAATTTAACCTGAAATTTTTGCTGGTTTTAAATAGGCATTTGTGTTAATTGGAAGAAGGGATCTATATTATGATAAAAATTAATGATGAAAGTGTTCCAAATTAGCCCGAGTTTGAGGTTGTCTCATAAAATTTTTCTGATTTGAAATACTGGTGGCAAGTAGAAAGCCAATTAGATTTACCAAAAAGTTGGAATTTTAATTATTTCTTTGAATTTAAAATTTTTTTATTTATTCATTTTTTAATAGCTTTTAAAATTATTTTTAGTTTTTGATCTTTATTTCATTTGTTTATTTATATGCAGTGCTGAGAATTGAACCCCATGCCTCACACATGCTAGGCAAGCATTCTACCACTGAGCGACAATCCCAGCCCTGTTTATTCATTTTTGAGTCAAGGTGTTTCTGTGTTGCCCACGCTGTCCTTGAACTACTGGTTCAAGTAATCCTGCCTCAGCATTCCAAGTATCCAGAACTATTGGTGTATTCTAGCCATATCTGGCTAACAGTCTAAATTTTTAATATTTGTAAGTATAATAATTAATTTTAGTAATAAATGAATAATACATATAAGAAATTAAAATATAAAACAAGATGTGTAATATCTTATAATACATACATTTTATTTGCAGGAGCCAGAATTTAAGTCATGTTGAGAGGATCCATAAGTTTTTGAGTCCTTATTTTGAAAAGAGAGAAGGCTTACCTTTCTTTTCTTTGGTTCCCACTAATAATGTTTCTAATATTTTCAGAAGAACAGTGTCTTTACAATTTTAACCCAAAATATAATGAATGTTTTAGATTCATGCTGAAAACATTGGTATGTGTGTATATGATGCATATACAAAATTAGTGAAATTTGAACTAAGAAGAAATTATATTATTTAGTGATTCGTTTTACCATAAATACCTTATTACTCACTGTCTATGGTGGATTGGATCCAGGACTCCCAAAGATTCTCAATATAAAATGGCATCATATTTATATACATCCTATGTGTGTATCTTCCTGTTTAAATTATCTCTAGATTATTTAAATACCCAATAAAATATAAATGCTGTGTAAATGTAAATACTCTATTGCTTTGGGAATAATAACAATTTTAAAAGTCTGTACATGTTCAGTACAGATGAAATTGCCCCTCCCCTTGAATATTTTCTGTCTGGTTGATGGAACCTAAGACTAGGGAGGGCCAACTGTAAATGCAAAAATAGTCTGTATTATGGAGATCAAATAATTCATGTGTGAATTAAAAATGTTATCTCAAGTTCCAGCTCAACTTCCTGGTTTTTTTTTTAATATATTTTTATTTGTAATTGACATATGGTAATTGTACATATTTATTGGTTGCAGTGTAACATTTCAGTACATGTATACAATGTGTAATGATCAGATCAGAGTAACAGGTAAATGCTTTGGACATTTTTAATTTCCTTGTTTGGGGAATATTTATAACCTTCTCCACTAGCTATTTTGAAACATTCAATTACTTGACAGACATAGTTTTTCTAATGTGCTATATGACATTAGAAGTTATTCCTCCTATCCAACCATATCCCTGTACCCCAAATTTCTAAATTAAAAATAACTGTATATCTTTATGGGAATATAATGCAATGTTTCAACTTCCTGTTTGTCATTCAAACACAGTTCCAAAGTATTTTCTTCTACAAACTAACTTGTCTTCTCTTGTCAAATTCCTTTTGTTGTTACTAGGGATTGAACCCAGAGATGCTTTACCATCGAGCTACATCCTCAGTCATGTGTGTGTGTGTGTGTGTGTATTTTTTTGGTAGTTGTAGATGAGCAGAATGCCTTTATTTTATTTGTTTATTTTATGCAGTGCTAAGGATCAAACCCAGTGCTTCACATGTGCTAGGCAAGCGCTTTGCCACTGAGCTACAGCCCAGCCCCCTTTTTATATTTTGAGACAGGGTCTTGCTAAGTATTTGAGGCTGGCCTCAGTCTTTTGACCTCAGCCTGTTGAGTAGCTGGACTCCATTGCACCCAGATCAGATTTTCTATTTTTGATGATTAAATGGATCCCGATTTTTTAGTCTTATGAGTCTAAGTTGATTATTCCTTCTCCATCATTCTCCATAGTTTGTTTTTGTTTTTGTTTTTTTTTTTTTTTTTTTTTGTTTCCCAATACAAGGAGTTGAACCCAGGGGTGCTACCACTGAGTTATATCACCAGTCCTTTTATTTTTTATAAAAAAGTTTCCTTTCTTTATTGGTCACAAACTTTGTCAATTTTTGATGTAAAATATATCTCAAGCCCACACAGTGGCACACTCTCATACTCCTAGTGACTGTAAGAGGTTGAGGTTGGAGAATTGCAAGTTTGAGGCTACCTGGAAGAACTAATTGAGACCCTGTCTCAAAATAAAACATACTGGTTTTGGTTTTTTGGGTTTTGGGTTTTTTTGTTTTTGTTTTTGTTTTGTTTTTTTTTCTTATTTTTTTCTTTTTTTTTTTTTTTTTTTTTTTGGGTAGTAGAGATTAAACCCAGGACCCCTTAACCACTGAGCCATATTCCCAGACTTTTTTATTTTGAAATAGGATCTAAGTTGCTTAGGATCTTGCTTAGTTGCTGAAGCTAGTTTTGAATTGCTATTCTTCTGCCTTGGCCTTCCACATTGCTGGGATTACAGTTGTGTACCACCACACCTGGCTGTCAATATACATTTTTTTTAAAAAGGGCAGGATATGTAACTCAGTGGCAGAGTGCTTGTCTTGCATATGTGACACTCTTGGTTCAATCCCCAGTGCTGCAAATAAATGTTGTTGTTGTTGTTGTTGTTTTTTCCATAGTGCTGGGGACTGAACTAGGGCCTTGCTCATGCTAAGCAAGCGCTGTACCACTGAGCTGCACCCCCAGCCTTGGTGAATTTTTACCTAAAATTTAATTGAATGTTTTTCTGTTTTATTAAACTGATATTCCAATTAGATAGTTAACAATAACCTATGGCTGGTCACTCTTGTACTTTAGACAGAAGGTTTTGTTGTTTTTATTTATTTAACTGTATGTGTATGTGGTGCTGAGGATTGAACCCTGGGCTTTAGGCATTGCTAGGTGCGTACTCTACCACTGAGCTACAGCCCTAGCACCTCTTAATCTATTTTTGGCTTCATTTGAGTATTCTCAAATACACTTCACTCTTTAAATTAGAAATTACAGAATGACTGGGCTCATTAGTAAGGTTTTACCTTACAGTAGAATATTTGAAATTGTAGTAGCTATTTTCTTTTAGTGGTTTAAGTATTTTTGTTATTTTTATTATTCTTATATTAATAATTTCTCAGGAAATCTAATTAATATAATGCAATCTTATAAGATAGGACATTATCTGTTTTCATATTATATATAAAACCTCACTTTATTTTGCCTTTAATAATGTGGAACCATGCATTAATATGTGCTAAGAGGCTTTGTTCATATTTTAGGAAGAATATTTAAACTACAAGATTGACTTCCAGATAAGTATTCATGTATTAGAATACTTATTTACTTACAGTGTTATAGACTACTATTAAAGAGATCATACTTCATTTATTTCACTGTAAAACTTATAATTTAGACAGACTGCCACAACTGCTAATTCTGTAATTTTTGCTAGCTTTTTTTAATATATATTCTTTTAGTTGTAGATGGACACGATACCTTTATTTTATTTATTTTTATGTGGTGCTGAGGATCTAACCTAGTGCCTCATGCATGCCAAACAAGCACTGTACCACTGAGCCACAACCTCAACCCTAGCCTGCTTGTTTTTTCTTTAATAAATTCTAAAGACAAAGACGCATATCTTAGATCCTTGACAAAACCCTCTGCACTTGCTTTTGAGGTAATCGTAGAGGAAAGTAAAAAGATAAGCAAGCTTTTAGGAAGATTTTCATTTTGTGGTTAAAAAGTAATAAATGAGATCCATGCAAGGTATACATTTCTTGACTGTTATACTTTTTTTGTCCATAGGGTTTTTTTGTTGTTGTTGTTTTGTGGTGCTGGGAATTCAACCCAGGGCCTTGTGCACACAAGACAAACACTCTACCAACTGAGCTATATCCCCAGCCCTTGTCCATAGCTTCAGTGAACATACAGAGTATTTTAGCACCTACTTCAGGAAATGAACCTACCATTAAGTATACTTGTGAATAAGTGAGTTAAAATACTTATACATTTGGCTAGGTGTGTTGGTGCACAACTAAAATCCCAGTTATTTGGGAGGCTAAGGCAGGAGAATTGCAAGTTTAAGGCCACCCTGGAAAATTTAGTTAGACTCTGTCTCAAAATTAGGAAAAATTAGTGGAGGAAGGGGAGCTGGGGTATGCTCAGTGGTAGCATGAGTGAAGCTCTGGTTCAATCCCCAGTCCACAATAAAATAAAATAAAATACTTTAAAATTGTGTAGTTGTTGGTTGGTCTTCTAAAATCAGTATATAGAGGTTGTCATTTACCATTTCTTGTTTTTGAAGCAAGATGTGGTAGGCAGTTGCTATTTGGAAATTTCAAGACTAAATCCTCAAAACATGTTGCAGATACCTACGATTATAGACTGTATATTTCTAACACCCTTAGCTTAGTCACCCCACCTCTGGTGCTGAAATTGAACCCAGAAGCCTCACATTTACTAAGCACAGTCTTTATCACTGAGCTAGATTTTTAGTCCCCTTGGTTTTATATTTTGACAACTTTATAGTAGGATGACTATACTAACCAAAGAGGATGGGGCTTAATTTGTTTAAGAAACATTGTTAGTGGAATTTTATGATTGGTTCAAAATTGAAAATTCCATTTTTAGGATATAAATTCCACTGGTTTAAGAATCAAATCTTTTTTTTTTCTTACTTTCTTTTGCAGTGCTGAGGATTGAACCCAGGCCTTGCGCACATATAGACAAGTACTCTACTCTGAGCCACATCCTCAGTCCTAAATATCAGATATTAATGTTGAAACACCTTGATAAAGTATTATATGATTCCGGGCACAGTGGCACATGCCTGTAATTCCTGTGCCTTGGGAGGCTGAGGCAGAAGGATCATGAGTTCAAAACCAGCCTCAGCAAAAGCATGGCACTAAGCAACTCAGTGAGACCCTGTCTCTAAATAAAATACAAAATAGGGCTGGGATATGGCTTTGTGGTCAAGTGCCTCTGAGTTCAATCCCTGATACCAAAAAAAAAATATATATATATATATATATATTTTATATGATGACAGTTAAAATCTAAATATTTTAGACTTTGTGTACCATGCAGTCTTTGTTAGAGAAATTAAACTCTGACATTGTAGTGCAAAAGCAGTTAAAGAATACATAAATAAATAAGAGTATGTTTAAGAAAAATCTTTGTTTAGAAAAACAGGTAATAAACTATAATATGCTGATGAATTTCAGTTTTAAAATATGCTGTATATAGGAGGTGTCTATTTTCTGCTTAAGATCTGCTAAAAAAGCATTAAATTTAAAAAAAATATGTCATAGAGAGTAAAAATAACTTAGAATGAAGTAATGATCAAAACCTTCATGACATCTCTTGGTTTCACTAAGTGATAAATCTACTGGATAACTAAATCATAAGTATCATCTGTCATATATGCTCTCAGAGGATCTCAGTACCATTTGGTTTTATAGGGTTCATTATAAAACTCACTTTACTCATTGATTAAAGCAAAAATTTTTGACATGTCATTAATATATTTGATAACATAAATCTAGAACACCTCAGAGAATTGTTGGAGAAGTTTATTTAACTGATTTCCTTGGGTAAGCAGAAAATTCCTGAGGAATTTTTTTTTTCCTTTTATTTTTTTTAAATTTTATTTATTTTTTTAAATTTATTTTTATTGTAAACAAAAGGGATACATGTTTCTGTTTGTACATGGAGTAACAGCATACCATTTGCATATTCATAAATTTACATAGAGTAATGATGTTTGATTCATTCCGTTATTTTTTTCCTTCCCCCCCACCCTTCCCACCTCTCTTTTCCCTCTATACAGTCCCTCCTTCCCCTGAGGAATTTTTGATTGTCTTGCTTTCATCTTCCTATCATTGATACAGTAATTATTTTGTTGGAATTTCCCTTCTGTAGTATATATTTTCTCTTCATCTGTGAATGTAACAGAATATGTTTGTTTCAGTTAAAATATTTATAGTCATTGAGTGTAATATTCATGTAATGCATCTAACAACTCATTTGAAAAATTATTTTAGACAAGTGCTATGTAGCTGAATTAGCTTGAATGGATTTGGGGGGGATTTCCAACTTAAATATAAATACAATGTATGTATATACTTTCAATGTTTTTATTGTGAAACAATACAGAAAAGTACATCAAACAGATTCCATGAATTATTATAAAGTTATTAATTAATGAGTTATTATAAAGAAAACATCAGTGGAACTACCATAACAAGTTAAGAAACAGAACATTGCCATTGAAGTCTCTATGCCCTTCTTTTCCCCCAGGAGTAACTATAATCCTGATTTTTATAATATCCATTTACTTTCTTTTCTCTATGGTTTCACCACTTATGTGGGAAAACAATATACTTTAATTTTGTCAGTTTTTAAACCATTTTTAAAAGATTTTTAAAAGATTTTTTAAAAATATTTTTAATTGTAGATGGACACAATACTTCTATTTATTTTTATTTTTATGTGGTGCTGAGGATCTAACCAGTTTCTTAATGTGCTAGGCAAGTGTTCTTACCACTGAGCTACAATCCCAGCCCAGTTTTTAAACTTTATTATAGTAGAGATAAATTCTTCAGTGTATTATTAATGGTTTCATACTGTATAAACATTTTAACAATTAGAAAAATGTTCAAGGTAGACTGAAATAATGGGATATTCAACTGTGTTCTTTTTGTTTAATTTTGGTACCAGGGATTGAACCCACGGACACTTAACCACTGAGCCACATCCTAATCTCTTTATTTTTTATTTTGAGACAAAGTCTCGCTAAGTTGCTTAGGGACTCGCTAAATTACGGAGACTGACTTTGAACTTGAGATCCTCTTTCTTTAGCCTCTGTAGCGACTGGAACTATAGGCATGTGCCACCACACCCATCTTGAACTGGGTTCTTCAGTAAAACTACTCCATGGATGACTGTCACATTTGGTACCTTTTCTTGCCCTTTAACTGAATTCTGTATCATGTAGGACACTGTTTGTAGTTACCTAATTATTAATAATTATGATGAACAGTGAAGGGTATATAGCATTTGGCTTTGAAAGCATTTCTTAGTCTTTTATATCACCCTGTAAATTGCACAGTGATAGGATTGACTTTGTTATTTTTATAAAAATTCTAATAAAAATGAAAGTTTACACATACATATAGTAGACACGTGTGTATAAATACTTATGTTTCTGATTGCAGTAAACACTTCAATCATCCAAAAAATTGGATTTTATAGCACTAATACTTTCTTTTTCAGGTGAAACTTCCACCAATGATGGAAATCATAACTGCTGAACAACTGATGGAATATTTAGGTTAGTGTTGAAGAGTGGATGATTTTATATCTCTTTCAAAATTAAACTAAGTTTTCAAAGCTGATATATTACACATTCTCACCTTTGCAAAGTGCTATTATACAATCTTTTAAAATTCAAAATTCACTTTTGAATCTGTTAATTTTTTAACTAGTATGTTCTTATGTTATAGGCTTCTAACCAGCATTAAAATTCTATAATATAAATAAGGAGAATTGGTGATATCTAGAAAACAAGATGCATATAAACTGCAATAAATTGCAGAATAGGAGATGACATAGAAACTCTGATATTGCATGTAGAAGGTATTAAAAATTATTGGATAGGCTTGGATTAAAGATGAAAGAGGTAGACTGGAGATGTAACTCAGTGTTAAAACACTTACCTAGCATATGCAAGGTCCTGAACTTAATCCCCAGCTCAGGGGATGAAAAATAAAGACAAAGGGGATGATTTAGGGCAGCGCTACTCAAAGTATGATTCGTGAACCTATGCTAATTTATGAAATATGAGTTCAGTCTATAGTGAGATAGGAGCTTAAACCAGGATATAAAGCATGTATATTAGTAAGTATACTTAATTCATCCAAAATGTTTTTCATAGCAAAATTTTCTTGATGAAGGAATCAATGTATTGAATTGCATTCTTTCACAAGCTTATTTCAAAATTGGCCAGTAATAAAGTTTGTAAACCAGTTGTATTGAGTTGAACCTGTTTTGAGAATAGGAAGTTATACATTATACTGTGATCTTTTAAAATTTTGGCAAATAATAATTTGTATATTTATACTATTGCCAAATAGTCTTAGTCTTAATTCATAGTCTTCCAGTTTTTATTGTAATTAAAATTTTATTTTTAAAAATATTGTCAGCTGATAATTTGGCTCTACCATTCCAGATAATTAGCTAACTGATTTTTTTTGGTAAGATATGGGCTTAGTAAAGTAATTGGGATTGCAGTTTTTGGAAGACCTTTTTCTTTATGTAGTTCATATCATTTAATCCCCACTCACTGGGTAGGGACCTCATACTTATAGATAGAATACCTAGTTATCTGCAAATAGACTCGTTTTTATTTCCTTTTATTTTTATTTTATTTACTTGGGGACAGGGTACTGAAAATTGAACCCAGGGGCACTTTACCATTGAGCCACATCCCCAGCCCATTTTATTTTTTATTTTGAGATAGGGTTTCAACAAGTTGCTTAGGGTCTTGCTAATTTTCTGAGGATGGCCTTGAATCTGTGTTCTTCCTGCCTCAATCTTCCAAGTTGTTGCGATTACAGGCGCGCATCACAGCATCCAGCTAACCTAACTTATTGATCTTTAAACTTAATGATTTCTAAATTATATATCCTGGGGAAGAATCAGTGTGCTTGGTGCTTTTGAGGAATAGCCAGTGTGACTGCCAAGGAGTGTGCAAAGGGAAGCTAGTAGGAGATGAGATCACACATAGAGTCAGATCACACAGGGCCCAATATGCTGTTATAGAGGCTGACTTGCTGTGAGTGAACTGGGAAGCTATTAAAAGATTTTGAACAGAAGACTGACATGATCTGACTTTGAATTTAATGAGAATTCTCTAGCTGTTAGGTTGAAAATAGACCTGGGGTAAGGATAGGAGCAGGGAGACCAATTAGGAAACAAATCTGACAGTGGCTTCAAACAAGGTAGAAGTAAAGGTTGTAAGGAGTAGTCAAATCCTGAATATATATAGCTGACAGAATTTGCTAATCAGTTGATTGTAGAATGAGAGTGGAGTCAAGGGTTACCCTGTGGTTTCTGGCTTGAACAATGAGAAGGATGGAATTGTCATCAACTGAAGTAGAAAAAAATAAAAGGAAAAGGTTTAAGGAGGAGAAATATGAGGACTTTGGTTATAAGGGGCTTATTGACATTCAAGTGGAAATATCAGAAAGGCAACTGGATATATAAATCTAGAATTCAGAGGAGTTCTAGATCAGTGCTATACAATAGAACTTTCTGTGATGATAGAAGTGTGTGTGTGTGTGTGTGTGTGTGTGTGTGTGTGTGTGTACATACAGTTTGTAACCACTAGCCCTTGAACTCTAAAAACATATTTGATGTGCTGGGCACAGTGACTATCATCCCAGCAACTCAGGTGGCTAAAGCAGGAAGATGATAAGTTCGAGGCTAACCTTGGCAACTTAGAGTGACTCTGTCTCAAAATACAAAATAAAAAGGCCTTGTGTGTAGTAATGGTACACACAGTGGTAGAGCACCCTCAAGTTCAATATTCAGTACCACACACACACACACACACACACACACACACACACACACACAAATGTAGTTAATGTGACTGATGAACGGATTTTTTGTTCATTTGTTTGTTTGGTTTTTTTTTTTTTTTTTTTTTTTTGCAGTGCTAGGTATCAAACTCAGGGTATTATTTTGTGCCAGGCAAGTACTATAACACTGAGTTATACACCTAACCTCTGAATCTTTAATTTTAGGTAATTTAATTTTAGGTCATTTAATTCATATGGAAACATGGTGCTATTGGCTACTGTGTTAGAGAATACAGGTCTAGTCTGTAAATTATATATTTATAGATAAGATATATAAATAGTAGATTGGGTAAGTTCCTGAAGGGAATGAACGTAGATAGAAGGGAAAAGATTAGTGGACTGAGTCCAGGGCTTGCCATTGATTAGCCAAGGAGAAAAAAAGGAGATTGAGATTTTCTAGACACCAAATGAAGAAGTGTTTCAAGGAAGAGTGAGAGATTAGATAAATCTCAAATGCTGCTAATAGGTCAAGCAGGATGACTAATGTAAGTTGACCATTGGTTTAGTCACAAGGATGTCATTGCCTACCTTGTTAAGCATATGGAATGAAAACCTGACTGTAGATAATTAAAAATTTTAGACCCTCATACATAGACAATAGGAATATGTAATCATACAGATACTTTGAAAGAATATAGCAAAATTCCATAAATGCAATCATAGTATAGAAATACTAATAGCACCGAAGGATGAGATTGGTGCAGATAGGGCATTAATATCCAGAGTATACCAAGAATACACAAGAGCTCAAAAAGCAACACACACACACACACACACACGCAAAACCCAAATAACCCAATCAATAAATGGGCAAAAGAATTAAACATTTATCAAAAGAAGAAATTCAAATGGTCAACAAATATATTAAAACATGTTCAACCTCTCTAGTAATTAGGAAAATGCCAATCTAAACTACATTGAAATTTCACCTCCACACTAGAAAAACTAGAGATAGTAGGAACATACCTCAACATTGTAAAAGCTATATATGTTAAATACAGGTCAACATCCTACTAAATGGAGAAAAATTGAAAGCATTGCCTCTAAAAACTGGAACAAGACAAGGATGCCCTCTTTCACCACTTCTATTTAACAGTTCTTGAAATTCTAGCCAGAGCAATTAGGCAAAAGAAAGAAATTAAAAGGATTCGAATAGGAAAAGAAGAACTCAAACTATCCCTGTTTGCTGAGGACAAGATTCTATATTTAGAAGACTGTAAAAACTCCACGAGAAAACTCCTAGAACTCATTAACAGATTTAGCAAAGTAACAAGATATAAAATTAACACCTATAAATCAATTGTGTTCCAGTACACCAATGATTAACTAGCTGAAAGAGAAATTAGGAAAACTATCCCATTCACAGTAGCCTTTAAAAAAAATAAAATACCTGGGAATCAATCTAACAAAAGAGGTGAAAGACCTCTATAATAAAAACTGCAGAACACTAAAGAAATTGAAGAAGACCTTGGAAGATGGAAAGATCTCCTATGTTTATGGATAGGCAGAATTAATATTGTCCAAATGGCCATACTACCAAAAGCACTATACAGATTTAATGTAATTCCTATTAAAATTCCAGTGACACTCTTCAAAGAAATAAAAAATGCAAAATCATGAAATTTATTTGGAAAAATAAGAGATCCAGAATAGCCAAAGCAATTCTTAAGAAGAAAAGTAAAGCAGGAGACATCACAATACCAGACCTTAAATTATACTATAGAATTAGGATAATAAAAATGACATAGTATTTGTACCAAAACAGACATGAAGAACAATGGTATGGAATAGAAGACTCAGAAACAAACCCACATAGAGTTATCTCAGACAAAGGTGCCATAAACATACATTGGAAAAAAATAGCCTCTTCAACAAATGTTTCTGGAAAAACTGGAAATCCATATGTAGCAGAATGAAATACAATCCCTATCTCTCACTCTGCACAAAACTCAAAGTGGATCAAGGACCTAGGCATTAAACTAGAAATCCTGAACCTACTAGAAGAAAATAAAGGCCCAACTCTAAATCATGTCTGCTTAGAGCTGACCTTCTCAACAAGGCTCCTAAATCGCAAGAAAGAAAGAAACTCAAGAATAAATGGGATGGATTGAAACTAAAAAGCTTCTTCACAGCAAAGGAAACAATCAAGAACATGAAGAGAGAACCTACAGAATGGGAGAAAATCATTGCCACCTGCAACTCAGAGCATTAATCTCCAGGATATGCAAAGAACTGAATAAACTTAACACCAAAATAACAACCCAATCAATAAATGGATAAAGGATTAGTGAGATTCCATCTCACTCCAGTCAGGATGGCAATTGTCAAAAAAACAAGTAATAATAAATGTTGGTGAGGATGTCAGGGGAAAGTTTCACTCAAACCTTGCTGGTGGGAATGCAAATTGGTGCAATCACTATGGAAAGCAGTATGGGAATTCTTCAGAAAACTTGGAATGGAACCACCATTTGACCCAGTTATCCCACTGCTCAACATATACCCAAAAGACTTAAAATCAGCATACTACAGTGATGCAGCCACATCAATGTTTATAGCAGCTCAGTTCACAATAGCTAGACTGTGGAACCAACCTACATGTGCTTCAACAGATGAATGGATAAAGAAAATGTGATAAATATACACCAAAGAGCATTATTCTACCATAAAGAAGAATGAAATTATGGCATTTGCCAGTAAATGGATGGAACTGGAGATTATCATGCCAAGTGAAATAAGCTAGTCCAGAAAAAAAAATCAAAGGTCAGATGTTTTCTCCGATATGTGGAAGCTAATCCAAAATAAGGGGGGTAGATAATTTCATCAAAATAAAGGAAAGATCAGTAGAGTAGATGGAGGAGATTGAGGGAGGAGGAGGAGGGACAGGAAAAGGGAAGAACAGTGGAATTAATCTGACAAACTTTAATATGTACATACATGAATATACCACAGTGAATCCTAACATCAAGCATACCCAGAAAACACTAATTAAAAATAAATAAACAAACAAATAAATTGCAGAAAGTTCTATACAGTAGAGGAAGCCGGGGGAGGGTGGAAAAGGGAGTGGGGAAGTGCTGGGGAAAACAGTTGTTGGGATGGTGGCATTGTCTGACTTAAAAAAAAAAATGTGTATTTTTTTTTTTTTTTTTTTACTGTAAACATAGGGATGAGTTTTAATATAATTTGTTTTCCATGTTGGGAGGAAGGTGGACTAGACATTGATGGTGGACTCCTTAACAGGTCGAATGTTGTTCATGTCCACCAAGAAGCTTTGCCCAGATTACTGGACTCATGAGCCTGCCCTTCAAAGGCACGTGTGATAGCCTCAGAATTCATGCCTCAGGTCTCAAGGACTGTGAGGAAGGTGATGTTCAGGGAGGTAATGAAGAATGTGGTAAAGACATGACCGTGGGGCATGGTCCCTGTCCAAAGAGTTCAGTCACAATGAACCACAGAATGGGGCCTGGTCCACTCTCAAGGAAGGCCACGTAGATCAAGACAGCTGTGATATAGATAAAGCTCATTGCATCATACCCATATATTAATAACAAAGAAATAGTCATGAGGATGGAACACAGCCACACCTCCAAGTCCTATCATATGTAGAGTCCTTCTTTCTGCCCTTTTCCCCAGAAACAGAAATTAAAGTGAAAATAGTATTAACCACGTCTGCTCCAATGGTGGCATATATTGGCTCCTCAACACCTGCTTTCTTGAAGATTCCTGTTGAGTAATAGAACACAGGACTGATCCCAGACAGCGGCTGGGAGAGCTAGAGCACAATGAAAATGAGGATGGGCTGTTGGTCGTTGGATGAAGACTTCCAGCTGCAGCACAGAGACTTGCTTCTCTTGTGACATTCTAGCACTCTCTTCCCACTCCTGGTTCACATCTGGTGGGCCCCACAACCATTGTTTCCTATGCTGTTAAGAAGCTTTTCAGTTTGATTCCATACCATTGGAGGATCTTCTGAGCATTCTCCTCTTCTTTTTTGCTAATGAGCAAGAATCTGAGACTTTCAGGGAAAAATGGAAAGTCTATACTTTGTAAGACATCTGGAATGATGGTGAAGTCCAACAGCACAGGATTCCAGAGACACCTCTTCTTGATACTGTAGTTTCTTCTTCATATCGTACTATGAAAATCAATAGATTGATGTTGTGAGAGGCTGGGGTGATCTGACAATGAGCTTCAAGTCTCCAGCAGGCATCTCAGGATGGGATTTGCCCCACCTAAAGATCTGAGCTACGGCTTCCAGGATTATCCAGGATGGCTGCTCTGGCTTCCAAATGTGTTGGCAAATGGGGAGCTGCAGCTCAGGGTATGGACGTGGTCAGCTGGAGGTCCTGGAGGTGGGGTGCGGTTGGTCAAGCAGGGGTCCTGGAGGTCGGGTGTGTTTGGTGTGGTTGCAGGATCCTGGAGGCCGGGTGCAATCAGTCAGTCTGGGTCCCAGTGATAGGGCGCAGTCAGTTGGTCATGGGATCCTGGTGGCAGGGAGCAGTCAGTGGATGTGAGGGCCCCAGAGGCAGGGAGTGATCAGTCAGGCGGAGGGATCCTGGAGATGGGGCTCAGTCAGTTTGGCCTACGGGGCCTGGCTATTGTCTCAAAATGGCGGCAGCCATGTGTAATCAAACCTGCAGGTACTGTAACAGTGAACTTCAGGCAACAACAGGCAGCTGGTGCTCCACTGGCTGTCGGCGATCAGTTTGCTGACTGTTGTTGGACGATCGGGAGGTGAACCTCATGCGGTGGGTGATGGATAGGTCTAAGGCAGGTGATGGACAGGCAAGAGGCAGACAAATGGCGGATGATAGGCGCCTCACAGTGGGCAATCTGCACTCAAAAAAGGTGTCGATATGCTGGCAGACTGCAGGTGATCACAGTAGACAAATGGGGTAAACAGCAGGGATTGATAAGCAGCAAAAAACTGCCTCACCAAGAAACAGATATCCTCTGCTTGAAACCAGAGTTACGGAGCGACAAGGAACGCAGCCTCCCTCTGGTCCGCCATCTTGGATCTGTGTATATCTTTTGCTGAGCACAGATAGCAGTAATCCCAGTGACTCAGAAGGCTGAGGCAGGAGAATCTCAAGTTCAAAGCCAGCCTCAGAAACTTAGGCCCTAAGCAATTTAGCGAGACCCTGTCTCAAAATTTTAAAAAATTTTAAAAGGGCTGGGGATGTGCTTCAGTGGTTAAGTGCCCCTATGCTCAATCTCCACTACCCCAAAATTTATCTTTTGAATTTATCATTTGAATGTAAATCTGCTATAAAAGGGATTAGTGTTAAAGCATTTTAATTTTGCATAGAGTTGAGTAGGTCACCTCTTTTCCAAATGTTCATTTGGAACAAACTAATTGTTGCCAAACTCTCTCCCATTTTTTTTTGGCCTAATGTAACTGTCATACTTTTGTTTCTTGGCTTCCATTTTTCTGGAATATCCCATTAGTAGCAGTGGCTCCTTTCTTTGAAATTCTCTTGTGTGTATATTGATACTTCATCACCTGATTTACTGCAAACTATCATTCTTCTACCCTCAGAATTAGCCTATATATCACCATATTCTTTCAAAAGCATCAATTTTATTCTTCACTCTTCTATTTAAAGACATAAAGAGCTAGGATATAACTCAGTTGTAAAGAACTTGCCTACCATGTGCGAGGCCCTGCCTTTGATTCCCAGCAATGCAAACAAAATAAAGCAAAACAAAAACATAAAGATCCCTATGATTTTTTTAAAAGGAGCCAAATTTATTAGCATATTATTTATGATTTCCTATAATCTGATCAATTTATTCATGTAACTGGATTTCCCACTACTTTGCAATATAAATCTTTGGATTAGTCTTATAAACTGCTCTTATGAAATGATCTTATTTGTGCCTTTTTTTTTCCCCCAGTGTTGGGGATTGAATAGCATCTTGCTATACAAGTACTCTGCCACAGAGCTATTATCTCCAGCCCTCGTGTTTAGCTTTCTCCATCATTCCCATCATCCCTTACCCCTCAAAAAATGTTTTTCTTCCACTGCCTTTCCAGGTTCTCCCCATTTTGCTGAACTCAATTTAGACTGTGCCCCTCAAAGTATATCTCTGAGGTTGACAGTTGATTAGTCTCTTTTCAAAATCATTTGATATTTAAGCATTTATTACACTTTATATTGTTTTATCATTATCTTATTCTCTATTTCTTATGTTTTTTGCCTGACACAATTTTTTTTTTAAACAGCAACATTTACATCCTAGCATTTAACCCCTCACTAAATATAGTAAACTTTCAAGAAACACTTTGTGATTGAAATAGTATTGTTGACCAAGTATAAATACAAAGGTTAGAGAAAATAGATTTTTTTTTTTTTTTTTTTTTTATACTGGGGATTGAACTCAGGGGTGCTTAATACTGAGTCACATCCCCAGCCCTTTTTATATTTTGAGACAGGTGTCACTAAGTTGCTTAGGGCCTTACTAAGTTGCCAAGGCTGGCTTTGAACTTGGAATCCTCCTGACTCAGCCTCCTGAGCTACTGGGATTATAGGTGTGCACCCAGTGAAAATAACACTCTTAAGAGATTGTTTATCTGTCTAAAATTGAAAGATACTTCTTTAAAAACTCAAACTCAG